>NW_028225230.1:0-600000 GCF_052327205.1 Somniosus microcephalus | reverse complement strand
TGAATCAGAAGAAGCAGAAGAAAGAGAAGGAGAAGGTGAAGTCTGGAGGGTGAAGCAGAAGAAGCAGAAGAAGGAGAAGGAGAAGGTGAAGACTGGAGGGTGAATCAGAAGAAGCAGAAGAAGGAGAAGGAGAAGGTGAAGTCTGGAGGGTGAATCAGAAGAAGTAGAAGAAGGAGAAGGAGAAGGTGAAGTTAGGAGGGTGAATCAGAAGAAGGAGAAAAAGGAGAAGGAGAAGGTGAAGTCTGGAGGGCGCAGCAGAAGAAGCAGAAGAAGGAGAAGGAGAAGGTGAAGTCTGGAGGGTGAAGCAGAAGAAGCAGAAGAAGGAGAAGGAGAAGGTGAAGTCTGGAGGGTGAATCAGAAGAGGTAGAAGAAGGAGAAGGAGAAGGTGAAGTCAGGAGGGTGAAGCAGAAGAAGCAGAAGAAGGAGAAGGTGAAGTCTGGAGGGTGAAGCAGAAGAAGCAGAAGAAGGAGAAGGAGAAGGTGAAGTCTGGAGGGCAAAGAAGAAGAAGCAGAAGAAGGAGAAGGAGAAGGTGAAGTCTGGAGGGTGAATCAGAAGAAGCAGAAGAAAGAGAAGGAGAAGGTGAAGTCTGGAGGGTGAAGCAGAAGAAGCAGAAGAAGGAGAAGGAGAAGGTGAAGACTGGAGGGTGAATCAGAAGAAGTAGAAGAAGGAGAAGGAGAAGGTGAAGTCTGGAGGGTGAATCAGAAGAAGTAGAAGAAGGAGAAGGAGAAGGTGAAGTCTGGAGGGTGAATCAGAAGAAGCAGAAGAAGGAGAAGGAGAAGGTGAATTCTGGAGGGTGAATCAGAAGAAGTAGAAGAAGGAGAAGGAGAAGGTGAGGTCTGGAGGGTGAATCAGAAGAAGCAGAAGAAGGAGAAGGAGAAGGTGAAGTCTGGAGGGTGAATCAGAAGAAGCAGAAGAAGGAGAAGCAGAAGGTGAAGTCTGGAGGGTGAATCAGAAGAAGCAGAAGAAGGGGAAGGAGAAGGTAAAGTCTGGAGGGTGAATCAGAAGAAGCAGAATAAGGAGAAGGAGAAGGTGAAGTCTGGAGGGTGAATCAGAAGAAGCAGAAGAAGGAGAAGGAGAAGGTGAAGACTGGAGGGTGAATCAGAAGAAGTAGAAGAAGGAGAAGGAGAAGGTGAAGTCTGGAGGGTGAAGCAGAAGAAGCAGAAGAAGGAGAAGGAGAAGGTGAAGACTGGAGGGTGAATCAGAAGAAGTAGAAGAAGGAGAAGGAGAAGGTGAAGTCTGGAGGGTGAAGCAGAAGAAGCAGAAGAAGGAGAAGGAGAAGGTGAAGTCTGGAGGGCAAAGCAGAAGAAGCAGAAGAAGGAGAAGGAGAAGGTGAAGTCAGGAGGGTGAAGCAGAAGAAGCAGAAGAAGGAGAAGGTGAAGTCTGGAGGGTGAATCAGAAGAAGCAGAAGAAGGAGAAGGAGAAGGTGAAGTTAGGAGGGTGAATCAGAAGAAGGAGAAAAAGGAGAAGGAGAAGGTGAAGTCTGGAGGGCGCAGCAGAAGAAGCAGAAGAAGGAGAAGGAGAAGGTGAAGTCTGGAGGGTGAAGCAGAAGAAGCAGAAGAAGGAGAAGGAGAAGGTGAAGTCTGGAGGGTGAATCAGAAGAGGTAGAAGAAGGAGAAGGAGAAGGTGAAGTCAGGAGGGTGAAGCAGAAGAAGCAGAAGAAGGAGAAGGTGAAGTCTGGAGGGTGAAGCAGAAGAAGCAGAAGAAGGAGAAGGAGAAGGTGAAGTCTGGAGGGCAAAGCAGAAGAAGCAGAAGAAGGAGAAGGAGAAGGTGAAGTCTGGAGGGTGAAGCAGAAGAAGCAGAAGAAGGAGAAGGAGAAGGTGAAGTCTGGAGGGTGAATCAGAAGAAGTAGAAGAAGGAGAAGGAGAAGGTGAAGTCAGGAGGGTGAAGCAGAAGAAGCAGAAGAAGGAGAAGGAGAAGGTGAAGTCTGGAGGGTGAATCAGAAGAAGTAGAAGGAGAAGGTGAAGTCAGGAGGGTGAAGCAGAAGAAGCAGAAGAAGGAGAAGGTGAAGTCTGGAGGGTGAATCAGAAGAAGCAGAAGAAGGAGAAGGAGAAGGTGAAGTTAGGAGGGTGAATCAGAAGAAGGAGAAAAAGGAGAAGCAGAAGGTGAAGTCTGGAGGGTGAATCAGAAGAAGCAGAAGAAGGGGAAGGAGAAGGTGAAGTCTGGAGGGTGAATCAGAAGAAGCAGAATAAGGAGAAGGAGAAGGTGAAGTCTGGAGGGTGAATCAGAAGAAGCAGAAGAAGGAGAAGGAGAAGGTGAAGTCTGGAGGGTGAATCAGAAGAAGTAGAAGAAGGAGAAGGAGAAGGTGAAGTCAGGAGGGTGAATCAGAAGAAGCAGAAGAAGGAGAAGGAGAAGGTGAAGCCTGGAGGGTGAATCAGAAGAATCAGAAGAAGGAGAAGGAGAAGGTGAAGTCTGGAGGGTGAATCAGAAGAAGCAGAAGAAAGAGAAGGAGAAGGTGAAGTCTGGAGGGTGAAGCAGAAGAAGCAGAAGAAGGAGAAGGAGAAGGTGAAGACTGGAGGGTGAATCAGAAGAAGCAGAAGAAGGAGAAGGAGAAGGTGAAGTCTGGAGGGTGAATCAGAAGAAGTAGAAGAAGGAGAAGGAGAAGGTGAAGTTAGGAGGGTGAATCAGAAGAAGGAGAAAAAGGAGAAGGAGAAGGTGAAGTCTGGAGGGCGCAGCAGAAGAAGCAGAAGAAGGAGAAGGAGAAGGTGAAGTCTGGAGGGTGAAGCAGAAGAAGCAGAAGAAGGAGAAGGAGAAGGTGAAGTCTGGAGGGTGAATCAGAAGAGGTAGAAGAAGGAGAAGGAGAAGGTGAAGTCAGGAGGGTGAAGCAGAAGAAGCAGAAGAAGGAGAAGGTGAAGTCTGGAGGGTGAAGCAGAAGAAGCAGAAGAAGGAGAAGGAGAAGGTGAAGTCTGGAGGGCAAAGCAGAAGAAGCAGAAGAAGGAGAAGGAGAAGGTGAAGTCAGGAGGGTGAAGCAGAAGAAGCAGAAGAAGGAGATGGTGAAGTCTGGAGGGTGAATCAGAAGAAGGAGAAAAAGGAGAAGGAGAAGGTGAAGTCTGGAGGGTGCAGCAGAAGAAGCAGAAGAAGGAGAAGGAGAAGGTGAAGTCTGGAGGGTGAAGCAGAAGAAGCAGAAGAAGGAAAAGGAGAAGGTGAAGTCTGGAGGGTGAATCAGAAGAGGTAGAAGAAGGAGAAGGAGAAGGTGAAGTCAGGAGGGTGAAGCAGAAGAAGCAGAAGAAGGAGAAGGTGAAGTCTGGAGGGTGAAGCAGAAGAAGCAGAAGAAGGAGAAGGAGAAGGTGAAGTCTGGAGGGCAAAGCAGAAGAAGCAGAAGAAGGAGAAGGAGAAGGTGAAGTCTGGAGGGTGAAGCAGAAGAAGCAGAAGAAGGAGAACGAGAAGGTGAAGTCTGGAGGGTGAATCAGAAGAAGTAGAAGAAGGAGAAGGAGAAGGTGAAGTCAGGAGGGTGAAGCAGAAGAAGCAGAAGAAGGAGAAGGAGAAGGTGAAGTCTGGAGGGTGAATCAGAAGAAGTAGAAGGAGAAGGTGAAGTCAGGAGGGTGAATCAGAAGAAGCAGAAGAAGGAGAAGGAGAAGGTGAAGTCTGGAGGGTGAATCAGAAGAATCAGAAGAAGGAGAAGGAGAAGGTGAAGTCTGGAGGGTGAATCAGAAGAAGCAGAAGAAAGAGAAGGAGAAGGTGAAGTCTGGAGGGTGAAGCAGAAGAAGCAGAAGAAGGAGAAGGAGAAGGTGAAGACTGGAGGGTGAATCAGAAGAAGCAGAAGAAGGAGAAGGAGAAGGTGAAGTCTGGAGGGTGAATCAGAAGAAGTAGAAGAAGGAGAAGGAGAAGGTGAAGTTAGGAGGGTGAATCAGAAGAAGGAGAAAAAGGAGAAGGAGAAGGTGAAGTCTGGAGGGCGCAGCAGAAGAAGCAGAAGAAGGAGAAGGAGAAGGTGAAGTCTGGAGGGTGAAGCAGAAGAAGCAGAAGAAGGAGAAGGAGAAGGTGAAGTCTGGAGGGTGAATCAGAAGAGGTAGAAGAAGGAGAAGAAGAAGGTGAAGTCAGGAGGGTGAAGCAGAAGAAGCAGAAGAAGGAGAAGGTGAAGTCTGGAGGGTGAAGCAGAAGAAGCAGAAGAAGGAGAAGGAGAAGGTGAAGTCTGGAGGGCAAAGAAGAAGAAGCAGAAGAAGGAGAAGGAGAAGGTGAAGTCTGGAGGGTGAATCAGAAGAAGCAGAAGAAAGAGAAGGAGAAGGTGAAGTCTGGAGGGTGAAGCAGAAGAAGCAGAAGAAGGAGAAGGAGAAGGTGAAGACTGGAGGGTGAATCAGAAGAAGTAGAAGAAGGAGAAGGAGAAGGTGAAGTCTGGAGGGTGAATCAGAAGAAGTAGAAGAAGGAGAAGGAGAAGGTGAAGTCTGGAGGGTGAATCAGAAGAAGCAGAAGAAGGAGAAGGAGAAGTTGAATTCTGGAGGGTGAATCAGAAGAAGTAGAAGAAGGAGAAGGAGAAGGTGAGGTCTGGAGGGTGAATCAGAAGAAGCAGAAGAAGGAGAAGGAGAAGGTGAAGTCTGGAGGGTGAATCAGAAGAAGCAGAAGAAGGAGAAGCAGAAGGTGAAGTCTGGAGGGTGAATCAGAAGAAGCAGAAGAAGGGGAAGGAGAAGGTAAAGTCTGGAGGGTGAATCAGAAGAAGCAGAATAAGGAGAAGGAGAAGGTGAAGTCTGGAGGGTGAATCAGAAGAAGCAGAAGAAGGAGAAGGAGAAGGTGAAGACTGGAGGGTGAATCAGAAGAAGTAGAAGAAGGAGAAGGAGAAGGTGAAGTCTGGAGGGTGAAGCAGAAGAAGCAGAAGAAGGAGAAGGAGAAGGTGAAGACTGGAGGGTGAATCAGAAGAAGTAGAAGAAGGAGAAGGAGAAGGTGAAGTCTGGAGGGTGAAGCAGAAGAAGCAGAAGAAGGAGAAGGAGAAGGTGAAGTCTGGAGGGCAAAGCAGAAGAAGCAGAAGAAGGAGAAGGAGAAGGTGAAGTCAGGAGGGTGAAGCAGAAGAAGCAGAAGAAGGAGAAGGTGAAGTCTGGAGGGTGAATCAGAAGAAGCAGAAGAAGGAGAAGGAGAAGGTGAAGTTAGGAGGGTGAATCAGAAGAAGGAGAAAAAGGAGAAGGAGAAGGTGAAGTCTGGAGGGCGCAGCAGAAGAAGCAGAAGAAGGAGAAGGAGAAGGTGAAGTCTGGAGGGTGAAGCAGAAGAAGCAGAAGAAGGAGAAGGAGAAGGTGAAGTCTGGAGGGTGAATCAGAAGAGGTAGAAGAAGGAGAAGGAGAAGGTGAAGTCAGGAGGGTGAAGCAGAAGAAGCAGAAGAAGGAGAAGGTGAAGTCTGGAGGGTGAAGCAGAAGAAGCAGAAGAAGGAGAAGGAGAAGGTGAAGTCTGGAGGGCAAAGCAGAAGAAGCAGAAGAAGGAGAAGGAGTAGGTGAAGTCTGGAGGGTGAAGCAGAAGAAGCAGAAGAAGGAGAAGGAGAAGGTGAAGTCTGGAGGGTGAATCAGAAGAAGTAGAAGAAGGAGAAGGAGAAGGTGAAGTCAGGAGGGTGAAGCAGAAGAAGCAGAAGAAGGAGAAGGAGAAGGTGAAGTCTGGAGGGTGAATCAGAAGAAGTAGAAGGAGAAGGTGAAGTCAGGAGGGTGAATCAGAAGAAGCAGAAGAAGGAGAAGGAGAAGGTGAAGTCTGGAGGGTGAATCAGAAGAATCAGAAGAAGGAGAAGTAGAAGGTGAAGTCTGGAGGGTGAATCAGAAGAAGCAGAAGAAAGAGAAGGAGAAGGTGAAGTCTGGAGGGTGAAGCAGAAGAAGCAGAAGAAGGAGAAGGAGAAGGTGAAGACTGGAGGGTGAATCAGAAGAAGCAGAAGAAGGAGAAGGAGAAGGTGAAGTCTGGAGGGTGAATCAGAAGAAGCAGAAGAAGGGGAAGGAGAAGGTGAAGTCTGGAGGGTGAATCAGAAGAAGCAGAATAAGGAGAAGGAGAAGGTGAAGTCTGGAGGGTGAATCAGAAGAAGCAGAAGAAAGAGAAGGAGAAGGTGAAGTCTGGAGGGTGAAGCAGAAGAAGCAGAAGAAGGAGAAGGAGAAGGTGAAGACTGGAGGGTGAATCAGAAGAAGCAGAAGAAGGAGAAGGAGAAGGTGAAGTCTGGAGGGTGAATCAGAAGAAGTAGAAGAAGGAGAAGGAGAAGGTGAAGTTAGGAGGGTGAATCAGAAGAAGGAGAAAAAGGAGAAGGAGAAGGTGAAGTCTGGAGGGCGCAGCAGAAGAAGCAGAAGAAGGAGAAGGAGAAGGTGAAGTCTGGAGGGTGAAGCAGAAGAAGCAGAAGAAGGAGAAGGAGAAGGTGAAGTCTGGAGGGTGAATCAGAAGAGGTAGAAGAAGGAGAAGAAGAAGGTGAAGTCAGGAGGGTGAAGCAGAAGAAGCAGAAGAAGGAGAAGGTGAAGTCTGGAGGGTGAAGCAGAAGAAGCAGAAGAAGGAGAAGGAGAAGGTGAAGTCTGGAGGGCAAAGAAGAAGAAGCAGAAGAAGGAGAAGGAGAAGGTGAAGTCTGGAGGGTGAATCAGAAGAAGCAGAAGAAAGAGAAGGAGAAGGTGAAGTCTGGAGGGTGAAGCAGAAGAAGCAGAAGAAGGAGAAGGAGAAGGTGAAGACTGGAGGGTGAATCAGAAGAAGTAGAAGAAGGAGAAGGAGAAGGTGAAGTCTGGAGGGTGAATCAGAAGAAGTAGAAGAAGGAGAAGGAGAAGGTGAAGTCTGGAGGGTGAATCAGAAGAAGCAGAAGAAGGAGAAGGAGAAGTTGAATTCTGGAGGGTGAATCAGAAGAAGTAGAAGAAGGAGAAGGAGAAGGTGAGGTCTGGAGGGTGAATCAGAAGAAGCAGAAGAAGGAGAAGGAGAAGGTGAAGTCTGGAGGGTGAATCAGAAGAAGCAGAAGAAGGAGAAGCAGAAGGTGAAGTCTGGAGGGTGAATCAGAAGAAGCAGAAGAAGGGGAAGGAGAAGGTAAAGTCTGGAGGGTGAATCAGAAGAAGCAGAATAAGGAGAAGGAGAAGGTGAAGTCTGGAGGGTGAATCAGAAGAAGCAGAAGAAGGAGAAGGAGAAGGTGAAGACTGGAGGGTGAATCAGAAGAAGTAGAAGAAGGAGAAGGAGAAGGTGAAGTCTGGAGGGTGAAGCAGAAGAAGCAGAAGAAGGAGAAGGAGAAGGTGAAGACTGGAGGGTGAATCAGAAGAAGTAGAAGAAGGAGAAGGAGAAGGTGAAGTCTGGAGGGTGAAGCAGAAGAAGCAGAAGAAGGAGAAGGAGAAGGTGAAGTCTGGAGGGCAAAGCAGAAGAAGCAGAAGAAGGAGAAGGAGAAGGTGAAGTCAGGAGGGTGAAGCAGAAGAAGCAGAAGAAGGAGAAGGTGAAGTCTGGAGGGTGAATCAGAAGAAGCAGAAGAAGGAGAAGGAGAAGGTGAAGTTAGGAGGGTGAATCAGAAGAAGGAGAAAAAGGAGAAGGAGAAGGTGAAGTCTGGAGGGCGCAGCAGAAGAAGCAGAAGAAGGAGAAGGAGAAGGTGAAGTCTGGAGGGTGAAGCAGAAGAAGCAGAAGAAGGAGAAGGAGAAGGTGAAGTCTGGAGGGTGAATCAGAAGAGGTAGAAGAAGGAGAAGGAGAAGGTGAAGTCAGGAGGGTGAAGCAGAAGAAGCAGAAGAAGGAGAAGGTGAAGTCTGGAGGGTGAAGCAGAAGAAGCAGAAGAAGGAGAAGGAGAAGGTGAAGTCTGGAGGGCAAAGCAGAAGAAGCAGAAGAAGGAGAAGGAGTAGGTGAAGTCTGGAGGGTGAAGCAGAAGAAGCAGAAGAAGGAGAAGGAGAAGGTGAAGTCTGGAGGGTGAATCAGAAGAAGTAGAAGAAGGAGAAGGAGAAGGTGAAGTCAGGAGGGTGAAGCAGAAGAAGCAGAAGAAGGAGAAGGAGAAGGTGAAGTCTGGAGGGTGAATCAGAAGAAGTAGAAGGAGAAGGTGAAGTCAGGAGGGTGAATCAGAAGAAGCAGAAGAAGGAGAAGGAGAAGGTGAAGTCTGGAGGGTGAATCAGAAGAATCAGAAGAAGGAGAAGTAGAAGGTGAAGTCTGGAGGGTGAATCAGAAGAAGCAGAAGAAAGAGAAGGAGAAGGTGAAGTCTGGAGGGTGAAGCAGAAGAAGCAGAAGAAGGAGAAGGAGAAGGTGAAGACTGGAGGGTGAATCAGAAGAAGCAGAAGAAGGAGAAGGAGAAGGTGAAGTCTGGAGGGTGAATCAGAAGAAGCAGAAGAAGGGGAAGGAGAAGGTGAAGTCTGGAGGGTGAATCAGAAGAAGCAGAATAAGGAGAAGGAGAAGGTGAAGTCTGGAGGGTGAATCAGAAGAAGCAGAAGAAGGAGAAGGAGAAGGTGAAGTCTGGAGGGTGAATCAGAAGAAGTAGAAGAAGGAGAAGGAGAAGGTGAAGTCAGGAGGGTGAATCAGAAGAAGCAGAAGAAGGAGAAGGAGAAGGTGAAGTCTGGAGGGTGAATCAGAAGAATCAGAAGAAGGAGAAGGAGAAGGTGAAGTCTGGAGGGTGAATCAGAAGAAGCAGAAGAAAGAGAAGGAGAAGGTGAAGTCTGGAGGGTGAAGCAGAAGAAGCAGAAGAAGGAGAAGGAGAAGGTGAAGACTGGAGGGTGAATCAGAAGAAGCAGAAGAAGGAGAAGGAGAAGGTGAAGTCTGGAGGGTGAATCAGAAGAAGTAGAAGAAGGAGAAGGAGAAGGTGAAGTTAGGCGGGTGAATCAGAAGAAGGAGAAAAAGGAGAAGGAGAAGGTGAAGTCTGGAGGGCGCAGCAGAAGAAGCAGAAGAAGGAGAAGGAGAAGGTGAAGTCTGGAGGGTGAAGCAGAAGAAGCAGAAGAAGGAGAAGGAGAAGGTGAAGTCTGGAGGGTGAATCAGAAGAGGTAGAAGAAGGAGAAGGAGAAGGTGAAGTCAGGAGGGTGAAGCAGAAGAAGCAGAAGAAGGAGAAGGTGAAGTCTGGAGGGTGAAGCAGAAGAAGCAGAAGAAGGAGAAGGAGAAGGTGAAGTCTGGAGGGCAAAGCAGAAGAAGCAGAAGAAGGAGAAGGAGAAGGTGAAGTCAGGAGGGTGAAGCAGAAGAAGCAGAAGAAGGAGAAGGTGAAGTCTGGAGGGTGAATCAGAAGAAGCAGAAGAAGGAGAAGGAGAAGGTGAAGTTAGGAGGGTGAATCAGAAGAAGGAGAAAAAGGAGAAGCAGAAGGTGAAGTCTGGAGGGTGAATCAGAAGAAGCAGAAGAAGGGGAAGGAGAAGGTGAAGTCTGGAGGGTGAATCAGAAGAAGCAGAATAAGGAGAAGGAGAAGGTGAAGTCTGGAGGGTGAATCAGAAGAAGCAGAAGAAGGAGAAGGAGAAGGTGAAGTCTGGAGGGTGAATCAGAAGAAGTAGAAGAAGGAGAAGGAGAAGGTGAAGTCAGGAGGGTGAATCAGAAGAAGCACAAGAAGGAGAAGGAGAAGGTGAAGCCTGGAGGGTGAATCAGAAGAATCAGAAGAAGGAGAAGGAGAAGGTGAAGTCTGGAGGGTGAATCAGAAGAAGCAGAAGAAAGAGAAGGAGAAGGTGAAGTCTGGAGGGTGAAGCAGAAGAAGCAGAAGAAGGAGAAGGAGAAGGTGAAGACTGGAGGGTGAATCAGAAGAAGCAGAAGAAGGAGAAGGAGAAGGTGAAGTCTGGAGGGTGAATCAGAAGAAGTAGAAGAAGGAGAAGGAGAAGGTGAAGTTAGGAGGGTGAATCAGAAGAAGGAGAAAAAGGAGAAGGAGAAGGTGAAGTCTGGAGGGCGCAGCAGAAGAAGCAGAAGAAGGAGAAGGAGAAGGTGAAGTCTGGAGGGTGAAGCAGAAGAAGCAGAAGAAGGAGAAGGAGAAGGTGAAGTCTGGAGGGTGAATCAGAAGAGGTAGAAGAAGGAGAAGGAGAAGGTGAAGTCAGGAGGGTGAAGCAGAAGAAGCAGAAGAAGGAGAAGGTGAAGTCTGGAGGGTGAAGCAGAAGAAGCAGAAGAAGGAGAAGGAGAAGGTGAAGTCTGGAGGGCAAAGCAGAAGAAGCAGAAGAAGGAGAAGGAGAAGGTGAAGTCAGGAGGGTGAAGCAGAAGAAGCAGAAGAAGGAGATGGTGAAGTCTGGAGGGTGAATCAGAAGAAGCAGAAGAAGGAGAAGGAGAAGGTGAAGTTAGGAGGGTGAATCAGAAGAAGGAGAAAAAGGAGAAGGAGAAGGTGAAGTCTGGAGGGTGCAGCAGAAGAAGCAGAAGAAGGAGAAGGAGAAGGTGAAGTCTGGAGGGTGAAGCAGAAGAAGCAGAAGAAGGAAAAGGAGAAGGTGAAGTCTGGAGGGTGAATCAGAAGAGGTAGAAGAAGGAGAAGGAGAAGGTGAAGTCAGGAGGGTGAAGCAGAAGAAGCAGAAGAAGGAGAAGGTGAAGTCTGGAGGGTGAAGCAGAAGAAGCAGAAGAAGGAGAAGGAGAAGGTGAAGTCTGGAGGGCAAAGCAGAAGAAGCAGAAGAAGGAGAAGGAGAAGGTGAAGTCTGGAGGGTGAAGCAGAAGAAGCAGAAGAAGGAGAACGAGAAGGTGAAGTCTGGAGGGTGAATCAGAAGAAGTAGAAGAAGGAGAAGGAGAAGGTGAAGTCAGGAGGGTGAAGCAGAAGAAGCAGAAGAAGGAGAAGGAGAAGGTGAAGTCTGGAGGGTGAATCAGAAGAAGTAGAAGGAGAAGGTGAAGTCAGGAGGGTGAATCAGAAGAAGCAGAAGAAGGAGAAGGAGAAGGTGAAGTCTGGAGGGTGAATCAGAAGAATCAGAAGAAGGAGAAGGAGAAGGTGAAGTCTGGAGGGTGAATCAGAAGAAGCAGAAGAAAGAGAAGGAGAAGGTGAAGTCTGGAGGGTGAAGCAGAAGAAGCAGAAGAAGGAGAAGGAGAAGGTGAAGACTGGAGGGTGAATCAGAAGAAGCAGAAGAAGGAGAAGGAGAAGGTGAAGTCTGGAGGGTGAATCAGAAGAAGTAGAAGAAGGAGAAGGAGAAGGTGAAGTTAGGAGGGTGAATCAGAAGAAGGAGAAAAAGGAGAAGGAGAAGGTGAAGTCTGGAGGGCGCAGCAGAAGAAGCAGAAGAAGGAGAAGGAGAAGGTGAAGTCTGGAGGGTGAAGCAGAAGAAGCAGAAGAAGGAGAAGGAGAAGGTGAAGTCTGGAGGGTGAATCAGAAGAGGTAGAAGAAGGAGAAGGAGAAGGTGAAGTCAGGAGGGTGAAGCAGAAGAAGCAGAAGAAGGAGAAGGTGAAGTCTGGAGGGTGAAGCAGAAGAAGCAGAAGAAGGAGAAGGAGAAGGTGAAGTCTGGAGGGCAAAGAAGAAGAAGCAGAAGAAGGAGAAGGAGAAGGTGAAGTCTGGAGGGTGAAGCAGAAGAAGCAGAAGAAAGAGAAGGAGAAGGTGAAGTCTGGAGGGTGAAGCAGAAGAAGCAGAAGAAGGAGAAGGAGAAGGTGAAGACTGGAGGGTGAATCAGAAGAAGTAGAAGAAGGAGAAGGAGAAGGTGAAGTCTGGAGGGTGAATCAGAAGAAGTAGAAGAAGGAGAAGGAGAAGGTGAAGTCTGGAGGGTGAATCAGAAGAAGCAGAAGAAGGAGAAGGAGAAGGTGAATTCTGGAGGGTGAATCAGAAGAAGTAGAAGAAGGAGAAGGAGAAGGTGAGGTCTGGAGGGTGAATCAGAAGAAGCAGAAGAAGGAGAAGGAGAAGGTGAAGTCTGGAGGGTGAATCAGAAGAAGCAGAAGAAGGAGAAGCAGAAGGTGAAGTCTGGAGGGTGAATCAGAAGAAGCAGTAGAAGGGGAAGGAGAAGGTAAAGTCTGGAGGGTGAATCAGAAGAAGCAGAATAAGGAGAAGGAGAAGGTGAAGTCTGGAGGGTGAATCAGAAGAAGCAGAAGAAGGAGAAGGAGAAGGTGAAGACTGGAGGGTGAATCAGAAGAAGTAGAAGAAGGAGAAGGAGAAGGTGAAGTCTGGAGGGTGAAGCAGAAGAAGCAGAAGAAGGAGAAGGAGAAGGTGAAGACTGGAGGGTGAATCAGAAGAAGTAGAAGAAGGAGAAGGAGAAGGTGAAGTCTGGAGGGTGAAGCAGAAGAAGCAGAAGAAGGAGAAGGAGAAGGTGAAGTCTGGAGGGCAAAGCAGAAGAAGCAGAAGAAGGAGAAGGAGAAGGTGAAGTCAGGAGGGTGAAGCAGAAGAAGCAGAAGAAGGAGAAGGTGAAGTCTGGAGGGTGAATCAGAAGAAGCAGAAGAAGGAGAAGGAGAAGGTGAAGTTAGGAGGGTGAATCAGAAGAAGGAGAAAAAGGAGAAGGAGAAGGTGAAGTCTGGAGGGCGCAGCAGAAGAAGCAGAAGAAGGAGAAGGAGAAGGTGAAGTCTGGAGGGTGAAGCAGAAGAAGCAGAAGAAGGAGAAGGAGAAGGTGAAGTCTGGAGGGTGAATCAGAAGAGGTAGAAGAAGGAGAAGGAGAAGGTGAAGTCAGGAGGGTGAAGCAGAAGAAGCAGAAGAAGGAGAAGGTGAAGTCTGGAGGGTGAAGCAGAAGAAGCAGAAGAAGGAGAAGGAGAAGGTGAAGTCTGGAGGGCAAAGCAGAAGAAGCAGAAGAAGGAGAAGGAGAAGGTGTAGTCTGGAGGGTGAAGCAGAAGAAGCAGAAGAAGGAGAAGGAGAAGGTGAAGTCTGGAGGGTGAATCAGAAGAAGTAGAAGAAGGAGAAGGAGAAGGTGAAGTCAGGAGGGTGAAGCAGAAGAAGCAGAAGAAGGAGAAGGAGAAGTTGAAGTCTGGAGGGTGAATCAGAAGAAGTAGAAGGAGAAGGTGAAGTCAGGAGGGTGAATCAGAAGAAGCAGAAGAAGGAGAAGGAGAAGGTGAAGTCTGGAGGGTGAATCAGAAGAATCAGAAGAAGGAGAAGTAGAAGGTGAAGTCTGGAGGGTGAATCAGAAGAAGCAGAAGAAAGAGAAGGAGAAGGTGAAGTCTGGAGGGTGAAGCAGAAGAAGCAGAAGAAGGAGAAGGAGAAGGTGAAGACTGGAGGGTGAATCAGAAGAAGCAGAAGAAGGAGAAGGAGAAGGTGAAGTCTGGAGGGTGAATCAGAAGAAGTAGAAGAAGGAGAAGGAGAAGGTGAAGTTAGGAGGGTGAATCAGAAGAAGGAGAAAAAGGAGAAGGAGAAGGTGAAGTCTGGAGGGTGAAGCAGAAGAAGCAGAAGAAGGAGAAGGAGAAGGTGAAGTCTGGAGGGTGAATCAGAAGAGGTAGAAGAAGGAGAAGGAGAAGGTGAAGTCAGGAGGGTGAAGCAGAAGAAGCAGAAGAAGGAGAAGGTGAAGTCTGGAGGGTGAAGCAGAAGAAGCAGAAGAAGGAGAAGGAGAAGGTGAAGTCTGGAGGGCAAAGAAGAAGAAGCAGAAGAAGGAGAAGGAGAAGGTGAAGTCAGGAGGGTGAAGCAGAAGAAGCAGAATAAGGAGAAGGTGAAGTCTGGAGGGTGAATCAGAAGAAGCAGAAGAAGGAGAAGGAGAAGGTGAAGTTAGGAGGGTGAATCAGAAGAAGGAGAAAAAGGAGAAGCAGAAGGTGAAGTTTGGAGGGCGCAGCAGAAGAAGCAGAAGAAGGAGAAGGAGAAGGTGAAGTCTGGAGGGTGAAGCAGAAGAAGCAGAAGAAGGAGAAGGAGAAGGTGAAGTCTGGAGGGTGAATCAGAAGAAGCAGAAGAAAGAGAAGGAGAAGGTGAAGTCTGGAGGGTGAAGCAGAAGAAGCAGAAGAAGGAGAAGGAGAAGGTGAAGACTGGAGGGTGAATCAGAAGAAGTAGAAGAAGGAGAAGGAGAAGGTGAAGTCTGGAGGGTGAATCAGAAGAAGTAGAAGAAGGAGAAGGAGAAGGTGAAGTCTGGAGGGTGAATCAGAAGAAGCAGAAGAAGGAGAAGGAGAAGGTGAATTCTGGAGGGTGAATCAGAAGAAGTAGAAGAAGGAGAAGGAGAAGGTGAGGTCTGGAGGGTGAATCAGAAGAAGCAGAAGAAGGAGAAGGAGAAGGTGAAGTCTGGAGGGTGAATCAGAAGAAGCAGAAGAAGGAGAAGCAGAAGGTGAAGTCTGGAGGGTGAATCAGAAGAAGCAGAAGAAGGGGAAGGAGAAGGTAAAGTCTGGAGGGTGAATCAGAAGAAGCAGAATAAGGAGAAGGAGAAGGTGAAGTCTGGAGGGTGAATCAGAAGAAGCAGAAGAAGGAGAAGGAGAAGGTGAAGTCTGGAGGGTGAATCAGAAGAAGTAGAAGAAGGAGAAGGAGAAGGTGAAGTCTGGAGGGTGAAGTAGAAGAAGTAGAAGAAGGAGAAGGAGAAGGTGAAGTCAAGAGGGTGAATCAGAAGAAGCAGAAGAAGGAGAAGCAGAAGGTCAAGTCTGGAGGGTGAATCAGAAGAAGCAGAAGAAGGGGAAGGAGAAGGTGAAGTCTGGAGGGTGAATCAGAAGAAGCAGAATAAGGAGAAGGAGAAGGTGAAGTCTGGAGGGTGAATCAGAAGAAGCAGAAGAAGGAGAAGGAGAAGGTGAAGTCTGGAGGGTGAATCAGAAGAAGTAGAAGAAGGAGAAGGAGAAGGTGAAGTCAGGAGGGTGAATCAGAAGAAGCAGAAGAAGGAGAAGGAGAAGGTGAAGTCTGGAGGGTGAATCAGAAGAATCAGAAGAAGGAGAAGGAGAAGGTGAAGTCTGGAGGGTGAATCAGAAGAAGCAGAACAAAGAGAAGGAGAAGGTGAAGTCTGGAGGGTGAAGCAGAAGAAGCAGAAGAAGGAGAAGGAGAAGGTGAAGACTGGAGGGTGAATCAGAAGAAGCAGAAGAAGGAGAAGGAGAAGGTGAAGTCTGGAGGGTGAATCAGAAGAAGTAGAAGAAGGAGAAGGAGAAGGTGAAGTCTGGAGGGTGAATCAGAAGAAGCAGAAGAAGGAGAAGGAGAAGGTGAATTCTGGAGGGTGAATCAGAAGAAGCAGAAGAAGGAGAAGGAGAAGGTGAGGTCTGGAGGGTGAATCAGAAGAAGCAGAAGAAGGAGAAGGAGAAGGTGAAGTCTGGAGGGTGAATCAGAAGAAGCAGAAGAAGGAGAAGGAGAAGGTGAAGTCTGGAGGGAGAATCAGAAGAAGCAGAAGAAGGAGAAGGAGAAGGTGAAGTCAGGAGGGTGAATCAGAAGAAGCAGAAGAAGGAGAAGGAGAAGGTGAAGTTAGGAGGGTGAATCAGAAGAAGGAGAAAAAGGAGAAGGAGAAGGTGAAGTCTGGAGGGCGCAGCAGAAGAAGCAGAAGAAGGAGAAGGAGAAGGTGAAGTCTGGAGGGTGAAGCAGAAGAAGCAGAAGAAGGAGAAGGAGAAGGTGAAGTCTGGAGGGTGAATCAGAAGAGGTAGAAGAAGGAGAAGGAGAAGGTGAATTCAGGAGGGTGAAGCAGAAGAAGCAGAAGAAGGAGAAGGTGAAGTCTGGAGGGTGAAGCAGAAGAAGCAGAAGAAGGAGAAGGAGAAGGTGAAGTCTGGAGGGCAAAGCAGAAGAAGCAGAAGAAGGAGAAGGAGAAGGTGAAGTCTGGAGGGTGAAGCAGAAGAAGCAGAAGAAGGAGAAGGAGAAGGTGAAGTCTGGAGGGTGAATCAGAAGAAGTAGAAGAAGGAGAAGGAGAAGGTGAAGTCAGGAGGGTGAAGCAGAAGAAGCAGAAGAAGGAGAAGGAGAAGGTGAAGTCTGGAGGGTGAAGCAGAAGAAGCAGAAGAAGGAGAAGGAGAAGGTGAAGTCTGGAGGGTGAAGCAGAAGAAGCAGAAGAAGGGAAGAAGAAGGTGAAGTCAGGAGGGTGAATCAGACGAAGTAGAAGAAGGAGAAGGAGAAGGTGAAGTCTGGAGGGCGAATCAGAAGAAGTAGAAGAAGGAGAAGGAGAAGGTGAAGTCTGGAGGGTGAATCAGAAGAAGTAGAAGAAGGAGAAGGAGAAGGTGAAGTCTGGAGGGTGAATCAGAAGAAGCAGAAGAAGGAGAAGGAGAAGGTGAAGTCTGGAGGGTGAATCAGAAGAAGTAGAAGAAGGAGAAGGAGAAGGTGAGGTCTGGAGGGTGAATCAGAAGAAGCAGAAGAAGGAGAAGCAGAAGGTGAATTCTGAAGGGTGAATCAGAAGAAGCAGAAGAAGGAGAAGGAGAAGGTGAAGTCTGGAGGGTGAATCAGAAGAAGCAGAAGAAGGAGAAGGAGAAGGTGAAGTCTGGAGGGTGAATCAGAAGAAGCAGAAGAAGGAGAAGGAGAAGGTGAAGTCTGGAGGGTGAGTCAGAAGAAGTAGAAGAAGGAGAAGGAGAAGGTGAAGTCTGGAGGGTGAATCAGAAGAAGTAGAAGAAGGAGAAGGAGAAGGTGAAGTCTGGAGGGTGAATCAGAAGAAGCAGAAGAAGGAGAAGGAGAAGGTGAAGTCTGGAGGGTGAAACAGAAGAAGCAGAAGAAGGAGAAGGAGAAGGTGAAGTCAGGAGGGTGAAGCAGAAGAAGCAGAAGAAGGTGAAGGTGAAGTCTGGAGGGTGAAGCAGAAGAAGCAGAAGAAGGAGAAGGAGAAGGTGAAGTCAGGAGGGTGAAGCAGAAGAAGCAGAAGAAGGAGAAGGTGAAGTCTGGAGGGTGAATCAGAAGAAGCAGAAGAAGGAGAAGGAGAAGGTGAAGTCAGGAGGGTGAAGCAGAAGAAGCAGAAGAAGGAGGAGGTGAAGTCTGGAGGGTGAAGCAGAAGAAGCAGAAGAAGGAGAAGGAGAAGGTGAAGTCTGGAGGGCGAAGCAGAAGAAGCAGAAGAAGGAGAAGGAGAAGGTGAAGTCTGGAGGGTGAAGCAGAAGAAGCAGAAGAAGGAGAAGGAGAAGGTGAAGTCTGGAGGGGGAATCAGAAGAAGTAGAAGAAGGAGAAGGAGAAGGTGAAGTCAGGAGGGTGAAGCAGAAGAAGCAGAAGAAGGAGAAGGAGAAGGTGAAGTCTGGAGGGTGAAGCAGAAGAAGCAGAAGAAGGAGAAGGAGAAGGTGAAGTCTGGATGGTGAAGCAGAAGAAGCAGAAGAAGGAGAAGGAGAAGGTGAAGTCAGGAGGGTGAATCAGACGAAGTAGAAGAAGGACAAGGAGAAGGTGAAGTCTGAAGGGTGAATCAGAAGAAGTAGAAGAAGGAGAAGGAGAAGGTGAAGTCTGGAGGGTGAATCAGAAGAAGTAGAAGAAGGAGAAGGAGAAGGTGAAGTCTGGAGGGTGAATCAGAAGAAGCAGAAGAAGGAGAAGGAGAAGGTGAAGTCCGGAGGGTGAATCAGAAGAAGTAGAAGAAGGAGAAGGAGAAGGTGAGGTCTGGAGGGTGAATCAGAAGAAGCAGAAGAAGGAGAAGGAGAAGGTGAAGTCTGAAGGGTGAATCAGAAGAAGCAGAAGAAGGAGAAGGAGAAGGTGAAGTCTGGAGGGTGAATCAGAAGAAGCAGAAGAAGGAGAAGGAGAAGGTGAAGTCTGGAGGGTGAACCAGAAGAAGCAGAAGAAGGAGAAGGAGAAGGTGAAGTCTGGAGGGTGAATCAGAAGAAGTAGAAGAAGGAGAAGGAGAAGGTGAAGTCTGGAGGGTGAATCAGAAGAAGTAGAAGAAGGAGAAGGAGAAGGTGAAGTCTGGAGGGTGAATCAGAAGAAGCAGGAGAAGGAGAAGGAGAAGGTGAAGTCTGGAGGGTGAAACAGAAGAAGCAGAAGAAGGAAAAGGAGAAGATGAAGTCTGGAGGGTGAATCAGAAGAAGTAGAAGAAGGAGAAGGAGAAAGTGAAGTCTGGAGGATGAATCAGAAGAAGCAGAAGAAGGAGAAGCAGAAGGTGAAGTCTGGAGGGTGAATCAGAAGAAGTAGAAGAAGGGGAAGGAGAAGGTGAAGTCTGCAGGATGAATCAGAAGAAGCAGAATAAGGAGAAGGAGAAGGTGAAGTCTGGAGGGTGAATCAGAAGAAGCAGAAGAAGGAGAAGGAGAAGGTGAAGTCTGGAGGGTGAATCAGAAGAAGTAGAAGAAGGAGAAGGAGAAGGTGAAGTCTGGAGGGTGAAGCAGAAGAAGTAGAAGAAGGAGAAGGAGAAGGTGAAGTCAAGAGGGTGAATCAGAAGAAGTAGAAGAAGGAGAAGGAGAAGGTGAAGTCAGGAGGGTGAATCAGAAGAAGCAGAAGAAGGAGAAGGAGAAGGTGAAGTCTGGAGGGTGAATCAGAGGAATCAGAAGAAGGAGAAGGAGAAGGTGAAGTCTGGAGGGTGAATCAGAAGAAGCAGAAGAAAGAGAAGGAGAAGGTGAAGTCTGGAGGGTGAAGCAGAAGAAGCAGAAGAAGGAGAAGGAGAAGGTGAAGACTGTAGGGTGAATCAGAAGAAGTAGAAGAAGGAGAAGGAGAAGGTGAAGTCTGGAGGGTGAATCAGAAGAAGTAGAAGAAGGAGAAGGAGAAGGTGAAGTCTGGAGGGTGAATCAGAAGAAGCAGAAGAAGGAGAAGGAGAAGGTGTATTCTGGAGGGTGAATCAGAAGAAGTAGAAGAAGGAGAAGGAGAAGGTGAGGTCTGGAGGGTGAATCAGAAGAAGCAGAAGAAGGAGAAGGAGAAGGTGAAGTCAGGAGAGTGAATCAGAAGATGCAGAAGAAGGAGAAGGAGAAGGTGAAGTCTGGAGGGTGAATCAGAAGAAGCAGAAGAAGGAGAAGGAGAAGGTGAAGTCAGGAGGGTGAATCAGAAGAAGCAGAAGAAGGAGAAGGAGAAGGTGAAGTTAGGAGGGTGAATCAGAAGAAGCAGAATAAGGAGAAGGAGAAGGTGAAGTCAGGGGGGTGAAGCAGAAGAAGTAGAAGAAGGAGAAGGAGAAGGTGAAGTCAGGAGGGTGAAGCAGAAGAAGGAGAAGAAGGAGAAGGTGAAGTCTGGAGGGCGCAGCAGAAGAAGCAGAAGAAGGAGAAGGAGAAGGTGAACTCTGGAGGGTGAAGCAGAAGAAGCAGAAGAAGGAGAAGGAGAAGGTGAAGTCTGGAGGGTGAATCAGAAGAGGTAGAAGAAGGAGAAGGAGAAGGTGAAGTCAGGAGGTTGAAGCAGAAGAAGCAGAAGAAGGAGAAGGAGAAGGTGAAGTCTGGAGGGTGAATCAGAAGAAGTAGAAGAAGGAGAAGGAGAAGGTGAAGTCTGGAGGGTGAATCAGAAGAAGCAGAAGAAGGAGAAGGAGAAGGTGAAGTCTGGAGGGTGAAACAGAAGAAGCAGAAGAAGGAAAAGGAGAAGATGATGTCTGGAGGGTGAAGCAGAAGAAGCAGAAGAAGGAGAAGGAGAAGGTGAAGTCTGGAGGGGGAATCAGAAGAAGTAGAAGAAGGAGAAGGAGAAGGTGAAGTCAGGAGGGTGAAGCAGAAGAAGCAGAAGAAGGAGAAGGAGAAGGTGAAGTCTGGAGGGTGAAGCAGAAGAAGCAGAAGAAGGAGAAGGAGAAGGTGAAGTCTGGATGGTGAAGCAGAAGAAGCAGAAGAAGGAGAAGGAGAAGGTGAAGTCAGGAGGGTGAATCAGACGAAGTAGAAGAAGGACAAGGAGAAGGTGAAGTCTGAAGGGTGAATCAGAAGAAGTAGAAGAAGGAGAAGGAGAAGGTGAAGTCTGGAGGGTGAATCAGAAGAAGTAGAAGAAGGAGAAGGAGAAGGTGAAGTCTGGAGGGTGAATCAGAAGAAGCAGAAGAAGGAGAAGGAGAAGGTGAAGTCCGGAGGGTGAATCAGAAGAAGTAGAAGAAGGAGAAGGAGAAGGTGAGGTCTGGAGGGTGAATCAGAAGAAGCAGAAGAAGGAGAAGGAGAAGGTGAAGTCTGAAGGGTGAATCAGAAGAAGCAGAAGAAGGAGAAGGAGAAGGTGAAGTCTGGAGGGTGAATCAGAAGAAGCAGAAGAAGGAGAAGGAGAAGGTGAAGTCTGGAGGGTGAACCAGAAGAAGCAGAAGAAGGAGAAGGAGAAGGTGAAGTCTGGAGGGTGAATCAGAAGAAGTAGAAGAAGGAGAAGGAGAAGGTGAAGTCTGGAGGGTGAATCAGAAGAAGTAGAAGAAGGAGAAGGAGAAGGTGAAGTCTGGAGGGTGAATCAGAAGAAGCAGGAGAAGGAGAAGGAGAAGGTGAAGTCTGGAGGGTGAAACAGAAGAAGCAGAAGAAGGAAAAGGAGAAGATGAAGTCTGGAGGGTGAATCAGAAGAAGTAGAAGAAGGAGAAGGAGAAAGTGAAGTCTGGAGGATGAATCAGAAGAAGCAGAAGAAGGAGAAGCAGAAGGTGAAGTCTGGAGGGTGAATCAGAAGAAGTAGAAGAAGGGGAAGGAGAAGGTGAAGTCTGCAGGATGAATCAGAAGAAGCAGAATAAGGAGAAGGAGAAGGTGAAGTCTGGAGGGTGAATCAGAAGAAGCAGAAGAAGGAGAAGGAGAAGGTGAAGTCTGGAGGGTGAATCAGAAGAAGTAGAAGAAGGAGAAGGAGAAGGTGAAGTCTGGAGGGTGAAGCAGAAGAAGTAGAAGAAGGAGAAGGAGAAGGTGAAGTCAAGAGGGTGAATCAGAAGAAGTAGAAGAAGGAGAAGGAGAAGGTGAAGTCAGGAGGGTGAATCAGAAGAAGCAGAAGAAGGAGAAGGAGAAGGTGAAGTCTGGAGGGTGAATCAGAGGAATCAGAAGAAGGAGAAGGAGAAGGTGAAGTCTGGAGGGTGAATCAGAAGAAGCAGAAGAAAGAGAAGGAGAAGGTGAAGTCTGGAGGGTGAAGCAGAAGAAGCAGAAGAAGGAGAAGGAGAAGGTGAAGACTGTAGGGTGAATCAGAAGAAGTAGAAGAAGGAGAAGGAGAAGGTGAAGTCTGGAGGGTGAATCAGAAGAAGTAGAAGAAGGAGAAGGAGAAGGTGAAGTCTGGAGGGTGAATCAGAAGAAGCAGAAGAAGGAGAAGGAGAAGGTGTATTCTGGAGGGTGAATCAGAAGAAGTAGAAGAAGGAGAAGGAGAAGGTGAGGTCTGGAGGGTGAATCAGAAGAAGCAGAAGAAGGAGAAGGAGAAGGTGAAGTCAGGAGAGTGAATCAGAAGATGCAGAAGAAGGAGAAGGAGAAGGTGAAGTCTGGAGGGTGAATCAGAAGAAGCAGAAGAAGGAGAAGGAGAAGGTGAAGTCAGGAGGGTGAATCAGAAGAAGCAGAAGAAGGAGAAGGAGAAGGTGAAGTTAGGAGGGTGAATCAGAAGAAGCAGAATAAGGAGAAGGAGAAGGTGAAGTCAGGGGGGTGAAGCAGAAGAAGTAGAAGAAGGAGAAGGAGAAGGTGAAGTCAGGAGGGTGAAGCAGAAGAAGGAGAAGAAGGAGAAGGTGAAGTCTGGAGGGCGCAGCAGAAGAAGCAGAAGAAGGAGAAGGAGAAGGTGAACTCTGGAGGGTGAAGCAGAAGAAGCAGAAGAAGGAGAAGGAGAAGGTGAAGTCTGGAGGGTGAATCAGAAGAGGTAGAAGAAGGAGAAGGAGAAGGTGAAGTCAGGAGGTTGAAGCAGAAGAAGCAGAAGAAGGAGAAGGAGAAGGTGAAGTCTGGAGGGTGAATCAGAAGAAGTAGAAGAAGGAGAAGGAGAAGGTGAAGTCTGGAGGGTGAATCAGAAGAAGCAGAAGAAGGAGAAGGAGAAGGTGAAGTCTGGAGGGTGAAACAGAAGAAGCAGAAGAAGGAAAAGGAGAAGATGATGTCTGGAGGGTGAAGCAGAAGAAGCAGAAGAAGGAGAAGGAGAAGGTGAAGTCTGGAGGGGGAATCAGAAGAAGTAGAAGAAGGAGAAGGAGAAGGTGAAGTCAGGAGGGTGAAGCAGAAGAAGCAGAAGAAGAAGAAGGAGAAGGTGAAGTCTGGAGGGTGAAGCAGAAGAAGCAGAAGAAGGAGAAGGAGAAGGTGAAGTCTGGATGGTGAAGCAGAAGAAGCAGAAGAAGGAGAAGGAGAAGGTGAAGTCAGGAGGGTGAATCAGACGAAGTAGAAGAAGGACAAGGAGAAGGTGAAGTCTGAAGGGTGAATCAGAAGAAGTAGAAGAAGGAGAAGGAGAAGGTGAAGTCTGGAGGGTGAATCAGAAGAAGTAGAAGAAGGAGAAGGAGAAGGTGAAGTCTGGAGGGTGAATCAGAAGAAGCAGAAGAAGGAGAAGGAGAAGGTGAAGTCCGGAGGGTGAATCAGAAGAAGTAGAAGAAGGAGAAGGAGAAGGTGAGGTCTGGAGGGTGAATCAGAAGAAGCAGAAGAAGGAGAAGGAGAAGGTGAAGTCTGAAGGGTGAATCAGAAGAAGCAGAAGAAGGAGAAGGAGAAGGTGAAGTCTGGAGGGTGAATCAGAAGAAGCAGAAGAAGGAGAAGGAGAAGGTGAAGTCTGGAGGGTGAACCAGAAGAAGCAGAAGAAGGAGAAGGAGAAGGTGAAGTCTGGAGGGTGAATCAGAAGAAGTAGAAGAAGGAGAAGGAGAAGGTGAAGTCTGGAGGGTGAATCAGAAGAAGTAGAAGAAGGAGAAGGAGAAGGTGAAGTCTGGAGGGTGAATCAGAAGAAGCAGGAGAAGGAGAAGGAGAAGGTGAAGTCTGGAGGGTGAAACAGAAGAAGCAGAAGAAGGAAAAGGAGAAGATGAAGTCTGGAGGGTGAATCAGAAGAAGTAGAAGAAGGAGAAGGAGAAAGTGAAGTCTGGAGGATGAATCAGAAGAAGCAGAAGAAGGAGAAGCAGAAGGTGAAGTCTGGAGGGTGAATCAGAAGAAGTAGAAGAAGGGGAAGGAGAAGGTGAAGTCTGCAGGATGAATCAGAAGAAGCAGAATAAGGAGAAGGAGAAGGTGAAGTCTGGAGGGTGAATCAGAAGAAGCAGAAGAAGGAGAAGGAGAAGGTGAAGTCTGGAGGGTGAATCAGAAGAAGTAGAAGAAGGAGAAGGAGAAGGTGAAGTCTGGAGGGTGAAGCAGAAGAAGTAGAAGAAGGAGAAGGAGAAGGTGAAGTCAAGAGGGTGAATCAGAAGAAGTAGAAGAAGGAGAAGGAGAAGGTGAAGTCAGGAGGGTGAATCAGAAGAAGCAGAAGAAGGAGAAGGAGAAGGTGAAGTCTGGAGGGTGAATCAGAGGAATCAGAAGAAGGAGAAGGAGAAGGTGAAGTCTGGAGGGTGAATCAGAAGAAGCAGAAGAAAGAGAAGGAGAAGGTGAAGTCTGGAGGGTGAAGCAGAAGAAGCAGAAGAAGGAGAAGGAGAAGGTGAAGACTGTAGGGTGAATCAGAAGAAGTAGAAGAAGGAGAAGGAGAAGGTGAAGTCTGGAGGGTGAATCAGAAGAAGTAGAAGAAGGAGAAGGAGAAGGTGAAGTCTGGAGGGTGAATCAGAAGAAGCAGAAGAAGGAGAAGGAGAAGGTGTATTCTGGAGGGTGAATCAGAAGAAGTAGAAGAAGGAGAAGGAGAAGGTGAGGTCTGGAGGGTGAATCAGAAGAAGCAGAAGAAGGAGAAGGAGAAGGTGAAGTCAGGAGAGTGAATCAGAAGATGCAGAAGAAGGAGAAGGAGAAGGTGAAGTCTGGAGGGTGAATCAGAAGAAGCAGAAGAAGGAGAAGGAGAAGGTGAAGTCAGGAGGGTGAATCAGAAGAAGCAGAAGAAGGAGAAGGAGAAGGTGAAGTTAGGAGGGTGAATCAGAAGAAGCAGAATAAGGAGAAGGAGAAGGTGAAGTCAGGGGGGTGAAGCAGAAGAAGTAGAAGAAGGAGAAGGAGAAGGTGAAGTCAGGAGGGTGAAGCAGAAGAAGGAGAAGAAGGAGAAGGTGAAGTCTGGAGGGCGCAGCAGAAGAAGCAGAAGAAGGAGAAGGAGAAGGTGAACTCTGGAGGGTGAAGCAGAAGAAGCAGAAGAAGGAGAAGGAGAAGGTGAAGTCTGGAGGGTGAATCAGAAGAGGTAGAAGAAGGAGAAGGAGAAGGTGAAGTCAGGAGGTTGAAGCAGAAGAAGCAGAAGAAGGAGAAGGAGAAGGTGAAGTCTGGAGGGTGAATCAGAAGAAGTAGAAGAAGGAGAAGGAGAAGGTGAAGTCTGGAGGGTGAATCAGAAGAAGCAGAAGAAGGAGAAGGAGAAGGTGAAGTCTGGAGGGTGAAACAGAAGAAGCAGAAGAAGGAAAAGGAGAAGATGATGTCTGGAGGGTGAATCAGAAGAAGTAGAAGAAGGAGAAGGAGAAAGTGAAGTCTGGAGGATGAATCAGAAGAAGCAGAAGAAGGAGAAGGAGATGGTGAAGTCTGGAGGGTGAATCAGAAGAAGCAGAAGAAGGGGAAGGAGAAGGTGAAGTCTGCAGGATGAATCAGAAGAAGCAGAATAAGGAGAAGGAGAAGGTGAAGTCTGGAGGGTGAATCAGAAGAAGCAGAAGAAGAAGAAGGAGAAGGTGAAGTCTGGAGGGTGAATCAGAAGAAGTAGAAGAAGGAGAAGGAGAAGGTGAAGTCTGGAGGGTGAAGCAGAAGAAGTAGAAGAAGGAGAAGGAGAAGGTGAAGTCAAGAGGGTGAATCAGAAGAAGTAGAAGAAGGAGAAGGAGAAGGTGAAGTCAGGAGGGTGAATCAGAAGAAGCAGAAGAAGGAGAAGGAGAAGGTGAAGTCTGGAGGGTGAATCAGAGGAATCAGAAGAAGGAGAAGGAGAAGGTGAAGTCTGGAGGGTGAATCAGAAGAAGCAGAAGAAAGAGAAGGAGAAGGTGAAGTCTGGAGGGTGAAGCAGAAGAAGCAGAAGAAGGAGAAGGAGAAGGTGAAGAGTGTAGGGTGAATCAGAAGAAGTCGAAGAAGGAGAAGGAGAAGGTGATGTCTGGAGGGTGAATCAGAAGAAGTAGAAGAAGGAGAAGGAGAAGGTGAAGTCTGGAGGGTGAATCAGAAGAAGCAGAAGAAGGAGAAGGAGAAGGTGAATTCTGGAGGGTGAATCAGAAGAAGTAGAAGAAGGAGAAGGAGAAGGTGAGGTCTGGAGGGTGAATCAGAAGAAGCAGAAGAAGGAGAAGGAGAAGGTGAAGTCTGGAGGGTGAATCAGAAGAAGCAGAAGAAGGAGAAGGAGAAGGTGAAGTCTGGAGGGTGAATCAGAAGAAGCAGAAGAAGGAGAAGGAGAAGGTGAAGTCAGGAGGGTGAATCAGAAGAAGCAGAAGAAGGAGAAGGAGAAGGTGAAGTTAGGAGGGTGAATCAGAAGAAGCAGAAGAAGGAGAAGGAGAAGGTGAAGTCAGGAGGGTGAATCAGAAGAAGCAGAATAAGGAGAAGGAGAAGGTGAAGTCAGGGGGGTGAATCAGAAGAAGCAGAAGAAGGAGAAGGAGAAGGTGAAGTCAGGAGGGTGAATCAGAAGAAGCAGAAGAAGGAGAAGGAGAAGGTGAAGTCAGGAGGGTGAATCAGAAGAAGCAGAATAAGGAGAAGGAGAAGGTGAAGTCAGGGGGGTGAAGCAGAAGAAGTAGAAGAAGGAGAAGGAGAAGGTGTAGTCAGGAGGGTGAAGCAGAAGAAGGAGAAGAAGGAGAAGGTGAAGTCTGGAGGGCGCAGCAGAAGAAGCAGAAGAAGGAGAAGGAGAAGGTGAACTCTGGAGGGTGAAGCAGAAGAAGCAGAAGAAGGAGAAGGAGAAGGTGAAGTCTGGAGGGTGAATCAGAAGAGGTAGAAGAAGGAGAAGGAGAAGGTGAAGTCAGGAGGTTGAAGCAGAAGAAGCACAAGAAGGAGAAGGAGAAGGTGAAGTCTGGAGGGTGAAGCAGAAGAAGCAGAAGAAGGAGAAGGAGAAGGTGAAGTCTGGAGGGCGAAGCAGAAGAAGCAGAAGAAGGAGAAGGAGAAGGTGAAGTCTGGAGGTTGAAGCAGAAGAAGCAGAAGAAGGAGAAGGAGAAGGTGAAGTCTGGAGGGTGAAGCAGAAGAAGCAGAAGAAGGAGAAGGAGAAGGTGAAGTCTGGAGGGCGAAGCAGAAGAAGCAGAAGAAGGAGAAGGAGAAGGTGAAGTCTGGAGGGTGAAGCAGAAGAAGCAGAAGAAGGAGAAGGAGAAGGTGAAGTCTGGAGGGTGAATCAGAAGAAGTAGAAGAAGGAGAAGGAGAAGGTGAAGTCAGGAGGGTGAAGCAGAAGAAGCAGAAGAAGGAGAAGGAGAAGGTGAAGTCTGGAGGGTGAAGCAGAAGAAGCAGAAGAAGGAGAAGGAGAAGGTGAAGTCTGGAGGGTGAAGCAGAAGAAGCAGAAGAAGGAGAAGGAGAAGGTGAAGTCAGGAGGGTGAATCAGAAGAAGCAGAAGAAGGAGAAGGAGAAGGTGAAGTCTGGAGGGTGAATCAGAAGAAGTAGAAGAAGGAGAAGGAGAAGGTGAAGTCTGGAGGGTGAATCAGAAGAAGTAGAAGAAGGAGAAGGAGAAGGTGAAGTCTGGAGGGTGAATCAGAAGAAGCAGAAGAAGGAGAAGGAGAAGGTGAAGTCTGGAGGGTGAATCAGAAGAAGTAGAAGAAAGAGAAGGAGAAGGTGTAGTCTGGAGGGTGAATCAGAAGAAGTAGTCGAAGGAGAAGGAGAAGGTGAAGTCTGGAGGGTGAATCAGAAGAAGCAGAAGAAGGAGAAGGAGAAGATGAAGTCTGGAGTGTGAATCAGAAGAAGTAGAAGAAGGAGAAGGAGAAGGTGAAGTCTGGAGGGTGAATCAGAAGAAGCAGAAGAAGGAGAAGGAGAAGGTGAAGTCTGGAGGGTGAAACAGAAGAAGCAGAAGAAGGAGAAGGAGAAGGTGAAGTCTGGAGGGTGAATCAGAAGAAGCAGAAGAAGGAGAAGGAGAAGGTGAAGTCTGGAGGGTGAATCAGAAGAAGCAGAAGAAGGAGAAGGAGAAGGTGAAGTCTGGAGGCTGAATCAGAAGAAGCAGAAGAAGGAGAAGGAGAAGGTGAAGTCTTGAGGGTGAATCAGAAGAAGCAGAAGAAGTAGAAGGAGAAGGTGAAGTCTGGAGGGTGAATCAGAAGAAGTAGAAGAAGGAGAAGGAGAAGGTGAAGTCTGGAGGGTGAATCAGAAGAAGCAGAAGAAGGAGAAGGAGAAGGTGAAGTCAGGAGTGTGAATCAGAAGAAGCAGAAGAAGGAGAAGGAGAAGGTGAAGTCTGGAGGGTGAATCAGAAGAAGCAGAAGAAGGAGAAGGAGAAGGTGAAGTCTGGAGGGTGAATCAGAAGAAGTAGAAGAAGGAGAAGGAGAAGGTGAAGTCAGGAGGGTGAAGCAGAAGAAGCAGAAGAAGGAGAAGGTGAAGTCTGGAGGGTGAAGCAGAAGAAGCAGAAGAAGGAGAAGGAGAAGGTGAAGTCAGGAGGGTGAAGCAGAAGAAGCAGAAGAAGGAGAAGGTGAAGTCTGGAGGGTGAATCAGAAGAAGCAGAAGAAGGAGAAGGAGAAGGTGAAGTCAGGAGGGTGAAGCAGAAGAAGCAGAAGAAGGAGAAGGTGAAGTCTGGAGGGTGAAGCAGAAGAAGCAGCAGAAGGAGAAGGAGAAGGTGAGGTCTGGAGGGCGAAGCAGAAGAAGCAGAAGAAGGAGAAGGAGAAGGTGAAGTCTGGAGGGTGAAGCAGAAGAAGCAGAAGAAGGAGAAGGAGAAGGTGAAGTCTGGAGGGGGAATCAGAAGAAGTAGAAGAAGGAGAAGGAGAAGGTGAAGTCAGGAGGGTGAAGCAGAAGAAGCAGAAGAAGGAGAAGGAGAAGGTGAAGTCTGGAGGGTGAAGCAGAAGAAGCAGAAGAAGGAGAAGGAGAAGGTGAAGTCTGGAGGGTGAAGCAGAAGAAGCAGAAGAAGGAGAAGGAGAAGGTGAAGTCAGGAGGGTGAATCAGACGAAGTAGAAGAAGGAGAAGGAGAAGGTGAAGTCTGGAGGGTGAATCAGAAGAAGTAGAAGAAGGATAAGGAGAAGGTGAAGTCTGGAGGGTGAATCAGAAGAAGTAGAAGAAGGAGAAGGAGAAGGTGAAGTCTGGAGGGTGAATCAGAAGAAGCAGAAGAAGGAGAAGGAGAAGGTGAAGTCTGGAGGGTGAATCAGAAGAAGTAGAAGAAGGAGAAGGAGAAGGTGAGGTCTGGAGGGTGAATCAGTAGAAGCAGAAGAAGGAGAAGGAGAAGGTGAAGTCTGAAGGGTGAATCAGAAGTAGCAGAAGAAGGAGAAGGAGAAGGTGAAGTCTGGAGGGTGAATCAGAAGAAGCAGAAGAAGGAGAAGGAGAAGGTGAAGTCTGGAGGGTGAATCAGAAGAAGCAGAAGAAGGAGAAGGAGAAGGTGAAGTCTGGAGGGTGAATCAGAAGAAGTAGAAGAAGGAGAAGGAGAAGGTGAAGTCTGGAGGGTGAATCAGAAGAAGTAGAAGAAGGAGAAGGAGAAGGTGAAGTCTGGAGGGTGAATCAGAAGAAGCAGAAGAAGGAGAAGGAGAAGGTGAAGTCTGGAGGGTGAAACAGAAGAAGCAGAAGAAGGAGAAGGAGAAGATGAAGTCTGGAGGGTGAATCAGAAGAAGTAGAAGAAGGAGAAGGAGAAAGTGAAGTCTGGAGGATGAATCAGAAGAAGCAGAAGAAGGAGAAGCAGAAGGTGAAGTCTGGAGGGTGAATCAGAAGAAGCAGAAGAAGGGGAAGGAGAAGGTGAAGTCTGCAGGATGAATCAGAAGAAGCAGAATAAGGAGAAGGAGAAGGTGAAGTCTGGAGGGTGAATCAGAAGAAGCAGAAGAAGGAGAAGGAGAAGGTGAAGTCTGGAGGGTGAATCAGAAGAAGTAGAAGAAGGAGAAGGAGAAGGTGAAGTCTGGAGGGTGAAGCAGAAGAAGTAGAAGAAGGAGAAGGAGAAGGTGAAGTCAAGAGGGTGAATCAGAAGAAGTAGAAGAAGGAGAAGGAGAAGGTGAAGTCAGGAGGGTGAATCAGAAGAAGCAGAAGAAGGAGAAGGAGAAGGTGAAGTCTGGAGGGTGAATCAGAAGAATCAGAAGAAGGAGAAGGAGAAGGTGAAGTCTGGAGGGTGAATCAGAAGAAGCAGAAGAAAGAGAAGGAGAAGGTGAAGTCTGGAGGGTGAAGCAGAAGAAGCAGAAGAAGGAGAAGGAGAAGGTGAAGACTGTAGGGTGAATCAGAAGAAGTAGAAGAAGGAGAAGGAGAAGGTGAAGTCTGGAGGGTGAATCAGAAGAAGTAGAAGAAGGAGAAGGAGAAGGTGAAGTCTGGAGGGTGAATCAGAAGAAGCAGAAGAAGGAGAAGGAGAAGGTGTATTCTGGAGGGTGAATTAGAAGAAGTAGAAGAAGGAGAAGGAGAAGGTGAGGTCTGGAGGGTGAATCAGAAGAAGCAGAAGAAGGAGAAGGAGAAGGTGAAGTCTGGAGTGAGAATCAGAAGAAGCAGAAGAAGGAGAAGGAGAAGGTGAAGTCTGGAGGGTGAATCAGAAGAAGCAGAAGAAGGAGAAGGAGAAGGTGAAGTCAGGAGGGTGAATCAGAAGAAGCAGAAGAAGGAGAAGGAGAAGGTGAAGTTAGGAGGGTGAATCAGAAGAAGCAGAAGAAGGAGAAGGAGAAGGTGAAGTCAGGGGGGTGAAGCAGAAGAAGTAGAAGAAGGAGAAGGTGAAGTCAGGAGGGTGAAGCAGAAGAAGGAGAAAAAGGAGAAGGTGAAGTCTGGAGGGCGCAGCAGAAGAAGCAGAAGAAGGAGAAGGAGAAGGTGAACTCTGGAGGGTGAAGCAGAAGAAGCAGAAGAAGGAGAAGGAGAAGGTGAAGTCTGGAGGGTGAATCAGAAGAGGTAGAAGAAGGAGAAGGAGAAGGTGAAGTCAGGAGATTGAAGCAGAAGAAGCAGAAGAAGGAGAAGGAGAAGGTGAAGTCTGGAGGGTGAAGCAGAAGAAGCAGAAGAAGGAGAAGGAGAAGGTGAAGTCTGGAGGGCGAAGCAGAAGAAGCAGAAGAAGGAGAAGGAGAAGGTGAAGTCTGGAGGGTGAAGCAGAAGAAGCAGAAGAAGGAGAAGGAGAAGGTGAAGTCTGGAGGGGGAATCAGAAGAAGCAGAAGAAGGAGAAGGAGAAGGTGAAGTCTGGAGGGTGAAGCAGAAGAAGTAGAAGAAGGAGAAGGAGAAGGTGAAGTCTGGAGGGTGAATCAGAAGAAGTAGAAGAAGGAGAAGGAGAAGGTGAAGTCTGGAGGGTGAATCAGAAGAAGCAGAAGAAGGAGAAGGAGAAGGTGAAGTCTGGAGGGTGAATCAGAAGAAGCAGAAGAAGGAGAAGGAGAAGATGAAGTCTGGAGGGTGAATCAGAAGAAGTAGAAGAAGGAGAAGGAGAAGGTGAAGTCTGGAGGATGAATCAGAAGAAGCAGAAGAAGGAGAAGCAGAAGGTGAAGTCTGGAGGGTGAATCAGAAGAAGCAGAAGAAGGGGAAGGAGAAGGTGAAGTCTGGAGGGTGAATCAGAAGAAGCAGAATAAGGAGAAGGAGAAGGTGAAGTCTGGAGGGTGAATCAGAAGAAGCAGAAGAAGGAGAAGGAGAAGGTGAAGTCTGGAGGGTGAATCAGAAGAAGTAGAAGAAGGAGAAGGAGAAGGTGAAGTCTGGAGGGTGAAGCAGAAGAAGTAGAAGAAGGAGAAGGAGAAGGTGAAGTCAGGAGGGTGAATCAGAAGAAGCAGAAGAAGGAGAAGGAGAAGGTGAAGTCTGGAGGGTGAATCAGAAGAATCAGAAGAAGGAGAAGGAGAAGGTGAAGTCTGGAGGGTGAATCAGAAGAAGCAGAAGAAAGAGAAGGAGAAGGTGAAGTCCGGAGGGTGAAGCAGAAGAAGCAGAAGAAGGAGAAGGAGAAGGTGAAGACTGGAGGGTGAATCAGAAGAAGTAGAAGAAGGAGAAGGAGAAGGTCAAGTCTGGAGGGTGAATCAGAAGAAGTAGAAGAAGGAGAAGGAGAAGGTGAAGTCTGGAGGGTGAATCAGAAGAAGCAGAAGAAGGAGAAGGAGAAGGTGAATTCTGGAGGGTGAATCAGAAGAAGTAGAAGAAGGAGAAGGAGAAGGTGAGGTCTGGAGGGTGAATCAGAAGAAGCAGAAGAAGGAGAAGGAGAAGGTGAAGTCTGGAGGGTGAATCAGAAGAAGCAGAAGAAGGAGAAGGAGAAGGTGAAGTCTGGAGGGTGAATCAGAAGAAGCAGAAGAAGGAGAAGGAGAAGGTGAAGTCAGGAGGGTGAATCAGAAGAAGCAGAAGAAGGAGAAGGAGATGGTGAAGTTAGGAGGGTGAATCAGAAGAAGCAGAAGAAGGAGAAGGAGAAGGTGAAGTCAGGGGGGTGAAGCAGAAGAAGTAGAAGAAGGAGAAGGAGAAGGTGAAGTCTGGAGGGTGAATCAGAAGAGGTAGAAGAAGGAGAAGGAGAAGGTGAAGTCAGGAGGGTGAAGCAGAAGAAGCAGAAGAAGGAGAAGGTGAAGTCTGGAGGGTGAAGCAGAAGAAGCAGAAGAAGGAGAAGGAGAAGGTGAAGTCTGGAGGGCGAAGCAGAAGAAGCAGAAGAAGGAGAAGGAGAAGGTGAAGTCTGGAGGGTGAAGCAGAAGAAGCAGAAGAAGGAGAAGGAGAAGGTGAAGTCTGGAGGGTGAATCAGAAGAAGTAGAAGAAGGAGAAGGAGAAGGTGAAGTCAGGAGGGTGAAGCAGAAGAAGCAGAAGAAGGAGAAGGAGAAGGTGAAGTCTGGAGGGTGAAGCAGAAGAAGCAGAAGAAGGAGAAGAAGAAGGTGAAGTCTGGAGGGTGAATCAGAAGAAGTAGAAGAAGGAGAAGGAGAAGGTGAAGTCTGGAGGGTGAATCAGAAGAAGCAGAAGAAGGAGAAGGAGAAGGTGAAGTCTGGAGGGTGAATCAGAAGAAGCAGAAGAAGGAGAAGGAGAAGGTGAAGTCTGGAGAGTGAATCAGAAGAAGCAGAAAAAGGAGAAGGAGAAGGTGTAGACTGGAGGGTGAATCAGAAGAAGTAGAAGAAGGAGAAGGAGAAGGTGAAGTCTGGAGGGTGAATCAGAAGAAGTAGAAGAAGGAGAAGGAGAAGGCGAAGTCTGGAGGGTGAATCAGAAGAAGCAGAAGAAGGAGAAGGAGAAGGTGAGGTCTGGAGGGTGAATCAGAAGAAGCAGAAGAAGGAGAAGGAGAAGGTGAAGTCTGGAGGGTGAATCAGAAGAAGCAGAAGAAGGAGAAGGAGAAGGTGAAGTCTGGAGGGTGAATCAGAAGAAGCAGAAGAAGGAGAAGGAGAAGGTGAAGTCAGGAGGGTGAATCAGAAGAAGCAGAAGAAGGAGAAGGAGATGGTGAAGTTAGGAGGGTGAATCAGAAGAAGCAGAAGAAGGAGAAGGAGAAGGTGAAGTCAGGGGGGTGAAGCAGAAGAAGTAGAAGAAGGAGAAGGAGAAGGTGAAGTCTGGAGGGTGAATCAGAAGAGGTAGAAGAAGGAGAAGGAGAAGGTGAAGTCAGGAGGGTGAAGCAGAAGAAGCAGAAGAAGGAGAAGGTGAAGTCTGGAGGGTGAAGCAGAAGAAGCAGAAGAAGGAGAAGGAGAAGGTGAAGTCTGGAGGGCGAAGCAGAAGAAGCAGAAGAAGGAGAAGGAGAAGGTGAAGTCTGGAGGGTGAAGCAGAAGAAGCAGAAGAAGGAGAAGGAGAAGGTGAAGTCTGGAGGGTGAATCAGAAGAAGTAGAAGAAGGAGAAGGAGAAGGTGAAGTCAGGAGGGTGAAGCAGAAGAAGCAGAAGAAGGAGAAGGAGAAGGTGAAGTCTGGAGGGTGAAGCAGAAGAAGCAGAAGAAGGAGAAGAAGAAGGTGAAGTCTGGAGGGTGAATCAGAAGAAGTAGAAGAAGGAGAAGGAGAAGGTGAAGTCTGGAGGGTGAATCAGAAGAAGCAGAAGAAGGAGAAGGAGAAGGTGAAGTCTGGAGGGTGAATCAGAAGAAGCAGAAGAAGGAGAAGGAGAAGGTGAAGTCTGGAGAGTGAATCAGAAGAAGCAGAAAAAGGAGAAGGAGAAGGTGAAGACTGGAGGGTGAATCAGAAGAAGTAGAAGAAGGAGAAGGAGAAGGTGACGTCTGGAGGGTGAATCAGAAGAAGTAGAAGAAGGAGAAGGAGAAGGCGAAGTCTGGAGGGTGAATCAGAAGAAGCAGAAGAAGGAGAAGGAGAAGGTGAAGTCTGGAGGGTGAATCAGAAGAAGCAGAAGAAGGAGAAGGAGAAGATGAAGTCTGGAGGGTGAATCAGAAGAAGTAGAAGAAGGAGAAGGAGAAGGTGAGGTCTGGAGGGTGAATCAGAAGAAGCAGAAGAAGGAGAAGGAGAAGGTGAAGTCTGAAGGGTGAATCAGAAGAAGCAGAAGAAGGAGAAGGAGAAGGTGAAGTCTGGAGGGTGAATCAGAAGAAGCAGAAGAAGGAGAAGGAGAAGGTGAAGTCTGGAGGGTGAATGAGAAGAAGCAGAAGAAGGAGAAGGAGAAGGTGAAGTCTGGAGGGTGAATCAGAAGTAGAAGAAGGAGAAGGAGAAGGTGAAGTCTGGAGGGTGAATCAGAAGAAGTAGAAGAAGGAGAAGGAGAAGGTGAAGTCTGGAGGGTGAATCAGAAGAAGCAGAAGAAGGAGAAGGAGAAGGTGAAGTCTGGAGGGTGAATCAGAAGAAGCAGAAGAAGGAGAAGGAGAAGATGAAGTCTGGAGGGTGAATCAGAAGAAGTAGAAGAAGGAGATGGAGAAGGTGAAGTCTGGAGGATGAATCAGAAGAAGCAGAAGAAGGAGAAGCAGAAGGTGAAGTCTGGAGGGTGAATCAGAAGAAGCAGAAGAAGGGGAAGGAGAAGGTGAAGTCTGGAGGGTGAATCAGAAGAAGCAGAATAAGGAGAAGGAGAAGGTGAAGTCTGGAGGGTGAATCAGAAGAAGCAGAAGAAGGAGAAGGAGAAGGTGAAGTCTGGAGGGTGAAGCAGAAGAAGCAGAAGAAGGAGAAGGAGAAGGTGAAGTCTGGAGGGTGAAGCAGAAGAAGCAGAAGAAGGAGAAGGAGAAGGTGAAGTCTGGAGGGTGAATCAGAAGAAGTAGAAGAAGGAGAAGGAGAAGGTGAAGTCAGGAGGGTGTAGCAGAAGAAGCAGAAGAAGGAGAAGGAGAAGGTGAAGTCTGGAGGGTGTAGCAGAAGAAGCAGAAGAAGGAGAAGGAGAAGGTGAAGTCAGGAGGGTGAATCAGAAGAAGCAGAAGAAGGAGAAGGAGATGGTGAAGTCTGGAGGGTGAATCAGAAGAAGCAGAAGAAGGAGAAGGAGAAGGTGAAGACTGGTGGGTGAATCAGAAGAAGTAGACGAAGGAGAAGGAGAAGGTGAAGTCTGGAGGGTGAATCAGAAGAAGCAGAAGAAGGAGAAGGAGAAGGTGAAGTCTGGAGGGTGAATCAGAAGAAGTAGAAGAAGGAGAAGGAGAAGGTGAAGTCTGGAGGGTGAATCAGAAGAAGCAGAAGAAGGAGAAGGAGAAGGTGAAGTCTGGAGGGTGAATCAGAAGAAGCAGAAGAAGGAGAAGGAGAAGGTGAAGTCTGGAGAGTGAATCAGAAGAAGCAGAAAAAGGAGAAGGAGAAGGTGAAGACTGGAGGGTGAATCAGAAGAAGTAGAAGAAGGAGAAGGAGAAGGTGAAGTCTGGAGGGTGAATCAGAAGAAGTAGAAGAAGGAGAAGGAGAAGGCGAAGTCTGGAGGGTGAATCAGAAGAAGCAGAAGAAGGAGAAGGAGAAGGTGAAGTCTGGAGGGTGAATCAGAAGAAGCAGAAGAAGGAGAAGGAGAAGATGAAGTCTGGAGGGTGAATCAGAAGAAGTAGAAGAAGGAGAAGGAGAAGGTGAGGTCTGGAGGGTGAATCAGAAGAAGCAGAAGAAGGAGAAGGAGAAGGTGAAGTCTGAAGGGTGAATCAGAAGAAGCAGAAGAAGGAGAAGGAGAAGGTGAAGTCTGGAGGGTGAATCAGAAGAAGCAGAAGAAGGAGAAGGAGAAGGTGAAGTCTGGAGGGTGAATCAGAAGAAGCAGAAGAAGGAGAAGGAGAAGGTGAAGTCTGGAGGGTGAATCAGAAGAAGTAGAAGAAGGAGAAGGAGAAGGTGAAGTCTGGAGGGTGAATCAGAAGAAGTAGAAGAAGGAGAAGGAGAAGGTGAAGTCTGGAGGGTGAATCAGAAGAAGCAGAAGAAGGAGAAGGAGAAGGTGAAGTCTGGAGGGTGAATCAGAAGAAGCAGAAGAAGGAGAAGGAGAAGATGAAGTCTGGAGGGTGAATCAGAAGAAGTAGAAGAAGGAGAAGGAGAAGGTGAAGTCTGGAGGGTGAATCAGAAGAAGCAGAAGAAGGAGAAGGAGAAGATGAAGTCTGGAGTGTGAATCAGAAGAAGTAGAAGAAGGAGAAGGAGAAGGTGAAGTCTGGAGGGTGAATCAGAAGAAGCAGAAGAAGGAGAAGTAGAAGGTGAAGTCTGGAGGGTGAATCAGAAGAAGCAGAAGAAGGAGAAGGAGAAGGTGAAGTCTGGAGGCTGAATCAGAAGAAGCAGAAGAAGGAGAAGGAGAAGGTGAAGTCTTGAGGGTGAATCAGAAGAAGCAGAAGAAGTAGAAGGAGAATGTGAAGTCTGGAGGGTGAATCAGAAGAAGTAGAAGAAGGAGAAGGAGAAGGTGAAGTCTGGAGGGTGAATCAGAAGAAGCAGAAGAAGGAGAAGGAGAAGGTGAAGTCAGGAGGGTGAATCAGAAGAAGCAGAAGAAGGAGAAGGAGATGGTGAAGTCTGGAGGGTGAATCAGAAGAAGCAGAAGAAGGAGAAGGAGAAGGTGAAGTCTGGAGGGTGAATCAGAAGAAGCAGAAGAAGGAGAAGTAGAAGGTGAAGTCTGGAGGGTGAATCAGAAGAAGCAGAAGAAGGAGAAGGAGAAGGTGAAGTCTGGAGGCTGAATCAGAAGAAGCAGAAGAAGGAGAAGGAGAAGGTGAAGTCTTGAGGGTGAATCAGAAGAAGCAGAAGAAGTAGAAGGAGAATGTGAAGTCTGGAGGGTGAATCAGAAGAAGTAGAAGAAGGAGAAGGAGAAGGTGAAGTCTGGAGGGTGAATCAGAAGAAGCAGAAGAAGGAGAAGGAGAAGGTGAAGTCAGGAGGGTGAATCAGAAGAAGCAGAAGAAGGAGAAGGAGATGGTGAAGTCTGGAGGGTGAATCAGAAGAAGCAGAAGAAGGAGAAGGAGAAGGTGAAGACTGGAGGGTGAATCAGAAGAAGTAGACGAAGGAGAAGTAGAAGGTGAAGTCTGGAGGGTGAATCAGAAGAAGCAGAAGAAGGAGAAGGAGAAGGTGAAGTCTGGAGGGTGAATCAGAAGAAGTAGAAGAAGGAGAAGGAGAAGGTGAAGTCTGGAGGGTGAATCAGAAGAAGCAGAAGAAGGAGAAGGAGAAGGTGAAGTCTGGAGGGTGAATCAGAAGAAGCAGAAGAAGGAGAAGGAGAAGGTGAAGTCTGGAGAGTGAATCAGAAGAAGCAGAAAAAGGAGAAGGAGAAGGTGAAGACTGGAGGGTGAATCAGAAGAAGTAGAAGAAGGAGAAGGAGAAGGTGAAGTCTGGAGGGTGAATCAGAAGAAGTAGAAGAAGGAGAAGGAGAAGGCGAAGTCTGGAGGGTGAATCAGAAGAAGCAGAAGAAGGAGAAGGAGAAGGTGAAGTCCGGAGGGTGAATCAGAAGAAGCAGAAGAAGTAGAAGGAGAAGATGAAGTCTGGAGGGTGAATCAGAAGAAGAAGAAGAAGGAGAAGGAGAAGGTGAGGTCTGGAGGGTGAATCAGAAGAAGCAGAAGAAGGAGAAGGAGAAGGTGAAGTCTGAAGGGTGAATCAGAAGAAGCAGAAGAAGGAGAAGGAGAAGGTGAAGTCTGGAGGGTGAATCAGAAGAAGCAGAAGAAGGAGAAGGAGAAGGTGAAGTCTGGAGGGTGAATCAGAAGAAGCAGAAGTAGGAGAAGGAGAAGGTGAAGTCAGGAGGGTGAATCAGAAGAAGCAGAAGAAGGAGAAGGAGAAGGTGAAGTTAGGAGGGTGTATCAGAAGAAGCAGAAGAAGGAAAAGGAGAACGTGAAGTCAGGGGGGTGAAGCAGAAGAAGTAGAAGAAGGAGAAGGAGAAGGTGAAGTCAGGAGGGTGAAGCAGAAGAAGCAGAAGAAGGACAATGAGAAGGTGAAGTCTGGAGGGCGCAGCAGAAGAAGCAGAAGAAGGAGAAGGAGAAGGTGAAGTCTGGAGGGTGAAGCAGTAGAGGCAGAAGAAGGAGAAGGAGAAGGTGAAGTCTGGAGGGTGAATCAGAAGAAGTAGAAGAAGGAGAAGGAGAAGGTGAAGTCTGGAGGGTGAATCAGAAGAAGTAGAAGAAGGAGAAGGAGAAGGTGAAGTCTGGAGGGTGAATCAGAAGAAGCAGAAGAAGGAGAAGGAGAAGGTGAAGTCTGGAGGGTGAATCAGAAGAAGTAGAAGAAGTAGAAGGAGAAGGTGAAGTCTGGAGGGTGAATCAGAAGAAGTAGAAGAAGGAGAAGGAGAAGGTGAAGTCTGGAGGGTGAATCAGAAGAAGCAGAAGAAGGAGAAGGAGAAGGTGAAGCCTGGAGGGTGAATCAGAAGAAGCAGAAGAAGGAGAAGGAGAAGATGAAGTCTGGAAGATGAATCAGAAGAAGTAGAAGAAGGAGAAGGAGAAGGTGAAGTCTGGAGGGTGAATCAGAAGAAGCAGAAGAAGGAGAAGGAGAAGGTGAAGTCTGGAGGGTGAATCAGAAGAAGCAGAAGAAGGAGAAGGAGAAGGTGAAGTCTGGAGGGTGAATCAGAAGAAGCAGAATAAGGAGAAGGAGAATGTGAAGTCTGGAGGGTGAATCAGAAGAAGCAGAAGAAGGAGAAGGAGAAGGTGAAGTCTGGAGGGTGAATCAGAAGAAGTAGAAGAAGGAGAAGGAGAAGGTGAAGTCTGGAGGGTGTAGCAGAAGAAGTAGAAGAAGGAGAAGGAGAAGGTGAAGTCAGGAGGGTGAATCAGAAGAAGTAGAAGAAGGAGAAGGAGAAGTTGTAGTCAGGAGGGTGAATCAGAAGAAGCAGAAGAAGGAGAAGGAGAAGGTGAAGTCTGGAGCGTGAAACAGAAGAATCAGAAGAAGGAGAAGGAGAAGGTGAAGTCTGGAGGGTGAATCAGAAGAAGCAGAAGAAAGAGAAGGAGAAGGTGAAGTCTGGAGGGTGAATCAGAAGAAGTAGAAGAAGGAGAAGGAGAAGGTGAGGTCTGGAGGTTAATCAGAAGAAGCAGAAGAAGGAGCAGGAGAAGGTGAAGGCTGGAGGGTGAATCAGAAGAAGCAGAAGAAGGAGAAGGAGAAGGTGAAGTCTGGAGGGCGCAGCAGAAGAAGCAGAAGAAGGAGAAGGAGAAGGTGAAGTCTGGAGGGTGAAGCAGAAGAAGTAGAAGAAGGAGAAGGAGAAGGTGAAGTCTGGAGGGTGAATCAGAAGAAGCAGAATAAGGAGAAGGAGAATGTGAAGTCTGGAGGGTGAATCAGAAGAAGCAGAAGAAGGAGAAGGAGAAGGTGAAGTCTGGAGGGTGTATCAGAAGAAGTAGAAGAAGGAGAAGGAGAAGGTGAAGTCTGGAGGGTGAAGCAGAAGAAGTAGAAGAAGGAGAAGGAGAAGGTGAAGTCAGGAGGGTGAATCAGAAGAAGTAGAAGAAGGAGAAGGAGAAGGTGTAGTCAGGAGGGTGAATCAGAAGAAGCAGAAGAAAGAGAAGGAGAAGGTGAAGTCTGGAGGGTGATTCAGAAGAAGTAGAAGAAGGAGAAGGAGAAGGTGAGGTCTGGAGGTGAATCAGAAGAAGCAGAAGAAGGAGAAGGAGAAGGTGAAGGCTGGAGGGTGAATCAGAAGAAGCAGAAGAAGGAGAAGGAGAAGGTGAAGTCTGGAGGGCGCAGCAGAAGAAGCAGAAGAAGGAGAAGGAGAAGGTGAAGGCTGGAGGGTGAAGCAGAAGAAGCAGAAGAAGGAGAAGGGGAAGATGAAGTCTGGAGGGTGAATCAGAAGAAGTAGAAGAAGGAGAAGGAGAAGGTGAAGTCAGGAGGGTGAAGCGGAAGAAGGAGAAGAAGGAGAAGGAGAAGGTGAAGTCTGGAGGGTGAAGCAGAAGAAGCAGAAGAAGGAGAAGGAGAACGTGAAGTCTGGAGGGCGAAGCAGAAGAAGAAGAAGAAGGAGAAGGAGAAGGTGAAGTCTGGAGGGTGAAGCAGAAGAAGCAGAAGAAGGAGAAGGAGAAGGTGAAGTCTGGAGGGTGAATCAGAAGAAGTAGAAGAAGGAGAAGGAGAAGGTGAAGTCAGGAGGGTGAAGCAGAAGAAGCAGAAGAAGGAGAAGGAGAAGGTGAAGTCTGGAGGGTGAAGCAGAAGAAGCAGAAGAAGGAGAAGGAGAAGGTGAAGTCTGGAGGGTGAAGCAGAAGAAGCAGAAGAAGGAGAAGGAGAAGGTGAAGTCAGGAGGGTGAATCAGAAGAAGTAGAAGAAGGAGAAGGAGAAGGTGAAGTCTGGAGGGTGAATCAGAAGAAGTAGAAGAAGGAGAAGGAGAAGGTGAAGTCTGGAGGGTGAATCAGAAGAAGTAGAAGAAGGAGAAGGAGAAGGTGAAGTCTGGAGGGTGAATCAGAAGAACCAGAAGAAGGAGAAGGAGAAGGTGAAGTCTGGAGGGAGAAGCAGAAGAAGTAGAAGAAGGAGAAGGAGAAGGTGAAGTCTGGAGGGTGAATCAGAAGAACCAGAAGAAGGAGAAGGAGAAGGTGAAGTCTGGAGGGAGAAGCAGAAGAAGTAGAAGAAGGAGAAGGAGAAGGTGAAGTCTGGAGGGTGAATCAGAAGAAGTAGAAGAAGGAGAAGGAGAAGGTGAAGTCTGGAGGGTGAATCAGAAGAAGTAGAAGAAGTAGAAGGAGAAGGTGAAGTCTGGAGGGTGAATTTAAGAAGTAGAAGAAGGAGAAGGAGAAGATGAAGTCTGGAGGGTGAATCAGAAGAAGTAGAAGAAGGAGAAGGAGAAGGTATAGTCTGGAGGGTGAATCAGAAGAAGTAGACGAAGGAGAAGGAGAAGGTGAAGTCTGGAGGGTGAATCAGAAGAAGCAGAAGAAGGAGAAGGAGAAGGTGAAGTCTGGAGGGTGAATCAGAAGAAGTAGAAGAAGGAGAAGGAGAAGGTGAAGTCTGGAGGGTGAATCAGAAGAAGCAGAAGAAGGAGAAGGAGAAGGTGATGTCTGGAGGGTGAATCAGAAGAAGCAGAAGAAGGAGAAGGAGAAGGTGAAGTCTGGAGGGTGAATCAGAAGAAGCAGAAGAAGGAGAAGGAGAAGGTGAAGTCTGGAGGGTGAATCAGAAGAAGCAGAAGAAGTAGAAGGAGAAGGTGAAGTCTGGAGGGTGAATCAGAAGAAGTAGGAGAAGGAGAAGGAGAAGGTGAAGTCTGGAGGTGAATCAGAAGAAGCAGAAGAAGGAGAAGGAGAAGGTGAAGTCAGGAGGGTGAATCAGGAGAAGCTGAAGAAGGAGAAGGAGAAGGTGAAGTCTGGAGGGTGAATCAGAAGAAGCAGAAGAAGTGGAAGGAGAAGTTGAAGACTGGAGGGTGAATCAGAAGAAGTAGAAGAAGGAGAAGGAGAAGGTGAAGTCTGGAGGGTGAATCAGAAGAAGGAGAAGAAGGAGAAGGAGAAGGCGAAGTCTGGAGGGTGAATCAGAAGAAGCAGAAGAAGGAGAAGGAGAAGGTGAAGTCTGGAGGGTGAATCAGAAGAAGCAGAAGAAGGAGAAGGAGAAGATGAAGTCTGGAGGGTGAATCAGAAGAAGTAGAAGAAGCAGAAGGAGAAGGTGAGGTCTGGAGGGTGAATCAGAAGAAGCAGAAGAAGGAGAAGGAGGAGGTGAAGTCTGAAGGGTGAATCAGAAGAAGCAGAAGAAGGAGAAGGAGAAGGTGAAGTCAGGAGGGTGAATCAGAAGAAGCAGAAGAAGGAGAAGGAGAAGGTGAAGTCTGGAGGGTGAAGCAGAAGAAGCAGAAGAAGGAGAAGGAGAAGGTGAAGTCAGGAGGGTGAATCAGAAGAAGCAGAAGAAGGAGAAGGAGATGGTGAAGTCTGGAGGGTGAATCAGAAGAAGCAGAAGAAGGAGAAGGAGAAGGTGAAGACTGGTGGGTGAATCAGAAGAAGTAGACGAAGGAGAAGGAGAAGGTGAAGTCTGGAGGGTGAATCAGAAGAAGCAGAAGAAGGAGAAGGAGAAGGTGAAGTCTGGAGGGTGAATCAGAAGAAGTAGAAGAAGGAGAAGGAGAAGGTGAAGTCTGGAGGGTGAATCAGAAGAAGCAGAAGAAGGAGAAGGAGAAGGTGAAGTCTGGAGGGTGAATCAGAAGAAGCAGAAGAAGGAGAAGGAGAAGGTGAAGTCTGGAGAGTGAATCAGAAGAAGCAGAAAAAGGAGAAGGAGAAGGTGAAGACTGGAGGGTGAATCAGAAGAAGTAGAAGAAGGAGAAGGAGAAGGTGAAGTCTGGAGGGTGAATCAGAAGAAGTAGAAGAAGGAGAAGGAGAAGGCGAAGTCTGGAGGGTGAATCAGAAGAAGCAGAAGAAGGAGAAGGAGAAGGTGAAGTCTGGAGGGTGAATCAGAAGAAGCAGAAGAAGGAGAAGGAGAAGATGAAGTCTGGAGGGTGAATCAGAAGAAGTAGAAGAAGGAGAAGGAGAAGGTGAGGTCTGGAGGGTGAATCAGAAGAAGCAGAAGAAGGAGAAGGAGAAGGTGAAGTCTGAAGGGTGAATCAGAAGAAGCAGAAGAAGGAGAAGGAGAAGGTGAAGTCTGGAGGGTGAATCAGAAGAAGCAGAAGAAGGAGAAGGAGAAGGTGAAGTCTGGAGGGTGAATCAGAAGAAGCAGAAGAAGGAGAAGGAGAAGGTGAAGTCTGAAGGGTGAATCAGAAGAAGCAGAAGAAAGAGAAGGAGAAGGTGAAGTCTGGAGGGTGATTCAGAAGAAGTAGAAGAAGGAGAAGGAGAAGGTGAGGTCTGGAGGTGAATCAGAAGAAGCAGAAGAAGGAGAAGGAGAAGGTGAAGTCTGGAGGGTGAATCAGAAGAAGTAGAAGAAGGAGAAGGAGAAGGTGAGGTCTGGAGGTTAATCAGAAGAAGCAGAAGAAGGAGCAGGAGAAGGTGAAGGCTGGAGGGTGAATCAGAAGAAGCAGAAGAAGGAGAAGGAGAAGGTGAAGTCTGGAGGGCGCAGCAGAAGAAGCAGAAGAAGGAGAAGGAGAAGGTGAAGTCTGGAGGGTGAAGCAGAAGAAGCAGAAGAAGGAGAAGCGGAAGGTGAAGTCTGGAGGGTGAATCAGAAGAAGTAGAAGAAGGAGAAGGAGAAGGTGAAGTCTGGAGGGTGAATCAGAAGAAGCAGAAGAAGGAGAAGGAGAAGGTGAAGTCTGGAGGGTGAATCAGAAGAAGCAGAATAAGGAGAAGGAGAATGTGAAGTCTGGAGGGTGAATCAGAAGAAGCAGAAGAAGGAGAAGGAGAAGGTGAAGTCTGGAGGGTGTATCAGAAGAAGTAGAAGAAGGAGAAGGAGAAGGTGAAGTCTGGAGGGTGAAGCAGAAGAAGTAGAAGAAGGAGAAGGAGAAGGTGAAGTCAGGAGGGTGAATCAGAAGAAGTAGAGGAAGGAGAAGGAGAAGGTGTAGTCAGGAGGGTGAATCAGAAGAAGCAGAAGAAAGAGAAGGAGAAGGTGAAGTCTGGAGGGTGATTCAGAAGAAGTAGAAGAAGGAGAAGGAGAAGGTGAGGTCTGGAGGTGAATCAGAAGAAGCAGAAGAAGGAGAAGGAGAAGGTGAAGGCTGGAGGGTGAATCAGAAGAAGCAGAAGAAGGAGAAGGAGAAGGTGAAGTCTGGAGGGCGCAGCAGAAGAAGCAGAAGAAGGAGAAGGAGAAGGTGAAGGCTGGAGGGTGAAGCAGAAGAAGCAGAAGAAGGAGAAGGGGAAGATGAAGTCTGGAGGGTGAATCAGAAGAAGTAGAAGAAGGAGAAGGAGAAGGTGAAGTCAGGAGGGTGAAGCGGAAGAAGGAGAAGAAGGAGAAGGAGAAGGTGAAGTCTGGAGGGTGAAGCAGAAGAAGCAGAAGAAGGAGAAGGAGAACGTGAAGTCTGGAGGGCGAAGCAGAAGAAGAAGAAGAAGGAGAAGGAGAAGGTGAAGTCTGGAGGGTGAAGCAGAAGAAGCAGAAGAAGGAGAAGGAGAAGGTGAAGTCTGGAGGGTGAATCAGAAGAAGTAGAAGAAGGAGAAGGAGAAGGTGAAGTCAGGAGGGTGAAGCAGAAGAAGCAGAAGAAGGAGAAGGAGAAGGTGAAGTCTGGAGGGTGAAGCAGAAGAAGCAGAAGAAGGAGAAGGAGAAGGTGAAGTCTGGAGGGTGAAGCAGAAGAAGCAGAAGAAGGAGAAGGAGAAGGTGAAGTCAGGAGGGTGAATCAGAAGAAGTAGAAGAAGGAGAAGGAGAAGGTGAAGTCTGGAGGGTGAATCAGAAGAAGTAGAAGAAGGAGAAGGAGAAGGTGAAGTCTGGAGGGTGAATCAGAAGAAGTAGAAGAAGGAGAAGGAGAAGGTGAAGTCTGGAGGGTGAATCAGAAGAACCAGAAGAAGGAGAAGGAGAAGGTGAAGTCTGGAGGGAGAAGCAGAAGAAGTAGAAGAAGGAGAAGGAGAAGGTGAAGTCTGGAGGGGGAATCAGAATAACCAGAAGAAGGAGAAGGAGAAGGTGAAGTCTGGAGGGAGAAGCAGAAGAAGTAGAAGAAGGAGAAGGAGAAGGTGAAGTCTGGAGGGTGAATCAGAAGAAGTAGAAGAAGGAGAAGGAGAAGGTGAAGTCTGGAGGGTGAATCAGAAGAAGTAGAAGAAGTAGAAGGAGAAGGTGAAGTCTGGAGGGTGAATTTAAGAAGTAGAAGAAGGAGAAGGAGAAGATGAAGTCTGGAGGGTGAATCAGAAGAAGTAGAAGAAGGAGAAGGAGAAGGTATAGTCTGGAGGGTGAATCAGAAGAAGTAGACGAAGGAGAAGGAGAAGGTGAAGTCTGGAGGGTGAATCAGAAGAAGCAGAAGAAGGAGAAGGAGAAGGTGAAGTCTGGAGGGTGAATCAGAAGAAGTAGAAGAAGGAGAAGGAGAAGGTGAAGTCTGGAGGGTGAATCAGAAGAAGCAGAAGAAGGAGAAGGAGAAGGTGATGTCTGGAGGGTGAATCAGAAGAAGCAGAAGAAGGAGAAGGAGAAGGTGAAGTCTGGAGGGTGAATCAGAAGAAGCAGAAGAAGGAGAAGGAGAAGGTGAAGTCTGGAGGGTGAATCAGAAGAAGCAGAAGAAGTAGAAGGAGAAGGTGAAGTCTGGAGGGTGAATCAGAAGAAGTAGGAGAAGGAGAAGGAGAAGGTGAAGTCTGGAGGTGAATCAGAAGAAGCAGAAGAAGGAGAAGGAGAAGGTGAAGTCAGGAGGGTGAATCAGGAGAAGCTGAAGAAGGAGAAGGAGAAGGTGAAGTCTGGAGGGTGAATCAGAAGAAGCAGAAGAAGTGGAAGGAGAAGTTGAAGACTGGAGGGTGAATCAGAAGAAGTAGAAGAAGGAGAAGGAGAAGGTGAAGTCTGGAGGGTGAATCAGAAGAAGGAGAAGAAGGAGAAGGAGAAGGCGAAGTCTGGAGGGTGAATCAGAAGAAGCAGAAGAAGGAGAAGGAGAAGGTGAAGTCTGGAGGGTGAATCAGAAGAAGCAGAAGAAGGAGAAGGAGAAGATGAAGTCTGGAGGGTGAATCAGAAGAAGTAGAAGAAGCAGAAGGAGAAGGTGAGGTCTGGAGGGTGAATCAGAAGAAGCAGAAGAAGGAGAAGGAGGAGGTGAAGTCTGAAGGGTGAATCAGAAGAAGCAGAAGAAGGAGAAGGAGAAGGTGAAGTCAGGAGGGTGAATCAGAAGAAGCAGAAGAAGGAGAAGGAGAAGGTGAAGTCTGGAGGGTGAAGCAGAAGAAGCAGAAGAAGGAGAAGGAGAAGGTGAAGTCAGGAGGGTGAATCAGAAGAAGCAGAAGAAGGAGAAGGAGATGGTGAAGTCTGGAGGGTGAATCAGAAGAAGCAGAAGAAGGAGAAGGAGAAGGTGAAGACTGGTGGGTGAATCAGAAGAAGTAGACGAAGGAGAAGGAGAAGGTGAAGTCTGGAGGGTGAATCAGAAGAAGCAGAAGAAGGAGAAGGAGAAGGTGAAGTCTGGAGGGTGAATCAGAAGAAGTAGAAGAAGGAGAAGGAGAAGGTGAAGTCTGGAGGGTGAATCAGAAGAAGCAGAAGAAGGAGAAGGAGAAGGTGAAGTCTGGAGGGTGAATCAGAAGAAGCAGAAGAAGGAGAAGGAGAAGGTGAAGTCTGGAGAGTGAATCAGAAGAAGCAGAAAAAGGAGAAGGAGAAGGTGAAGACTGGAGGGTGAATCAGAAGAAGTAGAAGAAGGAGAAGGAGAAGGTGAAGTCTGGAGGGTGAATCAGAAGAAGTAGAAGAAGGAGAAGGAGAAGGCGAAGTCTGGAGGGTGAATCAGAAGAAGCAGAAGAAGGAGAAGGAGAAGGTGAAGTCTGGAGGGTGAATCAGAAGAAGCAGAAGAAGGAGAAGGAGAAGATGAAGTCTGGAGGGTGAATCAGAAGAAGTAGAAGAAGGAGAAGGAGAAGGTGAGGTCTGGAGGGTGAATCAGAAGAAGCAGAAGAAGGAGAAGGAGAAGGTGAAGTCTGAAGGGTGAATCAGAAGAAGCAGAAGAAGGAGAAGGAGAAGGTGAAGTCTGGAGGGTGAATCAGAAGAAGCAGAAGAAGGAGAAGGAGAAGGTGAAGTCTGGAGGGTGAATCAGAAGAAGCAGAAGAAGGAGAAGGAGAAGGTGAAGTCTGGAGGGTGAATCAGAAGAAGTAGAAGAAGGAGAAGGAGAAGGTGAAGTCTGGAGGGTGAATCAGAAGAAGTAGAAGAAGGAGAAGGAGAAGGTGAAGTCTGGAGGGTGAATCAGAAGAAGCAGAAGAAGGAGAAGGAGAAGGTGAAGTCTGGAGGGTGAATCAGAAGAAGCAGAAGAAGGAGAAGGAGAAGATGAAGTCTGGAGGGTGAATCAGAAGAAGTAGAAGAAGGAGAAGGAGAAGGTGAAGTCTGGAGGATGAATCAGAAGAAGCAGAAGAAGGAGAAGCAGAAGGTGAAGTCTGGAGGGTGAATCAGAAGAAGCAGAAGAAGGGGAAGGAGAAGGTGAAGTCAGGAGGGTGAATCAGGAGAAGCTGAAGAAGGAGAAGGAGAAGGTGAAGTCTGGAGGGTGAATCAGAAGAAGCAGAAGAAGGAGAAGGAGAAGGTGAAGTCAGGAGGGTGAATCAGGAGAAGCTGAAGAAGGAGAAGGAGATGGTGAAGTCTGGAGGGTGAATCAGAAGAAGCAGAAGAAGTGGAAGGAGAAGTTGAAGACTGGAGGGTGAATCAGAAGAAGTAGAAGAAGGAGAAGGAGAAGGTGAAGTCTGGAGGGTGAATCAGAAGAAGGAGAAGAAGGAGAAGGAGAAGGCGAAGTCTGGAGGGTGAATCAGAAGAAGCAGAAGAAGGAGAAGGAGAAGGTGAAGTCTGGAGGGTGAATCAGAAGAAGCAGAAGAAGGAGAAGGAGAAGATGAAGTCTGGAGGGTGAATCAGAAGAAGTAGAAGAAGCAGAAGGAGAAGGTGAGGTCTGGAGGGTGAATCAGAAGAAGCAGAAGAAGGAGAAGGAGGAGGTGAAGTCTGAAGGGTGAATCAGAAGAAGCAGAAGAAGGAGAAGGAGAAGGTGAAGTCAGGAGGGTGAATCAGAAGAAGCAGAAGAAGGAGAAGGAGAAGGTGAAGTCTGGAGGGTGAAGCAGAAGAAGCAGAAGAAGGAGAAGGAGAAGGTGAAGTCAGGAGGGTGAATCAGAAGAAGCAGAAGAAGGAGAAGGAGATGGTGAAGTCTGGAGGGTGAATCAGAAGAAGCAGAAGAAGGAGAAGGAGAAGGTGAAGACTGGTGGGTGAATCAGAAGAAGTAGACGAAGGAGAAGGAGAAGGTGAAGTCTGGAGGGTGAATCAGAAGAAGCAGAAGAAGGAGAAGGAGAAGGTGAAGTCTGGAGGGTGAATCAGAAGAAGTAGAAGAAGGAGAAGGAGAAGGTGAAGTCTGGAGGGTGAATCAGAAGAAGCAGAAGAAGGAGAAGGAGAAGGTGAAGTCTGGAGGGTGAATCAGAAGAAGCAGAAGAAGGAGAAGGAGAAGGTGAAGTCTGGAGAGTGAATCAGAAGAAGCAGAAAAAGGAGAAGGAGAAGGTGAAGACTGGAGGGTGAATCAGAAGAAGTAGAAGAAGGAGAAGGAGAAGGTGAAGTCTGGAGGGTGAATCAGAAGAAGTAGAAGAAGGAGAAGGAGAAGGCGAAGTCTGGAGGGTGAATCAGAAGAAGCAGAAGAAGGAGAAGGAGAAGGTGAAGTCTGGAGGGTGAATCAGAAGAAGCAGAAGAAGGAGAAGGAGAAGATGAAGTCTGGAGGGTGAATCAGAAGAAGTAGAAGAAGGAGAAGGAGAAGGTGAGGTCTGGAGGGTGAATCAGAAGAAGCAGAAGAAGGAGAAGGAGAAGGTGAAGTCTGAAGGGTGAATCAGAAGAAGCAGAAGAAGGAGAAGGAGAAGGTGAAGTCTGGAGGGTGAATCAGAAGAAGCAGAAGAAGGAGAAGGAGAAGGTGAAGTCTGGAGGGTGAATCAGAAGAAGCAGAAGAAGGAGAAGGAGAAGGTGAAGTCTGGAGGGTGAATCAGAAGAAGTAGAAGAAGGAGAAGGAGAAGGTGAAGTCTGGAGGGTGAATCAGAAGAAGTAGAAGAAGGAGAAGGAGAAGGTGAAGTCTGGAGGGTGAATCAGAAGAAGCAGAAGAAGGAGAAGGAGAAGGTGAAGTCTGGAGGGTGAATCAGAAGAAGCAGAAGAAGGAGAAGGAGAAGATGAAGTCTGGAGGGTGAATCAGAAGAAGTAGAAGAAGGAGAAGGAGAAGGTGAAGTCTGGAGGATGAATCAGAAGAAGCAGAAGAAGGAGAAGCAGAAGGTGAAGTCTGGAGGGTGAATCAGAAGAAGCAGAAGAAGGGGAAGGAGAAGGTGAAGTTTGGAGGGTGAATCAGAAGAAGCAGAATAAGGAGAAGGAGGAGGTGAAGTCTGGAGGGTGAATCAGAAGAAGCAGAAGAAGGAGAAGGAGAAGGTGAAGTCTGGAGGGTGAAGCAGAAGAAGCAGAAGAAGGAGAAGGAGAAGGTGAAGTCTGGAGGGTGAATCAGAAGAAGCAGAAGAAGGAGAAGGAGAAGGTGATGTCTGGAGGGTGAATCAGAAGAAGTAGAAGAAGGAGAAGGAGAAGGTGTAGTCTGGAGGGTGAATCAGAAGAAGTAGTCGAAGGAGAAGGAGAAGGTGAAGTCTGGAGGGTGAATCAGAAGAAGCAGAAGAAGGAGAAGGAGAAGATGAAGTCTGGAGTGTGAATCAGAAGAAGTAGAAGAAGGAGAAGGAGAAGGTGAAGTCTGGAGGGTGAATCAGAAGAAGCAGAAAAAGGAGAAGTAGAAGGTGAAGTCTGGAGGGTGAATCAGAAGAAGCAGAAGAAGGGGAAGGAGAAGGTGAAGTCTGGAGGCTGAATCAGAAGAAGCAGAAGAAGGAGAAGGAGAAGGTGAAGTCTTGAGGGTGAATCAGAAGAAGCAGAAGAAGTAGAAGGAGAATGTGAAGTCTGGAGGGTGAATCAGAAGAAGTAGAAGAAGGAGAAGGAGAAGGTGAAGTCTGGAGGGTGAATCAGAAGAAGCAGAAGAAGGAGAAGGAGAAGGTGAAGTCAGGAGGGTGAATCAGAAGAAGCAGAAGAAGGAGAAGGAGATGGTGAAGTCTGGAGGGTGAATCAGAAGAAGCAGAAGAAGGAGAAGGAGAAGGTGAAGACTGGAGGGTGAATCAGAAGAAGTAGACGAAGGAGAAGTAGAAGGTGAAGTCTGGAGGGTGAATCAGAAGAAGCAGAAGAAGGAGAAGGAGAAGGTGAAGTCTGGAGGGTGAATCAGAAGAAGTAGAAGAAGGAGAAGGAGAAGGTGAAGTCTGGAGGGTGAATCAGAAGAAGCAGAAGAAGGAGAAGGAGAAGGTGAAGTCTGGAGGGTGAATCAGAAGAAGCAGAAGAAGGAGAAGGAGAAGGTGAAGTCTGGAGAGTGAATCAGAAGAAGCAGAAAAAGGAGAAGGAGAAGGTGAAGACTGGAGGGTGAATCAGAAGAAGTAGAAGAAGGAGAAGGAGAAGGTGAAGTCTGGAGGGTGAATCAGAAGAGGTAGAAGAAGGAGAAGGAGAAGGCGAAGTCTGGAGGGTGAATCAGAAGAAGCAGAAGAAGGAGAAGGAGAAGGTGAAGTCCGGAGGGTGAATCAGAAGAAGCAGAAGAAGTAGAAGGAGAAGATGAAGTCTGGAGGGTGAATCAGAAGAAGAAGAAGAAGGAGAAGGAGAAGGTGAGGTCTGGAGGGTGAATCAGAAGAAGCAGAAGAAGGAGAAGGAGAAGGTGAAGTCTGAAGGGTGAATCAGAAGAAGCAGAAGAAGGAGAAGGAGAAGGTGAAGTCTGGAGGGTGAATCAGAAGAAGCAGAAGAAGGAGAAGGAGAAGGTGAAGTCTGGAGGGTGAATCAGAAGAAGCAGAAGAAGGAGAAGGAGAAGGTGAAGTCAGGAGGGTGAATCAGAAGAAGCAGAAGAAGGAGAAGGAGAAGGTGAAGTTAGGAGGGTGTATCAGAAGAAGCAGAAGAAGGAGAAGGAGAACGTGAAGTCAGGGGGGTGAAGCAGAAGAAGTAGAAGAAGGAGAAGGAGAAGGTGAAGTCAGGAGGGTGAAGCAGAAGAAGCAGAAGAAGGACAATGAGAAGGTGAAGTCTGGAGGGCGCAGCAGAAGAAGCAGAAGAAGGAGAAGGAGAAGGTGAAGTCTGGAGGGTGAAGCAGAAGAAGCAGAAGAAGGAGAAGGAGAAGGTGAAGTCTGGAGGGTGAATCAGAAGAAGTAGAAGAAGGAGAAGGAGAAGGTGAAGTCTGGAGGGTGAATCAGAAGAAGTAGAAGAAGGAGAAGGAGAAGGTGAAGTCTGGAGGGTGAATCAGAAGAAGCAGAAGAAGGAGAAGGAGAAGGTGAAGTCTGGAGGGTGAATCAGAAGAAGTAGAAGAAGTAGAAGGAGAAGGTGAAGTCTGGAGGGTGAATCAGAAGAAGTAGAAGAAGGAGAAGGAGAAGGTGAAGTCTGGAGGGTGAATCAGAAGAAGCAGAAGAAGGAGAAGGTGAAGGTGAAGCCTGGAGGGTGAATCAGAAGAAGCAGAAGAAGGAGAAGGAGAAGATGAAGTCTGGAAGATGAATCAGAAGAATAGAAGAAGGAGAAGGAGAAGGTGAAGTCTGGAGGGTGAATCAGAAGAAGCAGAAGAAGGAGAAGGAGAAGGTGAAGTCTGGAGGGTGAATCAGAAGAAGCAGAAGATGGAGAAGGAGAAGGTGAAGTCTGGAGGGTGAATCAGAAGAAGCAGAATAAGGAGAAGGAGAATGTGAAGTCTGGAGGGTGAATCAGAAGAAGCAGAAGAAGGAGAAGGAGAAGGTGAAGTCTGGAGGGTGAATCAGAAGAAGTAGAAGAAGGAGAAGGAGAAGGTGAAGTCTGGAGGGTGAAGCAGAAGAAGTAGAAGAAGGAGAAGGAGAAGGTGAAGTCAGGAGGGTGAATCAGAAGAAGTAGAAGAAGGAGAAGGAGAAGTTGTAGTCAGGAGGGTGAATCAGAAGAAGCAGAAGAAGGAGAAGGAGAAGGTGAAGTCTGGAGCGTGAAACAGAAGAATCAGAAGAAGGAGAAGGAGAAGGTGAAGTCTGGAGGGTGAATCAGAAGAAGCAGAAGAAAGAGAAGGAGAAGGTGAAGTCTGGAGGGTGAATCAGAAGAAGTAGAAGAAGGAGAAGGAGAAGGTGAGGTCTGGAGGTTAATCAGAAGAAGCAGAAGAAGGAGCAGGAGAAGGTGAAGGCTGGAGGGTGAATCAGAAGAAGCAGAAGAAGGAGAAGGAGAAGGTGAAGTCTGGAGGGCGCAGCAGAAGAAGCAGAAGAAGGAGAAGGAGAAGGTGAAGTCTGGAGGGTGAAGCAGAAGAAGCAGAAGAAGGAGAAGGGGAAGGTGAAGTCTGGAGGGTGAATCAGAAGAAGTAGAAGAAGGAGAAGGAGAAGGTGAAGTCTGGAGGGTGAATCAGAAGAAGCAGAAGAAGGAGAAGGAGAAGGTGAAGTCTGGAGGGTGAATCAGAAGAAGCAGAAGAAGGAGAAGGAGAAGGTGAAGTCTGGAGGGTGAATCAGAAGAAGCAGAATAAGGAGAAGGAGAATGTGAAGTCTGGAGGGTGAATCAGAAGAAGCAGAAGAAGGAGAAGGTGAAGTCTGGAGGGTGTATCAGAAGAAGTAGAAGAAGGAGAAGGAGAAGGTGAAGTCTGGAGGGTGAAGCAGAAGAAGTAGAAGAAGGAGAAGGAGAAGGTGAAGTCAGGAGGGTGAATCAGAAGAAGTAGAAGAAGGAGAAGGAGAAGGTGTAGTCAGGAGGGTGAATCAGAAGAAGCAGAAGAAGGAGAAGGAGAAGGTGAAGTCTGGAGCGTGAAACAGAAGAATCAGAAGAAGGAGAAGGAGAAGGTGAAGTCTGGAGGGTGAATCAGAAGAAGCAGAAGAAAGAGAAGGAGAAGGTGAAGTCTGGAGGGTGAATCAGAAGAAGTAGAAGAAGGAGAAGGAGAAGGTGAGGTCTGGAGGTGAATCAGAAGAAGCAGAAGAAGGAGAAGGAGAAGGTGAAGGCTGGAGGGTGAATCAGAAGAAGCAGAAGAAGGAGAAGGAGAAGGTGAAGTCTGGAGGGCGCAGCAGAAGAAGCAGAAGAAGGAGAAGGAGAAGGTGAAGTCTGGAGGGTGAAGCAGAAGAAGCAGAAGAAGGAGAAGGGGAAGATGAAGTCTGGAGGGTGAATCAGAAGAAGTAGAAGAAGGAGAAGGAGAAGGTGAAGTCAGGAGGGTGAAGCGGAAGAAGGAGAAGAAGGAGAAGGAGAAGGTGAAGTCTGGAGGGTGAAGCAGAAGAAGCAGAAGAAGGAGAAGGAGAACGTGAAGTCTGGAGGGCGAAGCAGAAGAAGAAGAAGAAGGAGAAGGAGAAGGTGAAGTCTGGAGGGTGAAGCAGAAGAAGCAGAAGAAGGAGAAGGAGAAGGTGAAGTCTGGAGGGTGAATCAGAAGAAGTAGAAGAAGGAGAAGGAGAAGGTGAAGTCAGGAGGGTGAAGCAGAAGAAGCAGAAGAAGGAGAAGGAGAAGGTGAAGTCTGGAGGGTGAAGCAGAAGAAGCAGAAGAAGGAGAAGGAGAAGGTGAAGTCAGGAGGGTGAATCAGAAGAAGTAGAAGAAGGAGAAGGAGAAGGTGAAGTCTGGAGGGTGAATCAGAAGAAGTAGAAGAAGGAGAAGGAGAAGGTGAAGTCTGGAGGGTGAATCAGAAGAAGTAGAAGAAGGAGAAGGAGAAGGTGAAGTCTGGAGGGTGAATCAGAAGAACCAGAAGAAGGAGAAGGAGAAGGTGAAGTCTGGAGGGAGAAGCAGAAGAAGTAGAAGAAGGAGAAGGAGAAGGTGAAGTCTGGAGGGTGAATCAGAAGAACCAGAAGAAGGAGAAGGAGAAGGTGAAGTCTGGAGGGAGAAGCAGAAGAAGTAGAAGAAGGAGAAGGAGAAGGTGAAGTCTGGAGGGTGAATCAGAAGAAGTAGAAGAAGGAGAAGGAGAAGGTGAAGTCTGGAGGGTGAATCAGAAGAAGTAGAAGAAGTAGAAGGAGAAGGTGAAGTCTGGAGGGTGAATTTAAGAAGTAGAAGAAGGAGAAGGAGAAGATGAAGTCTGGAGGGTGAATCAGAAGAAGTAGAAGAAGGAGAAGGAGAAGGTATAGTCTGGAGGGTGAATCAGAAGAAGTAGACGAAGGAGAAGGAGAAGGTGAAGTCTGGAGGGTGAATCAGAAGAAGCAGAAGAAGGAGAAGGAGAAGGTGAAGTCTGGAGGGTGAATCAGAAGAAGTAGAAGAAGGAGAAGGAGAAGGTGAAGTCTGGAGGGTGAATCAGAAGAAGCAGAAGAAGGAGAAGGAGAAGGTGATGTCTGGAGGGTGAATCAGAAGAAGCAGAAGAAGGAGAAGGAGAAGGTGAAGTCTGGAGGGTGAATCAGAAGAAGCAGAAGAAGGAGAAGGAGAAGGTGAAGTCTGGAGGGTGAATCAGAAGAAGCAGAAGAAGTAGAAGGAGAAGGTGAAGTCTGGAGGGTGAATCAGAAGAAGTAGGAGAAGGAGAAGGAGAAGGTGAAGTCTGGAGGTGAATCAGAAGAAGCAGAAGAAGGAGAAGGAGAAGGTGAAGTCAGGAGGGTGAATCAGGAGAAGCTGAAGAAGGAGAAGGAGAAGGTGAAGTCTGGAGGGTGAATCAGAAGAAGCAGAAGAAGTGGAAGGAGAAGTTGAAGACTGGAGGGTGAATCAGAAGAAGTAGAAGAAGGAGAAGGAGAAGGTGAAGTCTGGAGGGTGAATCAGAAGAAGGAGAAGAAGGAGAAGGAGAAGGCGAAGTCTGGAGGGTGAATCAGAAGAAGCAGAAGAAGGAGAAGGAGAAGGTGAAGTCTGGAGGGTGAATCAGAAGAAGCAGAAGAAGGAGAAGGAGAAGATGAAGTCTGGAGGGTGAATCAGAAGAAGTAGAAGAAGGAGAAGGAGAAGGTGAGGTCTGGAGGGTGAATCAGAAGAAGCAGAAGAAGGAGAAGGAGGAGGTGAAGTCTGAAGGGTGAATCAGAAGAAGCAGAAGAAGGAGAAGGAGAAGGTGAAGTCTGGAGGGTGAATCAGAAGAAGCAGAATAAGGAGAAGGAGAAGGTGAAGTCTGGAGGGTGAAGCAGAAGAAGCAGAAGAAGGACAAGGAGAAGGTAAAGTCTGGAGGGCGAAGCAGAAGAAGAAGAAGAAGGAGAAGGAGAAGGTGAAGTCTGGAGGGTGAAGCGGAAGAAGCAGAAGAAGGAGAAGGAGAAGGTGAAGTCTGGAGGGTGAAGCAGAAGAAGCAGAAGAAGGACAAGGAGAAGGTAAAGTCTGGAGGGCGAAGCAGAAGAAGAAGAAGAAGGAGAAGGAGAAGGTGAAGTCTGGAGGGTGAAGCAGAAGAAGCAGAAGAAGGAGAAGGAGAAGGTGAAGTCTGGAGGGTGAATCAGAAGAAGTAGAAGAAGGAGAAGGAGAAGGTGAAGTCAGGAGGGTGAAGCAGAAGAAGCAGAAGAAGGAGAAGGAGAAGGTGAAGTCTGGAGGGTGAATCAGAAGAAGCAGAAGAAGGAGAAGGAGAAGGTGAAGTCTGGAGGGTGAATCAGAAGAAGTAGAAGAAGGAGAAGGAGAAGGTGAAGTCTGGAGGGTGAATCAGAAGAAGCAGAAGAAGGAGAAGGAGAAGGTGATGTCTGGAGGGTGAATCAGAAGAAGCAGAAGAAGGAGAAGGAGAAGGTGAAGTCTGGAGGGTGAATCAGAAGAAGCAGAAGAAGGAGAAGGAGAAGGTGAAGTCTGGAGGGTGAATCAGAAGAAGCAGAAGAAGTAGAAGGAGAAGGTGAAGTCTGGAGGGTGAATCAGAAGAAGTAGGAGAAGGAGAAGGAGAAGGTGAAGTCTGGAGGTGAATCAGAAGAAGCAGAAGAAGGAGAAGGAGAAGGTGAAGTCAGGAGGGTGAATCAGGAGAAGCTGAAGAAGGAGAAGGAGAAGGTGAAGTCTGGAGGGTGAATCAGAAGAAGCAGAAGAAGTGGAAGGAGAAGTTGAAGACTGGAGGGTGAATCAGAAGAAGTAGAAGAAGGAGAAGGAGAAGGTGAAGTCTGGAGGGTGAATCAGAAGAAGGAGAAGAAGGAGAAGGAGAAGGCGAAGTCTGGAGGGTGAATCAGAAGAAGCAGAAGAAGGAGAAGGAGAAGGTGAAGTCTGGAGGGTGAATCAGAAGAAGCAGAAGAAGGAGAAGGAGAAGATGAAGTCTGGAGGGTGAATCAGAAGAAGTAGAAGAAGGAGAAGGAGAAGGTGAGGTCTGGAGGGTGAATCAGAAGAAGCAGAAGAAGGAGAAGGAGGAGGTGAAGTCTGAAGGGTGAATCAGAAGAAGCAGAAGAAGGAGAAGGAGAAGGTGAAGTCTGGAGGGTGAATCAGAAGAAGCAGAATAAGGAGAAGGAGAAGGTGAAGTCTGGAGGGTGAAGCAGAAGAAGCAGAAGAAGGACAAGGAGAAGGTAAAGTCTGGAGGGCGAAGCAGAAGAAGAAGAAGAAGGAGAAGGAGAAGGTGAAGTCTGGAGGGTGAAGCGGAAGAAGCAGAAGAAGGAGAAGGAGAAGGTGAAGTCTGGAGGGTGAAGCAGAAGAAGCAGAAGAAGGACAAGGAGAAGGTAAAGTCTGGAGGGCGAAGCAGAAGAAGAAGAAGAAGGAGAAGGAGAAGGTGAAGTCTGGAGGGTGAAGCAGAAGAAGCAGAAGAAGGAGAAGGAGAAGGTGAAGTCTGGAGGGTGAATCAGAAGAAGTAGAAGAAGGAGAAGGAGAAGGTGAAGTCAGGAGGGTGAAGCAGAAGAAGCAGAAGAAGGAGAAGGAGAAGGTGAAGTCTGGAGGGTAAAGCAGAAGAAGCAGAAGAAGGAGAAGGAGAAGGTGAAGTCTGGAGGGTGAAGCAGAAGAAGCAGAAGAAGGAGAAGGAGAAGGTGAAGTCAGGAGGGTGAATCAGAAGAAGTAGAAGAAGGAGAAGGAGAAGGTGAAGTCTGGAGGGTGAATCAGAAGAAGTAGAAGAAGGAGAAGAAGAAGGTGAAGTCTGGAGGGTGAATCAGAAGAAGTAGAAGAAGGAGAAGGAGAAGGTGAAGTCTGGAGGGTGAATCAGAAGAACCAGAAGAAGGAGAAGGAGAAGGTGAAGTCTGGAGGGAGAAGCAGAAGAAGTAGAAGAAGGAGAAGGAGAAGGTGAAGTCTGGAGGGTGAATCAGAAGAACCAGAAGAAGGAGAAGGAGAAGGTGAAGTCTGGAGGGAGAAGCAGAAGAAGTAGAAGAAGGAGAAGGAGAAGGTGAAGTCTGGAGGATGAATCAGAAGAAGGAGAAGAAGGAGAAGGAGAAGGTGAAGTCTGGAGGGTGAATCAGAAGAAGTAGAAGAAGTAGAAGGAGAAGGTGAAGTTTGGAGGGTGAATCAGAAGAAGTAGAAGAAGGAGAAGGAGAAGGTGAAGTCTGGAGGGTGAATCAGAAGAAGTAGAAGAAGGAGAAGGAGAAGGTATAGTCTGGAGGGTGAACCAGAAGAAGTAGACGAAGAAGAAGGAGAAGGTGAAGTCTGGAGGGTGAATCAGAAGAAGCAGAAGAAGGAGAAGGAGAAGGTGAAGTCTGGAGGGTGAATCAGAAGAAGTAGAAGAAGGAGAAGGTGAAGTCTGGAGGGTGAATCAGAAGAAGCAGAAGAAGGAGAAGGAGAAGGTGATGTCTGGAGGGTGAATCAGAAGAAGCAGAAGAAGGAGAAGGAGAAGGTGAAGTCTGGAGGGTGAATCAGAAGAAGCAGAAGAAGGAGAAGGAGAAGGTGAAGTCTGGAGGGTGAATCAGAAGAAGCAGAAGAAGTAGAAGGAGAAGGTGAAGTCTGGAGGGTGAATCAGAAGAAGTAGGAGAAGGAGAAGGAGAAGGTGAAGTCTGGAGGGTGAATCAGAAGAAGCAGAAGAAGGAGAAGGAGAAGGTGAAGTCAGGAGGGTGAATCAGGAGAAGCAGAAGAAGGAGAAGGAGAAGGTGAAGTCTGGAGGGAGAATCAGAAGAAGCAGAAGAAGGAGAAGGAGAAGGTGAAGACTGGAGGGTGAATCAGAAGAAGTAGAAGAAGGAGAAGGAGAAGGTGAAGTCTGGAGGGTGAATCAGAAGAAGTAGAAGAAGGAGAAGGAGAAGGCGAAGTCTGGAGGGTGAATCAGAAGAAGCAGAAGAAGGAGAAGGAGAAGGTGAAGTCTGGAGGCTGAATCAGAAGAAGTAGAAGAAGGAGAAGGAGAAGATGAAGTCTGGAGGGTGAATCAGAAGAAGTAGAAGAAGGAGAAGGAGAAGGTGAGGTCTGGAGGGTGAATCAGAAGAAGCAGAAGAAGGAGAAGGAGAAGGTGAAGTCTGAAGGGTGAATCAGAAGAAGCAGAAGAAGGAGAAGGAGAAGGTGAAGTCTGGAGGGTGAATCAGAAGAAGCATAAGAAGGAGAAGGAGAAGGTGAAGTCTGGAGGGTGAAGCAGAAGAAGCAGAAGAAGGAGAAGAAGAAGGTGAAGTCTGGAGGGTGAAGCAGAAGAAGCAGAAGAAGGAGAAGGAGAAGGTGAAGTCAGGAGGGTGAATCAGAAGAAGTAGAAGAAGGAGAAGGAGAAGGTGAAGTCTGGAGGGTGAATCAGAAGAAGTAGAAGAAGGAGAAGGAGAAGCTGAAGTCTGGAGGGTGAATCAGAAGAAGTAGAAGAAGGAGAAGGAGAAGGTGACGTCTGGAGGGTGAATCAAAAGAACCAGAAGAAGGAGAAGGAGAAGGTGAAGTCTGGAGGGAGAAGCAGAAGAAGTAGAAGAAGGAGAAGGAGAAGGTGAAGTCTGGAGGGTGAATCAGAAGAACCAGAAGAAGGAGAAGGAGAAGGTGAAGTCTGGAGGGAGAAGCAGAAGAAGTAGAAGAAGGAGAAGGAGAAGGTGAAGTCTGGAGGGTGAATCAGAAGAAGTAGAAGAAGGAGAAGGAGAAGGTGAAGTCTGGAGGGTGAATCAGAAGAAGTAGAAGAAGTAGAAGGAGAAGGTGAAGTCTGGAGGGTGAATTTAAGAAGTAGAAGAAGGAGAAGGAGAAGGTGAAGTCTGGAGGGTGAATCAGAAGAAGTAGAAGAAGGAGAAGGAGAAGGTATAGTCTGGAGGGTGAATCAGAAGAAGTAGACGAAGGAGAAGGAGAAGGTGATGTCTGGAGGGTGAATCAGAAGAAGCAGAAGAAGGAGAAGGAGAAGGTGAAGTCTGGAGGGTGAATCAGAAGAAGTAGAAGAAGGAGAAGGAGAAGGTGAAGTCTGGAGGGTGAATCAGAAGAAGCAGAAGAAGGAGAAGGAGAAGGTGATGTCTGGAGGGTGAATCAGAAGAAGCAGAAGAAGGAGAAGGAGAAGGTGAAGTCTGGAGGGTGAATCAGAAGAAGCAGAAGAAGGAGAAGGAGAAGGTGAAGTCTGGAGGGTGTATCAGAAGAAGCAGAAGAAGTAGAAGGAGAAGGTGAAGTCTGGAGGGTGAATCAGAAGAAGTAGGAGAAGGAGAAGGAGAAGGTGAAGTCTGGAGGGTGAATCAGAAGAAGCAGAAGAAGGAGAAGGAGAAGGTGAAGTCAGGAGGGTGAATCAGGAGAAGCAGAAGAAGGAGAAGGAGAAGGTGAAGTCTGGAGGGTGAATCAGAAGAAGCAGAAGAAGGAGAAGGAGAAGGTGAAGACTGGAGGGTGAATCAGAAGAAGTAGAAGAAGGAGAAGGAGAAGGTGAAGTCTGGAGGGTGAATCAGAAGAAGTAGAAGAAGGAGAAGGAGAAGGCGAAGTCTGGAGGGTGAATCAGAAGAAGCAGAAGAAGGAGAAGGAGAAGGTGAAGTCTGGAGGGTGAATCAGAAGAAGCAGAAGAAGGAGAAGGAGAAGATGAAGTCTGGAGGGTGAATCAGAAGAAGTAGAAGAAGGAGAAGGAGAAGGTGAGGTCTGGAGGGTGAATCAGAAGAAGCAGAAGAAGGAGAAGGAGAAGGTGAAGTCTGAAGGGTGAATCAGAAGAAGCAGAAGAAGGAGAAGGAGAAGGGGAAGTCTGGAGGGTGAATCAGAAGAAGCAGAAGAAGGAGAAGTAGAAGGTGAAGTCTGGAGGGTGAATCAGAAGAAGTAGAAGAAGTAGAAGGAGAAGGTGAAGTCTGGAGGGTGAATCAGAAGAAGTAGAAGAAGGAGAAGGTGAAGGTGAAGTCTGGAGGGTGAATCAGAAGAAGCAGAAGAAGGAGAAGGAGAAGGTGAAGCCTGGAGGGTGAATCAGAAGAAGCAGAAGAAGGAGAAGGAGAAGATGAAGTCTGGAGGGTGAATCAGAAGAAGTAGAAGAAGGAGAAGGAGAAGGTGAAGCCTGGAGGGTGAATCAGAAGAAGCAGAAGAAGGAGAAGGAGAAGGTGAAGTCTGGAGGGTGAATCAGAAGAAGCAGAAGAAGGAGAAGGAGAAGGTGAAGTCTGGAGGGTGAATCAGAAGAAGCAGAATAAGGAGAAGGAGAAGGTGAAGTCTGGAGGTTGAATCAGAAGAAGCAGAAGAAGGAGAAGGAGAAGGTGAAGTCTGGAGGGTGAATCAGAAGAAGTAGAAGAAGGAGAAGGAGAAGGTGAAGTCTGGAGGGTGAAGCAGAAGAAGTAGAAGAAGGAGAAGGAGAAGGTGAAGTCAGGAGGGTGAATCAGAAGAAGTAGAAGAAGGAGAAGGAGAAGGTGTAGTCAGGAGGGTGAATCAGAAGAAGCAGAAGAAGGAGAAGGAGAAGGTGAAGTCTGGAGCGTGAAACAGAAGAATCAGAAGAAGGAGAAGGAGAAGGTGAAGTCTGGAGGGTGAATCAGAAGAAGCAGAAGAAAGAGAAGGAGAAGGTGAAGTCTGGAGGGTGAATCAGAAGAAGTAGAAGAAGGAGAAGGAGAAGGTGAAGTCTGGAGGGTGAATCAGAAGAAGCAGAAGAAGGAGAAGGAGAAGGTGATGTCTGGAGGGTGAATCAGAAGAAGCAGAAGAAGGAGAAGGAGAAGGTGAAGTCTGGAGGTTGAATCAGAAGAAGCAGAAGAAGGAGAAGGAGAAGGTGAAGTCTGGAGGGTGAATCAGAAGAAGCAGAAGAAGTAGAAGGAGAAGGTGAAGTCTGGAGGGTGAATCAGAAGAAGTAGGAGAAGGAGAAGGAGAAGGTGAAGTCTGGAGGTGAATCAGAAGAAGCAGAAGAAGGAGAAGGAGAAGGTGAAGTCAGGAGGGTGAATCAGGAGAAGCTGAAGAAGGAGAAGGAGAAGGTGAAGTCTGGAGGGTGAATCAGAAGAAGCAGAAGAAGTGGAAGGAGAAGTTGAAGACTGGAGGGTGAATCAGAAGAAGTAGAAGAAGGAGAAGGAGAAGGTGAAGTCTGGAGGGTGAATCAGAAGAAGGAGAAGAAGGAGAAGGAGAAGGCGAAGTCTGGAGGGTGAATCAGAAGAAGCAGAAGAAGGAGAAGGAGAAGGTGAAGTCTGGAGGGTGAATCAGAAGAAGCAGAAGAAAGAGAAGGAGAAGATGAAGTCTGGAGGGTGAATCAGAAGAAGTAGAAGAAGGAGAAGGAGAAGGTGAGGTCTGGAGGGTGAATCAGAAGAAGCAGAAGAAGGAGAAGGAGGAGGTGAAGTCTGAAGGGTGAATCAGAAGAAGCAGAAGAAGGAGAAGGAGAAGGTGAAGTCTGGAGGGTGAATCAGAAGAAGCAGAATAAGGAGAAGGAGAAGGTGAAGTCTGGAGGGTGAAGCAGAAGAAGCAGAAGAAGGACAAGGAGAAGGTAAAGTCTGGAGGGCGAAGCAGAAGAAGAAGAAGAAGGAGAAGGAGAAGGTGAAGTCTGGAGGGTGAAGCGGAAGAAGCAGAAGAAGGAGAAGGAGAAGGTGAAGTCTGGAGGGTGAAGCAGAAGAAGCAGAAGAAGGACAAGGAGAAGGTAAAGTCTGGAGGGCGAAGCAGAAGAAGAAGAAGAAGGAGAAGGAGAAGGTGAAGTCTGGAGGGTGAAGCAGAAGAAGCAGAAGAAGGAGAAGGAGAAGGTGAAGTCTGGAGGGTGAATCAGAAGAAGTAGAAGAAGGAGAAGGAGAAGGTGAAGTCAGGAGGGTGAAGCAGAAGAAGCAGAAGAAGGAGAAGGAGAAGGTGAAGTCTGGAGGGTAAAGCAGAAGAAGCAGAAGAAGGAGAAGGAGAAGGTGAAGTCTGGAGGGTGAAGCAGAAGAAGCAGAAGAAGGAGAAGGAGAAGGTGAAGTCAGGAGGGTGAATCAGAAGAAGTAGAAGAAGGAGAAGGAGAAGGTGAAGTCTGGAGGGTGAATCAGAAGAAGTAGAAGAAGGAGAAGAAGAAGGTGAAGTCTGGAGGGTGAATCAGAAGAAGTAGAAGAAGGAGAAGGAGAAGGTGAAGTCTGGAGGGTGAATCAGAAGAACCAGAAGAAGGAGAAGGAGAAGGTGAAGTCTGGAGGGAGAAGCAGAAGAAGTAGAAGAAGGAGAAGGAGAAGGTGAAGTCTGGAGGGTGAATCAGAAGAACCAGAAGAAGGAGAAGGAGAAGGTGAAGTCTGGAGGGAGAAGCAGAAGAAGTAGAAGAAGGAGAAGGAGAAGGTGAAGTCTGGAGGATGAATCAGAAGAAGGAGAAGAAGGAGAAGGAGAAGGTGAAGTCTGGAGGGTGAATCAGAAGAAGTAGAAGAAGTAGAAGGAGAAGGTGAAGTTTGGAGGGTGAATCAGAAAAGTAGAAGAAGGAGAAGGAGAAGGTGAAGTCTGGAGGGTGAATCAGAAGAAGTAGAAGAAGGAGAAGGAGAAGGTATAGTCTGGAGGGTGAACCAGAAGAAGTAGACGAAGAAGAAGGAGAAGGTGAAGTCTGGAGGGTGAATCAGAAGAAGCAGAAGAAGGAGAAGGAGAAGGTGAAGTCTGGAGGGTGAATCAGAAGAAGTAGAAGAAGGAGAAGGAGAAGGTGAAGTCTGGAGGGTGAATCAGAAGAAGCAGAAGAAGGAGAAGGAGAAGGTCATGTCTGGAGGGTGAATCAGAAGAAGCAGAAGAAGGAGAAGGAGAAGGTGAAGTCTGGAGGGTGAATCAGAAGAAGCAGAAGAAGGAGAAGGAGAAGGTGAAGTCTGGAGGGTGAATCAGAAGAAGCAGAAGAAGTAGAAGGAGAAGGTGAAGTCTGGAGGGTGAATCAGAAGAAGTAGGAGAAGGAGAAGGAGAAGGTGAAGTCTGGAGGGTGAATCAGAAGAAGCAGAAGAAGGAGAAGGAGAAGGTGAAGTCAGGAGGGTGAATCAGGAGAAGCAGAAGAAGGAGAAGGAGAGGGTGAAGTCTGGAGGGAGAATCAGAAGAAGCAGAAGAAGGAGAAGGAGAAGGTGAAGACTGGAGGGTGAATCAGAAGAAGTAGAAGAAGGAGAAGGAGAAGGTGAAGTCTGGAGGGTGAATCAGAAGAAGTAGAAGAAGGAGAAGGAGAAGGCGAAGTCTGGAGGGTGAATCAGAAGAAGCAGAAGAAGGAGAAGGAGAAGGTGAAGTCTGGAGGCTGAATCAGAAGAAGTAGAAGAAGGAGAAGGAGAAGATGAAGTCTGGAGGGTGAATCAGAAGAAGTAGAAGAAGGAGAAGGAGAAGGTGAGGTCTGGAGGGTGAATCAGAAGAAGCAGAAGAAGGAGAAGGAGAAGGTGAAGTCTGAAGGGTGAATCAGAAGAAGCAGAAGAAGGAGAAGGAGAAGGTGAAGTCTGGAGGGTGAATCAGAAGAAGCATAAGAAGGAGAAGGAGAAGGTGAAGTCTGGAGGGTGAAGCAGAAGAAGCAGAAGAAGGAGAAGAAGAAGGTGAAGTCTGGAGGGTGAAGCAGAAGAAGCAGAAGAAGGAGAAGGAGAAGGTGAAGTCAGGAGGGTGAATCAGAAGAAGTAGAAGAAGGAGAAGGAGAAGGTGAAGTCTGGAGGGTGAATCAGAAGAAGTAGAAGAAGGAGAAGGAGAAGCTGAAGTCTGGAGGGTGAATCAGAAGAAGTAGAAGAAGGAGAAGGAGAAGGTGACGTCTGGAGGGTGAATCAAAAGAACCAGAAGAAGGAGAAGGAGAAGGTGAAGTCTGGAGGGAGAAGCAGAAGAAGTAGAAGAAGGAGAAGGAGAAGGTGAAGTCTGGAGGGTGAATCAGAAGAACCAGAAGAAGGAGAAGGAGAAGGTGAAGTCTGGAGGGAGAAGCAGAAGAAGTAGAAGAAGGAGAAGGAGAAGGTGAAGTCTGGAGGGTGAATCAGAAGAAGTAGAAGAAGGAGAAGGAGAAGGTGAAGTCTGGAGGGTGAATCAGAAGAAGTAGAAGAAGTAGAAGGAGAAGGTGAAGTCTGGAGGGTGAATTTAAGAAGTAGAAGAAGGAGAAGGAGAAGGTGAAGTCTGGAGGGTGAATCAGAAGAAGTAGAAGAAGGAGAAGGAGAAGGTATAGTCTGGAGGGTGAATCAGATGAAGTAGACGAAGGAGAAGGAGAAGGTGATGTCTGGAGGGTGAATCAGAAGAAGCAGAAGAAGGAGAAGGAGAAGGTGAAGTCTGGAGGGTGAATCAGAAGAAGTAGAAGAAGGAGAAGGAGAAGGTGAAGTCTGGAGGGTGAATCAGAAGAAGCAGAAGAAGGAGAAGGAGAAGGTGATGTCTGGAGGGTGAATCAGAAGAAGCAGAAGAAGGAGAAGGAGAAGGTGAAGTCTGGAGGGTGAATCAGAAGAAGCAGAAGAAGGAGAAGGAGAAGGTAAAGTCTGGAGGGTGTATCAGAAGAAGCAGAAGAAGTAGAAGGAGAAGGTGAAGTCTGGAGGGTGAATCAGAAGAAGTAGGAGAAGGAGAAGGAGAAGGTGAAGTCTGGAGGGTGAATCAGAAGAAGCAGAAGAAGGAGAAGGAGAAGGTGAAGTCAGGAGGGTGAATCAGGAGAAGCAGAAGAAGGAGAAGGAGAAGGTGAAGTCTGGAGGGTGAATCAGAAGAAGCAGAAGAAGGAGAAGGAGAAGGTGAAGACTGGAGGGTGAATCAGAAGAAGTAGAAGAAGGAGAAGGAGAAGGTGAAGTCTGGAGGGTGAATCAGAAGAAGTAGAAGAAGGAGAAGGAGAAGGCGAAGTCTGGAGGGTGAATCAGAAGAAGCAGAAGAAGGAGAAGGAGAAGGTGAAGTCTGGAGGGTGAATCAGAAGAAGCAGAAGAAGGAGAAGGAGAAGATGAAGTCTGGAGGGTGAATCAGAAGAAGTAGAAGAAGGAGAAGGAGAAGGTGAGGTCTGGAGGGTGAATCAGAAGAAGCAGAAGAAGGAGAAGGAGAAGGTGAAGTCTGAAGGGTGAATCAGAAGAAGCAGAAGAAGGAGAAGGAGAAGGTGAAGTCTGGAGGGTGAATCAGAAGAAGCAGAAGAAGGAGAAGTAGAAGGTGAAGTCTGGAGGGTGAATCAGAAGAAGTAGAAGAAGTAGAAGGAGAAGGTGAAGTCTGGAGGGTGAATCAGAAGAAGTAGAAGAAGGAGAAGGTGAAGGTGAAGTCTGGAGGGTGAATCAGAAGAAGCAGAAGAAGGAGAAGGAGAAGGTGAAGCCTGGAGGGTGAATCAGAAGAAGCAGAAGAAGGAGAAGGAGAAGATGAAGTCTGGAGGGTGAATCAGAAGAAGTAGAAGAAGGAGAAGGAGAAGGTGAAGTCTGGAGGGTGAATCAGAAGAAGCAGAAGAAGGAGAAGGAGAAGGTGAAGTCTGGAGGGTGAATCAGAAGAAGCAGAAGAAGTAGAAGGAGAAGGTGAAGTCTGGAGGGTGAATCAGAAGAAGCAGAATAAGGAGAAGGAGAAGGTGAAGTCTGGAGGTTGAATCAGAAGAAGCAGAAGAAGGAGAAGGAGAAGGTGAAGTCTGGAGGGTGAATCAGAAGAAGTAGAAGAAGGAGAAGGAGAAGGTGAAGTCTGGAGGGTGAAGCAGAAGAAGTAGAAGAAGGAGAAGGAGAAGGTGAAGTCAGGAGGGTGAATCAGAAGAAGTAGAAGAAGGAGAAGGAGAAGGTGTAGTCAGGAGGGTGAATCAGAAGAAGCAGAAGAAGGAGAAGGAGAAGGTGAAGTCTGGAGCGTGAAACAGAAGAATCAGAAGAAGGAGAAGGAGAAGGTGAAGTCTGGAGGGTGAATCAGAAGAAGCAGAAGAAAGAGAAGGAGAAGGTGAAGTCTGGAGGGTGAATCAGAAGAAGTAGAAGAAGGAGAAGGAGAAGGTGAGGTCTGGAGGTGAATCAGAAGAAGCAGAAGAAGGAGAAGGAGAAGGTGAAGGCTGGAGGGTGAATCAGAAGAAGCAGAAGAAGGAGAAGGAGAAGATGAAGTCTGGAGGGTGAATCAGAAGAAGTAGAAGAAAGAGAAGGAGAAGTTGAGGTCTGGAGGGTGAATCAGAAGAAGCAGAAGAAGGAGAAGGAGAAGGTGAAGTCTGGAGGGTGAATCAGAAGAAGCAGAAGAAGGAGAAGGAGAAGGTGAAGTCTGGAGGGTGAATCAGAAGAAGCAGAAGAAGGAGAAGGAGAAGGTGAAGTCAGGAGGGTGAATCAGAAGAAGCAGAAGAAGGAGAAGGAGAAGGTGAAGTTAGGAGGGTTGTATCAGAAGAAGCAGAAGAAGGAGAAGGAGAACGTGAAGTCAGGGGGGTGAAGCAGAAGAAGTAGAAGAAGGAGAAGGAGAAGGTGAAGTCAGGAGGGTGAAGCAGAAGAAGCAGAAGAAGGACAAGGAGAAGGTGAAGTCTGGAGGGCGCAGCTGAAGAAGCAGAAGAAGGAGAAGGAGAAGGTGAAGTCTGGAGGGTGAAGCAGAAGAAGCAGAAGAAGGAGAAGGAGAAGGTGAAATCTGGAGGGTGAATCAGAAGAAGTAGAAGAAGGAGAAGGAGAAGGTGAAGTCAGGAGGGTGAAGCGGAAGAAGCAGAAGAAGGAGAAGGAGAAGGTGAAGTCAGGAGGGTGAATCAGAAGAAGTAGAAGAAGGAGAAGGAGAAGGTGAAGTCTGGAGGGTGAATCAGAAGAAGTAGAAGAAGGAGAAGGAGAAGCTGAAGTCTGGAGGGTGAATCAGAAGAAGTAGAAGAAGGAGAAGGAGAAGGTGACGTCTGGAGGGTGAATCAAAAGAACCAGAAGAAGGAGAAGGAGAAGGTGAAGTCTGGAGGGAGAAGCAGAAGAAGTAGAAGAAGGAGAAGGAGAAGGTGAAGTCTGGAGGGTGAATCAGAAGAACCAGAAGAAGGAGAAGGAGAAGGTGAAGTCTGGAGGGAGAAGCAGAAGAAGTAGAAGAAGGAGAAGGAGAAGGTGAAGTCTGGAGGGTGAATCAGAAGAAGTAGAAGAAGGAGAAGGAGAAGGTGAAGTCTGGAGGGTGAATCAGAAGAAGTAGAAGAAGTAGAAGGAGAAGGTGAAGTCTGGAGGGTGAATTTAAGAAGTAGAAGAAGGAGAAGGAGAAGGTGAAGTCTGGAGGGTGAATCAGAAGAAGTAGAAGAAGGAGAAGGAGAAGGTATAGTCTGGAGGGTGAATCAGAAGAAGTAGACGAAGGAGAAGGAGAAGGTGATGTCTGGAGGGTGAATCAGAAGAAGCAGAAGAAGGAGAAGGAGAAGGTGAAGTCTGGAGGGTGAATCAGAAGAAGTAGAAGAAGGAGAAGGAGAAGGTGAAGTCTGGAGGGTGAATCAGAAGAAGCAGAAGAAGGAGAAGGAGAAGGTGATGTCTGGAGGGTGAATCAGAAGAAGCAGAAGAAGGAGAAGGAGAAGGTGAAGTCTGGAGGGTGAATCAGAAGAAGCAGAAGAAGGAGAAGGAGAAGGTAAAGTCTGGAGGGTGTATCAGAAGAAGCAGAAGAAGTAGAAGGAGAAGGTGAAGTCTGGAGGGTGAATCAGAAGAAGTAGGAGAAGGAGAAGGAGAAGGTGAAGTCTGGAGGGTGAATCAGAAGAAGCAGAAGAAGGAGAAGGAGAAGGTGAAGTCAGGAGGGTGAATCAGGAGAAGCAGAAGAAGGAGAAGGAGAAGGTGAAGTCTGGAGGGTGAATCAGAAGAAGCAGAAGAAGGAGAAGGAGAAGGTGAAGACTGGAGGGTGAATCAGAAGAAGTAGAAGAAGGAGAAGGAGAAGGTGAAGTCTGGAGGGTGAATCAGAAGAAGTAGAAGAAGGAGAAGGAGAAGGCGAAGTCTGGAGGGTGAATCAGAAGAAGCAGAAGAAGGAGAAGGAGAAGGTGAAGTCTGGAGGGTGAATCAGAAGAAGCAGAAGAAGGAGAAGGAGAAGATGAAGTCTGGAGGGTGAATCAGAAGAAGTAGAAGAAGGAGAAGGAGAAGGTGAGGTCTGGAGGGTGAATCAGAAGAAGCAGAAGAAGGAGAAGGAGAAGGTGAAGTCTGAAGGGTGAATCAGAAGAAGCAGAAGAAGGAGAAGGAGAAGGTGAAGTCTGGAGGGTGAATCAGAAGAAGCAGAAGAAGGAGAAGTAGAAGGTGAAGTCTGGAGGGTGAATCAGAAGAAGTAGAAGAAGTAGAAGGAGAAGGTGAAGTCTGGAGGGTGAATCAGAAGAAGTAGAAGAAGGAGAAGGTGAAGGTGAAGTCTGGAGGGTGAATCAGAAGAAGCAGAAGAAGGAGAAGGAGAAGGTGAAGCTGGGAGGGTGAATCAGAAGAAGCAGAAGAAGGAGAAGGAGAAGATGAAGTCTGGAGGGTGAATCAGAAGAAGTAGAAGAAGGAGAAGGAGAAGGTGAAGTCTGGAGGGTGAATCAGAAGAAGCAGAAGAAGGAGAAGGAGAAGGTGAAGTCTGGAGGGTGAATCAGAAGAAGCAGAAGAAGTAGAAGGAGAAGGTGAAGTCTGGAGGGTGAATCAGAAGAAGCAGAATAAGGAGAAGGAGAAGGTGAAGTCTGGAGGTTGAATCAGAAGAAGCAGAAGAAGGAGAAGGAGAAGGTGAAGTCTGGAGGGTGAATCAGAAGAAGTAGAAGAAGGAGAAGGAGAAGGTGAAGTCTGGAGGGTGAAGCAGAAGAAGTAGAAGAAGGAGAAGGAGAAGGTGAAGTCAGGAGGGTGAATCAGAAGAAGTAGAAGAAGGAGAAGGAGAAGGTGTAGTCAGGAGGGTGAATCAGAAGAAGCAGAAGAAGGAGAAGGAGAAGGTGAAGTCTGGAGCGTGAAACAGAAGAATCAGAAGAAGGAGAAGGAGAAGGTGAAGTCTGGAGGGTGAATCAGAAGAAGCAGAAGAAAGAGAAGGAGAAGGTGAAGTCTGGAGGGTGAATCAGAAGAAGTAGAAGAAGGAGAAGGAGAAGGTGAGGTCTGGAGGTGAATCAGAAGAAGCAGAAGAAGGAGAAGGAGAAGGTGAAGGCTGGAGGGTGAATCAGAAGAAGCAGAAGAAGGAGAAGGAGAAGATGAAGTCTGGAGGGTGAATCAGAAGAAGTAGAAGAAAGAGAAGGAGAAGTTGAGGTCTGGAGGGTGAATCAGAAGAAGCAGAAGAAGGAGAAGGAGAAGGTGAAGTCTGGAGGGTGAATCAGAAGAAGCAGAAGAAGGAGAAGGAGAAGGTGAAGTCTGGAGGGTGAATCAGAAGAAGCAGAAGAAGGAGAAGGAGAAGGTGAAGTCAGGAGGGTGAATCAGAAGAAGCAGAAGAAGGAGAAGGAGAAGGTGAAGTTAGGAGGGTGTATCAGAAGAAGCAGAAGAAGGAGAAGGAGAACGTGAAGTCAGGGGGGTGAAGCAGAAGAAGTAGAAGAAGGAGAAGGAGAAGGTGAAGTCAGGAGGGTGAAGCAGAAGAAGCAGAAGAAGGACAAGGAGAAGGTGAAGTCTGGAGGGCGCAGCTGAAGAAGCAGAAGAAGGAGAAGGAGAAGGTGAAGTCTGGAGGGTGAAGCAGAAGAAGCAGAAGAAGGAGAAGGAGAAGGTGAAATCTGGAGGGTGAATCAGAAGAAGTAGAAGAAGGAGAAGGAGAAGGTGAAGTCAGGAGGGTGAAGCGGAAGAAGCAGAAGAAGGAGAAGGAGAAGGTGAAGTCAGGAGGGTGAATCAGAAGAAGTAGAATAAGGAGAAGGAGAAGGTGTAGTCAGGAGGGTGAATCAGAAGAAGCAGAAGAAGGAGAAGGAGAAGGTGAAGTCTGGAGCGTGAAACAGAAGAATCAGAAGAAAGAGAAGGAGAAGGTGAAGTCTGGAGGGTGAATCAGAAGAAGTAGAAGAAGGAGAAGGAGAAGGTGAGGTCTGGAGGTGAATCAGAAGAAGCAGAAGAAGGAGAAGGAGAAGGTGAAGGCTGGAGTGTGAATCAGAAGAAGCAGAAGAAGGAGAAGGAGAAGATGAAGTCTGGAGGGTGAATCAGAAGAAGTAGAAGAAAGAGAAGGAGAAGGTGAGGTCTGGAGGGTGAATCAGAAGAAGCAGAAGAAGGAGAAGGAGAAGGTGAAGTCTGGAGGGTGAATCAGAAGAAGCAGAAGAAGGAGAAGGAGAAGGTGAAGTCTGGAGGGTGAATCAGAAGAAGCAGAAGAAGGAGAAGGAGAAGGTGAAGTCAGGAGGGTGAATCAGAAGAAGCAGAAGAAGGAGAAGGAGAAGGTGAAGTTAGGAGGGTGTATCAGAAGAAGCAGAAGAAGGAGAAGGAGAACGTGAAGTCAGGGGGGTGAAGCAGAAGAAGTAGAAGAAGGAGAAGGAGAAGGTGAAGTCAGGAGGGTGAAGCAGAAGAAGCAGAAGAAGGACAAGGAGAAGGTGAAGTCTGGAGGGCGCAGCTGAAGAAGCAGAAGAAGGAGAAGGAGAAGGTGAAGTCTGGAGGGTGAAGCAGAAGAAGCAGAAGAAGGAGAAGGAGAAGGTGAAATCTGGAGGGTGAATCAGAAGAAGTAGAAGAAGGAGAAGGAGAAGTTGAAGTCAGGAGGGTGAAGCGGAAGAAGCAGAAGAAGGAGAAGGAGAAGGTGAAGTCTGGAGGGTGAAGCAGAAGAAGCAGAAGAAGGAGAAGGAGAAGGTAAAGTCTGGAGGGCGAAGCAGAAGAAGAAGAAGAAGGAGAAGGAGAAGGTGAAGTCTGGAGGGTGAAGCAGAAGAAGCAGAAGAAGGAGAAGGAGAAGGTGAAGTCTGGAGGGTGAATCAGAAGAAGTAGAAGAAGGAGAAGGAGAAGGTGAAGTCAGGAGGGTGAAGCAGAAGAAGCAGAAGAAGGAGTAGGAGAAGGTGAAGTCTGGAGGGTGAAGCAGAAGAAGCAGAAGAAGGAGAAGGAGAAGGTGAAGTCTGGAGGGTGAAGCAGAAGAAGCAGAAGAAGGAGAAGGAGAAGGTGAAGTCAGGAGGGTGAATCAGAAGAAGTAGATGAAGGAGAAGGAGAAGGTGAATTCTGGAGGGTGAATCAGAAGAAGTCGAAGAAGGAGAAGAAGAAGGTGAAGTCTGGAGGGTGAATCAGAAGAAGTAGAAGAAGGAGAAGGAGAAGGTGAAGTCTGGAGGGTGAATCAGAAGAACCAGAAGAAGGAGAAGGAGAGGGTGAAGTCTGGAGGGAGAAGCAGAAGAAGTAGAAGAAGGAGAAGGAGAAGGTGAAGTCTGGAGGGTGAATCAGAAGAAGGAGAAGAAGGAGAAAGAGAAGGTGAAGTCTGGAGGGTGAATCAGAAGAAGTAGAAGAAGTAGAAGGAGAAGGTGAAGTCTGGAGGGTGAATCAGAAGAAGTAGAAGAAGGAGAAGGAGAAGGTGAAGTCTGGAGGGTGAATCAGAAGAAGTAGAAGAAGGAGAAGGAGAAGGTATAGTCTGGAGGGTGAACCAGAAGAAGTAGACGAAGAAGAAGGAGAAGGTGAAGTCTGGAGGGTGAATCAGAAGAAGCAGAAGAAGGAGAAGGAGAAGGTGAAGTCTGGAGGGTGAATCAGAAGAAGTAGAAGAAGGAGAAGGAGAAGGTGAAGTCTGGAGGGTGAATCAGAAGAAGCAGAAGAAGGAGAAGGAGAAGGTGATGTCTGGAGGGTGGATCAGAAGAAGCAGAAGAAGGAGAAGGAGAAGGTGAAGTCTGGAGGGTGAATCAGAAGAAGCAGAAGAAGGAGAAGGAGAAGGTGAAGTCTGGAGGGTGAATCAGAAGAAGCAGAAGAAGTAGAAGGAGAAGGTGAAGTCTGGAGGGTGAATCAGAAGAAGTAGGAGAAGGAGAAGGAGAAGGTGAAGTCTGGAGGGTGAATCAGAAGAAGCAGAAGAAGGAGAAGGAGAAGGTGAAGTCTGGAGGGAGAATCAGAAGGAGCAGAAGAAGGAGAAGGAGAAGGTGAAGACTGGAGGGTGAATCAGAAGAAGTAGAAGAAGGAGAAGGAGAAGGCGAAGTCTGGAGGGTGAATCAGAAGAAGCAGAAGAAGGAGAAGGAGAAGGTGAAGTCTGGAGGCTGAATCAGAAGAAGCAGAAGAAGGAGAAGGAGAAGATGAAGTCTGGAGGGTGAATCAGAAGAAGTAGAAGAAGGAGAAGGAGAAGGTGAGGTCTGGAGGGTGAATCAGAAGAAGCAGAAGAAGGAGAAGGAGAAGGTGAAGTCTGAAGGGTGAATCAGATGAAGCAGAACAAGGAGAAGGAGAAGGTGAGGTCTGGAGGGTGAATCAGAAGAAGCAGAAGAAGGAGAAGGTGAAGTCTGGAGGGTGAATCAGAAGAAGCAGAAGAAGGAGAATGAGCAGGTGAAGTCTGGAGGGTGAATCAGAAGAAGTAGAAGAAGTAGAAGGAGAAGGTGAAGTCTGGAGGGTGATTCAGAAGAAGTAGAAGAAGGAGAAGGAGAAGGTGAAGTCTGGAGGGTGAATCAGAAGAAGCAGAAGAAGGAGAAGGAGAAGGTGAAGTCTGGAGGGTGAATCAGAAGAAGCAGAAGAAGGAGAAGGTGAAGATGAAGTCTGGAGGGCGAATCAGAAGAAGTAGAAGAAGGAGAAGGAGAAGGTGAAGTCTGGAGGGTGAATCAGAAGAAGCAGAAGAAGGAGAATGAGAAGGTGAAGTCTGGAGGGTGAATCAGAAGAAGCAGAAGAAGGAGAAGGAGAAGGTGAAGTCTGGAGGGTGAATCAGAAGAAGCAGAATAAGGAGAAGGAGAAGGTGAAGTCTGGAGGGTGAATCAGAAGAAGGAGAAGAAGGAGAAGGAGAAGGTGAAGTCTGGAGGGTGAATCAGAAGAATTAGAAGAAGGAGAAGGAGAAGGTGAAGTCTGGAGGGTGAAGCAGAAGAAGTAGAAGAAGGAGAAGGAGAAGGTGAAGTCAGGAGGGTGAATCAGAAGAAGTAGAAGAAGGAGAAGGAGAAGGTGTAGTCAGGAGGGTGAATCAGAAGAAGCAGAAGAAGGAGAAGGAGAAGGTGAAGTCTGGAGCGTGAAACAGAAGAATCAGAAGAAGGAGAAGGAGAAAGTGAAGTTTGGAGGGTGAATCAGAAGAAGCAGAAGAAAGAGAAGGAGAAGGTGAAGTCTGGAGGGTGAATCAGAAGAAGTAGAAGAAGGAGAAGGAGAAGGTGAGGTCTGGAGGGTGAATCAGAAGAAGCAGAAGAAGGAGAAGGAGAAGGTGAAGGCTGGAGGGTGAATCAGAAGAAGCAGAAGAAGGAGAAGGAGAAGATGAAGTCTGGAGGGTGAATCAGAAGAAGTAGAAGAAAGAGAAGGAGAAGGTGAGGTCTGGAGGGTGAATCAGAAGAAGCAGAAGAAGGAGAAGGAGAAGGTGAAGTCTGGAGGGTGAATCAGAAGAAGCAGAAGAAGGAGAAGGAGAAGGTGAAGTCTGGAGGGTGAATCAGAAGAAGCAGAAGAAGGAGAAGGAGAAGGTGAAGTCCTGGAGGGTGAATCAGAAGAAGCAGAAGAAGGAGAAGGAGAAGGTGAAGTCAGGAGGGTGAATCAGAAGAAGCAGAAGAAGGAGAAGGAGAAGGTGAAGTTAGGAGGGTGAATCAGAAGAAGCAGAAGAAGGAGAAGGAGAACGTGAAGTCAGGGGGGTGAAGCAGAAGAAGTAGAAGAAGGTGAAGGAGAAGGTGAAGTCAGGAGGGTGAAGCAGAAGAAGCAGAAGAAGGAGAAGGAGAAGGTGAAGTCTGGAGGGTGAATCAGAAGAAGCAGAAGAAGGAGAAGGAGAAGGTGAAGTCTGGAGGGTGAATCAGAAGAAGCAGAAGAAGGAGAAGGAGAAGATGAAGTCCGGAGGGCGAATCAGAAGAAGTAGAAGAAGGAGAAGGAGAAGGTGAAGTCTGGAGGGTGAATCAGAAGAAGCAGAAGAAGGAGAAGGAGAAGGTGAAGTCTGGAGGGTGAATCAGAAGAAGCAGAATAAGGAGAAGGAGAAGGTGAAGTCTGGAGGGTGAATCAGAAGAAGGAGAAGAAGGAGAAGGAGAAGGTGAAGTCTGGAGGGTGAATCAGAAGAATTAGAAGAAGGAGAAGGAGAAGGTGAAGTCTGGAGGGTGAAGCAGAAGAAGTAGAAGAAGGAGAAGGAGAAGGTGAAGTCAGGAGGGTGAATCAGAAGAAGTAGAAGAAGGAGAAGGAGAAGGTGTAGTCAGGAGGGTGAATCAGAAGAAGCAGAAGAAGGAGAAGGAGAAGGTGAAGTCTGGAGCGTGAAACAGAAGAATCAGAAGAAGGAGAAGGAGAAGTGAAGTCTGGAGGGTGAATCAGAAGAAGCAGAAGAAAGAGAAGGAGAAGGTGAAGTCTGGAGGGTGAATCAGAAGAAGTAGAAGAAGGAGAAGGAGAAGGTGAGGTCTGGAGGGTGAATCAGAAGAAGCAGAAGAAGGAGAAGGAGAAGGTGAAGGCTGGAGGGTGAATCAGAAGAAGCAGAAGAAGGAGAATGAGAAGATGAAGTCTGGAGGTTGAATCAGAAGAAGTAGAAGAAAGAGAAGGAGAAGGGGAGGTCTGGAGGGTGAATCAGAAGAAGCAGAAGAAGGAGAAGGAGAAGGTGAAGTCTGGAGGGTGAATCAGAAGAAGCAGAAGGAGAAGGAGAAGGTGAAGTCTGGAGGGTGAATCAGAAGAAGCAGAAGAAGGAGAAGGAGAAGGTGAAGTCAGGAGGGTGAATCAGAAGAAGCAGAAGAAGGAGAAGGAGAAGGTGAAGTTAGGAGGGTGAATCAGAAGAAGCAGAAGAAGGAGAAGGAGAACGTGAAGTCAGGGGGGTGAAGCAGAAGAAGTAGAAGAAGGTAAAGGAGAAGGTGAAGTCAGGAGGGTGAAGCAGAAGAAGCAGAAGAAGGAGAAGGAGAAGGTGAAGTCTGGAGGGTGAATCAGAAGAAGTAGAAGAAGGAGAAGGAGAAGGTGAAGTCTGGAGGGTGAATCAGAAGAAGCAGAAGAAGGAGAAGGAGAAGGTGATGTCTGGAGGGTGAATCAGAAGAAGCAGAAGAAGGAGAAGGAGAAGGTGAAGTCTGGAGGGTGAATCAGAAGAAGCAGAAGAAGGAGAAGGAGAAGATGAAGTCTGGAGGGTGAATCAGAAGAAGTAGGAGAAGGAGAAGGAGAAGGTGAAGTCTGGAGGGTGAATGAGAAGAAGCAGAAGAAGGAGAAGGAGAAGGTGAAGTCAGGAGGGTGAATCAGGAGAAGCAGAAGAAGGAGAAGGAGAAGGTGAAGTCTGGAGGGTGAATCAGAAGAAGCAGAAGAAGGAGAAGGACAAGGTGAAGACTGGAGGGTGAATCAGAAGAAGTAGAAGAAGGAGAAGGAGAAGGTGAAGTCTGGAGGGTGAATCAGAAGAAGTAGAAGAAGGAGAAGGAGAAGGCGAAGTCTGGAGGGTGAATCAGAAGAAGCAGAAGAAGGAGAAGGAGAAGGTGAAGTCTGGAGGGTGAATCAGAAGAAGCAGAAGAAGGAGAAGGAGAAGATGAAGTCTGGAGGGTGAATCAGAAGAAGTAGAAGAAGGAGAAGGAGAAGGTGAGGTCTGGAGGGTGAATCAGAAGAAGCAGAAGAAGGAGAAGGAGAAGGTGAAGTCTGGAGGGTGAATCAGAAGAAGCAGAAGAAGGAGAAGGAGAAGGTGAAGTCTGGAGGGTGAATCAGAAGAAGCAGAAGAAGGAGAAGGAGAAGGTGAGGTCTGGAGGGTGAATCAGAAGAAGTAGAAGAAGTAGAAGGAGAAGGTGAAGTCTGGAGGGTGAATCAGAAGAAGTAGAAGAAGGAGAAGGAGAAGGTGAAGTCTGGAGGGTGTATCAGAAGAAGCAGAAGAAGGAGAAGGAGAAGGTGAAGCCTGGAGGGTGAATCAGAAGAAGCAGAAGAAGGAGAAGGAGAAGATGAAGTCTGGAGGGTGAATCAGAAGAAGTAGAAGAAGGAGAAGGAGAAGGTGAAGTCTGGAGGGTGAATCAGAAGAAGCAGAAGAAGGAGAAGGAGAAGGTGAAGTCTGGAGGGTGAATCAGAAGAAGCAGAAGAAGGAGAAGGAGAAGGTGAAGTCTGGAGGGTGAATCAGAAGAAGCAGAATAAGGAGAAGGAGAAGCTGAAGTCTGGAGGGTTAATCAGAAGAAGCAGAAGAAGGAGAAGGAGAAGGTGAAGTCTGGAGGGTGAATCAGAAGAAGTAGAAGAAGGAGAAGGAGAAGGTGAAGTCTGGAGGGTGAAGCAGAAGAAGTAGAAGAAGGAGAAGGAGAAGTTGAAGTCAGGAGGGTGAATCAGAAGAAGTAGAAGAAGGAGAAGGAGAAGGTGTAGTCAGGAGGGTGAATCAGAAGAAGCAGAAGAAGGAGAAGGAGAAGGTGAAGTCTGGAGCGTGAAACAGAAGAATCAGAAGAAGGAGAAGGAGAAGGTGAAGTCTGGAGGGTGAATCAGAAGAAGCAGAATAAAGAGAAGGAGAAGGTGAAGTCTGGAGGGTGAATCAGAAGAAGAAGAAGAAGGAGAAGGAGAAGGTGAGGTCTGGAGGTGAATCAGAAGAAGCAGAAGAAGGAGAAGGAGAAGGTGAAGGCTGGAGGGTGAATCAGAAGAAGCAGAAGAAGGAGAAGGAGAAGATGAAGTCTGGAGGGTGAATCAGAAGAAGTAGAAGAAAGAGAAGGAGAAGGTGAGGTCTGGAGGGTGAATCAGAAGAAGCAGAAAAAGGAGAAGGAGAAGGTGAATTCTGGAGGGTGAATCAGAAGAAGCAGAAGAAGGAGAAGGAGAAGGTGAAGTCTGGAGGGTGAATCAGAAGAAGCAGAAGAAGGAGAAGGAGAAGGTGAAGTCAGGAGGGTGAATCAGAAGAAGCAGAAGAAGGAGAAGGAGAAGGTGAAGTTAGGAGGGTGAATCAGAAGAAGCAGAAGAAGGAGAAGGAGAACGTGAAGTCAGGGGGGTGAAGCAGAAGAAGTAGAAGAAGGAGAAGGAGAAGGTGAAGTCAGGAGGGTGAAGCAGAAGAAGCAGAAGAAGGACAAGGAGAAGGTGAAGTCTGGAGGGCGCAGCAGAAGAAGCAGAAGAAGGAGAAGGAGAAGGTGAAGTCTGGAGGGTGAAGCAGAAGAAGCAGAAGAAGGAGAAGGAGAAGGTGAAGTCTGGAGGGTGAATCAGAAGAAGAAGAAGAAGGAGAAGGAGAAGGTGAAGTCAGGAGGGTGAAGCGGAAGAAGCAGAAGAAGGAGAAGGTGAAGGTGAAGTCTGGAGGGTGAAGCAGAAGAAGCAGAAGAAGGAGAAGGAGAAGGCAAAGTCTGGAGGGCGAAGCAGAAGAAGAAGAAGCAGGAGAAGGAGAAGGTGAAGTCTGGAGGGTGAAGCAGAAGAAGCAGAAGAAGGAGAAGGAGAAGGTGAAGTCTGGAGGGTGAACCAGAAGAAGTAGAAGAAGGAGAAGGAGAAGGTGAAGTCAGGAGGGTGAAGCAGAAGAAGCAGAAGAAGGAGAAGGAGAAGGTGAAGTCTGGAGGGTGAAGCAGAAGAAGCAGAAGAAGGAGAAGGAGAAGGTGAAGTCTGGAGGGTGAAGCAGAAGAAGCAGAAGAAGGAGAAGGAGAAGGTGAAGTCAGGAGGGTGAATCAGAAGAAGTAGAAGAAGGAGAAGGAGAAGGTGAAGTCTGGAGGGTGAATCAGAAGAAGTAGAAGAAGGAGAAGAAGAAGGTGAAGTCTGGAGGGTGAATCAGAAGAAGTAGAAGAAGGAGAAGGAGAAGGTGAAGTCTGGAGGGTGAATCAGAAGAACCAGAAGAAGGAGAAGGAGAAGGTGAAGTCTGGAGGGAGAAGCAGAAGAAGTAGAAGAAGGAGAAGGAGAAGATGAAGTCTGGAGGGTGAATCAGAAGAACCAGAAAAAGGAGAAGGAGAAGGTGAAGTCTGGAGGGAGAAGCAGAAGAAGTAGAAGATGGAGAAGGAGAAGGTGAAGTCTGGAGGGTGAATCAGAAGAAGGAGAAGAAGGAGAAGGAGAAGGTGAAGTCTGGAGGGTGAATCAGAAGAAGTAGAAGAAGTAGAAGGAGAAGGTGAAGTCTGGAGGGTGAATCAGAAGAAGTAGAAGAAGGAGAAGGAGAAGGTGAAGTCTGGAGGGTGAATCAGAAGAAGTAGAAGAAGGAGAAGGAGAAGGTATAGTCTGGAGGGTGAACCAGAAGAAGTAGACGAAGAAGAAGGAGAAGGTGAAGTCTGGAGGGTGAATCAGAAGAAGCAGAAGAAGGAGAAGGAGAAGGTGAAGTCTGGAGGGTGAATCAGAAGAAGTAGAAGAAGGAGAAGGAGAAGGTGAAGTCTGGAGGGTGAATCAGAAGAAGCAGAAGAAGGAGAAGGAGAAGGTGATGTCTGGAGGGTGAATCAGAAGAAGCAGAAGAAGGAGAAGGAGAAGGTGAAGTCTGGAGGGTGAATCAGAAGAAGCAGAAGAAGGAGAAGGAGAAGGTGAAGTCTGGAGGGTGAATCAGAAGAAGCAGAAGAAGTAGAAGGAGAAGGTGAAGTCTGGAGGGTGAATCAGAAGAAGTAGGAGAAGGAGAAGGAGAAGGTGAAGTCTGGAGGGTGAATCAGAAGAAGCAGAAGAAGGAGAAGGAGAAGGTGAAGTCAGGAGGGTGAATCAGGAGAAGCAGAAGAAGGAGAAGGAGAAGATGAAGTCTGGAGGGAGAATCAGAAGAAGCAGAAGAAGGAGAAGGAGAAGGTGAAGACTGGAGGGTGAATCAGAAGAAGTAGAAGAAGGAGAAGGAGAAGGTGAAGTCTGGAGGGTGAATCAGAAGAAGTAGAAGAAGGAGAAGGAGAAGGCGAAGTCTGGAGGGTGAATCAGAAGAAGCAGAAGAAGGAGAAGGAGAAGGTGAAGTCTGGAGGCTGAATCAGAAGAAGCAGAAGAAGGAGAAGGAGAAGGTGAAGTCTGGAGGGTGAATCAGAAGAAGTAGAAGAAGGAGAAGGAGAAGGTGAGGTCTGGAGGGTGAATCAGAAGAAGCAGAAGAAGGAGAAGTAGAAGGTGAAGTCTGAAGGGTGAATCAGAAGAAGCAGAAGAAGGAGAAGGAGAAGGTGAAGTCTGGAGGGTGAATCAGAAGAAGCAGAAGAAGGAGAAGGAGAAGGTGAAGTCTGGAGGGTGAAGCAGAAGAAGCAGAAGAAGGAGAAGGAGAAGGTGAAGTCAGGAGGGTGAAGCAGAAGAAGCAGAAGAAGGACAAGGAGAAGGTGAAGTCTGGAGGGCGCAGCAGAAGAAGCAGAAGAAGGAGAAGGAGAAGGTGAAGTCTGGAGGGTGAAGCAGAAGAAGCAGAAGAAGGAGAAGGAGAAGGTGAAGTCTGGAGGGTGAATCAGTAGAAGTAGAAGAAGGAGAAGGAGAAGGTGAAGTCAGGAGGGTGAAGCGGAAGAAGCAGAAGAAGGAGAAGGAGAAGGTGAAGTCTGGAGGGTGAAGCAGAAGAAGCAGAAGAAGGAGAAGGAGAAGGTAAAGTCTGGAGGGCGAAGCAGAAGAAGAAGAAGAAGGAGAAGGAGAAGGTGAAGTCTGGAGGGTGAAGCAGAAGAAGCAGAAGAAGGAGAAGGAGAAGGTGAAGTCTGGAGGGTGAACCAGAAGAAGTAGAAGAAGGAGAAGGAGAAGGTGAAGTCAGGAGGGTGAAGCAGAAGAAGCAGAAGAAGGAGAAGGAGAAGGTGAAGTCTGGAGGGTGAAGCAGAAGAAGCAGAAGAAGGAGAAGGAGAAGGTGAAGTCTGGAGGGTGAAGCAGAAGAAGCAGAAGAAGGAGAAGGAGAAGGTGAAGTCAGGAGGGTGAATCAGAAGAAGTAGAAGAAGGAGAAGGAGAAGGTGAAGTCTGGACGGTGAATCAGAAGAAGTAGAAGAAGGAGAAGAAGAAGGTGAAGTCTGGAGGGTGAATCAGAAGAAGTAGAAGAAGGAGAAGGAGAAGGTGAAGTCTGGAGGGTGAATCAGAAGAACCAGAAGAAGGAGAAGGAGAAGGTGAAGTCTGGAGGGAGAAGCAGAAGAAGTAGAAGAAGGAGAAGGAGAAGGTGAAGTCTGGAGGGTGAATCAGAAGAACCAGAAGAAGGAGAAGGAGAAGGTGAAGTCTGGAGGGAGAAGCAGAAGAAGTAGAAGATGGAGAAGGAGAAGGTGAAGTCTGGAGGGTGAATCAGAAGAAGGAGAAGAAGGAGAAGGAGAAGGTGAAGTCTGGAGGGTGAATCAGAAGAAGTAGAAGAAGTAGAAGGAGAAGGTGAAGTCTGGAGGGTGAATCAGAAGAAGTAGAAGAAGGAGAAGGAGAAGGTGAAGTCTGGAGGGTGAATCAGAAGAAGTAGAAGAAGGAGAAGGAGAAGGTATAGTCTGGAGGGTGAACCAGAAGAAGTAGACGAAGAAGAAGGAGAAGGTGAAGTCTGGAGGGTGAATCAGAAGAAGCAGAAGAAGGAGAAGGAGAAGGTGAAGTCTGGAGGGTGAATCAGAAGAAGTAGAAGAAGGAGAAGGAGAAGGTGAAGTCTGGAGGGTGAATCAGAAGAAGCAGAAGAAGGAGAAGGAGAAGGTGATGTCTGGAGGGTGAATCAGAAGAAGCAGAAGAAGGAGAAGGAGAAGGTGAAGTCTGGAGGGTGAATCAGAAGAAGCAGAAGAAGGAGAAGGAGAAGGTGAAGTCTGGAGGGTGAATCAGAAGAAGCAGAAGAAGTAGAAGGAGAAGGTGAAGTCTGGAGGGTGAATCAGAAGAAGTAGCAGAAGGAGAAGGAGAAGGTGAAGTCTGGAGGGTGAATCAGAAGAAGCAGAAGAAGGAGAAGGAGAAGGTGAAGTCAGGAGGGTGAATCAGGAGAAGCAGAAGAAGGAGAAGGAGAAGGTGAAGTCTGGAGGGAGAATCAGAAGAAGCAGAAGAAGGAGAAGGAGAAGGTGAAGACTGGAGGGTGAATCAGAAGAAGTAGAAGAAGGAGAAGGAGAAGGTGAAGTCTGGAGGGTGAATCAGAAGAAGTAGAAGAAGGAGAAGGAGAAGGCGAAGTCTGGAGGGTGAATCAGAAGAAGCAGAAGTAGGAGAAGGAGAAGGTGAAGTCTGGAGGCTGAATCAGAAGAAGCAGAAGAAGGAAAAGGAGAAGATGACGTCTGGAGGGTGAATCAGAAGAAGTAGAAGACGGAGAAGGAGAAGGTGAGGTCTGGAGGGTGAATCAGAAGAAGCAGAAGAAGGAGAAGGAGAAGGTGAAGTCTGAAGGGTGAATCAGAAGAAGCAGAAGAAGGAGAAGGAGAAGGTGAAGTCTGGAGGGAGAATCAGAAGAAGCAGAAGAAGGAGAAGGAGAAGGTGAAGTCTGGAGGGTGAATCAGAAGAAGCAGAAGAAGGAGAAGGAGAAGAGGAAGTCTGGAGGGCGAATCAGAAGAAGTAGAAGAAGGAGAAGGAGAAGGTGAAGTCTGGAGGGTGTATCAGAAGAAGCAGAAGAAGGAGAAGGAGAAGGTGAAGTCTGGAGGGTGAATCAGAAGAAGCAGAAGAAGGAGAAGGAGAAGGTGAAGTCTGGAGGGTGAATCAGAAGAAGCAGAATAAGGAGAAGGAGAAGGTGAAGTCTGGAGGGTGAATCAGAAGAAGCAGAAGAAGGAGAAGGAGAAGGTGAAGTCTGGAGGGTGAATCAGAAGAAGTAGAAGAAGGAGAAGGAGAAGGTGAAGTCTGGAGGGTGAATCAGAAGAAGTTGAAGAAGGAGAAGAAGAAGGTGAAGTCTGGAGGGTGAATCAGAAGAAGTAGAAGAAGGAGAAGGAGAAGGTGAAGTCTGGAGGGTGAATCAGAAGAACCAGAAGAAGGAGAAGGAGAAGGCGAAGTCTGGAGGGAGAAGCAGAAGAAGTAGAAGAAGGAGAAGGAGAAGATGAAGTCTGGAGGGTGAATCAGAAAAACCAGAAGAAGGAGAAGGAGAAGGTGAAGTCTGGAGGGAGAAGCAGAAGAAGTAGAAGATGGAGAAGGAGAAGGTGAAGTCTGGAGGGTGAATCAGAAGAAGGAGAAGAAGGAGAAGGAGAAGGTGAAGTCTGGAGGGTGAATCAGAAGAAGTAGAAGGAGAAGGTGAAGTCTGCAGGGTGAATCAGAAGAAGTAGAAGAAGGAGAAGGAGAAGGTGAAGTCTGGAGGGTGAATCAGAAGAAGTAGAAGAAGGAGAAGGAGAAGGTATAGTCTGGAGGGTTAACCAGAAGAAGTAGACGAAGAAGAAGGAGAAGGTGAAGTCTGGAGGGTGAATCAGAAGAAGCAGAAGAAGGAGAAGGAGAAGGTGAAGTCTGGAGGGTGAATCAGAAGAAGTAGAAGAAGGAGAAGGAGAAGGTGAAGTCTGGAGGGTGAATCAGAAGAAGCAGAAGAAGGAGAAGGAGAAGGTGATGTCTGGAGGGTGAATCAGAAGAAGCAGAAGAAGGAGAAGGTGAAGTCTGGAGAGTGAATCAGAAGAAGCAGAAGAAGGAGAAGGAGAAGTTGAAGTCTGGAGGGTGAATCAGAAGAAGCAGAAGAAGTAGAAGGAGAAGGTGAAGTCTGGAGGGTGAATCAGAAGAAGTAGGAGAAGGAGAAGGAGAAGGTGAAGTCTGGAGGGTGAATCAGAAGAACCAGAAGAAGGAGAAGGAGAAGATGAAGTCTGGAGGGTGAATCAGAAGAACCAGAAGAAGGAGAAGGAGAAGGTGAAGTCTGGAGGGAGAAGCAGAAGAAGTAGAAGATGGAGAAGGAGAAGGTGAAGTCTGGAGGGTGAATCAGAAGAAGGAGAAGAAGGAGAAGGAGAAGGTGAAGTCTGGAGGGTGAATCAGAAGAAGTAGAAGAAGTAGAAGGAGAAGGTGAAGTCTGGAGGGTGAATAAGAAGAAGTAGAAGAAGGAGAAGGAGAAGGTGAAGTCTGGAGGGTGAATCAGAAGAAGTAGAAGAAGGAGAAGGAGAAGGTATAGTCTGGAGGGTGAACCAGAAGAAGTAGACGAAGAAGAAGGAGAAGGTGAAGTCTGGAGCGTGAATCAGAAGAAGCAGAAGAAGGAGAAGGAGAAGGTGAAGTCTGGAGGGTGAATCAGAAGAAGCAGAAGAAGGAGAAGGGAGAAGGAGAAGGTGAAGTCTGGAGGGTGAATCAGAAGAAGCAGAAGAAGTAGAAGGAGAAGGTGAAGTCTGGAGGGTGAATCAGAAGAAGTAGGAGAAGGAGAAGGAGCAGGTGAAGTCTGGAGGGTGAATCAGAAGAAGCAGAAGAAGGAGAAGGAGAAGGTGAAGTCAGGAGGTGAATCAGGAGAAGCAGAAGAAGGAGAAGGAGAAGGTGAAGTCTGGAGGGAGAATCAGAAGAAGCAGAGAGGAGAAGGAGAAGGTGAAGACTGGAGGGTGAATCAGAAGAAGTAGAAGAAGGAGAAGGAGAAGGTGAAGTCTGGAGGGTGAATCAGAAGAAGTAGAAGAAGGAGAAGGAGAAGGCGAAGTCTGGAGGGTGAATCAGAAGAAGCAGAAGAAGAGAAGGAGAGGTGAAGTCTGGAGGCTGAATCAGAAGAAGCAGAAGAAGGAGAAGGAGAAGATGAAGTCTGGAGGGTGAATCAGAAGAAGTAGAAGAAGGAGAAGGAGAAGGTGAGGTCTGGAGGGTGAATCAGAAGAAGCAGAAGAAGGAGAAGGAGAAGGTGAAGTCTGAAGGGTGAATCAGAAGAAGCAGAAGAAGGAGAAGGAGAAGGTGAAGTCTGGAGGGTGAATCAGAAGAAGCAGAAGAAGGAGAAGGAGAAGGTGAAGTCTGGAGGGTGAAGCAGAAGAAGTAGAAGAAGGAGAAGGAGAAGGTGAAGTCAGGAGGGTGAAGCAGAAGAAGCAGAAGAAGGACAAGGAGAAGGTGAAGTCTGGAGGGCGCAGCAGAAGAAGCAGAAGAAGGAGAAGGAGAAGGTGAAGTCTGGAGCGTGAAGCAGAAGAAGCAGAAGAAGGAGAAGGAGAAGGTGAAGTCTGGAGGGTGAATCAGAAGAAGTAGAAGAGAGAAGGAGAAGGTGAAGTCAGGAGGGTGAAGCGGAAGAAGCAGAAGAAGGAGAAGGAGAAGGTGAAGTCTGGAGGGTGAAGCAGAAGAAGCAGAAGAAGGAGAAGGAGAACGTAAAGTCTGGAGGGCGAAGCAGAAGAAGAAGAAGAAGGAGAAGGAGAAGGTGAAGTCTGGAGGGTGAAGCAGAAGAAGGAGAAGGTGAGGTCTGGAGGGTGAACCAGAAAAAGTAGAAGAAGGAGAAGGAGAAGGTGAAGTCAGGAGGGTAAAGCAGAAGAAGCAGAAGAAGGAGAAGGAGAAGGTGAAGTCTGGAGGGTGAAGCAGAAGAAGCAGAAGAAGGAGAAGGAGAAGGTGAAGTCTGGAGGGTGAAGCAGAAGAAGCATAAGAAGGAGAAGGAGAAGGTGAAGTCAGGAGGGTGAATCAGAAGAAGTAGAAGAAGGAGAAGGAGAAGGTGAAGTCTGGAGGGTAAATCAGAAGATGTAGAAGAAGGAGAAGAAGAAGGTGAAGTCTGGAGGGTGAATCAGAAGAAGTAGAAGAAGGAGAAGGAGAAGGTGAAGTCTGGAGGGTGAATCAGAAGAACCAGAAGAAGGAGAAGGAGAAGGTGAAGTCTGGAGGGAGAAGCAGAAGAAGTAGAAGAAGGAGAAGGAGAAGGTGAAGTCTGGAGGGTGAATCAGAAGAACCAGAAGAAGGAGAAGGAGAAGGTGAAGTCTGGAGGGAGAAGCAGAAGAAGTAGAAGATGGAGAAGGAGAAGGTGAAGTCTGGAGGGTGAATCAGAAGAAGGAGAAGAAGGAGAAGGAGAAGGTGAAGTCTGGAGGGTGAATCAGAAGAAGTAGAAGAAGTAGAAGGAGAAGGAGAAGTCTGGAGGGTGAATCAGAAGAAGTAGAAGAAGGAGAAGGAGAAGGTGAAGTCTGGAGGGTGAATCAGAAGAAGTAGAAGAAGGAGAAGGAGAAGGTATAGTCTGGAGGGTGAACCAGAAGAAGTAGACGAAGAAGAAGGAGAAGGTGAAGTCTGGAGGGTGAATCAGAAGAAGCAGAAGAAATGAAAGGGAGAAGGTGAAGTCTGGAGGGTGAATCAGAAGAAGTAGAAGAAGGAGAAAGAGAAGGTGAAGTCTGGAGGGTGAATCAGAAGAAGGAGAAGAAGGAGAAGGAGAAGGTGATGTCTGGAGGGTGAATCAGAAGAAGCAGAAGAAGGAGAAGGAGAAGGTGAAGTCTGGAGGGTGAATCAGAAGAAGCAGAAGAAGGAGAAGGAGAAGGTGAAGTCTGGAGGGTGAATCAGAAGAAGCAGAAGAAGTAGAAGGAGAAGGTGAAGTCTGGAGGGTGAATCAGAAGAAGTAGCAGAAGGAGAAGGTGAAGTCTGGAGGGTGAATCAGAAGAAGCAGAAGAAGGAGAAGGAGAAGGTGAAGTCAGGAGGGTGAATCAGGAGAAGCAGAAGAAGGAGAAGGAGAAGGTGAAGTCTGGAGGGAGAATCAGAATAAGCAGAAGAAGGAGAAGGAGAAGGTGAAGACTGGAGGGGAATCAGAAGAAGTAGAAGAAGGAGAAGGAGAAGGTGAAGTCTGGAGGGTGAATCAGAAGAAGTAGAAGAAGGAGAAGGGGAAGGCGAAGTCTGGAGGGTGAATCAGAAGAAGCAGAAGTAGGAGAAGGAGAAGGTGAAGTCTGGAGGCTGAATCAGAAGAAGCAGAAGAAGGAAAAGGAGAAGATGAAGTCTGGAGGGTGAATCAGAAGAAGTAGAAGAAGGAGAAGGTGAGGTCTGGAGGGTGAATCAGAAGAAGCAGAAGAAGGAGAAGGAGAAGGTGAAGTCTGAAGGGTGAATCAGAAGAAGCAGAAGAAGGAGAAGGAGAAGGTGATGTCTGGAGGGTGAATCAGAAGAAGCAGAAGAAGGAGAAGGAGAAGGTGAAGTCTGGAGGGTGAATCAGAAGAAGCAGAAGAAGGAGAAGGAGAAGGTGGAGTCTGGAGGGTGAATCAGAAGAAGTAGAAGAAGTAGAAGGAGAAGGTGAAGTCTGGAGGGTGAATCAGAAGAAGTCGAAGAAGGAGAAGGAGAAGGTGAAGTCTGGAGAGTGAATCAGAAGAAGCAGAAGAAGGAGAAGGAGAAGGTGAAGTCTGGAGGGTGAATCAGAAGAAGGAGAAGAAGGAGAAGGAGAAGATGAAGTCTGGAGGGCGAATCAGAAGAAGTAGAAGAAGGAGAAGGAGAAGGTGAAGTCTGGAGGGTGAATCAGAAGAAGCAGAAGAAGGAGAAGGAGAAGGTGAAGTCTGGAGGGTGAATCAGAAGAAGCAGAGGAAGGAGAAGGAGAAGGTGAAGTCTGGAGGGTGAATCAGAAGAAGCAGAATAAGGAGAAGGAGAAGGTGAAGTCTGTAGGGTGAATCAGAAGAAGCAGAAGAAGGAGAAGGAGAAGGTGAAGTCTGGAGGGTGAATCAGAAGAAGTAGAAGAAGGAGAAGGAGAAGGTGAAGTCTGGAGGGTGAATCAGAAGAAGTAGAAGAAGGAGAAGAAGAAGGTGAAGTCTGGAGGGTGAATCAGAAGAAGTAGAAGAAGGAGAAGGAGAAGGTGAAGTCTGGAGGGTGAATCAGAAGAACCAGAAGAAGGAGAAGGAGAAGGTGAAGTCTGGAGGGAGAAGCAGAAGAAGTAGAAGAAGGAGAAGGAGAAGATGAAGTCTGGAGGGTGAATCAGAAGAACCAGAAGAAGGAGAAGGAGAAGGTGAAGTCTGGAGGGAGAAGCAGAAGAAGTAGAAGATGGAGAAGGAGAAGGTGAAGTCTGGAGGGTGAATCAGAAGAAGGAGAAGAAGGAGAAGGAGAAGGTGAAGTCTGGAGGGTGAATCAGAAGAAGTAGAAGAAGTAGAAGGAGAAGGTGAAGCCTGGAGGGTGAATCAGAAGAAGTAGAAGAAGGAGAAGGAGAAGGTGAAGTCTGGAGGGTGAATCAGAAGAAGTAGAAGAAGGAGAAGGAGAAGGTATAGTCTGGAGGGTGAACCAGAAGAAGTAGACGAAGAAGAAGGAGAAGGTGAAGTCTGGAGGGTGAATCAGAAGAAGCAGAAGAAGGAGAAGGAGAAGGTGAAGTCTGGAGGGTGAATCAGAAGAAGTAGAAGAAGGAGAAGGAGAAGGTGAAGTCTGGAGGGTGAATCAGAAGAAGCAGAAGAAGGAGAAGGAGAAGGTGATGTCTGGAGGGTGAATCAGAAGAAGCAGAAGAAGGAGAAGGAGAAGGTGAAGTCTGGAGGGTGAATCAGAAGAAGCAGAAGAAGGAGAAGGAGAAGGTGAAGTCTGGAGGGTGAATCAGAAGAAGCAGAAGAAGTAGAAGGAGAAGGTGAAGTCTGGAGGGTGAATCAGAAGAAGTAGGAGAAGGAGAAGGTGAAGTCTGGAGGGTGAATCAGAAGAAGCAGAAGAAGGAGAAGGAGAAGGTGAAGTCAGGAGGGTGAATCAGGAGAAGCAGAAGAAGGAGAAGGAGAAGGTGAAGTCTGGAGGGAGAATCAGAAGAAGCAGAAGAAGGAGAAGGAGAAGGTGAAGACTGGAGGGTGAATCAGAAGAAGTAGAAGAAGGAGAAGGAGAAGGTGAAGTCTGGAGGGTGAATCAGAAGAAGTAGAAGAAGGAGAAGGAGAAGGCGAAGTCTGGAGGGTAAATCAGAAGAAGCAGAAGAAGGAGAAGGAGAAGGTGAAGTCTGGAGGCTGAATCAGAAGAAGCAGAAGAAGGAGAAGGAGAAGATGAAGTCTGGAGGGTGAATCAGAAGAAGTAGAAGAAGGAGAAGGAGAAGGTGAGGTCTGGAGGGTGAATCAGAAGAAGCAGAAGAAGGAGAAGGAGAAGGTGAAGTCTGAAGGGTGAATCAGAAGAAGCAGAAGAAGGAGAAGGAGAAGGTGAAGTCTGGAGGGTGAATCAGAAGAAGCAGAAGAAGGAGAAGGAGAAGGTGAAGTCTGGAGGGTGAAGCAGAAGAAGTAGAAGAAGGAGAAGGAGAAGGTGAAGTCAGGAGGGTGAAGCAGAAGAAGCAGAAGAAGGACAAGGAGAAGGTGAAGTCTGGAGGGCGCAGCAGAAGAAGCAGAAGAAGGAGAAGGAGAAGGTGAAGTCTGGAGGGTGAAGCAGAAGAAGCAGAAGAAGGAGAAGGAGAAGGTGAAGTCTGGAGGGTGAATCAGAAGAAGTAGAAGAAGGAGAAGGAGAAGGTGAAGTCAGGAGGGTGAAGCGGAAGAAGCAGAAGAAGGAGAAGGAGAAGGTGAAGTCTGGAGGGTGAAGCAGAAGAAGCAGAAGAAGGAGAAGGAGAAGGTAAAGTCTGGAGGGCGAAGCAGAAGAAGAATAAGAAGGAGAAGGAGAAGGTGAAGTCTGGAGGGTGAAGCAGAAGAAGCAGAAGAAGGAGAAGGAGAAGGTGAAGTCTGGAGGGTGAACCAGAAGAAGTAGAAGAAGGAGAAGGAGAAGGTGAAGTCAGGAGGGTGAAGCAGAAGAAGCAGAAGAAGGAGAAGGAGAAGGTGAAGTCTGGAGGGTGAAGCAGAAGAAGCAGAAGAAGGAGAAGGAGAAGGTGAAGTCTGGAGGGTGAAGCAGAAGAAGCAGAAGAAGGAGAAGGAGAAGGTGAAGTCAGGAGGGTGAATCAGAAGAAGTAGAAGAAGGAGAAGGAGAAGGTGAAGTCTGGAGGGTGAATCAGAAGAAGTAGAAGAAGGAGAAGAAGAAGGTGAAGTCTGGAGGGTGAATCAGAAGAAGTAGAAGAAGGAGAAGGAGAAGGTGAAGTCTGGAGGGTGAATCAGAAGAACCAGAAGAAGGAGAAGGAGAAGGTGAAGTCTGGAGGGAGAAGCAGAAGAAGTAGAAGAAGGAGAAGGAGAAGGTGAAGTCTGGAGGGTGAATCAGAAGAACCAGAAGAAGGAGAAGGAGAAGGTGAAGTCTGGAGGGAGAAGCAGAAGAAGTAGAAGATGGAGAAGGAGAAGGTGAGGTCTGGAGGGTGAATCAGAAGAAGGAGAAGAAGGAGAAGGAGAAGGTGAAGTCTGGAGGGTGAATCAGAAGAAGTAGAAGATGTAGAAGGAGAAGGTGAAGTCTGGAGGCTGAATCAGAAGAAGCAGAAGTAGGAGAAGGAGAAGGTGAAGTCTGGAGGCTGAATCAGAAGAAGCAGAAGAAGGAAAAGGAGAAGATGAAGTCTGGAGGGTGAATCAGAAGAAGTAGAAGAAGGAGAAGGTGAGGTCTGGAGGGTGAATCAGAAGAAGCAGAAGAAGGAGAAGGAGAAGGTGAAGTCTGAAGGGTGAATCAGAAGAAGCAGAAGAAGGAGAAGGAGAAGGTGATGTCTGGAGGGTGAATCAGAAGAAGCAGAAGAAGGAGAAGGAGAAGGTGAAGTCTGGAGAGTAAATCAGAAGAAGCAGAAGAAGGAGAAGGAGAAGGTGAAGTCTGGAGGGTGAATCAGAAGAAGCAGAAGAAGGAGAAGGAGAAGATGAAGTCTGGAGGGCGAATCAGAAGAAGTAGAAGAAGGAGAAGGAGAAGGTGAAGTCTGGAGGGTGAATCAGAAGAAGCAGAAGAAGGAGAAGGAGAAGGTGAAGTCTGGAGGGTGAATCAGAAGAAGCAGAAGAAGGAGAAGGAGAAGGTGAAGTCTGGAGGGTGAATCAGAAGAAGCAGAATAAGGAGAAGGAGAAGGTGAAGTCTGTAGGGTGAATCAGAAGAAGCAGAAGAAGGAGAAGGAGAAGGTGAAGTCTGGAGGGTGAATCAGAAGAAGTAGAAGAAGGAGAAGGAGAAGGTGAAGTCTGGAGGGTGAATCAGAAGAAGTAGAAGAAGGAGAAGAAGAAGGTGAAGTCTGGAGGGTGAATCAGAAGAAGTAGAAGAAGGAGAAGGAGAAGGTGAAGTCTGGAGGGTGAATCAGAAGAACCAGAAGAAGGAGAAGGAGAAGGTGAAGTCTGGAGGGAGAAGCAGAAGAAGTAGAAGAAGGAGAAGGAGAAGATGAAGTCTGGAGGGTGAATCAGAAGAACCAGAAGAAGGAGAAGGAGAAGGTGAAGTCTGGAGGGAGAAGCAGAAGAAGTAGAAGATGGAGAAGGAGAAGGTGAAGTCTGGAGGGTGAATCAGAAGAAGGAGAAGAAGGAGAAGGAGAAGGTGAAGTCTGGAGGGTGAATCAGAAGAAGTAGAAGAAGTAGAAGGAGAAGGTGAAGTCTGGAGGGTGAATCAGAAGAAGTAGAAGAAGGAGAAGGAGAAGGTGAAGTCTGGAGGGTGAATCAGAAGAAGTAGAAGAAGGAGAAGGAGAAGGTATAGTCTGGAGGGTGAACCAGAAGAAGTAGACGAAGAAGAAGGAGAAGGTGAAGTCTGAAGGGTGAATCAGAAGAAGCAGAAGAAGGAGAAGGAGAAGGTGAAGTCTGGAGGGTGAATCAGAAGAAGTAGAAGAAGGAGAAGGAGAAGGTGAAGTCTGGAGGGTGAATCGGAAGAAGCAGAAGAAGGAGAAGGAGATGGTGATGTCTGGAGGGTGAATCAGAAGAAGCAGAAGAAGGAGAAGGAGAAGGTGAAGTCTGGAGGGTGAATCAGAAGAAGCAGAAGAAGGAGAAGGAGAAGGTGAAGTCTGGAGGGTGAATCAGAAGAAGCAGAAGAAGTAGAAGGAGAAGGTGAAGTCTGGAGGGTGAATCAGAAGAAGTAGGAGAAGGAGAAGGTGAAGTCTGGAGGGTGAATCAGAAGAAGCAGAAGAAGGAGAAGGAGAAGGTGAAGTCAGGAGGGTGAATCAGGAGAAGCAGAAGAAGGAGAAGGAGAAGGTGAAGTCTGGAGGGAGAATCAGAAGAAGCAGAAGAAGGAGAAGGAGAAGGTGAAGACTGGAGGGTGAATCAGAAGAAGTAGAAAAGGAGAAGGAGAAGGTGAAGTCTGGAGGGTGAATCAGAAGAAGTAGAAGAAGGAGAAGGAGAAGGCGAAGTCTGGAGGGTGAATCAGAAGAAGCAGAAGAAGGAGAAGGAGAAGGTGAAGTCTGGAGGCTGAATCAGAAGAAGCAGAAGAAGGAGAAGGAGAAGATGAAGTCTGGAGGGTGAATCAGAAGAAGTAGAAGAAGGAGAAGGAGAAGGTGAGGTCTGGAGGGTGAATCAGAAGAAGCAGAAGAAGGAGAAGGAGAAGGTGAAGTCTGAAGGGTGAATCAGAAGAAGCAGAAGAAGGAGAAGGAGAAGGTGAAGTCTGGAGGGTGAATCAGAAGAAGCAGAAGAAGGAGAAGGAGAAGGTGAAGTCTGGAGGGTGAAGCAGAAGAAGTAGAAGAAGGAGAAGGAGAAGGTGAAGTCAGGAGGGTGAAGCAGAAGAAGCAGAAGAAGGACAAGGAGAAGGTGAAGTCTGGAGGGCGCAGCAGAAGAAGCAGAAGAAGGAGAAGGAGAAGGTGAAGTCTGGAGGGTGAAGCAGAAGAAGCAGAAGAAGGAGAAGGAGAAGGTGAAGTCTGGAGGGTGAATCAGAAGAAGTAGAAGAAGGAGAAGGAGAAGGTGAAGTCAGGAGGGTGAAGCGGAAGAAGCAGAAGAAGGAGAAGGAGAAGGTGAAGTCTGGAGGGTGAAGCAGAAGAAGCAGAAGAAGGAGAAGGAGAAGGTAAAGTCTGGAGGGCGAAGCAGAAGAAGAAGAAGAAGGAGAAGGAGAAGGTGAAGTCTGGAGGGTGAAGCAGAAGAAGCAGAAGAAGGAGAAGGAGAAGGTGAAGTCTGGAGGGTGAACCAGAAGAAGTAGAAGAAGGAGAAGGAGAAGGTGAAGTCAGGAGGGTGAAGCAGAAGAAGCAGAAGAAGGAGAAGGAGAAGGTGAAGTCTGGCGGGTGAAGCAGAAGAAGCAGAAGAAGCAGAAGGAGAAGGTGAAGTCTGGAGGGTGAAGCAGAAGAAGCAGAAGAAGGAGAAGGAGAAGGTGAAGTCAGGAGGGTGAATCAGAAGAAGTAGAAGAAGGAGAAGGAGAAGGTGAAGTCTGGAGGGTGAATCAGAAGAAGTAGAAGAAGGAGAAGAAGAAGGTGAAGTCTGGAGGGTGAATCAGAAGAAGTAGAAGAAGGAGAAGGAGAAGGTGAAGTCTGGAGGGTGAATCAGAAGAACCAGAAGAAGGAGAAGGAGAAGGTGAAGTCTGGAGGGAGAAGCAGAAGAAGTAGAAGAAGGAGAAGGAGAAGGTGAAGTCTGGAGGGTGAATCAGAAGAACCAGAAGAAGGAGAAGGAGAAGGTGAAGTCTGCAGGGAGAAGCAGAAGAAGTAGAAGATGGAGAAGGAGAAGGTGAAGTCTGGAGGGTGAATCAGAAGAAGGAGAAGAAGGAGAAGGAGAAGGTGAAGTCTGGAGGGTGAATCAGAAGAAGTAGAAGAAGTAGAAGGAGAAGGTGAAGTCTGGAGGGGGAATCAGAAGAAGTAGAAGAAGGAGAAGGAGAAGGTGAAGTCTGGAGGGTGAATCAGAAGAAGTAGAAGAAGGAGAAGGAGAAGGTATAGTCTGGAGGGTGAACCAGAAGAAGTAGACGAAGAAGAAGGAGAAGGTGAAGTCTGGAGGGTGAATCAGAAGAAGCAGAAGAAGGAGAAGGAGAAGGTGAAGTCTGGAGGGTGAATCAGAAGAAGTAGAAGAAGGAGAAGGAGAAGGTGAAGTCTGGAGGGTGAATCAGAAGAAGCAGAAGAAGGAGAAGAAGAAGGTGATGTCTGGAGGGTGAATCAGAAGAAGCAGAAGAAGGAGAAGGAGAAGGTGAAGTCTGGAGGGTGAATCAGAAGAAGCAGAAGAAGGAGAAGGAGAAGGTGAAGTCTGGAGGGTGAATCAGAAGAAGCAGAAGAAGGAGAAGGAGAAGGTGAAGTCTGGAGGGTGAATCAGAAGAAGTAGCAGAAGGAGAAGGAGAAGGTGAAGTCTGGAGGGTGAATCAGAAGAAGCAGAAGAAGGAGAAGGAGAAGGTGAAGTCAGGAGGGTGAATCAGGAGAAGCAGAAGAAGGAGAAGGAGAAGGTGAAGTCTGGAGGGAGAATCAGAAGAAGCAGAAGAAGGAGAAGGAGAAGGTGAAGACTGGAGGGTGAATCAGAAGAAGTAGAAGAAGGAGAAGGAGAAGGTGAAGTCTGGAGGGTGAATCAGAAGAAGTAGAAGAAGGAGAAGGAGAAGGCGAAGTCTGGAGGGTGAATCAGAAGAAGCAGAAGTAGGAGAAGGAGAAGGTGAAGTCTGGAGGCTGAATCAGAAGAAGCAGAAGAAGGAAAAGGAGAAGATGAAGTCTGGAGGGTGAATCAGAAGAAGTAGAAGAAGGAGAAGGAGAAGGTGAGGTCTGGAGGGTGAATCAGAAGAAGCAGAAGAAGGAGAAGGAGAAGGTGAAGTCTGAAGGGTGAATCAGAAGAAGCAGAAGAAGGAGAAGGAGAAGGTGATGTCTGGAGGGTGAATCAGAAGAAGCAGAAGAAGGAGAAGGAGAAGGTGAAGTCTGGAGGGTGAATCAGAAGAAGCAGAAGAAGGAGAAGGAGAAGGTGAAGTCTGGAGGGTGAATCAGAAGAAGTAGAAGAAGTAGAAGGAGAAGGTGAAGTCTGGAGGGTGAATCAGAAGAAGTCGAAGAAGGAGAAGGAGAAGGTGAAGTCTGGAGGGTGAATCAGAAGAAGCAGAAGAAGGAGAAGGAGAAGGTGAAGTCTGGAGGGTGAATCAGAAGAAGCAGAAGAAGGAGAAGGAGAAGATGAAGTCTGGAGGGCGAATCAGAAGAAGTAGAAGAAGGAGAAGGAGAAGGTGAAGTCTGGAGGGTGAATCAGAAGAAGCAGAAGAAGGAGAAGGAGAAGGTGAAGTCTGGAGGGTGAATCAGAAGAAGCAGAAGAAGGAGAAGGAGAAGGTGAAGTCTGGAGGGTGAATCAGAAGAAGCAGAATAAGGAGAAGGAGAAGGTGAAGTCTGGAGGGTGAATCAGAAGAAGCAGAAGAAGGAGAAGGAGAAGGTGAAGTCTGGAGGGTGAATCAGAAGAAGTAGAAGAAGGAGAAGGAGAAGGTGAAGTCTGGAGGGTGAAGCAGAAGAAGTAGAAGAAGGAGAAGGAGAAGGTGAAGTCAGGAGGGTGAATCAGAAGAAGTAGAAGAAGGAGAAGGAGAAGGTATAGTCAGGAGGGTGAATCAGAAGAAGCAGAAGAAGGAGAAGGAGAAGGTGAAGTCTGGAGCGTGAAATAGAAGAGTCAGAAGAAGGAGAAGGGGAAGGTGAAGTCTGGAGGGTGAATCAGAAGAAGCAGAAGAAAGAGAAGGAGAAGGTGAAGTCTGGTGGGTGAATCAGAAGAAGTAGAAGAAGGAGAAGGAGAAGGTGAGGTCTGGAGGGTGAATCAGAAGAAGCAGAAGAAGGAGAAGGAGAAGGTGAAGGCTGGAGGGTGAATCAGAAGAAGCAGAAGAAGGAGAAGGAGAAGATGAAGTCTGGAGGGTGAATCAGAAGAAGTAGAAGAAAGAGAAGGAGAAGGTGAGGTCTGGAGGGTGAATCAGAAGAAGCAGAAGAAGGAGAAGGAGAAGGTGAAGTCTGGAGGGTGAATCAGAAGAAGCAGAAGAAGGAGAAGGAGAAGGTGAAGTCTGGAGGGTGAATCAGAAGAAGCAGAAGAAGGAGAAGGAGAAGGTGAAGTCAGGAGGGTGAATCAGAAGAAGCAGAAGAAGGAGAAGGAGAAGGTGAAGTTAGGAGGGTGAATCAGAAGAAGCAGAAGAAGGAGAAGGAGAACGTGAAGTCAGGGGGGTGAAGCAGAAGAAGTAGAAGAAGGTGAAGGAGAAGGTGAAGTCAGGAGGGTGAAGCAGAAGAAGCAGAAGAAGGACAAGGAGATGGTGAAGTCTGGAGGGCGCAGCAGAAGAAGCAGAAGAAGGAGAAGGAGAAGGTGAAGTCTGGAAGGTGAAGCAGAAGAAGCAGAAGAAGGAGAAGGAGAAGGTGAAGTCTGGAGGGCGAAGCAGAAGAAGCAGAAGAAGGAGAAGGAGAAGGTGAAGTCAGGAGGGTGAAGCAGAAGAAGCAGAAGAAGGAGAAGGAGAAGGTGAAGTCTGGAGGGTGAAGCAGCAGCAGCAGAAGAAGGAGAAGGAGAAGGTGAAGTCTGGAGGGTGAAGCAGAAGAAGCAGAAGAAGGAGAAGGAGAAGGTGAAGTCAGGAGGGTGAATCAGAAGAAGTAGAAGAAGGAGAAGGAGAAGGTGAAGTCTGGAGGGTGAATCAGAAGAAGTAGAAGAAGGAGAAGGAGAAGGTGAAGTCTGGAGGGTGAATCAGAAGAAGTAGAAGAAGGAGAAGGAGAAGGTGAAGTCTGGAGGGTGAATCAGAAGAAGCAGAAGAAGGAGAAGGAGAAGGTGAAGTCTGGAGGGAGAAGCAGAAGAAGCAGAAGAAGGAGAAGGAGAAGGTGAAGTTTGGAGGGTGAAGCAGAAGAAGCAGAAGAAGGAGAAGGAGAAGGTGAAGTCTGGAGGGCGAAGCAGAAGAAGCAGAAGAAGGAGAAGGAGAAGGTGAAGTCAGGAGGGTGAAGCAGAAGAAGCAGAAGAAGGAGAAGGAGAAGGTGAAGTCTGGAGGGTGAAGCAGCAGCAGCAGAAGAAGGAGAAGGAGAAGGTGAAGTCTGGGGGGTGAAGCAGAAGAAGCAGAAGAAGGAGAAGGAGAAGGTGAAGTCAGGAGGGTGAATCAGAAGAAGTAGAAGAAGGAGAAGGAGAAGGTGAAGTCTGGAGGGTGAATCAGAAGAAGCAGAAGAAGGAGAAGGAGAAGGTGAAGTCTGGAGGGTGAATCAGAAGAAGTAGAAGAAGGAGAAGGAGAAGGTGTAGTCTGGAGCGTGAATCAGAAGAAGTAGACGAAGGAGAAGGAGAAGGTGAAGTCTGGAGGGTGAATCAGAAGAAGCAGAAGAAGGAGAAGGAGAAGGTGAAGTCTGGAGGGTGAATCAGAAGAAGCAGAAGAAGGAGAAGGAAAGGGTGAAGTCTGGAGGGTGAATCAGAAGAAGCAGAAGAAGGAGAAGAAGAAGGTGAAGTCAGGAGGGTGAATCAGAAGAAGTAGAAGAAGGAGAAGTAGAAGGTGATGTCTGGAGGGTGAATCAGAAGAAGGAGAAGGAGAAGGTGAAGTCTGGAGGGTGAATCAGAAGAAGTAGAAGAAGGAGAAGGAGAAGGTGAAGTGTGGAGGGTGAATCAGAAGAAGCAGAAGAAGGAGAAGGAGAAGGTGAAGTCTGGAGGGAGAAGCAGAAGAAGTAGAACAATGAGAAGGAGAAGGTGAAGTCTGGAGGGTGAATCAGAAGAAGTAGAGGAAGGAGAAGGAGAAGGTGAAGTCTGGAGGGTGAATCAGAAGAAGTAGAAGAAGTAGAAGGAGAAGGTGAAGTCTGGAGGGTGAATCAGAAGAAGCAGAAGAAGGAGAAGGAGAAGGTGAAGTCTGGAGGGTGAATCAGAAGAAGTAGAAGGAGAAGGAGAAGGTGTAGTCTGGAGGGTGAATCAGAAGAAGTAGACGAAGGAGAAGGAGAAGGTGAAGTCTGGAGGGTGAATCAGAAGAAGCATAAGAAGGAGAAGGAGAAGGTGAAGTCTGGAGGGTGAATCAGAAGAAGCAGAAGAAGTAGAAGGAGAAGGTGAAGTCTGGAGGGTGAATCAGAAGAAGTAGAAGAAGGAGAAGGAGAAGGTGAAGTCTGGAGGGTGAATCAGAAGAAGCAGAAGAAGGAGAAGGAGAAGGTGAAGTCAGGAGGGTGAATCAGAAGAAGCAGAAGAAGGAGAAGGAGAAGGTGAAGTCTGAAGGGTGAATCAGAAGAAGCAGAAGAAGGAGAAGGAGAAGGTGAAGTCTGAAGGGTGAATCAGAAGAAGCAGAAGAAGGAGAAGGAGAAGGTGAAGTCTGGAGGGTGAATCAGAAGAAGCAGAAGAAGGAGAAGGAGAAGGTGAAGTCTGGAGGGTGAATCAGAAGAAGTAGAAGAAGTAGAAGGAGAAGGTGAAGTCTGGAGGGTGAATCAGAAGAAGTCGAAGAAGGAGAAGGAGAAGGTGAAGTCTGGAGGGTGAATCAGAAGAAGCAGAAGAAGGAGAAGGAGAAGGTGAAGTCTGGAGGGTGAATCAGAAGAAGCAGAAGAAGGAGAAGGAGAAGGTGAAGTCTGGAGAGTGAATCAGAAGAAGCAGAAGAAGGAGAAGGAGAAGGTGAAGTCTGGAGGGTGAATCAGAAGAAGCAGAATAAGGAGAAGGAGAAGGTGAAGTCTGGAGGGTGAATCAGAAGAAGCAGAAGAAGGAGAAGGAGAAGGTGAAGTCTGGAGGGTGAAGCAGAAGAAGTTGAAGAAGGAGAAGGAGAAGGTGAAGTCAGGAGGGTGAATCAGAAGAAGTAGAAGAAGGAGAAGGAGAAGTTGTAGTCAGGAGGGTGAATCAGAAGAAGCAGAAGAAGGAGAAGGAGAAGGTGAAGTCTGGAGCGTGAAACAGAAGAATCAGAAGAAGGAGAAGGAGAAGGTGAAGTCTGGAGGGTGAATCAGAAGAAGCAGAAGAAAGAGAAGGAGAAGGTGAAGTCTGGAGGGTGAATCAGAAGAAGTAGAAGAAGGAGAAGGAGAAGGTGAGGTCTGGATGGTGAATCAGAAGAAGCAGAAGAAGGAGAAGGAGAAGGTGAAGGCTGGAGGGTGAATCAGAAGAAGCAGAAGAAGGAGAAGGAGAAGATGAAGTCTGGAGGGTGAATCAGAAGAAGTAGAAGAAAGAGAAGGAGAAGGTGAGGTCTGGAGGGTGAATCAGAAGAAGTAGAAGAAGGAGAAGGAGAAGGTGAAGTCTGGAGGGTGAATCAGAAGAAGTAGAAGAAGGAGAAGGAGAAGGTGAAGTGTGGAGGGTGAATCAGAAGAAGCAGAAGAAGGAGAAGGAGAAGGTGAAGTCTGGAGGGAGAAGCAGAAGAAGTAGAACAATGAGAAGGAGAAGGTGAAGTCTGGAGGGTGAATCAGAAGAAGTAGAGGAAGGAGAAGGAGAAGGTGAAGTCTGGAGGGTGAATCAGAAGAAGTAGAAGAAGTAGAAGGAGAAGGTGAAGTCTGGAGGGTGAATCAGAAGAAGCAGAAGAAGGAGAAGGAGAAGGTGAAGTCTGGAGGGTGAATCAGAAGAAGTAGAAGAAGGAGAAGGAGAAGGTGTAGTCTGGAGGGTGAATCAGAAGAAGTAGACGAAGGAGAAGGAGAAGGTGAAGTCTGGAGGGTGAATCAGAAGAAGCAGAAGAAGGAGAAGGAGAAGGTGAAGTCTGGAGGGTGAATCAGAAGAAGTAGAAGAAGGAGAAGGAGAAGGTGTAGTCTGGAGGGTGAATCAGAAGAAGTAGACGAAGGAGAAGGAGAAGGTGAAGTCTGGAGGGTGAATCAGAAGAAGCATAAGAAGGAGAAGGAGAAGGTGAAGTCTGGAGGGTGAATCAGAAGATGCAGAAGAAGTAGAAGGAGAAGGTGAAGTCTGGAGGGTGAATCAGAAGAAGTAGAAGAAGGAGAAGGAGAAGGTGAAGTCTGGAGGGTGAATCAGAAGAAGCAGAAGAAGGAGAAGGAGAAGGTGAAGTCAGGAGGGTGAATCAGAAGAAGCAGAAGAAGGAGAAGGAGAAGGTGAAGTCTGAAGGGTGAATCAGAAGAAGCAGAAGAAGGAGAAGGAGAAGGTGAAGTCTGAAGGGTGAATCAGAAGAAGCAGAAGAAGGAGAAGGAGAAGGTGAAGTCTGGAGGGTGAATCAGAAGAAGCAGAAGAAGGAGAAGGAGAAGGTGAAGTCTGGAGGGTGAATCAGAAGAAGTAGAAGAAGTAGAAGGAGAAGGTGAAGTCTGGAGGGTGAATCAGAAGAAGTCGAAGAAGGAGAAGGAGAAGGTGAAGTCTGGAGGGTGAATCAGAAGAAGCAGAAGAAGGAGAAGGAGAAGGTGAAGTCTGGAGGGTGAATCAGAAGAAGCAGAAGAAGGAGAAGGAGAAGATGAAGTCTGGAGGGCGAATCAGAAGAAGTAGAAGAAGGAGAAGGAGAAGGTGAAGTCTGGAGGGTGAATCAGAAGAAGCAGAAGAAGGAGAAGGAGAAGGTGAAGTCTGGAGAGTGAATCAGAAGAAGGAGAAGGAGAAGGTGAAGTCTGGATGGTGAATCAGAAGAAGCAGAATAAGGAGAAGGAGAAGGTGAAGTCTGGAGGGTGAATCAGAAGAAGCAGAAGAAGGAGAAGGAGAAGGTGAAGTCTGGAGGGTGAATCAGAAGAAGTAGAAGAAGGAGAAGGAGAAGGTGAAGTCTGGAGGGTGAAGCAGAAGAAGTAGAAGAAGGAGAAGGAGAAGGTGAAGTCAGGAGGGTGAATCAGAAGAAGTAGAAGAAGGAGAAGGAGAAGGTGTAGTCAGGAGGGTGAATCAGAAGAAGCAGAAGAAGGAGAAGGAGAAGGTGAAGTCTGGAGCGTGAAACAGAAGAATCAGAAGAAGGAGAAGGAGAAGGTGAAGTCTGGAGGGTGAATCAGAAGAAGCAGAAGAAAGAGAAGGAGAAGGTGAAGTCTGGAGGGTGAATCAGAAGAAGTAGAAGAAGGAGAAGGAGAAGGTGAGGTCTGGAGGGTGAATCAGAAGAAGCAGAAGAAGGAGAAGGAGAAGGTGAAGGCTGGAGGGTGAATCAGAAGAAGCAGAAGAAGGAGAAGGAGAAGATGAAGTCTGGAGGGTGAATCAGAAGAAGTAGAAGAAAGAGAAGGAGAAGGTGAGGTCTGGAGGGTGAATCAGAAGAAGTAGAAGAAGGAGAAGGAGAAGGTGAAGTCTGGAGGGTGAATCAGAAGAAGTAGAAGAAGGAGAAGGAGAAGGTGAAGTGTGGAGGGTGAATCAGAAGAAGCAGAAGAAGGAGAAGGAGAAGGTGAAGTCTGGAGGGAGAAGCAGAAGAAGTAGAACAATGAGAAGGAGAAGGTGAAGTCTGGAGGGTGAATCAGAAGAAGTAGAGGAAGGAGAAGGAGAAGGTGAAGTCTGGAGGGTGAATCAGAAGAAGTAGAAGAAGTAGAAGGAGAAGGTAAAGTCTGGAGGGTGAATCAGAAGAAGCAGAAGAAGGAGAAGGAGAAGGTGAAGTCTGGAGGGTGAATCAGAAGAAGTAGAAGAAGGAGAAGGAGAAGGTGTAGTCTGGAGGGTGAATCAGAAGAAGTAGACGAAGGAGAAGGAGAAGGTGAAGTCTGGAGGGTGAATCAGAAGAAGCAGAAGAAGGAGAAGGAGAAGGTGAAGTCTGGAGGGTGAATCAGAAGAAGCAGAAGAAGTAGAAGGAGAAGGTGAAGTCTGGAGGGTGAATCAGAAGAAGCAGAAGAAGGAGAAGGAGAAGGTGAAGTCAGGAGGGTGAATCAGAAGAAGCAGAAGAAGGAGAAGGAGAAGGTGAAGTCAGGAGGGTGAATCAGAAGAAGCAGAAGAAGGAGAAGGAGAAGGTGAAGTCTGAAGGGTGAATCAGAAGAAGCAGAAGAAGGAGAAGGAGAAGGTGAAGTCTGAAGGGTGAATCAGAAGAAGCAGAAGAAGGAGAAGGAGAAGGTGAAGTCTGGAGGGTGAATCAGAAGAAGCAGAAGAAGGAGAAGGAGAAGGTGAAGTCTGGAGGGTGAATCAGAAGAAGTAGAAGAAGTAGAAGGAGAAGGTGAAGTCTGGAGGGTGAATCAGAAGAAGTCGAAGAAGGAGAAGGAGAAGGTGAAGTCTGGAGGGTGAATCAGAAGAAGCAGAAGAAGGAGAAGGAGAAGGTGAAGTCTGGAGGGTGAATCAGAAGAAGCAGAAGAAGGAGAAGGAGAAGATGAAGTCTGGAGGGCGAATCAGAAGAAGTAGAAGAAGGAGAAGGAGAAGGTGAAGTCTGGAGGGTGAATCAGAAGAAGCAGAAGAAGGAGAAGGAGAAGGTGAAGTCTGGAGAGTGAATCAGAAGAAGCAGAAGAAGGAGAAGGAGAAGGTGAAGTCTGGATGGTGAATCAGAAGAAGCAGAATAAGGAGAAGGAGAAGGTGAAGTCTGGAGGGTGAATCAGAAGAAGCAGAAGAAGGAGAAGGAGAAGGTGAAGTCTGGAGGGTGAATCAGAAGAAGTAGAAGAAGGAGAAGGAGAAGGTGAAGTCTGGAGGGTGAAGCAGAAGAAGTAGAAGAAGGAGAAGGAGAAGGTGAAGTCAGGAGGGTGAATCAGAAGAAGTAGAAGAAGGAGAAGGAGAAGGTGTAGTCAGGAGGGTGAATCAGAAGAAGCAGAAGAAGGAGAAGGAGAAGGTGAAGTCTGGAGCGTGAAACAGAAGAATCAGAAGAAGGAGAAGGAGAAGGTGAAGTCTGGAGGGTGAATCAGAAGAAGCAGAAGAAAGAGAAGGAGAAGGTGAAGTCTGGAGGGTGAATCAGAAGAAGTAGAAGAAGGAGAAGGAGAAGGTGAGGTCTGGAGGGTGAATCAGAAGAAGCAGAAGAAGGAGAAGGAGAAGGTGAAGGCTGGAGGGTGAATCAGAAGAAGCAGAAGAAGGAGAAGGAGAAGATGAAGTCTGGAGGGTGAATCAGAAGAAGTAGAAGAAAGAGAAGGAGAAGGTGAGGTCTGGAGGGTGAATCAGAAGAAGTAGAAGAAGGAGAAGGAGAAGGTGAAGTCTGGAGGGTGAATCAGAAGAAGTAGAAGAAGGAGAAGGAGAAGGTGAAGTGTGGAGGGTGAATCAGAAGAAGCAGAAGAAGGAGAAGGAGAAGGTGAAGTCTGGAGGGAGAAGCAGAAGAAGTAGAACAATGAGAAGGAGAAGGTGAAGTCTGGAGGGTGAATCAGAAGAAGTAGAGAAAGGAGAAGGAGAAGGTGAAGTCTGGAGGGTGAATCAGAAGAAGTAGAAGAAGTAGAAGGAGAAGGTAAAGTCTGGAGGGTGAATCAGAAGAAGCAGAAGAAGGAGAAGGAGAAGGTGAAGTCTGGAGGGTGAATCAGAAGAAGTAGAAGAAGGAGAAGGAGAAGGTGTAGTCTGGAGGGTGAATCAGAAGAAGTAGACGAAGGAGAAGGAGAAGGTGAAGTCTGGAGGGTGAATCAGAAGAAGCAGAAGAAGGAGAAGGAGAAGGTGAAGTCTGGAGGGTGAATCAGAAGAAGCAGAAGAAGTAGAAGGAGAAGGTGAAGTCTGGAGGGTGAATCAGAAGAAGTAGAAGAAGGAGAAGGAGAAGGTGAAGTCTGGAGGGTGAATCAGAAGAAGCAGAAGAAGGAGAAGGAGAAGGTGAAGTCAGGAGGGTGAATCAGAAGAAGCAGAAGAAGGAGAAGGAGAAGGTGAAGTCTGAAGGGTGAATCAGAAGAAGCAGAAGAAGGAGAAGGAGAAGGTGAAGTCTGAAGGGTGAATCAGAAGAAGCAGAAGAAGGAGAAGGAGAAGGTGATGTCTGGAGGGTGAATCAGAAGAAGCAGAAGAAGGAGAAGGAGAAGGTGAAGTGTGGAGGGTGAATCAGAAGAAGCAGAAGAAGGAGAAGGAGAAGGTGAAGTCTGGAGGGAGAAGCAGAAGAAGTAGAACAATGAGAAGGAGAAGGTGAAGTCTGGAGGGTGAATCAGAAGAAGTAGAGGAAGGAGAAGGAGAAGGTGAAGTCTGGAGGGTGAATCAGAAGAAGTAGAAGAAGTAGAAGGAGAAGGTGAAGTCTGGAGGGTGAATCAGAAGAAGCAGAAGAAGGAGAAGGAGAAGGTGAAGTCTGGAGGGTGAATCAGAAGAAGTAGAAGAAGGAGAAGGAGAAGGTGTAGTCTGGAGGGTGAATCAGAAGAAGTAGACGAAGGAGAAGGAGAAGGTGAAGTCTGGAGGGTGAATCAGAAGAAGCAGAAGAAGGAGAAGGAGAAGGTGAAGTCTGGAGGGTGAATCAGAAGAAGTAGAAGAAGGAGAAGGAGAAGGTGTAGTCTGGAGGGTGAATCAGAAGAAGTAGACGAAGGAGAAGGAGAAGGTGAAGTCTGGAGGGTGAATCAGAAGAAGCATAAGAAGGAGAAGGAGAAGGTGAAGTCTGGAGGGTGAATCAGAAGAAGCAGAAGAAGTAGAAGGAGAAGGTGAAGTCTGGAGGGTGAATCAGAAGAAGTAGAAGAAGGAGAAGGAGAAGGTGAAGTCTGGAGGGTGAATCAGAAGAAGCAGAAGAAGGAGAAGGAGAAGGTGAAGTCAGGAGGGTGAATCAGAAGAAGCAGAAGAAGGAGAAGGAGAAGGTGAAGTCTGAAGGGTGAATCAGAAGAAGCAGAAGAAGGAGAAGGAGAAGGTGAAGTCTGAAGGGTGAATCAGAAGAAGCAGAAGAAGGAGAAGGAGAAGGTGAAGTCTGGAGGGTGAATCAGAAGAAGCAGAAGAAGGAGAAGGAGAAGGTGAAGTCTGGAGGGTGAATCAGAAGAAGTAGAAGAAGTAGAAGGAGAAGGTGAAGTCTGGAGGGTGAATCAGAAGAAGTCGAAGAAGGAGAAGGAGAAGGTGAAGTCTGGAGGGTGAATCAGAAGAAGCAGAAGAAGGAGAAGGAGAAGGTGAAGTCTGGAGGGTGAATCAGAAGAAGCAGAAGAAGGAGAAGGAGAAGATGAAGTCTGGAGGGCGAATCAGAAGAAGTAGAAGAAGGAGAAGGAGAAGGTGAAGTCTGGAGGGTGAATCAGAAGAAGCAGAAGAAGGAGAAGGAGAAGGTGAAGTCTGGAGAGTGAATCAGAAGAAGCAGAAGAAGGAGAAGGAGAAGGTGAAGTCTGGATGGTGAATCAGAAGAAGCAGAATAAGGAGAAGGAGAAGGTGAAGTCTGGAGGGTGAATCAGAAGAAGCAGAAGAAGGAGAAGGAGAAGGTGAAGTCTGGAGGGTGAATCAGAAGAAGTAGAAGAAGGAGAAGGAGAAGGTGAAGTCTGGAGGGTGAAGCAGAAGAAGTAGAAGAAGGAGAAGGAGAAGGTGAAGTCAGGAGGGTGAATCAGATGAAGTAGAAGAAGGAGAAGGAGAAGGTGTAGTCAGGAGGGTGAATCAGAAGAAGCAGAAGAAGGAGAAGGAGAAGGTGAAGTCTGGAGCGTGAAACAGAAGAATCAGAAGAAGGAGAAGGAGAAGGTGAAGTCTGGAGGGTGAATCAGAAGAAGCAGAAGAAAGAGAAGGAGAAGGTGAAGTCTGGAGGGTGAATCAGAAGAAGTAGAAGAAGGAGAAGGAGAAGGTGAGGTCTGGAGGGTGAATCAGAAGAAGCAGAAGAAGGAGAAGGAGAAGGTGAAGGCTGGAGGGTGAATCAGAAGAAGCAGAAGAAGGAGAAGGAGAAGATGAAGTCTGGAGGGTGAATCAGAAGAAGTAGAAGAAAGAGAAGGAGAAGGTGAGGTCTGGAGGGTGAATCAGAAGAAGTAGAAGAAGGAGAAGGTGAAGTCTGGAGGGTGAATCAGAAGAAGTAGAAGAAGGAGAAGGAGAAGGTGAAGTGTGGAGGGTGAATCAGAAGAAGCAGAAGAAGGAGAAGGAGAAGGTGAAGTCTGGAGGGAGAAGCAGAAGAAGTAGAACAATGAGAAGGAGAAGGTGAAGTCTGGAGGGTGAATCAGAAGAAGTAGAGGAAGGAGAAGGAGAAGGTGAAGTCTGGAGGGTGAATCAGAAGAAGTAGAAGAAGTAGAAGGAGAAGGTAAAGTCTGGAGGGTGAATCAGAAGAAGCAGAAGAAGGAGAAGGAGAAGGTGAAGTCTGGAGGGTGAATCAGAAGAAGTAGAAGAAGGAGAAGGAGAAGGTGTAGTCTGGAGGGTGAATCAGAAGAAGCAGAAGAAGGAGAAGGAGAAGGTGAAGTCTGAAGGGTGAATCAGAAGAAGCAGAAGAAGGAGAAGGAGAAGGTGAAGTCTGGAGGGTGAATCAGAAGAAGCAGAAGAAGGAGAAGGAGAAGGTGAAGTCTGGAGGGTGAATCAGAAGAAGTAGAAGAAGTAGAAGGAGAAGGTGAAGTCTGGAGGGTGAATCAGAAGAAGTCGAAGAAGGAGAAGGAGAAGGTGAAGTCTGGAGGGTGAATCAGAAGAAGCAGAAGAAGGAGAAGGAGAAGGTGAAGTCTGGAGGGTGAATCAGAAGAAGCAGAAGAAGGAGAAGGAGAAGATGAAGTCTGGAGGGCGAATCAGAAGAAGTAGAAGAAGGAGAAGGAGAAGGTGAAGTCTGGAGGGTGAATCAGAAGAAGCAGAAGAAGGAGAAGGAGAAGGTGAAGTCTGGAGAGTGAATCAGAAGAAGCAGAAGAAGGAGAAGGAGAAGGTGAAGTCTGCATGGTGAATCAGAAGAAGCAGAATAAGGAGAAGGAGAAGGTGAAGTCTGGAGGGTGAATCAGAAGAAGCAGAAGAAGGAGAAGGAGAAGGTGAAGTCTGGAGGGTGAATCAGAAGAAGTAGAAGAAGGAGAAGGAGAAGGTGAAGTCTGGAGGGTGAAGCAGAAGAAGTAGAAGAAGGAGAAGGAGAAGGTGAAGTCAGGAGGGTGAATCAGATGAAGTAGAAGAAGGAGAAGGAGAAGGTGTAGTCAGGAGGGTGAATCAGAAGAAGCAGAAGAAGGAGAAGGAGAAGGTGAAGTCTGGAGCGTGAAACAGAAGAATCAGAAGAAGGAGAAGGAGAAGGCGAAGTCTGGAGGGTGAATCAGAAGAAGCAGAAGAAAGAGAAGGAGAAGGTGAAGTCTGGAGGGTGAATCAGAAGAAGTAGAAGAAGGAGAAGGAGAAGGTGAGGTCTGGAGGGTGAATCAGAAGAAGCAGAAGAAGGAGAAGGAGAAGGTGAAGGCTGGAGGGTGAATCAGAAGAAGCAGAAGAAGGAGAAGGAGAAGATGAAGTCTGGAGGGTGAATCAGAAGAAGTAGAAGAAAGAGAAGGAGAAGGTGAGGTCTGGAGGGTGAATCAGAAGAAGTAGAAGAAGGAGAAGGAGAAGGTGAAGTCTGGAGGGTGAATCAGAAGAAGTAGAAGAAGGAGAAGGAGAAGGTGAAGTGTGGAGGGTGAATCAGAAGAAGCAGAAGAAGGAGAAGGAGAAGGTGAAGTCTGGAGGGAGAAGCAGAAGAAGTAGAACAATGAGAAGGAGAAGGTGAAGTCTGGAGGGTGAATCAGAAGAAGTAGAGGAAGGAGAAGGAGAAGGTGAAGTCTGGAGGGTGAATCAGAAGAAGTAGAAGAAGTAGAAGGAGAAGGTAAAGTCTGGAGGGTGAATCAGAAGAAGCAGAAGAAGGAGAAGGAGAAGGTGAAGTCTGGAGGGTGAATCAGAAGAAGTAGAAGAAGGAGAAGGAGAAGGTGTAGTCTGGAGGGTGAATCAGAAGAAGTAGACGAAGGAGAAGGAGAAGGTGAAGTCTGGAGGGTGAATCAGAAGAAGCAGAAGAAGGAGAAGGAGAAGGTGAAGTCTGGAGGGTGAATCAGAAGAAGCAGAAGAAGTAGAAGGAGAAGGTGAAGTCTGGAGGGTGAATCAGAAGAAGTAGAAGAAGGAGAAGGAGAAGGTGAAGTCTGGAGGGTGAATCAGAAGAAGCAGAAGAAGGAGAAGGAGAAGGTGAAGTCAGGAGGGTGAATCAGAAGAAGCAGAAGAAGGAGAAGGAGAAGGTGAAGTCTGAAGGGTGAATCGGAAGAAGCAGAAGAAGGAGAAGGAGAAGGTGAAGTCTGAAGGGTGAATCAGAAGAAGCAGAAGAAGGAGAAGGAGAAGGTGATGTCTGGAGGGTGAATCAGAAGAAGCAGAAGAAGGAGAAGGAGAAGGTGAAGTCTGGAGGGTGAATCAGAAGAAGCAGAAGAAGGAGAAGGAGAAGGTGAAGTCTGGAGGGTGAATCAGAAGAAGTAGAAGAAGTAGAAGGAGAAGGTGAAGTCTGGAGGGTGAATCAGAAGAAGTCGAAGAAGGAGAAGGAGAAGGTGAAGTCTGGAGGGTGAATCAGAAGAAGCAGAAGAAGGAGAAGGAGAAGGTGAAGTCTGGAGGGTGAATCAGAAGAAGCAGAAGAAGGAGAAGGAGAAGATGAAGTCTGGAGGGCGAATCAGAAGAAGTAGAAGAAGGAGAAGGAGAAGGTGAAGTCTGGAGGGTGAATCAGAAGAAGCAGAAGAAGGAGAAGGAGAAGGTGAAGTCTGGAGGGTGAATCAGAAGAAGCAGAAGAAGGAGAAGGAGAAGGTGAAGTCTGGAGGGTGAATCAGAAGAAGCAGAATAAGGAGAAGGAGAAGGTGAAGTCTGGAGGGTGAATCAGAAGAAGCAGAAGAAGGAGAAGGAGAAGGTGAAGTCTGGAGGGTGAATCAGAAGAAGTAGAAGAAGGAGAAGGAGAAGGTGAAGTCTGGAGGGTGAAGCAGAAGAAGTAGAAGAAGGAGAAGGAGAAGGTGAAGTCAGGAGGGTTAATCAGAAGAAGTAGAAGAAGGAGAAGGAGAAGGTGTAGTCAGGAGGGTGAATCAGAAGAAGCAGAAGAAGGAGAAGGAGAAGGTGAAGTCTGGAGCGTGAAACAGAAGAATCAGAAGAAGGAGAAGGAGAAGGTGAAGTCTGGAGGGTGAATCAGAAGAAGCAGAAGAAAGAGAAGGAGAAGGTGAAGTCTGGAGGGTGAATCAGAAGAAGTAGAAGAAGGAGAAGGAGAAGGTGAGGTCTGGAGGGTGAATCAGAAGAAGCAGAAGAAGGAGAAGGAGAAGGTGAAGGCTGGAGGGTGAATCAGAAGAAGCAGAAGAAGGAGAAGGAGAAGATGAAGTCTGGAGGGTGAATCAGAAGAAGTAGAAGAAAGAGAAGGAGAAGGTGAGGTCTGGAGGGTGAATCAGAAGAAGCAGAAGAAGGAGAAGGAGAAGGTGAAGTCTGGAGGGTGAATCAGAAGAAGCAGAAGAAGGAGAAGGAGAAGGTGAAGTCTGGAGGGTGAATCAGAAGAAGCAGAAGAAGGAGAAGGAGAAGGTGAAGTCAGGAGGGTGAATCAGAAGAAGCAGAAGAAGGAGAAGGAGAAGGTGAAGTTAGGAGGGTGAATCAGAAGAAGCAGAAGAAGGAGAAGGAGAACGTGAAGTCAGGGGGGTGAAGCAGAAGAAGTAGAAGAAGGTGAAGGATAAGGTGAAGTCAGGAGGGTGAAGCAGAAGAAGCAAAAGAAGGACAAGGAGATGGTGAAGTCTGGAGGGCGCAGCAGAAGAAGCAGAAGAAGGAGAAGGAGAAGGTGAAGTCTGGAGGGTGAAGCAGAAGAAGCAGAAGAAGGAGAAGGAGAAGGTGAAGTCTGGAGGGCGAAGCAGAAGAAGCAGAAGAAGGAGAAGGAGAAGGTGAAGTCAGGAGGGTGAAGCAGAAGAAGCAGAAGAAGGAGAAGGAGAAGGTGAAGTCTGGAGGGTGAAGCAGCAGCAGCAGAAGAAGGAGAAGGAGAAGGTGAAGTCTGGAGGGTGAAGCAGAAGAAGCAGAAGAAGGAGAAGGAGAAGGTGAAGTCAGGAGGGTGAATCAGAAGAAGTAGAGGAAGGAGAAGGAGAAGGTGAAGTCTGGAGGGTGAATCAGAAGAAGTAGAAGAAGGAGAAGGAGAAGGTGAAGTCTGGAGGGTGAATCAGAAGAAGTAGAAGAAGGAGAAGGAGAAGGTGAAGTCTGGAGGGTGAATCAGAAGAAGCAGATGAAGGAGAAGGAGAAGGTGAAGTCTGGAGGGAGAAGCAGAAGAAGCAGAAGAAGGAGAAGGAGAAGGTGAAGTCTGGAGGGTGAAGCAGAAGAAGCAGAAGAAGGAGAAGGAGAAGGTGAAGTCTGGAGGGCGAAGCAGAAGAAGCAGAAGAAGAAGAAGGAGAAGGTGAAGTCAGGAGGGTGAAGCAGAAGAAGCAGAAGAAGGAGAAGGAGAAGGTGAAGTCTGGAGGGTGAAGCAGCAGCAGCAGAAGAAGGAGAAGGAGAAGGTGAAGTCTGGAGGGTGAAGCAGAAGAAGCAGAAGAAGGAGAAGGAGAAGGTGAAGTCAGGAGGGTGAATCAGAAGAAGTAGAAGAAGGAGAAGGAGAAGGTGAAGTCTGGAGGGTGAATCAGAAGAAGTAGAAGAAGGAGAAGGAGAAGGTGAAGTCTGGAGGGTGAATCAGAAGAAGTAGAAGAAGGAGAAGGAGAAGGTGAAGTCTGGAGGGTGAATCAGAAGAAGCAGAAGAAGGAGAAGGAGAAGGTGAAGTCTGGAGGGAGAAGCAGAAGAAGTAGAAGAAGGGGAAGGAGAAAGTGAAGTCAGGAGGGTGAAGCAGAAGAAGCAGAAGAAGGACAAGGAGATGGTGAAGTCTGGAGGGTGAAGCAGAAGAAGCAGAAGAAGGAGAAGGAGAAGGTGAAGTCTGGAGGGCGAAGCAGAAGAAGCAGAAGAAGGAGAAGGAGAAGGTGAAGTCAGGAGGGTGAAGCAGAAGAAGCAGAAGAAGGAGAAGGAGAAGGTGAAGTCTGGAGGGTGAAGCAGCAGCAGCAGAAGAAGGAGAAGGAGAAGGTGAAGTCTGGAGGGTGAAGCAGAAGAAGCAGAAGAAGGAGAAGGAGAAGGTGAAGTCAGGAGGGTGAATCAGAAGAAGTAGAAGAAGGAGAAGGAGAAGGAGAAGTCTGGAGGGTGAATCAGAAGAAGTAGAAGAAGGAGAAGAAGGTGAAGTCTGGAGGGTGAATCAGAAGAAGCAGAAGAAGGAGAAGGAGAAGGTGATGTCTGGAGGGAGAAGCAGAAGAAGTAGAAGAAGGAGAAGGAGAAGGTGAAGTCTGGAGGGTGAATCAGAAGAAATACAAGAAGGAGAAGGAGAAGGTGAAGTCTGGAGGGTGAATTGGAAGAAGTAGAAGAAGGAGCATGAGAAGGTGAAGCCTGGAGGGTGAACCAGAAGAAGCAGAAGAAGGAGAAGGAGAAGGTGAAGTCTGGAGGGTGAATCAGAAGAAGTAGAAGAAGGAGAAGGAGAAGGTGTAGTCTGGAGGGTGAATCAGAAGAAGTAGACGAAGGAGAAGGAGAAGTTGAAGTCTGGAGGGTGAATCAGAAGAAGCAGAAGAAGGAGAAGGAGAAGGTGAAGTCTGGAGGGTGAATCAGAAGAAGCAGAAGAAGGAGAAGGAGAGGCTGAAGTCTGGAGGGTGAATCAGAAGAAGCAGAAGAAGGAGAAGAAGAAGGTGAAGTCAGGAGGGTGAATCAGAAGAAGTAGAAGAAGAAGAAGTAGAAGCTGATGTCTGGAGGGTGAATCAGAAGAAGTAGAAGAAGGAGAAGGAGAAGGGGAAGTCTGGAGGGTGAATCAGAAGAAGTAGAAGAAGGAAAAGGAGAAGGTGAAGCCTGGAGGGTGAACCAGAAGAAGCAGAAGAAGGAGAAGGAGAAGGTGAAGTCTGGAGGGTGAATCAGAAGAAGTAGAAGAAGGAGAAGGAGAAGGTGTAGTCTGGGGGGTGAATCAGAAGAAGTAGACGAAGGAGAAGGAGAAGGTGAAGTCTGGAGGATGAATCAGAAGAAGCAGAAGAAGGAGAAGGAGAAGGTGAAGTCTGGAGGGTGAATCAGAAGAAGCAGAAGAAGGAGAAGGAGAGGGTGAAGTCTGGAGGGTGAATCAGAAGAAGCAGAAGAAGGAGAAGAAGAAGGTGAAGTCAGGAGGGTGAATCAGAAGAAGTAGAAGAAGGAGAAGTAGAAGGTGATGTCTGGAGGGTGAATCAGAAGAAGTAGAAGAAGGAGAAGGAGAAGGTGAAGTCTGGAGGGTAAATCAGAAGAAGTAGAAGAAGGAGAAGGAGAAGGTGAAGTGTGGAGGGTGAATCAGAAGAAGCAGAAGAAGGAGAAGGAGAAGGTGAAGTCTGGAGGGAGAAGCAGAAGAAGTAGAACAATGAGAAGGAGAAGGTGAAGTCTGGAGGGTGAATCAGAAGAAGTAGAGGAAGGAGAAGGAGAAGGTGAAGTCTGGAGGGTGAATCAGAAGAAGTAGAAGAAGTAGAAGGAGAAGGTGAAGTCTGGAGGGTGAATCAGAAGAAGCAGAAGAAGGAGAAGGAGAAGGTGAAGTCTGGAGGGTGAATCAGAAGAAGTAGAAGAAGGAGAAGGAGAAGGTGTAGTCTGGAGGGTGAATCAGAAGAAGTAGACGAAGGAGAAGGAGAAGGTGAAGTCTGGAGGGTGAATCAGAAGAAGCAGAAGAAGGAGAAGGAGAAGGTGAAGTCTGGAGGGTGAATCAGAAGAAGCAGAAGAAGTAGAAGGAGAAGGTGAAGTCTGGAGGGTGAATCAGAAGAAGTAGAAGAAGGAGAAGGAGAAGGTGAAGTCTGGAGGGTGAATCAGAAGAAGCAGAAGAAGGAGAAGGAGAAGGTGAAGTCAGGAGGGTGAATCAGAAGAAGCAGAAGAAGGAGAAGGAGAAGGTGAAGTCTGAAGGGTGAATCAGAAGAAGCAGAAGAAGGAGAAGTAGAAGGTGAAGTCTGAAGGGTGAATCAGAAGAAGCAGAAGAAGGAGAAGGAGAAGGTGATGTCTGGAGGGTGAATCAGAAGAAGCAGAAGAAGGAGAAGGAGAAGGTGAAGTCTGGAGGGTGAATCAGAAGAAGCAGAAGAAGGAGAAGGAGAAGGTGAAGTCTGGAGGGTGAATCAGAAGAAGTAGAAGAAGTAGAAGGAGAAGGTGAAGTCTGGAGGGTGAATCAGAAGAAGTCGAAGAAGGAGAAGGAGAAGGTGAAGTCTGGAGGGTGAATCAGAAGAAGTAGAAGAAGGAGAAGGAGAAGGTGAAGTCTGGAGGGTGAATCAGAAGAAGCAGAAGAAGGAGAAGGAGAAGGTGAAGTCTGGAGGGTGAATCAGAAGAAGTAGAAGAAGGAGAAGGAGAAGGTGAAGTCTGGAGGGTGAAGCAGAAGAAGTAGAAGAAGGAGAAGGAGAAGGTGAAGTCAGGAGGGTGAATCAGAAGAAGTAGAAGAAGGAGAAGGAGAAGGTGTAGTCAGGAGGGTGAATCAGAAGAAGCAGAAGAAGGAGAAGGAGAAGGTGAAGTCTGGAGCGTGAAACAGAAGAATCAGAAGAAGGAGAAGGAGAAGGTGAAGTCTGGAGGGTGAATCAGAAGAAGCAGAAGAAAGAGAAGGAGAAGGTGAAGTCTGGAGGGTGAATCAGAAGAAGTAGAAGAAGGAGAAGGAGAAGGTGAGGTCTGGAGGGTGAATCAGAAGAAGCAGAAGAAGGAGAAGGAGAAGGTGAAGGCTGGAGGGTGAATCAGAAGAAGCAGAAGAAGGAGAAGGAGAAGATGAAGTCTGGAGGGTGAATCAGAAGAAGTAGAAGAAAGAGAAGGAGAAGGTGAGGTCTGGAGGGTGAATCAGAAGAAGCAGAAGAAGGAGAAGGAGAAGGTGAAGTCTGGAGGGTGAATCAGAAGAAGCAGAAGAAGGAGAAGGAGAAGGTGAAGTCTGGAGGGTGAATCAGAAGAAGCAGAAGAAGGAGAAGGTGAAGTCAGGAGGGTGAATCAGAAGAAGCAGAAGAAGGAGAAGGAGAAGGTGAAGTTAGGAGGGTGAATCAGAAGAAGCAGAAGAAGGAGAAGGAGAACGTGAAGTCAGGGGGGTGAAGCAGAAGAAGTAGAAGAAGGTGAAGGAGAAGGTGAAGTCAGGAGGGTGAAGCAGAAGAAGCAGAAGAAGGACAAGAAGATGGTGAAGTCTGGAGGGCGCAGCAGAAGAAGCAGAAGAAGGAGAAGGAGAAGGTGAAGTCTGGAGGGTGAAGCAGAAGAAGCAGAAGAAGGAGAAGGAGAAGGTGAAGTCTGGAGGGCAAAGCAGAAGAAGCAGAAGAAGGAGAAGGAGAAGGTGAAGTCAGGAGGGTGAAGCAGAAGAAGCAGAAGAAGGAGAAGGAGAAGGTGAAGTCTGGAGGGTGAAGCAGCAGCAGCAGAAGAAGGAGAAGGAGAAGGTGAAGTCTGGAGGGTGAAGCAGAAGAAGCGAAGAAGGAGAAGGAGAAGGTGAAGTCAGGAGGGTGAATCAGAAGAAGTAGAAGAAGGAGAAGGAGAAGGTGAAGTCTGGAGGGTGAATCAGAAGAAGTAGAAGAAGGAGAAGGAGAAGGTGAAGTCTGGAGGGTGAATCAGAAGAAGTAGAAGAAGGAGAAGGAGAAGGTGAAGTCTGGAGGGTGAATCAGAAGAAGCAGAAGAAGGAGAAGGAGAAGGTGAAGTCTGGAGGGTGAATCAGAAGAAGCAGAAGAAGGAGAAGGAGAAGGTGAAGTCTGGAGGGTGAATCAGAAGAAGTAGAAGAAGGAGAAGGAGAAGGTGTAGTCTGGAGGGTGAATCAGAAGAAGCAGAAGAAGGAGAAGGAGAAGGTGAAGTCTGAAGGGTGAATCAGAAGAAGCAGAAGAAGGAGAAGGAGAAGGTGAAGTCTGGAGGGTGAATCAGAAGAAGCAGAAGAAGGAGAAGGAGAAGGTGAAGTCTGGAGGGTGAATCAGAAGAAGTAGAAGAAGTAGAAGGAGAAGGTGAAGTCTGGAGGGTGAATCAGAAGAAGTCGAAGAAGGAGAAGGAGAAGGTGAAGTCTGGAGGGTGAATCAGAAGAAGCAGAAGAAGGAGAAGGAGAAGGTGAAGTCTGGAGGGTGAATCAGAAGAAGCAGAAGAAGGAGAAGGAGAAGATGAAGTCTGGAGGGCGAATCAGAAGAAGTAGAAGAAGGAGAAGGAGAAGGTGAAGTCTGGAGGGTGAATCAGAAGAAGCAGAAGAAGGAGAAGGAGAAGGTGAAGTCTGGAGAGTGAATCAGAAGAAGCAGAAGAAGGAGAAGGAGAAGGTGAAGTCTGCATGGTGAATCAGAAGAAGCAGAATAAGGAGAAGGAGAAGGTGAAGTCTGGAGGGTGAATCAGAAGAAGCAGAAGAAGGAGAAGGAGAAGGTGAAGTCTGGAGGGTGAATCAGAAGAAGTAGAAGAAGGAGAAGGAGAAGGTGAAGTCTGGAGGGTGAAGCAGAAGAAGTAGAAGAAGGAGAAGGAGAAGGTGAAGTCAGGAGGGTGAATCAGATGAAGTAGAAGAAGGAGAAGGAGAAGGTGTAGTCAGGAGGGTGAATCAGAAGAAGCAGAAGAAGGAGAAGGAGAAGGTGAAGTCTGGAGCGTGAAACAGAAGAATCAGAAGAAGGAGAAGGAGAAGGTGAAGTCTGGAGGGTGAATCAGAAGAAGCAGAAGAAAGAGAAGGAGAAGGTGAAGTCTGGAGGGTGAATCAGAAGAAGTAGAAGAAGGAGAAGGAGAAGGTGAGGTCTGGAGGGTGAATCAGAAGAAGCAGAAGAAGGAGAAGGAGAAGGTGAAGGCTGGAGGGTGAATCAGAAGAAGCAGAAGAAGGAGAAGGAGAAGATGAAGTCTGGAGGGTGAATCAGAAGAAGTAGAAGAAAGAGAAGGAGAAGGTGAGGTCTGGAGGGTGAATCAGAAGAAGTAGAAGAAGGAGAAGGAGAAGGTGAAGTCTGGAGGGTGAATCAGAAGAAGTAGAAGAAGGAGAAGGAGAAGGTGAAGTGTGGAGGGTGAATCAGAAGAAGCAGAAGAAGGAGAAGGAGAAGGTGAAGTCTGGAGGGAGAAGCAGAAGAAGTAGAACAATGAGAAGGAGAAGGTGAAGTCTGGAGGGTGAATCAGAAGAAGTAGAGGAAGGAGAAGGAGAAGGTGAAGTCTGGAGGGTGAATCAGAAGAAGTAGAAGAAGTAGAAGGAGAAGGTAAAGTCTGGAGGGTGAATCAGAAGAAGCAGAAGAAGGAGAAGGAGAAGGTGAAGTCTGGAGGGTGAATCAGAAGAAGTAGAAGAAGGAGAAGGAGAAGGTGTAGTCTGGAGGGTGAATCAGAAGAAGTAGACGAAGGAGAAGGAGAAGGTGAAGTCTGGAGGGTGAATCAGAAGAAGCAGAAGAAGGAGAAGGAGACGGTGAAGTCTGGAGGGTGAATCAGAAGAAGCAGAAGAAGTAGAAGGAGAAGGTGAAGTCTGGAGGGTGAATCAGAAGAAGTAGAAGAAGGAGAAGGAGAAGGTGAAGTCTGGAGGGTGAATCAGAAGAAGCAGAAGAAGGAGAAGGAGAAGGTGAAGTCAGGAGGGTGAATCAGAAGAAGCAGAAGAAGGAGAAGGAGAAGGTGAAGTCTGAAGGGTGAATCGGAAGAAGCAGAAGAAGGAGAAGGAGAAGGTGAAGTCTGAAGGGTGAATCAGAAGAAGCAGAAGAAGGAGAAGGAGAAGGTGATGTCTGGAGGGTGAATCAGAAGAAGCAGAAGAAGGAGAAGGAGAAGGTGAAGTCTGGAGGGTGAATCAGAAGAAGCAGAAGAAGGAGAAGGAGAAGGTGAAGTCTGGAGGGTGAATCAGAAGAAGTAGAAGAAGTAGAAGGAGAAGGTGAAGTCTGGAGGGTGAATCAGAAGAAGTCGAAGAAGGAGAAGGAGAAGGTGAAGTCTGGAGGGTGAATCAGAAGAAGCAGAAGAAGGAGAAGGAGAAGGTGAAGTCTGGAGGGTGAATCAGAAGAAGCAGAAGAAGGAGAAGGAGAAGATGAAGTCTGGAGGGCGAATCAGAAGAAGTAGAAGAAGGAGAAGGAGAAGGTGAAGTCTGGAGGGTGAATCAGAAGAAGCAGAAGAAGGAGAAGGAGAAGGTGAAGTCTGGAGGGTGAATCAGAAGAAGCAGAAGAAGGAGAAGGAGAAGGTGAAGTCTGGAGGGTGAATCAGAAGAAGCAGAATAAGGAGAAGGAGAAGGTGAAGTCTGGAGGGTGAATCAGAAGAAGCAGAAGAAGGAGAAGGAGAAGGTGAAGTCTGGAGGGTGAATCAGAAGAAGTAGAAGAAGGAGAAGGAGAAGGTGAAGTCTGGAGGGTGAAGCAGAAGAAGTAGAAGAAGGAGAAGGAGAAGGTGAAGTCAGGAGGGTTAATCAGAAGAAGTAGAAGAAGGAGAAGGAGAAGGTGTAGTCAGGAGGGTGAATCAGAAGAAGCAGAAGAAGGAGAAGGAGAAGGTGAAGTCTGGAGCGTGAAACAGAAGAATCAGAAGAAGGAGAAGGAGAAGGTGAAGTCTGGAGGGTGAATCAGAAGAAGCAGAAGAAAGAGAAGGAGAAGGTGAAGTCTGGAGGGTGAATCAGAAGAAGTAGAAGAAGGAGAAGGAGAAGGTGAGGTCTGGAGGGTGAATCAGAAGAAGCAGAAGAAGGAGAAGGAGAAGGTGAAGGCTGGAGGGTGAATCAGAAGAAGCAGAAGAAGGAGAAGGAGAAGATGAAGTCTGGAGGGTGAATCAGAAGAAGTAGAAGAAAGAGAAGGAGAAGGTGAGGTCTGGAGGGTGAATCAGAAGAAGCAGAAGAAGGAGAAGGAGAAGGTGAAGTCTGGAGGGTGAATCAGAAGAAGCAGAAGAAGGAGAAGGAGAAGGTGAAGTCTGGAGGGTGAATCAGAAGAAGCAGAAGAAGGAGAAGGAGAAGGTGAAGTCAGGAGGGTGAATCAGAAGAAGCAGAAGAAGGAGAAGGAGAAGGTGAAGTTAGGAGGGTGAATCAGAAGAAGCAGAAGAAGGAGAAGGAGAACGTGAAGTCAGGGGGGTGAAGCAGAAGAAGTAGAAGAAGGTGAAGGATAAGGTGAAGTCAGGAGGGTGAAGCAGAAGAAGCAAAAGAAGGACAAGGAGATGGTGAAGTCTGGAGGGCGCAGCAGAAGAAGCAGAAGAAGGAGAAGGAGAAGGTGAAGTCTGGAGGGTGAAGCAGAAGAAGCAGAAGAAGGAGAAGGAGAAGGTGAAGTCTGGAGGGCGAAGCAGAAGAAGCAGAAGAAGGAGAAGGAGAAGGTGAAGTCAGGAGGGTGAAGCAGAAGAAGCAGAAGAAGGAGAAGGAGAAGGTGAAGTCTGGAGGGTGAAGCAGCAGCAGCAGAAGAAGGAGAAGGAGAAGGTGAAGTCTGGAGGGTGAAGCAGAAGAAGCAGAAGAAGGAGAAGGAGAAGGTGAAGTCAGGAGGGTGAATCAGAAGAAGTAGAGGAAGGAGAAGGAGAAGGTGAAGTCTGGAGGGTGAATCAGAAGAAGTAGAAGAAGGAGAAGGAGAAGGTGAAGTCTGGAGGGTGAATCAGAAGAAGTAGAAGAAGGAGAAGGAGAAGGTGAAGTCTGGAGGGTGAATCAGAAGAAGCAGATGAAGGAGAAGGAGAAGGTGAAGTCTGGAGGGAGAAGCAGAAGAAGCAGAAGAAGGAGAAGGAGAAGGTGAAGTCTGGAGGGTGAAGCAGAAGAAGCAGAAGAAGGAGAAGGAGAAGGTGAAGTCTGGAGGGCGAAGCAGAAGAAGCAGAAGAAGAAGAAGGAGAAGGTGAAGTCAGGAGGGTGAAGCAGAAGAAGCAGAAGAAGGAGAAGGAGAAGGTGAAGTCTGGAGGGTGAAGCAGCAGCAGCAGAAGAAGGAGAAGGAGAAGGTGAAGTCTGGAGGGTGAAGCAGAAGAAGCAGAAGAAGGAGAAGGAGAAGGTGAAGTCAGGAGGGTGAATCAGAAGAAGTAGAAGAAGGAGAAGGAGAAGGTGAAGTCTGGAGGGTGAATCAGAAGAAGTAGAAGAAGGAGAAGGAGAAGGTGAAGTCTGGAGGGTGAATCAGAAGAAGTAGAAGAAGGAGAAGGAGAAGGTGAAGTCTGGAGGGTGAATCAGAAGAAGCAGAAGAAGGAGAAGGAGAAGGTGAAGTCTGGAGGGAGAAGCAGAAGAAGTAGAAGAAGGGGAAGGAGAAAGTGAAGTCAGGAGGGTGAAGCAGAAGAAGCAGAAGAAGGACAAGGAGATGGTGAAGTCTGGAGGGTGAAGCAGAAGAAGCAGAAGAAGGAGAAGGAGAAGGTGAAGTCTGGAGGGCGAAGCAGAAGAAGCAGAAGAAGGAGAAGGAGAAGGTGAAGTCAGGAGGGTGAAGCAGAAGAAGCAGAAGAAGGAGAAGGAGAAGGTGAAGTCTGGAGGGTGAAGCAGCAGCAGCAGAAGAAGGAGAAGGAGAAGGTGAAGTCTGGAGGGTGAAGCAGAAGAAGCAGAAGAAGGAGAAGGAGAAGGTGAAGTCAGGAGGGTGAATCAGAAGAAGTAGAAGAAGGAGAAGGAGAAGGAGAAGTCTGGAGGGTGAATCAGAAGAAGTAGAAGAAGGAGAAGAAGGTGAAGTCTGGAGGGTGAATCAGAAGAAGCAGAAGAAGGAGAAGGAGAAGGTGATGTCTGGAGGGAGAAGCAGAAGAAGTAGAAGAAGGAGAAGGAGAAGGTGAAGTCTGGAGGGTGAATCAGAAGAAATACAAGAAGGAGAAGGAGAAGGTGAAGTCTGGAGGGTGAATTGGAAGAAGTAGAAGAAGGAGCATGAGAAGGTGAAGCCTGGAGGGTGAACCAGAAGAAGCAGAAGAAGGAGAAGGAGAAGGTGAAGTCTGGAGGGTGAATCAGAAGAAGTAGAAGAAGGAGAAGGAGAAGGTGTAGTCTGGAGGGTGAATCAGAAGAAGTAGACGAAGGAGAAGGAGAAGTTGAAGTCTGGAGGGTGAATCAGAAGAAGCAGAAGAAGGAGAAGGAGAAGGTGAAGTCTGGAGGGTGAATCAGAAGAAGCAGAAGAAGGAGAAGGAGAGGCTGAAGTCTGGAGGGTGAATCAGAAGAAGCAGAAGAAGGAGAAGAAGAAGGTGAAGTCAGGAGGGTGAATCAGAAGAAGTAGAAGAAGAAGAAGTAGAAGCTGATGTCTGGAGGGTGAATCAGAAGAAGTAGAAGAAGGAGAAGGAGAAGGGGAAGTCTGGAGGGTGAATCAGAAGAAGTAGAAGAAGGAAAAGGAGAAGGTGAAGCCTGGAGGGTGAACCAGAAGAAGCAGAAGAAGGAGAAGGAGAAGGTGAAGTCTGGAGGGTGAATCAGAAGAAGTAGAAGAAGGAGAAGGAGAAGGTGTAGTCTGGGGGGTGAATCAGAAGAAGTAGACGAAGGAGAAGGAGAAGGTGAAGTCTGGAGGATGAATCAGAAGAAGCAGAAGAAGGAGAAGGAGAAGGTGAAGTCTGGAGGGTGAATCAGAAGAAGCAGAAGAAGGAGAAGGAGAGGGTGAAGTCTGGAGGGTGAATCAGAAGAAGCAGAAGAAGGAGAAGAAGAAGGTGAAGTCAGGAGGGTGAATCAGAAGAAGTAGAAGAAGGAGAAGTAGAAGGTGATGTCTGGAGGGTGAATCAGAAGAAGTAGAAGAAGGAGAAGGAGAAGGTGAAGTCTGGAGGGTAAATCAGAAGAAGTAGAAGAAGGAGAAGGAGAAGGTGAAGTGTGGAGGGTGAATCAGAAGAAGCAGAAGAAGGAGAAGGAGAAGGTGAAGTCTGGAGGGAGAAGCAGAAGAAGTAGAACAATGAGAAGGAGAAGGTGAAGTCTGGAGGGTGAATCAGAAGAAGTAGAGGAAGGAGAAGGAGAAGGTGAAGTCTGGAGGGTGAATCAGAAGAAGTAGAAGAAGTAGAAGGAGAAGGTGAAGTCTGGAGGGTGAATCAGAAGAAGCAGAAGAAGGAGAAGGAGAAGGTGAAGTCTGGAGGGTGAATCAGAAGAAGTAGAAGAAGGAGAAGGAGAAGGTGTAGTCTGGAGGGTGAATCAGAAGAAGTAGACGAAGGAGAAGGAGAAGGTGAAGTCTGGAGGGTGAATCAGAAGAAGCAGAAGAAGGAGAAGGAGAAGGTGAAGTCTGGAGGGTGAATCAGAAGAAGCAGAAGAAGTAGAAGGAGAAGGTGAAGTCTGGAGGGTGAATCAGAAGAAGTAGAAGAAGGAGAAGGAGAAGGTGAAGTCTGGAGGGTGAATCAGAAGAAGCAGAAGAAGGAGAAGGAGAAGGTGAAGTCAGGAGGGTGAATCAGAAGAAGCAGAAGAAGGAGAAGGAGAAGGTGAAGTCTGAAGGGTGAATCAGAAGAAGCAGAAGAAGGAGAAGTAGAAGGTGAAGTCTGAAGGGTGAATCAGAAGAAGCAGAAGAAGGAGAAGGAGAAGGTGATGTCTGGAGGGTGAATCAGAAGAAGCAGAAGAAGGAGAAGGAGAAGGTGAAGTCTGGAGGGTGAATCAGAAGAAGCAGAAGAAGGAGAAGGAGAAGGTGAAGTCTGGAGGGTGAATCAGAAGAAGTAGAAGAAGTAGAAGGAGAAGGTGAAGTCTGGAGGGTGAATCAGAAGAAGTCGAAGAAGGAGAAGGAGAAGGTGAAGTCTGGAGGGTGAATCAGAAGAAGTAGAAGAAGGAGAAGGAGAAGGTGAAGTCTGGAGGGTGAATCAGAAGAAGCAGAAGAAGGAGAAGGAGAAGGTGAAGTCTGGAGGGTGAATCAGAAGAAGTAGAAGAAGGAGAAGGAGAAGGTGAAGTCTGGAGGGTGAAGCAGAAGAAGTAGAAGAAGGAGAAGGAGAAGGTGAAGTCAGGAGGGTGAATCAGAAGAAGTAGAAGAAGGAGAAGGAGAAGGTGTAGTCAGGAGGGTGAATCAGAAGAAGCAGAAGAAGGAGAAGGAGAAGGTGAAGTCTGGAGCGTGAAACAGAAGAATCAGAAGAAGGAGAAGGAGAAGGTGAAGTCTGGAGGGTGAATCAGAAGAAGCAGAAGAAAGAGAAGGAGAAGGTGAAGTCTGGAGGGTGAATCAGAAGAAGTAGAAGAAGGAGAAGGAGAAGGTGAGGTCTGGAGGGTGAATCAGAAGAAGCAGAAGAAGGAGAAGGAGAAGGTGAAGGCTGGAGGGTGAATCAGAAGAAGCAGAAGAAGGAGAAGGAGAAGATGAAGTCTGGAGGGTGAATCAGAAGAAATAGAAGAAAGAGAAGGAGAAGGTGAGGTCTGGAGGGTGAATCAGAAGAAGCAGAAGAAGGAGAAGGAGAAGGTGAAGTCTGGAGGGTGAATCAGAAGAAGCAGAAGAAGGAGAAGGAGAAGGTGAAGTCTGGAGGGTGAATCAGAAGAAGCAGAATAAGGAGAAGGTGAAGTCAGGAGGGTGAATCAGAAGAAGCAGAAGAAGGAGAAGGAGAAGGTGAAGTTAGGAGGGTGAATCAGAAGAAGCAGAAGAAGGAGAAGGAGAACGTGAAGTCAGGGGGGTGAAGCAGAAGAAGTAGAAGAAGGTGAAGGAGAAGGTGAAGTCAGGAGGGTGAAGCAGAAGAAGCAGAAGAAGGACAAGAAGATGGTGAAGTCTGGAGGGCGCAGCAGAAGAAGCAGAAGAAGGAGAAGGAGAAGGTGAAGTCTGGAGGGTGAAGCAGAAGAAGCAGAAGAAGGAGAAGGAGAAGGTGAAGTCTGGAGGGCAAAGCAGAAGAAGCAGAAGAAGGAGAAGGAGAAGGTGAAGTCAGGAGGGTGAAGCAGAAGAAGCAGAAGAAGGAGAAGGAGAAGGTGAAGTCTGGAGGGTGAAGCAGCAGCAGCAGAAGAAGGAGAAGGAGAAGGTGAAGTCTGGAGGGTGAAGCAGAAGAAGCGAAGAAGGAGAAGGAGAAGGTGAAGTCAGGAGGGTGAATCAGAAGAAGTAGAAGAAGGAGAAGGAGAAGGTGAAGTCTGGAGGGTGAATCAGAAGAAGTAGAAGAAGGAGAAGGAGAAGGTGAAGTCTGGAGGGTGAATCAGAAGAAGTAGAAGAAGGAGAAGGAGAAGGTGAAGTCTGGAGGGTGAATCAGAAGAAGCAGAAGAAGGAGAAGGAGAAGGTGAAGTCTGGAGGGAGAAGCAGAAGAAGCAGAAGAAGGAGAAGGAGAAGGTGAAGTCTGGAGGGTGAAGCAGAAGAAGCAGAAGAAGGAGAAGGAGAAGGTGAAGTCTGGAGGGCGAAGCAGAAGAAGCAGAAGAAGGAGAAGGAGAAGGTGAAGTCAGGAGGGTGAAGCAGAAGAAGCAGAAGAAGGAGAAGGAGAAGGTGAAGTCTGGAGGGTGAAGCAGCAGCAGCAGAAGAAGGAGAAGGAGAAGGTGAAGTCTGGAGGGTGAAGCAGAAGAAGCAGAAGAAGGAGAAGGAGAAGGTGAAGTCAGGAGGGTGAATCAGAAGAAGTAGAAGAAGGAGAAGGAGAAGGTGAAGTCTGGAGGGTGAATCAGAAGAAGTAGAAGAAGGAGAAGGAGAAGGTGAAGTCTGGAGGGTGAATCAGAAGAAGTAGAAGAAGGAGAAGGAGAAGGTGAAGTCTGGAGGGTGAATCAGAAGAAGCAGAAGAAGGAGAAGGAGAAGGTGAAGTCTGGAGGGAGAAGCAGAAGAAGTAGAAGAAGGAGAAGGAGAAAGTGAAGTCAGGAGGGTGAAGCAGAAGAAGCAGAAGAAGGACAAGGAGATGGTGAAGTCTGGAGGGTGAAGCAGGGGAAGCAGAAGAAGGAGAAGGAGAAGGTGAAGTCTGGAGGGCGAAGCAGAAGAAGCAGAAGAAGGAGAAGGAGAAGGTGAAGTCAGGAGGGTGAAGCAGAAGAAGCAGAAGAAGGAGAAGGAGAAGGTGAAGTCTGGAGGGTGAAGCAGCAGCAGCAGAAGAAGGAGAAGGAGAAGGTGAAGTCTGGAGGGTGAAGCAGAAGAAGCAGAAGAAGGAGAAGGAGAAGGTGAAGTCAGGAGGGTGAATCAGAAGAAGTAGAAGAAGGAGAAGGAGAAGGTGAAGTCTGGAGGGTGAATCAGAAGAAGTAGAAGAAGGAGAAGGAGAAGGTGTAGTCAGGAGGGTGAATCAGAAGAAGCAGAAGAAGGAGAAGGAGAAGGTGAAGTCTGGAGCGTGAAACAGAAGAATCAGAAGAAGGAGAAGGAGAAGGTGAAGTCTGGAGGGTGAATCAGAAGAAGCAGAAGAAAGAGAAGGAGAAGGTGAAGTCTGGAGGGTGAATCAGAAGAAGTAGAAGAAGGAGAAGGAGAAGGTGAGGTCTGGAGGGTGAATCAGAAGAAGCAGAAGAAGGAGAAGGAGAAGGTGAAGGCTGGAGGGTGAATCAGAAGAAGCAGAAGAAGGAGAAGGAGAAGATGAAGTCTGGAGGGTGAATCAGAAGAAGTAGAAGAAAGAGAAGGAGAAGGTGAGGTCTGGAGGGTGAATCAGAAGAAGCAGAAGAAGGAGAAGGAGAAGGTGAAGTCTGGAGGGTGAATCAGAAGAAGCAGAAGAAGGAGAAGGAGAAGGTGAAGTCTGGAGGGTGAATCAGAAGAAGCAGAAGAAGGAGAAGGAGAAGGTGAAGTCAGGAGGGTGAATCAGAAGAAGCAGAAGAAGGAGAAGGAGAAGGTCAAGTTAGGAGGGTGAATCAGAAGAAGCAGAAGAAGGAGAAGGAGAACGTGAAGTCAGGGGGGTGAAGCAGAAGAAGTAGAAGAAGGTGAAGGAGAAGGTGAAGTCAGGAGGGTGAAGCAGGAGAAGCAGAAGAAGGACAAGGAGATGGTGAAGTCTGGAGGGCGCAGCAGAAGAAGCAGAAGAAGGAGAAGGAGAAGGTGAAGTCTGGAGGGTGAAGCAGAAGAAGCAGAAGAAGGAGAAGGAGAAGGTGAAGTCTGGAGGGCGAAGCAGAAGAAGGAGAAGGAGAAGGTGAAGTCAGGAGGGTGAAGCAGAAGAAGCAGAAGAAGGAGAAGGAGAAGGTGAAGTCTGGAGGGTGAAGCAGCAGCAGCAGAAGAAGGAGAAGGAGAAGGTGAAGTCTGGAGGGTGAAGCAGAAGAAGCGAAGAAGGAGAAGGAGAAGGTGAAGTCAGGAGGGTGAATCAGAAGAAGTAGAAGAAGGAGAAGGAGAAGGTGAAGTCTGGAGGGTGAATCAGAAGAAGTAGAAGAAGGAGAAGGAGAAGGTGAAGTCTGGAGGGTGAATCAGAAGAAGTAGAAGAAGGAGAAGGAGAAGGTGAAGTCTGGAGGGTGAATCAGAAGAAGCAGAAGAAGGAGAAGGAGAAGGTGAAGTCTGGAGGGAGAAGCAGAAGAAGCAGAAGAAGGAGAAGGAGAAGGTGAAGTCTGGAGGGTGAAGCAGAAGAAGTAGAAGAAGGAGAAGGAGAAGGTGTAGTCAGGAGGGTGAATCAGAAGAAGCAGAAGAAGGAGAAGGAGAAGGTGAAGTCTGGAGCGTGAAACAGAAGAATCAGAAGAAGGAGAAGGAGAAGGTGAAGTCTGGAGGGTGAATCAGAAGAAGCAGAAGAAAGAGAAGGAGAAGGTGAAGTCTGGAGGGTGAATCAGAAGAAGTAGAAGAAGGAGAAGGAGAAGGTGAGGTCTGGAGGGTGAATCAGAAGAAGCAGAAGAAGGAGAAGGAGAAGGTGAAGGCTGGAGGGTGAATCAGAAGAAGCAGAAGAAGGAGAAGGAGAAGATGAAGTCTGGAGGGTGAATCAGAAGAAGTAGAAGAAAGAGAAGGAGAAGGTGAGGTCTGGAGGGTGAATCAGAAGAAGCAGAAGAAGGAGAAGGAGAAGGTGAAGTCTGGAGGGTGAATCAGAAGAAGCAGAAGAAGGAGAAGGAGAAGGTGAAGTCTGGAGGGTGAATCAGAAGAAGCAGAAGAAGGAGAAGGAGAAGGTGAAGTCAGGAGGGTGAATCAGAAGAAGCAGAAGAAGGAGAAGGAGAAGGTCAAGTTAGGAGGGTGAATCAGAAGAAGCAGAAGAAGGAGAAGGAGAACGTGAAGTCAGGGGGGTGAAGCAGAAGAAGTAGAAGAAGGTGAAGGAGAAGGTGAAGTCAGGAGGGTGAAGCAGGAGAAGCAGAAGAAGGACAAGGAGATGGTGAAGTCTGGAGGGCGCAGCAGAAGAAGCAGAAGAAGGAGAAGGAGAAGGTGAAGTCTGGAGGGTGAAGCAGAAGAAGCAGAAGAAGGAGAAGGAGAAGGTGAAGTCTGGAGGGCGAAGCAGAAGAAGCAGAAGAAGGAGAAGGAGAAGGTGAAGTCAGGAGGGTGAAGCAGAAGAAGCAGAAGAAGGAGAAGGAGAAGGTGAAGTCTGGAGGGTGAAGCAGCAGCAGCAGAAGAAGGAGAAGGAGAAGGTGAAGTCTGGAGGGTGAAGCAGAAGAAGCGAAGAAGGAGAAGGAGAAGGTGAAGTCAGGAGGGTGAATCAGAAGAAGTAGAAGAAGGAGAAGGAGAAGGTGAAGTCTGGAGGGTGAATCAGAAGAAGTAGAAGAAGGAGAAGGAGAAGTTGAAGTCTGGAGGGTGAATCAGAAGAAGTAGAAGAAGGAGAAGGAGAAGGTGAAGTCTGGAGGGTGAATCAGAAGAAGCAGAAGAAGGAGAAGGAGAAGGTGAAGTCTGGAGGGAGAAGCAGAAGAAGCAGAAGAAGGAGAAGGAGAAGGTGAAGTCTGGAGGGTGAAGCAGAAGAAGCAGAAGAAGGAGAAGGAGAAGGTGAAGTCTGGAGGGCGAAGCAGAAGAAGCAGAAGAAGGAGAAGGAGAAGGTGAAGTCAGGAGGGTGAAGCAGAAGAAGCAGAAGAAGGAGAAGGAGAAGGTGAATTCTGGAGGGTGAAGCAGCAGCAGCAGAAGAAGGAGAAGGAGAAGGTGAAGTCTGGAGGGTGAAGCAGAAGAAGCAGAAGAAGGAGAAGGAGAAGGTGAAGTCAGGAGGGTGAATCAGAAGAAGTAGAAGAAGGAGAAGGAGAAGGTGAAGTCTGGAGGGTGAATCAGAAGAAGTAGAAGAAGGAGAAGGAGAAGGTGAAGTCTGGAGGGTGAATCAGAAGAAGCAGAAGAAGGAGAAGGAGAAGGTGAAGTCTGGAGGGAGAAGCAGAAGAAGCAGAAGAAGGAGAAGGAGAAGGTGAAGTCTGGAGGGTGAAGCAGAAGAAGCAGAAGAAGGAGAAGGAGAAGGTGAAGTCTGGAAGGCGAAGCAGAAGAAGCAGAAGAAGGAGAAGGAGAAGGTGAAGTCAGGAGGATGAAGCAGAAGAAGCAGAAGAAGGAGAAGGAGAAGGTGAAGTCTGGAGGGTGAAGCAGCAGCAGCAGAAGAAGGAGAAGGAGAAGGTGAAGTCTGGAGGGTGAAGCAGAAGAAGCAGAAGAAGGAGAAGGAGAAGGTGAAGTCAGGAGGGTGAATCAGAAGAAGTAGAAGAAGGAGAAGGAGAATGTGAAGTCTGGAGGGTGAATCAGAAGAAGTAGAAGAAGGAGAAGGAGAAGGTGAAGTCTGGAGGGTGAATCAGAAGAAGTAGAAGAAGGAGAAGGAGAAGGTGAAGTCTGGAGGGTGAATCAGAAGAAGCAGAAGAAGGAGAAGGAGAAGGTGAAGTCTGGAGGGAGAAGCAGAAGAAGTAGAAGAAGGAGAAGGAGAAAGTGAAGTCAGGAGGGTGAAGCAGAAGAAGCAGAAGAAGGACAAGGAGATGGTGAAGTCTGGAGGGTGAAGCAGAAGAAGCAGAAGAAGGAGAAGGAGAAGGTGAAGTCTGGAGGGCGAAGCAGAAGAAGCAGAAGAAGGAGAAGGAGAAGGTGAAGTCAGGAGGGTGAAGCAGAAGAAGCAGAAGAAGGAGAAGGAGAAGGTGAAGTCTGGAGGGTGAAGCAGCAGCAGCAGAAGAAGGAGAAGGAGAAGGTGAAGTCTGGAGGGTGAAGCAGAAGAAGCAGAAGAAGGAGAAGGAGAAGGTGAAGTCAGGAGGGTGAATCAGAAGAAGTAGAAGAAGGAGAAGGAGAAGGTGAAGTCTGGAGGGTGAATCAGAAGAAGTAGAAGAAGGAGAAGGAGAAGGTGAAGTCTGGAGGGTGAATCAGAAGAAGCAGAAGAAGGAGAAGGAGAAGGTGAAGTCTGGAGGGAGAAGCAGAAGAAGTAGAAGAAGGAGAAGGAGAAGGTGAAGTCTGGAGGGTGAATCAGAAGAAGTACAAGAAGGAGAAGGAGAAGGTGAAGTCTGGAGGGTGAATCAGAAGAAGTAGAAGAAGGAGAATGAGAAGGTGAAGCCTGGAGGGTGAACCAGAAGAAGCAGAAGAAGGAGAAGGAGAAGGTGAAGTCTGGAGGGTGAATCAGAAGAAGTAGAAGAAGGAGAAGGAGAAGGTGTAGTCTGGAGGGTGAATCAGAAGAAGTAGACGAAGGAGAAGGAGAAGGTGAAGTCTGGAGGGTGAATCAGAAGAAGCAGAAGAAGGAGAAGGAGAGGGTGAAGTCTGGAGGGTGAATCAGAAGAAGCAGAAGAAGGAGAAGAAGAAGGTGAAGTCAGGAGGGTGAATCAGAAGAAGTAGAAGAAGGAGAAGTAGAAGGTGATGTCTGGAGGGTGAATCAGAAGAAGTAGAAGAAGGAGAAGGAGAAGGTGAAGTCTGGAGGGTGAATCAGAAGAAGCAGAAGAAGGAGAAGGAGAGGGTGAAGTCTGGAGGGTGAATCAGAAGAAGCAGAAGAAGGAGAAGAAGAAGGTGAAGTCAGGAGGGTGAATCAGAAGAAGTAGAAGAAGGAGAAGTAGAAGGTGATGTCTGGAGGGTGAATCAGAAGAAGTAGAAGAAGGAGAAGGAGAAGGTGAAGTCTGGAGGGTGAATCAGAAGAAGTAGAAGAAGGAGAAGGAGAAGGTGAAGTCTGGAGGGTGAATCAGAAGAAGTAGAAGAAGGAGAAGGAGAAGGTGAAGTGTGGAGGGTGAATCAGAAGAAGCAGAAGAAGGAGAAGGAGAAGGTGAAGTCTGGAGGGAGAAGCAGAAGAAGTAGAACAATGAGAAGGAGAAGGTGAAGTCTGGAGGGTGAATCAGAAGAAGCAGAAGAAGGAGAAGGAGAAGGTGAAGTCTGGAGGGAGAAGCAGAAGAAGTAGAAGAAGGAGAAGGAGAAAGTGAAGTCAGGAGGGTGAAGCAGAAGAAGCAGAAGAAGGACAAGGAGATGGTGAAGTCTGGAGGGTGAAGCAGAAGAAGCAGAAGAAGGAGAAGGAGAAGGTGAAGTCTGGAGGGCGAAGCAGAAGAAGCAGAAGAAGGAGAAGGAGAAGGTGAAGTCAGGAGGGTGAAGCAGAAGAAGCAGAAGAAGGAGAAGGAGAAGGTGAAGTCTGGAGGGTGAAGCAGCAGCAGCAGAAGAAGGAGAAGGAGAAGGTGAAGTCTGGAGGGTGAAGCAGAAGAAGCAGAAGAAGGAGAAGGAGAAGGTGAAGTCAGGAGGGTGAATCAGAAGAAGTAGAAGAAGGAGAAGGAGAAGGTGATGTCTGGAGGGTGAATCAGAAGAAGTAGAAGAAGGAGAAGGAGAAGTTGAAGTCTGGAGGGTGAATCAGAAGAAGCAGAAGAAGGAGAAGGAGAAGGTGAAGTCTGGAGGGAGAAGCAGAAGAAGTAGAAGAAGGAGAAGGAGAAGGTGAAGTCTGGAGGGTGAATCAGAAGAAGTACAAGAAGGAGAAGGAGAAGGTGAAGTCTGGAGGGTGAATCAGAAGAAGTAGAAGAAGGAGAAGGAGAAGGTGTAGTCTGGAGGGTGAATCAGAAGAAGTAGACGAAGGAGAAGGAGAAGGTGATGTCTGGAGGGTGAATCAGAAGAAGCAGAAGAAGGAGAAGGAGAAGGTGAAGTCTGGAGGGTGAATCAGAAGAAGCAGAAGAAGGAGAAGGAGAGGGTGAAGTCTGGAGGGTGAATCAGAAGAAGCAGAAGAAGGAGAAGAAGAAGGTGAAGTCAGGAGGGTGAATCAGAAGAAGTAGAAGAAGGAGAAGTAGAAGGTGATGTCTGGAGGGTGAATCAGAAGAAGTAGAAGAAGGAGAAGGAGAAGGTGAAGTCTGGAGGGTGAATCAGAAGAAGTAGAAGAAGGAGAAGGAGAAGGTGAAGTGTGGAGGGTGAATCAGAAGAAGCAGAAGAAGGAGAAGGAGAAGGTGAAGTCTGGAGGGAGAAGCAGAAGAAGTAGAAGAAGGAGAAGGAGAAAGTGAAGTCAGGAGGGTGAAGCAGAAGAAGCAGAAGAAGGACAAGGAGATGGTGAAGTCTGGAGGGTGAAGCAGAAGAAGCAGAAGAAGGAGAAGGAGAAGGTGAAGTCTGGAGGGCGAAGCAGAAGAAGCAGAAGAAGGAGAAGGAGAAGGTGAAGTCAGGAGGGTGAAGCAGAAGAAGCAGAAGAAGGAGAAGGAGAAGGTGAAGTCTGGAGGGTGAAGCAGCAGCAGCAGAAGAAGGAGAAGGAGAAGGTGAAGTCTGGAGGGTGAAGCAGAAGAAGCAGAAGAAGGAGAAGGAGAAGGTGAAGTCAGGAGGGTGAATCAGAAGAAGTAGAAGAAGGAGAAGGAGAAGGTGAAGTCTGGAGTGTGAATCAGAAGAAGTAGAAGAAGGAGAAGGAGAAGGTGAAGTCTGGAGGGTGAATCAGAAGAAGCAGAAGAAGGGAAAGGAGAAGGTGAAGTCTGGAGGGAGAAGCAGAAGAAGTAGAAGAAGGAGAAGGAGAAGGTGAAGTCTGGAGGGTGAATCAGAAGAAGTACAAGAAGGAGAAGGAGAAGGTGAAGTCTGGAGGGTGAATCAGAAGAAGTAGAAGAAGGAGAATGAGAAGGTGAAGCCTGGAGGGTGAACCAGAAGAAGCAGAAGAAGCAGAAGGAGAAGGTGAAGTCTGGAGGGTGAATCAGAAGAAGTAGAAGAAGGAGAAGGAGAAGGTGTAGTCTGGAGGGTGAATCAGAAGAAGTAGACGAAGGAGAAGGAGAAGGTGAAGTCTGGAGGGTGAATCAGAAGAAGCAGAAGAAGGAGAAGGAGAGGGTGAAGTCTGGAGGGTGAATCAGAAGAAGCAGAAGAAGGAGAAGGAGAAGGTGAAGTCTGGAGGGTGAATCAGAAGAAGCAGAAGAAGGAGAAGGAGAGGGTGAAGTCTGGAGGGTGAATCAGAAGAAGCAGAAGAAGGAGAAGAAGAAGGTGAAGTCAGGAGGGTGAATCAGAAGAAGTAGAAGAAGGAGAAGTAGAAGGTGATGTCTGGAGGATGAATCAGAAGAAGTAGAAGAAGGAGAAGGAGAAGGTGAAGTCTGGAGGGAGAAGCAGAAGAAGTAGAACAATGAGAAGGAGAAGGTGAAGTCTGGAGGGTGAATCAGAAGAAGTAGAGGAAGGAGAAGGAGAAGGTGAAGTCTGGAGGGTGAATCAGAAGAAGCAGAAGAAGGAGAAGAAGAAGGTGAAGTCTGGAGGGTGAATCAGAAGAAGTAGAAGAAGGAGAAGGAGAAGGTGAAGTGTGGAGGGTGAATCAGAAGAAGCAGAAGAAGGAGAAGGAGAAGGTGAAGTCTGGAGGGAGAAGCAGAAGAAGTAGAACAATGAGAAGGAGAAGGTGAAGTCTGGAGGGTGAATCAGAAGAAGTAGAGGAAGGAGAAGGAGAAGGTGAAGTCTGGAGGGTGAATCAGAAGAAGTAGAAGAAGTAGAAGGAGAAGGTGAAGTCTGGAGGGTGAATCAGAAGAAGCAGAAGAAGGAGAAGGAGATGGTGAAGTCTGGAGGGTGAATCAGAAGAAGTAGAAGAAGGAGAAGGAGAAGGTGTAGTCTGGAGGGTGAATCAGAAGAAGTAGACGAAGGAGAAGGAGAAGGTGAAGTCTGGAGGGTGAATCAGAAGAAGCAGAAGAAGGAGAAGGAGAAGGTGAAGTCTGGAGGGTGGATCAGAAGAAGCAGAAGAAGTAGAAGGAGAAGGTGAAGTCTGGAGGGTGAATCAGAAGAAGTAGAAGAAGGAGAAGGAGAAGGTGAAGTCTGGAGGGTGAATCAGAAGAAGCAGAAGAAGGAGAAGGAGATGGTGAAGACTGGAGGGTGAACCAGAAGAAGTAGAAGAAGGAGAAGGAGAAGGTGAATTCTGGAGGGTGAATCAGAAGAAGTAGAAGAAGGAGAAGGAGAAGGCGAAGTCTGGAGGGTGAATCAGAAGAAGCAGAAGAAGGAGAAGGAGAAGGTGAAGTCTGGAGGGTGAATCAGAAGAAGCAGAAGAAGGAGAAGGAGAAGATGAAGTCTGGAGGGTGAACCAGAAGAAGTAGAAGAAGGAGAAGGAGAAGGTGAGGTCTGGAGGGTGAATCAGAAGAAGCAGAAGAAGGAGAAGGAGAAGGTGAAGTCTGAAAGGTGAATCAGAAGAAGCAGAAGAAGGAGAAGGAGAAGGTGAAGTCTGGAGGGTGAATCAGAAGTAGCAGAAGAAGGAGAAGGAGAAGGTGAAGTCTGGGGGGTGAATCAGAAGAAGTAGAAGAAGTAGAAGGAGAAGGTGAAGTCTGGAGGGTGAATCAGAAGAAGTAGAAGAAGGAGAAGGAGAAGGTGAAGTCTGGAGGGTGAATCAGAAGAAGCAGAAGAAGGAGAAGGAGAAGGTGAAGTCTGGAGGGTGAATCAGAAGAAGCAGAAGAAGGAGAAGGAGAAGATGAAGTCTGGAGGGTGAATCAGAAGAAGTAGAAGAAAGAGAAGGAGAAGGTGAGGTCTGGAGGGTGAATCAGAAGAAGCAGAAGAAGGAGAAGGAGAAGGTGAAGTCTGGAGGGTGAATCAGAAGAAGCAGAAGAAGGAGAAGGAGAAGGTGAAGTCTGGAGGGTGAATCAGAAGAAGCAGAAGAAGGAGAAGGAGAAGGTGAAGTCAGGAGGGTGAATCAGAAGAAGCAGAAGAAGGAGAAGGAGAAGGTGAAGTTAGGAGGGTGAATCAGAAGAAGCAGAAGAAGGAGAAGGAGAACGTGAAGTCAGGGGGGTGAAGCAGAAGAAGTAGAAGAAGGTGAAGGAGAAGGTGAAGTCAGGAGGGTGAAGCAGAAGAAGCAGAAGAAGGAGAAGGAGAAGGTTAAGTCTGGAGGGTGAATCAGAAGAAGCAGAAGAAGGAGAAGGAGAAGGTGAAGTCAGGAGGGTGAAGCAGAAGAAGCAGAAGAAGGAGAAGGAGAAGGTGAAGTCAGGAGGGTGAAGCAGAAGAAGCAGAAGAAGGAGAAGGAGAAGGTGAAGTCTGGAGGGTGAAGCAGAAGAAGCAGAAGAAGGAGAAGTAGAAGGTGAAGTCTGGAGGGCGAAGCAGAAGAAGCAGAAGAAGGAGAAGGAGAAGGTGAAGTCAGGAGGGTGAAGCAGAAGAAGCAGAAGAAGGAGAAGGAGAAGGTGAAGTCTGGAGGGTGAAGCAGCAGCAGCAGAAGAAGGAGAAGGAGAAGGTGAAGTCTGGAGGGTGAAGCAGAAGAAGCAGAAGAAGGAGAAGGAGAAGGTGAAGTCAGGAGGGTGAATCAGAAGAAGTAGAAGAAGGAGAAGGAGAAGGTGAAGTCTGGAGGGTGAATCAGAAGAAGTAGAAGAAGGAGAAGGAGAAGGTGAAGTCTGGAGGGTGAATCAGAAGAAGCAGAAGAAGGAGAAGGAGAAGGTGAAGTCTGGAGGGAGAAGCAGAAGAAGTAGAAGAAGGAGAAGGAGAAGGTGAAGTCTGGAGGGTGAATCAGAAGAAGTACAAGAAGGAGAAGGAGAAGGTGAAGTCTGGAGGGTGAATCAGAAGAAGTAGAAGAAGGAGAATGAGAAGGTGAAGCCTGGAGGGTGAACCAGAAGAAGCAGAAGAAGGAGAAGGAGAAGGTGAAGTCTGGAGGGTGAATCAGAAGAAGTAGAAGAAGGAGAAGGAGAAGGTGTAGTCTGGAGGGTGAATCAGAAGAAGTAGACGAAGGAGAAGGAGAAGGTGACGTCTGGAGGGTGAAACAGAAGAAGCAGAAGAAGGAGAAGGAGAGGGTGAAGTCTGGAGGGTGAATCAGAAGAAGCAGAAGAAGGAGAAGAAGAAGGTGAAGTCAGGAGGGTGAATCAGAAGAAGTAGAAGAAGGAGAAGTAGAAGGTGATGTCTGGAGGGTGAATCAGAAGAAGTAGAAGAAGGAGAAGGAGAGGGTGAAGTCTGGAGGGTGAATCAGAAGAAGTAGAAGAAGGAGAAGGAGAAGGTGAAGTCTGGAGGGTGAATCAGAAGAAGTAGAAGAAGGAGAAGGAGAAGGTGAAGTGTGGAGGGTGAATCAGAAGAAGCAGAAGAAGGAGAAGGAGAAGGTGAAGTCTGGAGGGAGAAGCAGAAGAAGTAGAACAATGAGAAGGAGAAGGTGAAGTCTGGAGGGTGAATCAGAAGAAGCAGAAGAAGGAGAAGGAGAAGGTGAAGTCTGGAGGGAGAAGCAGAAGAAGTAGAAGAAGGAGAAGGAGAAAGTGAAGTCAGGAGGGTGAAGCAGAAGAAGCAGAAGAAGGACAAGGAGATGGTGAAGTCTGGAGGGTGAAGCAGAAGAAGCAGAAGAAGGAGAAGGAGAAGGTGAAGTCTGGAGGGTGAAGCAGCAGCAGCAGAAGAAGGAGAAGGAGAAGGTGAAGTCTGGAGGGTGAAGCAGAAGAAGCAGAAGAAGGAGAAGGAGAAGGTGAAGTCAGGAGGGTGAATCAGAAGAAGTAGAAGAAGGAGAAGGAGAAGGTGATGTCTGGAGGGTGAATCAGAAGAAGTAGAAGAAGGAGAAGGAGAAGTTGAAGTCTGGAGGGTGAATCAGAAGAAGCAGAAGAAGGAGAAGGAGAAGGTGAAGTCTGGAGGGAGAAGCAGAAGAAGTAGAAGAAGGAGAAGGAGAAGGTGAAGTCTGGAGGGTGAATCAGAAGAAGTACAAGAAGGAGAAGGAGAAGGTGAAGTCTGGAGGGTGAATCAGAAGAGTTAGAAGAAGGAGAATGAGAAGGTGAAGCCTGGAGGGTGAACCAGAAGAAGCAGAAGAAGGAGAAGGAGAAGGTGAAGTCTGGAGGGTGAATCAGAAGAAGTAGAAGAAGGAGAAGGAGAAGGTGTAGTCTGGAGGGTGAATCAGAAGAAGTAGACGAAGGAGAAGGAGAAGGTGATGTCTGGAGGGTGAATCAGAAGAAGCAGAAGAAGGAGAAGGAGAAGGTGAAGTCTGGAGGGTGAATCAGAAGAAGCAGAAGAAGGAGAAGGAGAGGGTGAAGTCTGGAGGGTGAATCAGAAGAAGCAGAAGAAGGAGAAGAAGAAGGTGAAGTCAGGAGGGTGAATCAGAAGAAGTAGAAGAAGGAGAAGTAGAAGGTGATGTCTGGAGGGTGAATCAGAAGAAGTAGAAGAAGGAGAAGGAGAAGGTGAAGTCTGGAGGGTGAATCAGAAGAAGTAGAAGAAGGAGAAGGAGAAGGTGAAGTGTGGAGGGTGAATCAGAAGAAGCAGAAGAAGGAGAAGGAGAAGGTGAAGTCTGGAGGGAGAAGCAGAAGAAGTAGAAGAAGGAGAAGGAGAAAGTGAAGTCAGGAGGGTGAAGCAGAAGAAGCAGAAGAAGGACAAGGAGATGGTGAAGTCTGGAGGGTGAAGCAGAAGAAGCAGAAGAAGGAGAAGGAGAAGGTGAAGTCTGGAGGGCGAAGCAGAAGAAGCAGAAGAAGGAGAAGGAGAAGGTGAAGTCAGGAGGGTGAAGCAGAAGAAGCAGAAGAAGGAGAAGGAGAAGGTGAAGTCTGGAGGGTGAAGCAGCAGCAGCAGAAGAAGGAGAAGGAGAAGGTGAAGTCTGGAGGGTGAAGCAGAAGAAGCAGAAGAAGGAGAAGGAGAAGGTGAAGTCAGGAGGGTGAATCAGAAGAAGTAGAAGAAGGAGAAGGAGAAGGTGAAGTCTGGAGGGTGAATCAGAAGAAGTAGAAGAAGGAGAAGGAGAAGGTGAAGTCTGGAGGGTGAATCAGAAGAAGCAGAAGAAGGAGAAGGAGAAGGTGAAGTCTGGAGGGAGAAGCAGAAGAAGTAGAAGAAGGAGAAGGAGAAGGTGAAGTCTGGAGGGTGAATCAGAAGAAGTACAAGAAGGAGAAGGAGAAGGTGAAGTCTGGAGGGTGAATCAGAAGAAGTAGAAGATGGAGAATGAGAAGGTGAAGCCTGGAGGGTGAACCAGAAGAAGCAGAAGAAGGAGAAGGAGAAGGTGAAGTCTGGAGGGTGAATCAGAAGAAGTAGAAGAAGGAGAAGGAGAAGGTGCAGTCTGGAGGGTGAATCAGAAGAAGTAGACGAAGGAGAAGGAGAAGGTGAAGCCTGGAGGGTGAATCAGAAGAAGCAGAAGAAGGAGAAGGAGAAGGTGAAGTCTGGAGGGTGAATCAGAAGAAGCAGAAGAAGGAGAAGGAGAGGGTGAAGTCTGGAGGGTGAATCAGAAGAAGCAGAAGAAGGAGAAGAAGAAGGTGATGTCTGGAGGGTGAATCAGAAGAAGCAGAAGAAGGAGAAGGAGAAGGTGAAGTCTGGAGGGAGAAGCAGAAGAAGTAGAACAATGAGAAGGAGAAGGTGAAGTCTGGAGGGTGAATCAGAAGAAGTAGAGGGAGGAGAAGGAGAAGGTGAAGTCTGGAGGGTGAATCAGAAGAAGTAGAAGAAGTAGAAGGAGAAGGTGAAGTCTGGAGGGTGAATCAGAAGAAGCAGAAGAAGGAGAAGGAGATGGTGAAGTCTGGAGGGTGAATCAGAAGAAGTAGAAGAAGGAGAAGGAGAAGGTGTAGTCTGGAGGGTGAATCAGAAGAAGTAGACGAAGGAGAAGGAGAAGGTGAAGTCTGGAGGGTGAATCAGAAGAAGCAGAAGAAGGAGAAGGAGAAGGTGAAGTCTGGAGGGTGAATCAGAAGAAGCAGAAGAAGTAGAAGGAGAAGGTGAAGTCTGGAGGGTGAATCAGAAGAAGTAGAAGAAGGAGAAGGAGAAGGTGAAGTCTGGAGGGTGAATCAGAAGAAGCAGAAGAAGGAGAAGGAGAAGGTGAAGTCAGGAGGGTGAATCAGAAGAAGCAGAAGAAGGAGAAGGAGAAGGTGAAGATTGGAGGGTGAATCTGAAGAAGCAGAAGAAGGAGAAGGAGATGGTGAAGACTGGAGGGTGAATCAGAAGAAGTAGAAGAAGGAGAAGGAGAAGGTGAATTCTGGAGGGTGAATCAGAAGAAGTAGAAGAAGGAGAAGGAGAAGGCGAAGTCTGGAGGGTGAATCAGAAGAAGCAGAAGAAGGAGAAGGAGAAGGTGAAGTCTGGAGGGTGAATCAGAAGAAGCAGAAGAAGGAGAAGGAGAAGATGAAGTCTGGAGGGTGAATCAGAAGAAGTAGAAGAAGGAGAAGGAGAAGGTGAGGTCTGGAGGGTGAATCAGAAGAAGCAGAAGAAGGAGAAGGAGAAGGTGAAGTCTGAAAGGTGAATCAGAAGAAGCAGAAGAAGGAGAAGGAGAATGTGAAGTCTGGAGGGTGAATCAGAAGAATCAGAAGAAGGAGAAGGAGAAGGTGAACTCTGGAGGGTGAATCAGAAGTAGCAGGAGAAGGAGAAGGAGAAGGTGAAGTCTGGGGGGTGAATCAGAAGAAGTAGAAGAAGTAGAAGGAGAAGGTGAAGTCTGGAGGGTGAATCAGAAGAAGTAGAAGAAGGAGAAGGAGAAGGTGAAGTCTGGAGGGTGAATCAGAAGAAGCAGAAGAAGGAGAAGGAGAAGGTGAAGTCTGGAGGGTGAATCAGAAGAAGCAGAAGAAGGAGAAGGAGAAGATGAAGTCTGGAGGGTGAATCAGAAGAAGTAGAAGAAAGAGAAGGAGAAGGTGAGGTCTGGAGGGTGAATCAGAAGAAGCAGAAGAAGGAGAAGGAGAAGGTGAAGTCTGGAGGTTGAATCAGAAGAAGCAGAAGAAGGAGAAGGAGAAGGTGAAGTCTGGAGGGTGAATCAGAAGAAGCAGAAGAAGGAGAAGGAGAAGGTGAAGTCAGGAGGGTGAATCAGAAGAAGCAGAAGAAGGAGAAGGAGAAGGTGAAGTTAGGAGGGTGAATCAGAAGAAGCAGAAGAAGGAGAAGGAGAACGTGAAGTCAGGGGGGTGAAGCAGAAGAAGTAGAAGAAGGTGAAGGAGAAGGTGAAGTCAGGAGGGTGAAGCAGAAGAAGCAGAAGAAGGACAAGGAGATGGTGAAGTCTGGAGGGCGCAGCAGAAGAAGCAGAAGAAGGAGAAGGAGAAGGTGAAGTCTGGAGGGTGAAGCAGAAGAAGCAGAAGAAGGAGAAGGAGAAGGTGAAGTCTGGAGGGCGAAGCAGAAGAAGCAGAAGAAGGAGAAGGAGAAGGTGAAGTCAGGAGGGTGAAGCAGAAGAAGCAGAAGAAGGAGAAGGAGAAGGTGAAGTCTGGAGGGTGAAGCAGCAGCAGCAGAAGAAGGAGAAGGAGAAGGTGAAGTCTGGAGGGTGAAGCAGAAGAAGCAGAAGAAGGAGAAGGAGAAGGTGAAGTCAGGAGGGTGAATCAGAAGAAGTGGAAGAAGGAGAAGGAGAAGGTGAAGTCTGGAGGGTGAATCAGAAGAAGTAGAAGAAGGAGAAGGAGAAGGTGAAGTCTGGAGGGTGAATCAGAAGAAGTAGAAGAAGGAGAAGGAGAAGGTGAAGTCTGGAGGGTGAAGCAGAAGAAGCAGAAGAAGGAGAAGGAGAAGGTGAAGTCTGAAGGGAGAAGCAGAAGAAGTAGAAGAAGGAGAAGGAGAAGGTGAAGTCTGGAGGGTGAATCAGAAGAAGTAGAAGAAGGAGAAGAAGAAGGTGAAGTCTGGAGGGTGAATCAGAAGAAGTAGAAGAAGGAGAAGGAGAAGGTGAAGCCTGGAGGGTGAACCAGAAGAAGCAGAAGAAGGAGAAGGAGAAGGTGAAGTCTGGAGGGTGAATCAGAAGAAGTAGAAGAAGGAGAAGGAGAAGGTGTAGTCTGGAGGGTGAATCAGAAGAAGTAGACGAAGGAGTAGGAGAAGGTGAAGTCTGGAGGGTGAATCAGAAGAAGCAGAAGAAGGAGAAGGAGAAGGTGAAGTCTGGAGGGTGAATCAGAAGAAGCAGAAGAAGGAGAAGGAGAGGGTGAAGTCTGGAGGGTGAATCAGAAGAAGCAGAAGAAGGAGAAGGAGAAGGTGAAGTCAGGAGGGTGAATCAGAAGAAGTAGAAGAAGGAGAAGGAGAAGGTGAAGTCTGGAGGGTGAATCAGAAGAAGTAGAAGAAGGAGAAGGAGAAGGTGAAGTCTGGAGGGTGAATCAGAAGAAGTAGAAGAAGGAAAAGGAGAAGGTGAAGTCTGGAGGGTGAATCAGAAGAAGCAGAAGAAGGAGAAGGAGAAGGTGAAGTCTGGAGGGAGAAGCAGAAGAAGTAGAAGAATGAGAAGGAGAAGGTGAAGTCTGGAGGGTGAATCAGAAGAAGTAGAAGAAGGAGAAGGAGAAGGTGAAGTCTGGAGGGTGAATCAGAAGAAGTAGAAGAAGTAGAAGGAGAAGGTGAAGTCTGGAGGGTGAATCAGAAGAACCAGAAGAAGGAGAAGGAGAAGGTGAAGTCTGGAGGGAGAAGCAGAAGAAGTAGAAGAAGGAGAAGGAGAAGGTGAAGTCTGGAGGGTGAATCAGAAGAAGGAGAAGAAGGAGAAGGAGAAGGTGAAGTCTGGAGGGTGAATCAGAAGAAGTAGAAGAAGTAGAAGGAGAAGGTAAAGTCTGGAGGGTGAATCAGAAGAAGTAGAAGAAGGAGAAGGAGACGGTGAAGTCTGGAGGGTGAATCAGAAGAAGTAGAAGAAGGAGAAGGAGAAGGTATAGTCTGGAGGGTGAACCAGAAGAAGTAGACGAAGAAGAAGGAGAAGGTGAAGTCTGGAGGGTGAATAAAAGAAGCAGAAGAAGGAGAAGGAGAAGGTGAAGTCTGGAGGGTGAATCAGAAGAAGTAGAAGAAGGAGAAGGAGAAGGTGAAGTCTGGAGGGTGAATCAGAAGAAGCAGAAGAAGGAGAAGGAGAAGGTGATGTCTGGAGGGTGAATCAGAAGAAGCAGAAGAAGGAGAAGGAGAAGGTGAAGTCTGGAGGGTGAATCAGAAGAAGCAGAAGAAGGAGAAGGAGAAGGTGAAGTCTGGAGGGTGAATCAGAAGAAGCAGAAGAAGGAGAAGGAGAAGGTGAAGTCTGGAGGGTGAATCAGAAGAACCTAAGAAGGAGAAGGAGAAGTTGAAGTCTGGAGGGTGAATCAGAAGAAGTAGAAGAAGTAGAAGGAGAAGGTGAAGTCTGGAGGGTGAATCAGAAGAGGTAGAAGAAGGAGAAGGAGAAGGTGAAGTCTGGAGGGTGAATCAGAAGAAGCAGAAGAAGGAGAAGGAGAAGGTGAAGTCTGGAGGGTGAATCAGAAGAAGCAGAAGAAGGAGAAGAAGAAGGTGAAGTCTGGAGGGTGAATCAGAAGAAGTAGAAGAAGGAGAAGGAGAAGGCGAAGTCTGGAGGGTGAATCAGAAGAAGCAGAAGAAGGAGAAGGAGAAGGTGAAGTCTGGAGGGTGAATCAGAAGAAGTAGGAGAAGGAGAAGGAGAAGGTGAAGTCTGGAGGGTGAATCAGAAGAAGCAGAAGAAGGAGAAGGAGAAGGTGAAGTCAGGAGGGTGAATCAGGAGAAGCAGAAGAAGGAGAAGGAGAAGGTGAAGTCTGGAGGGAGAATCAGAAGAAGGTGAAGACTGGAGGGTGAATCAGAAGAAGTAGAAGAAGGAGAAGGAGAAGGTGAAGTCTGGAGGGTGAATCAGAAGAAGTAGAAGAAGGAGAAGGAGAAGGCGAAGTCTGGGGGGTGAATCAGAAGAAGCAGAAGAAGGAGAAGGAGAAGGTGAAGTCTGGAGGCTGAATCAGAAGAAGCAGAAGAAGGAGAAGGAGAAGATGAAGTCTGGAGGGTGAATCAGAAGAAGTAGAAGAAGGAGAAGGAGAAGGTGAGGTCTGGAGGGTGAATCAGAAGAAGCAGAATAAGGAGAAGGAGAAGGTGAAGTCTGAAGGGTGAATCAGAAGAAGCAGAAGAAGGAGAAGGAGAAGGTGAAGTCTGGAGGGTGAATCAGAAGAAGCAGAAGAAGGAGAAGGAGAAGGTGAAGTCTGGAGGGTGAATCAGAAGAAGCAGAAGAAGGAGAAGGAGAAGGTGAAGTCTGGAGGGTGAATCAGAAGAAGTAGAAGAAGTAGAAGGAGAAGGTGAAGTCTGGAGGGTGAATCAGAAGAAGTAGAAGAAGGAGAAGGAGAAGGTGAGGTCTGGAGGGTGAATCAGAAGAAGCAGAAGAAGGAGAAGGAGAAGATGAAGTCTGGAGGGCGAATCAGAAGAAGTAGAAGAAGGAGAAGGAGAAGGTGAAGTCTGGAGGGTGAATCAGAAGAAGCAGAAGAAGGAGAAGAAGAAGGTGAAGTCTGGAGGGTGAATCAGAAGAAGCAGAAGAAGGAGAAGGAGAAGGTGAAGTATGGAGGGTGAATCAGAAGAAGCAGAATAAGGAGAAGGAGAAGGTAAAGTCTGGAGGGTGAATCAGAAGAAGCAGAAGAAGGAGAAGGAGAAGGTGAAGTCTGGAGGGTGAATCAGAAGAAGTAGAAGAAGGAGAAGGAGAAGGTGAAGTCTGGAGGGTGAAGCAGAAGAAGTAGAAGAAGGAGAAGGAGAAGGTGAAGTCAGGAGGGTGAATCAGAAGAAGTAGAAGAAGGAGAAGGAGAAGGTGTAGTCAGGAGGGTGAATCAGAAGAAGCAGAAGAAGGAGAAGGAGAAGGTGAAGTCTGGAGCGTGAAACAGAAGAACAAAAGAAGGAGAAGGAGAAGGAGAAGTCTGGAGGGTGAATCAGAAGAAGTAGAAGAAGGAGAAGGAGAAGGCGAAGTCTGGAGGGTGAATCAGAAGAAGCAGAAGAAGGAGAAGGAGAAGGAGAAGTCTGGAGGGTGAATCAGAAGAAGTAGGAGAAGGAGAAGGAGAAGGCGAAGTCTGGAGGGTGAATCAGAAGAAGCAGAAGAAGGAGAAGGAGAAGGTGAAGTCAGGAGGGTGAATCAGGAGAAGCAGAAGAAGGAGAAGGAGAAGGTGAAGTCTGGAGGGAGAATCAGAAGAAGCAGAAGAAGGAGAAGGAGAAGGTGAAGACTGGAGGGTGAATCAGAAGAAGTAGAAGAAGGAGAAGGAGAAGGTGAAGTCTGGAGGGTGAATCAGAAGAAGTAGAAGAAGGAGAAGGAGAAGGCGAAGTCTGGAGGGTGAATCAGAAGAAGCAGAAGAAGTAGAAGGAGAAGGTGAAGTCTGGAGGCTGAATCAGAAGAAGCAGAAGAAGGAGAAGGAGAAGATGAAGTCTGGAGGGTGAATCAGAAGAAGTAGAAGAAGGAGAAGGAGAAGGTGAAGTCTGGAGGGTGAATCAGAAGAAGCAGAATAAGGAGAAGGAGAAGGTGAAGTCTGAAGGGTGAATCAGAAGAAGCAGAAGAAGGAGAAGGAGAAGGTGAAGTCTGGAGGGTGAATCAGAAGAAGCAGAAGAAGGAGAAGGAGAAGGTGAAGTCTGGAGGGTGAATCAGAAGAAGCAGAAGAAGGAGAAGGAGAAGGTGAAGTCTGGAGGGTGAATCAGAAGAAGGAGAAGAAGTAGAAGGAGAAGGTGAAGTCTGGAGGGTGAATCAGAAGAAGTAGAAGAAGGAGAAGGAGAAGGTGAGGTCTGGAGGGTGAATCAGAAGAAGCAGAAGAAGGAGAAGGAGAAGGTGAAGTCTGGAGGGTGAATCAGAAGAAGCAGAAGAAGGAGAAGGAGAAGATGAAGTCTGGAGGGCGAATCAGAAGAAGTAGAAGAAGGAGAAGGAGAAGGTGAAGTCTGGAGGGTGAATCAGAAGAAGCAGAAGAAGGAGAAGGAGAAGGTGAAGTCTGGAGGGTGAATCAGAAGAAGCAGAAGAAGGAGAAGGAGAAGGTGAAGTATGGAGGGTGAATCAGAAGAAGCAGAATAAGGAGAAGGAGAAGGTGAAGTCTGGAGGGTGAATCAGAAGAAGCAGAAGAAGGAGAAGGAGAAGGTGAAGTCTGGAGGGTGAATCAGAAGAAGTAGAAGAAGGAGAAGGAGAAGGTGAAGTCTGGAGGGTGAAGCAGAAGAAGTAGAAGAAGGATAAGGAGAAGGTGAAGTCAGGAGGGTGAATCAGAAGAAGTAGAAGAAGGAGAAGGAGAAGGTGTAGTCAGGAGGGTGAATCAGAAGAAGCAGAAGAAGGAGAAGGAGAAGGTGAAGTCTGGAGCGTGAAACAGAAGCACAAAAGAAGGAGAAGGAGAAGGTGAAGTCTGGAGGGTGAATCAGAAGAAGCAGATGAAAGAGAAGGAGAAGGTGAAGTCTGGAGGGCGAATCAGAAGATGTAGAAGAAGGAGAAGGAGAAGGTGAGATCTGGAGGGTGAATCAGAAGAAGCAGAAGAAGGAGAAGGAGAAGGTGAAGGCTGGAGGGTGAATCAGAAGAAGCAGAAGAAGGAGAAGGAGAAGATGAAGTCTGGAGGGTGAATCAGAAGAAGTAGAAGAAAGAGAAGGAGAAGGTGAGGTCTGGAGGGTGAATCAGAAGAAGCAGAAGAAGGAGAAGGAGAAGGTGAAGTCCGGAGGGTGAATCAGAAGAAGTAGAAGAAGGAGAAGGAGAAGGTGAAGTCTGGAGGGTGAATCAGAAGAAGCAGAAGAAGGAGAAGGAGAAGGTGAAGTCTGGAGGGAGAAGCAGAAGAAGTAGAAGAATGAGAAGGAGAAGGTGAAGTCTGGAGGGTGAATCAGAAGAAGTAGAAGAAGGAGAAGGTGAAGTCTGGAGGGTGAATCAGAAGAAGTAGAAGAAGTAGAAGGAGAAGGTGAAGTCTGGAGGGTGAATCAGAAGAACCAGAAGAAGGAGAAGGAGAAGGTGAAGTCTGGAGGGAGAAGCAGAAGAAGTAGAAGAAGGAGAAGTAGAAGGTGAAGTCTGGAGGGTGAATCAGAAGAAGGAGAAGAAGGAGAAGGAGAAGGTGAAGTCTGGAGGGTGAATCAGAAGAAGTAGAAGAAGTAGAAGGAGAAGGTGAAGTCTGGAGGGTGAATCAGAAGAAGTAGAAGAAGGAGAAGGAGAAGGTGAAGTCTGGAGGGTGAATCAGAAGAAGTAGAAGAAGGAGAAGGAGGAGGTATAGTCTGGAGGGTGAACGAGAAGAAGTAGACGAAGAAGAAGGAGAAGGTGAAGTCTGGAGGGTGAATAAAAGAAGCAGAAGAAGGAGAAGGAGAAGGTGAAGTCTGGAGGGTGAATCAGAAGAAGTAGAAGAAGGAGAAGGAGAAGGTGAAGTCTGGAGGGTGAATCAGAAGAAGCAGAAGAAGGAGAAGGAGAAGGTGATGTCTGGAGGGTGAATCAGAAGAAGCAGAAGAAGGAGAAGGAGAAGGTGAAGTCTGGAGGGTGAATCAGAAGAAGCAGAAGAAGGAGAAGGAGAAGGTGAAGTCTGGAGGGTGAATCAGAAGAAGCAGAAGAAGGAGAAGGAGAAGGTGAAGTCTGGAGGGTGAATCAGAAGAACCTAAGAAGGAGAAGGAGAAGTTGAAGTCTGGAGGGTGAATCAGAAGAAGTAGAAGAAGTAGAAGGAGAAGGTGAAGTCTGGAGGGTGAATCAGAAGAAGTAGAAGAAGGAGTAGGAGAAGGTGAAGTCTGGAGGGTGAATCAGAAGAAGCAGAAGAAGGAGAAGGAGAAGGTGAAGTCTGGAGGGTGAATCAGAAGAAGCAGAAGAAGGAGAAGGAGAAGGTGAAGTCTGGAGGGTGAATCAGAAGAAGTAGAAGAAGGAGAAGGAGAAGGCGAAGTCTGGAGAGTGAATCAGAAGAAGCAGAAGAAGGAGAAGGAGAAGGTGAAGTCTGGAGGGTGAATCAGAAGAAGTAGGAGAAGGAGAAGGAGAAGGTGAAGTCTGGAGGGTGAATCAGAAGAAGCAGAAGAAGGAGAAGGAGAAGGTGAAGTCAGGAGGGTGAATCAGGAGAAGCAGAAGAAGGAGAAGGAGAAGGTGAAGTCTGGAGGGAGAATCAGAAGAAGCAGAAGAAGGAGAAGGAGAAGGTGAAGACTGGAGGGTGAATCAGAAGAAGTAGAAGAAGGAGAAGGAGAAGGTGAAGTCTGGAGGGTGAATCAGAAGAAGTAGAAGAAGGAGAAGGAGAAGGCGAAGTCTGGAGGGTGAATCAGAAGAAGCAGAAGAAGGAGAAGGAGAAGGTGAAGTCTGGAGGCTGAATCAGAAGAAGCAGAAGAAGGAGAAGGAGAAGATGAAGTCTGGAGGGTGAATCAGAAGAAGTAGAAGAAGGAGAAGGAGAAGGTGAGGTCTGGATGGTGAATCAGAAGAAGCAGAATAAGGAGAAGGAGAAGGTGAAGTCTGAAGGGTGAATCAGAAGAAGCAGAAGAAGGAGAAGGAGAAGGTGAAGTCTGGAGGGTGAATCAGAAGAAGCAGAAGAAGGAGAAGGAGAAGGTGAAGTCTGGAGGGTGAATCAGAAGAAGCAGAAGAAGGAGAAGGAGAAGGTGAAGTCTGGAGGGTGAATCAGAAGAAGTAGAAGAAGTAGAAGGAGAAGGTGAAGTCTGGAGGGTGAATCAGAAGAAGTAGAAGAAGGAGAAGGAGAAGGTGAGGTCTGGAGGGTGAATCAGAAGAAGCAGAAGAAGGAGAAGGAGAAGGTGAAGTCTGGAGGGTGAATCAGAAGAAGCAGAAGAAGGAGAAGGAGAAGATGAAGTCTGGAGGGCGAATCAGAAGAAGTAGAAGAAGGAGAAGGAGAAGGTGAAGTCTGGAGGGTGAATCAGAAGAAGCAGAAGAAGGAGAAGGAGAAGGTGAAGTCTGGAGGGTGAATCAGAAGAAGCAGAAGAAGGAGAAGGAGAAGGTGAAGTATGAAGGGTGAATCAGAAGAAGCAGAATAAGGAGAAGGAGAAGGTGAAGTCTGGAGGGTGAATCAGAAGAAGCAGAAGAAGGAGAAGGAGAAGGTGAAGTCTGGAGGGTGAATCAGAAGAAGTAGAAGAAGGAGAAGGAGAAGGTGAAGTCTGGAGGGTGAAGCAGAAGAAGTAGAAGAAGGAGAAGGAGAAGGTGAAGTCAGGAGGGTGAATCAGAAGAAGTAGAAGAAGGAGAAGGAGAAGGTGTAGTCAGGAGGGTGAATCAGAAGAAGCAGAAGAAGGAGAAGGAGAAGGTGAAGTCTGGAGCGTGAAACAGAAGAACAAAAGAAGGAGAAGGAGAAGGTGAAGTCTGGAGGGTGAATCAGAAGAAGCAGAAGAAAGAGAAGGAGAATGTGAAGTCTGGAGGGTGAATCAGAAGAAGTAGAAGAAGGAGAAGGAGAAGGTGAGATCTGGAGGGTGAATCAGAAGAAGCAGAAGAAGGAGAAGGAGAAGGTGAAGGCTGGAGGGTGAATCAGAAGAAGCAGAAGAAGGAGAAGGAGAAGATGAAGTCTGGAGGGTGAATCAGAAGAAGTAGAAGAAAGAGAAGGAGAAGGTGAGGTCTGGAGGGTGAATCAGAAGAAGCAGAAGAAGGAGAAGGAGAAGGTGAAGTCTGGAGGGTGAATCAGAAGAAGCAGAAGAAGGAGAAGGAGAAGGTGAAGTCTGGAGGGTGAATCAGAAGAAGCAGAAGAAAGAGAAGGAGCAGGTGAAGTCAGGAGGGTGAATCAGAAGAAGCAGAAGAAGGAGAAGGAGAAGGTGAAGTTAGGAGGGTGAATCAGAAGAAGCAAAAGAAGGAGAAGGAGAACGTGAAGTCAGGGGGGTGAAGCAGAAGAAGTAGAAGAAGGTGAAGGAGAAGGTGAAGTCAGGAGGGTGAAGCAGAAGAAGCAGAACAAGGACAAGGAGATGGTGAAGTCTGGATGGCGCAGCAGAAGAAGCAGAAGAAGGAGAAGGAGAAGGTGAAGTCTGGAGGGTGAAGCAGAAGAAGCAGAAGAAGGAGAAGGAGAAGGTGAAGTCTGGAGGGCGAAGCAGAAGAAGCAGAAGAAGGAGAAGGAGAAGGTGAAGTCAGGAGGTTGAAGCAGAAGAAGCAGAAGAAGGAGAAGGAGAAGGTGAAGTCTGGATGGTGAAGCAGCAGCAGCAGCAGAAGGAGAAGGAGAAGGTGAAGTCTGGAGGGTGAAGCAAAAGAAGCAGAAGAAGGAGAAGGAGAAGGTGAAGTCAGGAGGGTGAATCAGAAGAAGTAGAAGAAGGAGAAGGAGAAGGTGAAGTCTGGAGGGTGAATCAGAGGAAGTAGAAGAAGGAGAAGGAGAAGGTGAAGTCTGGAGGGTGAATCAGAAGAAGTAGAAGAAGGAGAAGGAGAAGGTGAAGTCTGGAGGGTGAATCAGAAGAAGCAGAAGAAGGAGAAGGAGAAGGTGAAGTCTGGAGGGAGAAGCAGAAGAAGTAGAAGAAGGAGAAGGAGAAGGTGAAGTCTGGAGGGTGAATCAGAAGAAGTAGAAGAAGGAGAAGGAGAAGGTGAAGTCTGGAGGGTGAATCAGAAGAAGTAGAAGAAGGAGAAGGAGAAGGTGAAGCCTGGAGGGTGAACCAGAAGAAGCAGAAGAAGGAGAAGGAGAAGGTGAAGTCTGGAGGGTGAATCAGAAGAAGTAGAAGAAGGAGAAGGAGAAGGTGTAGTCTGGAGGGTGAATCAGAAGAAGTAGACGAAGGAGAAGGAGAAGGTGAAGTCTGGAGGGTGAATCAGAAGAAGCAGAAGAAGGAGAAGGAGAAGGTGAAGTCTGGAGGGTGAATCAGAAGTAGCAGAAGAAGGAGGAGGAGAGGGTGAAGTCTGGAGGGTGAATCAGAAGAAGCAGAAGAAGGAGAAGGAGAAGGTGAAGTCAGGAGGGTGAATCAGAAGAAGTAGAAGAAGGAGAAGGAGAAGGTGAAGTCTGGAGGGTGAATCAGAAGAAGTAGAAGAAGGAGAAGGAGAAGGTGAAGTCTGGAGGGTGAATCAGAAGAAGTAGAAGAAGGAGAAGGAGAAGGTGAAGTCTGGAGGGTGAATCAGAAGAAGCAGAAGAAGGAGAAGGAGAAGGTGAAGTCTGGAGGGAGAAGCAGAAGAAGTAGAAGAATGAGAAGGAGAAGGTGAAGTCTGGAGGGTGAATCAGAAGAAGTAGAAGAAGGAGAAGGAGAAGGAGAAGTCTGGAGGGTGAATCAGAAGAAGTAGAAGAAGTAGAAGGAGAAGGTGAAGTCTGGAGGATGAATCAGAAGAAGTAGAAGAAGGAGAAGGAGAAGGTGAAGTCAGGAGGGTGAATCAGAAGAAGTAGAAGAAGGAGAAGGAGAAGATGAAGTCAGGAGGGCGAATCAGAAGAAGCACAAGAAGGAGAAGGAGAAGGTGAAGTCTGGAGGGTGAATCAGAAGAATCAGAAGAAGGAGAAGGAGAAGGTGAAGTCTGGAGGGTGAATCAGAAGAAGCAGAAGAAAGAGAAGGAGAAGGTGAAGTCTGGAGGGTGAAGCAGAAGAAGCAGAAGAAGGAAAGATGGAGAAGGAGAAGGTGAAGACTGGAGTGTGAATCAGAAGAAGTATAAGAAGGAGAAGGAGAAGGTGAAGTCTGGAGGGTGAATCAGAAGAAGTAGAAGAAGGAGAAGGAGAAGGTGAAGTCTGGAGGTTGAATCAGAAGAAGTAGAAGAAGGAGAAGGAGAAGGTGAAGTCTGGAGGGAGAATCAGAAGAAGTAGAAGAAGGAGAAGGAGAAGGTGAAGTCAGGAGGGTGAATCAGAAGAAGTAGAAGAAGGAGAAGGAGAAGGTGAGGTCTGGAGGGTGAATCAGAAGAAGCAGAAGAAGGAGAAGGAGAAGGTGAAGTCTGGAGGGTGAATCAGAAGAAGCAGAAGAAGGAGAAGGAGAAGGTGAAGTCTGGAGGGTGAATCAGAAGAAGCAGAAGAAGGAGAAGGAGAAGGTGAAGTCTGGAGGGTGAATCAGAAGAAGCAGAAGAAGGAGAAGGAGAAGGTGAAGTCTGGAGGGTGAATCAGAAGAAGCAGAAGAAGGAGAAGGAGAAGGTGAAGTTTGGAGGGTGAATCAGAAGTAGCAGAAGAAGGAGAAGGAGAGGGTGAAGTCTGGAGGGTGAATCAGAAGAAGCAGAAGAAGGAGAAGGAGAAGGTGAAGTCAGGAGGGTGAATCAAAGTAGAAGAAGGAGAAGGAGAAGGTGAAGTCAGGAGGGTGAATCAGAAGAAGCAGAAGAAGGAGATAGAGAAGGTGAAGTCTGGAGGGTGAATCAGAAGAATCAGAAGAAGGAGAAGGAGAAGGTGAAGTCTGGAGGGTGAATCAGAAGAAGCAGAAGAAGAGAAGGAGAAGGTGAAGTCTGGAGGGTGAAGCAGAAGAACAGAAGAAGGAGAAGGAGAAGGTGAAGACTGGAGGGTGAATCAGAAGAAGTAGAAGAAGGAGAAGGAGAAGGTGAAGTCTGGAGGGTGAATCAGAAGAAGTAGAAGAAGGAGAAGGAGAAGGTGAAGTCTGGAGGGTGAATCAGAAGAAGCAGAAGAAGGAGAAGGAGAAGGTGAAGTCTGGAGGGTGAATCAGAAGAAGCAGAAGAAGGAGAAGGAGAAGATGAAGTCTGGAGGGTGAATCAGAAGAAGTAGAAGAAGGAGAAGGAGAAGGTGAGGTCTGGAGGGTGACTCAGAAGAAGCAGAAGAAGGAGAAGGAGAAGGTGAAGTCTGGAGGGTGAATCAGAAGAAGCAGAAGAAGGAGAAGGAGAAGGTGAAGTCTGGAGGGTGAATCAGAAGAAGCAGAAGAAGGAGAAGGAGAAGGTGAAGTCTGGAGGGTGAATCAGAAGAAGCAGAAGAAGGAGAAGGAGAACGTGAAGTCTGGAGGGTGAATCAGAAGAAGTAGAAGAAGGAGAAGGAGAAGGTGAAGTCTGGAGGGTGAATCAGAAGAAGTAGAAGAAGGAGAAGGAGAAGGTGAAGTCTGGAGGGTGAATCAGAAGAAGCAGAAGAAGGAGAAGGGGAAGGTGAAGTCCGGAGGGTGAATCAGAAGAAGCAGAAGAAGGAGAAGGAGAAGATGACGTCTGGAGGGTGAATCAGAAGAAGTAGAAGAAGGAGAAGGAGAAGGTGAAGTTTGGAGGGTGAATCAGAAGAAGCAGAAGAAGGAGAAGGAGAAGGTGAAGTCTGGAGGGTGAATCAGAAGAAGCAGAAGAAGGAGAAGGAGAAGGTGAAGTCTGGAGGATGAATCAGAAGAAGCAGAATAAGGAGAAGGAGAAGGTGAAGTCTGGAGGGTGAATCAGAAGAAGCAGAAGAAGGAGAAGGAGAAGGTGAAGTCTGGAGGGTGAATCAGAAGAAGCAGAAGAAGGAGAAGGAGAAGGTGAAGTCTGGAGGGTGAATCAGAAGAAGCAGAAGAAGTAGAAGGAGAAGGTGAAGTCTGGAGGGTGAATCAGAAGAAGTAGAAGAAGGAGAAGGAGAAGGTGAAGTCTGGAGGGTGAATCAGAAGAAGCAGAAGAAGGAGAAGGAGAAGGTGAAGTCAGGAGGGTGAATCAGAAGAAGCAGAAGAAGGAGAAGGAGAAGGTGAAGTCTGGAGGGTGAATCAGAAGAAGCAGAAGAAGGAGAAGGAGACGGTGAAGACTGGAGGGTGATTCAGAAGAAGTAGAAGAAGGAGAAGAAGAAGGTGAAGTCTGGAGGGTGAATCAGAAGAAGTAGAAGAAGGAGAAGGAGAAGGCGAAGTCTGGAGGGTGAATCAGAAGAAGCAGAAGAAGGAGGAGGAGACGGTGAAGTCTGGAGGGTGAATCAGACGAAGCAGAAGAAGGAGAAGGAGAAGATGAAGTCTGGAGGGTGAATCAGAAGAATTAGAAGAAGGAGAAGGAGAAGGTGAGGTCTGGAGGGTGAATCAGAAGAAGCAGAAGAAGGAGAAGGAGAAGGTGAAGTCTGGAGGGTGAATCAGAAGAAGCAGAAGAAGGAGATGGAGAAGGTGAAGTCTGGAGGGTGAATCAGAAGAAGTAGAAAAAGGAGAAGGAGAAGGTGAAGTCTGGAGGGTGAATCAGAAGAAGTCGAAGAAGGAGAAGGAGAAGGTGAAGTCTGGAGGGTGAATCAGAAGAAGCAGAAGAAGGAGAAGGAGAAGGTGAATTCTGGAGGGTGAATCAGAAGAAGCAGAAGAAGGAGAAGGAGAAGGTGAAGTCTGGAGGGTGAATCAGAAGAAGCAGAAGAAGTAGAAGGAGAAGGTGATGTCTGGAGGGTGAATCAGAAGAAGTAGAAGAAGGAGAAGGAGAAGGTGAAGTCTGGAGGGTGAATCAGAAGAAGCAGAAGAAGGAGAAGGAGAAGGTGAAGTCTGGAGGGTGAATCAGAAGAAGCAGAAGAAGGAGAAGGAGAAGGTGAAGACTGGAGGGTGAATCAGAAGAAGTAGAAGAAGGAGAAGGAGAAGGTGAAGTCTGGAGGGTGAATCAGAAGAAGTAGAAGAAGGAGAAGGAGAAGGCGAAGTCTGGAGGGTGAATCAGAAGCAGCAGAAGAAGGAGAAGGAGAAGGTGAAGTCTGGAGGGTGAATCAGAAGAAGCAGAAGAAGGAGAAGGAGAAGATGAAGTCTGGAGGGTGAATCAGAAGAATTAGAAGAAGGAGAAGGAGAAGGTGAGGTCTGGAGGGTGACTCAGAAGAAGCAGAAGAAGGAGAAGGAGAAGGTGAAGTCTGAAGGGTGAATCAGAAGAAGCAGAAGAAGGAGAAGGAGAAGGTGAAGTCTGGAGGGTGAATCAGAAGAAGCAGAAGAAGGAGAAGGAGAAGGTGAAGTCTGGAGGGTGAATCAGAAGAAGCAGAAGAAGGAGAAGGAGAACGTGAAGTCTGGAGGGTGAATCAGAAGAAGTAGAAGAAGGAGAAGGAGAAGGTGAAGTCTGGAGGGTGAATCAGAAGAAGTAGAAGAAGGAGAAGGAGAAGGTGAAGTCTGGAGGGTGAATCAGAAGAAGCAGAAGAAGGAGAAGGGGAAGGTGAAGTCCGGAGGGTGAATCAGAAGAAGCAGAAGAAGGAGAAGGAGAAGATGACGTCTGGAGGGTGAATCAGAAGAAGTAGAAGAAGGAGAAGGAGAAGGTGAAGTTTGGAGGGTGAATCAGAAGAAGCAGAAGAAGGAGAAGGAGAAGGTGAAGTCTGGAGGGTGAATCAGAAGAAGCAGAAGAAGGAGAAGGAGAAGGTGAAGTCTGGAGGATGAATCAGAAGAAGCAGAATAAGGAGAAGGAGAAGGTGAAGTCTGGAGGGTGAATCAGAAGAAGCAGAAGAAGGAGAAGGAGAAGGTGAAGTCTGGAGGATGAATCAGAAGAAGTAGAAGAAGGAGAAGGAGAAGGTGAAGTCTGGAGGGTGAAGCAGAAGAAGTAGAAGAAGGAGAAGGAGAAGGTGAAGTCAGGAGGGTGAATCTGAAGAAGTAGACGAAGGAGAAGGAGAAGGTGAAGTCTGGAGGGTGAATCAGAAGAAGTAGAAGAAGGAGAAGGAGAAGGTGAAGTCAGGAGGGTGAATCAGAAGAAGTAGAAGAAGGAGAAGGAGAAGATGAGGTCTGGAGGGTGAATCAGTAGAAGCAGAAGAAGGAGAAGGAGAAGGTGAAGTCTGGAGGGTGAATCAGAAGAAGCAGAAGAAGGAGAAGGAGAAGGTGAAGTCTGGAGGGTGAATCAGAAGAAGCAGAAGAAGGAGAAGGAGAAGGTGAAGTCAGGAGGGTGAATCAGAAGAAGCAGAAGAAGGAGAAGGAGAAGGTGAAGTTAGGAGGGTGAATCAGAAGAAGCAGAAGAAGGAGAAGGAGAAGGTGAAGTCAGGGGGTGAAGCAGAAGAAGCAGAAGAAGGAGAAGGAGAAGGTGAAGTCAGGAGGGTGAAGCAGAAGAAGCAGAAGAAGGAGAAGGAGAAGGTGAAGTCTGGCGGGCGCAGCAGAAGAAGCAGAAGAAGGAGAAGGAGAAGGTGAAGTCTGGAGGGTGAAGCAGAAGAAGCAGAAGAAGGAGAAGGAGAAGGTGAAGTCTGGAGGGTGAATCAGAAGAAGTAGAAGAAGGAGAAGGAGAAGGTGAAGTCAGGAGTGTGAAGCAGAAGAAGCAGAAGAAGGAGAAGGAGAAGGTGAGGTCTGGAGGGTGAAGCAGAAGAATCAGAAGAAGGAGAAGGAGAAGGTGAAGTCTGGAGGGCGAAGCAGAAGAAGCAGAAGAAGGAGAAGGAGAAGGTGAAGTCTGGAGGGTGAAGCAGAAGAAGCAGAAGAAGGAGAAGGAGAAGGTGAAGTCTGGAGGGTGAATCAGAAGAAGTAGAAGAAGGAGAAGGAGAAGGTGAAGTCAGGAGGGTGAAGCAGAAGAAGCAGAAGAAGGAGAAGGAGAAGGTGAAGGCTGGAGGGTGAAGCAGAAGAAGCAGAAGAAGGAGAAGGTGAAGTCTGGAGGGTGAAGCAGAAGAAGCAGAAGAAGGAGAAGGAGAAGGTGAAGTCAGGAGTGTGAATCAGAAGAAGTAGAAGAAGGAGAAGGAGAAGGTGTAGTCTGGAGGGTGAATCAGAAGAAATAGACGAATGAGAAGGAGAAGGTGAAGTCTGGAGGGTGAATCAGACGAAGCAGAAGAAGGAGAAGGAGAAGGTGAAGTCTGGAGTGTGAATCAGAAGAAGTAGAAGAAGGAGAAGGAGAAGGTGAAGTCTGGAGGGTGAATCAGAAGAAGCAGAAGAAGGAGAAGGAGAAGGTGAAGTCTGGAGGGTGAATCAGAAGAAGCAGAAGAAGGAGAAGGAGAAGGTGAAGTCTGGAGGGTGAATCAGAAGAAGCAGAAGAAGGAGAAGGAGAAGGTGAAGTCTGGAGGGTGAATCAGAAGAAGCAGAAGACGTAGAAGGAGAAGGTGAAGTCTGGAGGGTGAATCAGAAGAAGTAGAAGGAGAAGGAGAAGGTGAAGTTTGGAGGGTGAATCAGAAGAAGCAGAAGAAGGAGAAGGAGAAGGTGAAGTCAGGAGGGTGAATCAGAAGAAGCAGAAGAAGGGGAAGGAGAAGGTGAAGTCTGGAGGGTGAATCAGAAGAAGCAGAACAAGGAGAAGGAGAAGGTGAAGACTGGAGGGTGTATCAGAAGAAGTAGAAGAAGCAGAAGGAGAAGGTGAAGTCTGGAGGGTGAATTAGAAGACGTAGAAGAAGGAGAAGGAGAAGGTGAGGTCTGGAGGGTGAATCCGAAGAAGCAGAAGAAGGAGAAGGAGAAGGTGAAGTCTGGAGGGTGAATCAGAAGAAGCAGAAGAAGGAGAAGGAGAAGGTGAAGACTGGAGGGTGAATCAGAAGAAGTAGAAGAAGGAGAAGGAGAAGATGAAGTCTGGAGGGTGAATCAGAAGAAGTAGAAGAAGGAGAAGGAGAAGGTGAGGTCTGGAGGGTGAATCAGAAGTAGCTGAAGAAGGAGAAGGAGAAGGTGAAGTCTGGAGGGTGAATCAGAAGAAGCAGAAGAAGGAGAAGGAGAAGGTGAAGTCTGCAGGGTGAATCAAAGGAAGCAGAAGAAGGAGAAGGAGAAGGTGAAGTCAGGAGGGTGAATCAGAAGAAGCAGAAGAAGGTGAAGGAGAAGGTGAAGTTAGGAGGGTGAAGCAGAAGAAGCAGAAGAAGGAGAAGGAGAAGGTGAAGTCTGGAGGGTGAATCAGAAGAAGTAGAAGAAGGAGTAGGAGAAGGTGAAGTCAGGAGGGTGAAGCAGAAGAAGCAGAAGAAGGAGAAGGAGAAGGTGAAGTCTGGAGGGTGAAGCAGGAGAAGCAGAAGAAGGAGAAGGAGAAGGTGAAGTCTGGAGGGCGAAGCAGAAGAAGCAGAAGAAGGAGAAGGAGAAGCAGAAGAAGCAGAAGAAGGAGAAGGAGAAGGTCAAGTCTGGAGTGTGAATCGGAAGAAGTAGAAGAAGGAGAAGGAGAAGGTGAAGTCAGGAGGGTGAAGCAGAAGAAGCAGAAGAAGGAGAAGGAGAAGGTGAAGTCCGGAGGGTGAAGCAGAAGAAGCAGAAGAAGGAGAAGGAGAAGGTGAAGTCTGGAGGGTGAAGCAGAAGAAGCAGAAGAAGGAGAAGGAGAAGGTGAAGTCAGGAAGGTGAATCAGAAGAAGTAGAAGAAGGAGAATGGGAAGGTGTAGTCTGGAGGGTGAATCAGAAGAAGTAGACGAAGGAGAAGGAGAAGGTGAGGTCTGGAGGGTGAATCAGAAGAAGCAGAAGAAGGAGAAGGAGAAGGTGTAGTCTGGAGGGTGAATCAGAAGAAGTAGAAGAAGGAGAAGGAGATGGTGAAGTCTGGAGGGTGAATCAGAAGAAGCAGAAGAAGGAGAAGGAGAAGGTGAAGTCTGGAGGGTGAATCAGAAGAAGCAGAAGAAGGAGAAGGAGAAGGTGAAGTCTGGAGGGTGAATCAGAAGAAGCAGAAGAAGGAGAAGGAGAAGGTGAAGTCTGGAGGTTGAATCAGAAGAAGCAGAAGAAGTAGAAGGAGAAGGTGAAGTCTGGAGGGTGAATCAGAAGAAGTAGAAGAAGGAGAAGGAGAAGGTGAAGTTTGGAGGGTGAATCAGAAGAAGCAGAAGAAGGAGAAGGAGAAGGTGAAGTCAGGAGGGTGAATCAGAAGAAGCAGAAGAAGGAGAAGGAGAAGGTGAAGTCTGGAGGGTGAATCAGAAGAAGCAGAAGAAGGAGAAGGAGAAGGTGAAGACTGGAGGGTGAATCAGAAGAAGTAGAAGAAGCAGAAGGAGAAGGTGAAGTCTGGAGGGTGAATCAGAAGAAGCAGAAGAAGGAGAAGGAGAAGGTGAAGTCTGGAGGGTGAATCAGAAGAAGTAGAAGAAGGAGAAGGAGAAGGTGAAGACTGGAGGGTGAATCAGAAGAAGTACAAGAAGCAGAAGGAGAAGGTGAAGTCTGGAGGGTGAATCAGAAGAAGTAGAAGAAGGAGAAGGAGAAGGTAAGGTCTGGAGGGTGAATCAGAAGAAGCAGAAGGAGGAGAAGGAGAAGGTGAAGTCTGGAGGGTGAATAAGAAGAAGCAGAAGAAGGAGAAGGAGAAGGTGAAGACTGGAGGGTGAATCAGAAGAAGTAGAAGAAGGAGAAGGAGAAGATGAAGTCTGGAGGGTGAATCAGAAGAAGTAGAAGAAGGTGAGGTCTGGAGGGTGAATCAGAAGAAGCAGAAGAAGGAGAAGGAGAAGGTAAAGTCTGGAGGGTGAAGCAGAAGAAGCAGAAGAATGAAAAGGAGAAGTTGAGGTCTGGAGGGTGAATCAGAAGAAGTAGAAGAAGGAGAAGCAGAAGGTGAAGTCTGGAGGGTGAATTAGAAGAAGTAGAAGAAGGAGAAGGAGAAGGTGAAGTTTGGAGGGTGAATCAGAAGAAGCAGAAGAAGGAGAAGGAGAAGGTGAAGTCAGGAGGGTGAATCAGAAGAAGCAGAAGAAGGAGAAGGAGAAGGTGAAGTCTGGAGGGTGAATCAGAAGAAGCAGAAGAAGGAGAAGGAGAAGGTGAAGACTGGAGGGTGAATCAGAAGAAGTAGAAGAAGCAGAAGCAGAAGGTGAAGTCTGGAGGGTGAATCAGAAGAAGTAGAAGAAGGAGAAGGAGAAGGTGAGGTCTGGAGGGTGAATCAGAAGAAGCAGAAGAAGGAGAAGCAGAAGGTGAAGTCTGGAGGGTCAATCAGAAGAAGTAGAAGAAGGAGAAGGAGAAGGTGAGGTCTGGAGGGTGAATCAGAAGAAGTAGAAGAAGGAGAAGGAGAAGGTGAAGTCTGGAGGGTGAATCAGAAGAAGCAGAAGAAGGAGAAGGAGAAGGTGAAGTCTGGAGGGTGAATCAGAAGAAGTAGAAGAAGGAGAAGGAGAAGGTGTAGTCTGGAGGGTGAATCCGAAGAAGTAGACGAAGGAGAAGGAGAAGGTGAAGTCTGGAGGGTGAATCAGAATAAGCAGAAGAAGGAGAAGGAGAAGGTGAAGTCTGGAGGGTGAATCAGAAGAAGTAGAAGAAGGAGAAGGAGAAGGTGAAGTCTGGAGGGTGAATCAGAAGAAGCAGGAGAAGGAGAAGGAGAAGGTGAAGTCTGGAAGGTGAATCAGAAGAAGCAGAAGAAGGAGAAGGAGAAGGTGAAGTCTGGAGGGTGAATCAGAAGAAGCAGAAGAAGGAGAAGGAGAAGGTGAAGTCTGGAGGGTGAATCAGAAGAAGCAGAAGAAGTAGAAGGAGAAGGTGAAGTCTGGAGGGTGAATCAGAAGAAGTAGAAGAAGGAGAAGGAGAAGCTGAAGTCTGGAGGGTGAATCAGAAGAAGTAGAATAAGGAGAAGGAGAAGGCGAAGTCTGGAGTGTGAATCAGAAGAAGCAGAAGAAGGAGAAGGAGAAGGTGAAGTCTGGAGGGTGAATCAGAAGAAGTAGAAGAAGGAGAAGGAGAAGGTGAAGTCTGGAGGGAGAAGCAGAAGAAGTAGAAGAAGGAGAAGCAGAAGGTGAAGTCTGGAGGGTGAATCCGAAGAAGTAGACGAAGGAGAAGAAGAAGGTGAAGTCTGGAGGGTGAATCAGAAGAAGCAGAAGAAGGAGAAGGAGAAGGTGAAGTCTGGAGGGTGAATCAGAAGAAGTAGAAGAAGGAGAAGGAGAAGGTGAAGTCTGGAGGGTGAATCAGAAGAAGCAGGAGAAGGAGAAGGAGAAGGTGAAGTCTGGAGGGTGAATCAGAAGAAGTAGAAGAAGGAGAAGGAGAAGGTGAAGTCTGGAGGGTGAATCAGAAGAAGCAGGAGAAGGAGAAGGAGAAGGTGAAGTCTGGAGGGTGAATCAGAAGAAGCAGAAGAAGGAGAAGGAGAAGGTGAAGTCTGGAGGGTGAATCAGAAGAAGCAGAAGAAGGAGAAGGAGAAGGTGAAGTCTGGAGGGTGAATCAGAAGAAGCAGAAGAAGTAGAAGGAGAAGGTGAAGTCTGGAGGGTGAATCAGAAGAAGTAGAAGAAGGAGAAGGAGAAGGTGAAGTCTGGAGGGTGAATCAGAAGAAGTAGAAGAAGGAGAAGGAGAAGGCGAAGTCTGGAGTGTGAATCAGAAGAAGCAGAAGAAGGAGAAGGAGAAGGTGAAGTCTGGAGGGTGAATCAGAAGAAGCAGAAGAAGGAGAAGGAGAAGGTGAAGTCTGGAGGGTTAATCAGAAGAAGCAGAAGAAGTAGAAGGAGAAGGTGAAGTCTGGAGGGTGAATCAGAAGAAGTAGAAGAAGGAGAAGGAGAAGGTGAAGTCTGGAGGGTGAATCAGAAGAAGCAGAAGAAGGAGAAGGAGAAGATGAACTCTGGAGGGTGAATCAGAAGAAGTAGAAGAAGGAGAAGGAGAAGGTGAAGTCTGGAGGGTGAATCAGAAGATGTAGAAGAAGGAGAAGGAGAAGGCGAAGTCTGGAGGGTGAATCAGAAGAAGCAGAAGAAGGAGAAGGAGAAGGTGAAGTCTGGAGGGTGAATCAGAAGAAGCAGAAGAAGGAGAAGGAGAAGATGAAGTCTGGAGGGTGAATCAGAAGAAGCAGAAGAAGGAGAAGGAGAAGGTGAAGTCTGGAGGGTGAATCAGATGAAGCAGAAGAAGGAGAAGGAGAAGGTGAAGTCTGGAGGGTGAAGCAGAAGAAGCAGAAGAAGGAGAAGTAGAAGGTGAAGTCTGGAGGGTGAATCAGAAGAAGAAGAAGAAGGAGAAGGAGAAGGTGAAGTCTGGAGGGTGAATCAGAAGAAGCAGAAGAAGTAGAAGGAGAAGGTGAAGTCTGGAGGGTGAATCAGAAGAAGTAGAAAAGGAGAAGGAGAAGGTGAAGTCTGGAGGGTGAATCAGAAGAAGCAGAAGAAGGAGAAGGAGAAGGTGAAGTCAGGAGGGTGAATCAGAAGAAGCAGAAGAAGGAGAAGGAGAAGTTGAAGTCTGGAGGGTGAATCAGAAGAAGCAGAAGAAGGAGAAGGAGAAGGTGAAGACTGGAGGATGAATCAGAAGAAGTAGAAGAAGGAGAAGCAGAAGGTCAAGTCTGGAGGGTGAATCAGAAGAAGTAGAAGAAGGAGAAGGAGAAGGCGAAGTCTGGAGGGTGAATCAGAAGAAGCAGAAGAAGGAGAAGGAGAAGGTGAAGTCTGGAGGGTGAATCAGAAGAAGCAGAAGAAGGAGAAGGAGAAGATGAACTCTGGAGGGTGAATCAGAAGAAGCAGAAGAAGGAGAAGGAGAAGGTGAAGTCTGGAGGGTGAATCAGAAGAAGTAGAAGAAGGAGAAGGAGAAGGCGAAGTCTGGAGGGTGAATCAGAAGAAGCAGAAGAAGGAGAAGGAGAAGGTGGAGACTGGAGGGTGAATCAGAAGAAGTAGAAGAAGGTGAAGGAGAAGGTGAAGTCTGGAGGGTTAATCAGAAGAAGCAGAAGAAGGAGAAGGAGAAGGTGAAGTCAGGAGGGTGAATCAGAAGAAGCAGAAGAAGGAGAAGGAGAAGGTGAAGTCTGGAGGGTGAATCAGAAGAAGCAGAAGAAGGAGAAGGAGAAGGTGAAGTCAGGAGGGTGAATCAGAAGAAGCAGAAGAAGGAGAAGGAGAAGTTGAAGTCTGGAGGGTGAATCAGAAGAAGCAGAAGAAGGAGAAGGAGAAGGTGAAGACTGGAGGATGAATCAGAAGAAGTAGAAGAAGGAGAAGCAGAAGGTCAAGTCTGGAGGGTGAATCAGAAGAAGTAGAAGAAGGAGAAGGAGAAGGCGAAGTCTGGAGGGTGAATCAGAAGAAGCAGAAGAAGGAGAAGGAGAAGGTGAAGTCTGGAGGGTGAATCAGAAGAAGCAGAAGAAGGAGAAGGAGAAGATGAACTCTGGAGGGTGAATCAGAAGAAGCAGAAGAAGGAGAAGGAGAAGGTGAAGTCTGGAGGGTGAATCAGAAGAAGTAGAAGAAGGAGAAGGAGAAGGCGAAGTCTGGAGGGTGAATCAGAAGAAGCAGAAGAAGGAGAAGGAGAAGGTGGAGACTGGAGGGTGAATCAGAAGAAGTAGAAGAAGGTGAAGGAGAAGGTGAAGTCTGGAGGGTTAATCAGAAGAAGCAGAAGAAGGAGAAGGAGAAGGTGAAGTCAGGAGGGTGAATCAGAAGAAGCAGAAGAAGGAGAAGGAGAAGGTGAAGTCTGGAGGGTGAATCAGAAGAAGCAGAAGAAGGAGAAGGAGAAGATGAACTCTGGAGGGTGAATCAGAAGAAGCAGAAGAAGGAGAAGGAGAAGGTGAAGTCTGGAGGGTGAATCAGAAGATGTAGAAGAAGGAGAAGGAGAAGGCGAAGTCTGGAGGGTGAATCAGAAGAAGCAGAAGAAGGAGAAGGAGAAGGTGAAGTCTGGAGGGTGAATCAGAAGAAGCAGAAGAAGGAGAAGGAGAAGATGAAGTCTGGAGGGTGAATCAGAAGAAGCAGAAGAAGGAGAAGGAGAAGGTGAAGTCTGGAGGGTGAATCAGATGAAGCAGAAGAAGGAGAAGGTGAAGGTGAAGTCTGGAGGGTGAAGCAGAAGAAGCAGAAGAAGGAGAAGTAGAAGGTGAAGTCTGGAGGGTGAATCAGAAGAAGAAGAAGAAGGAGAAGGAGAAGGTGAAGTCTGGAGGGTGAATCAGAAGAAGCAGAAGAAGTAGAAGGAGAAGGTGAAGTCTGGAGGGTGAATCAGAAGAAGTAGAAAAGGAGAAGGAGAAGGTGAAGTCTGGAGGGTGAATCAGAAGAAGCAGAAGAAGGAGAAGGAGAAGGTGAAGTCAGGAGGGTGAATCAGAAGAAGCAGAAGAAGGAGAAGGAGAAGTTGAAGTCTGGAGGGTGAATCAGAAGAAGCAGAAGAAGGAGAAGGAGAAGGTGAAGACTGGAGGATGAATCAGAAGAAGTAGAAGAAGGAGAAGCAGAAGGTCAAGTCTGGAGGGTGAATCAGAAGAAGTAGAAGAAGGAGAAGGAGAAGGCGAAGTCTGGAGGGTGAATCAGAAGAAGCAGAAGAAGGAGAAGGAGAAGGTGAAGTCTGGAGGGTGAATCAGAAGAAGCAGAAGAAGGAGAAGGAGAAGATGAACTCTGGAGGGTGAATCAGAAGAAGCAGAAGAAGGAGAAGGAGAAGGTGAAGTCTGGAGGGTGAATCAGAAGAAGTAGAAGAAGGAGAAGGAGAAGGCGAAGTCTGGAGGGTGAATCAGAAGAAGCAGAAGAAGGAGAAGGAGAAGGTGGAGACTGGAGGGTGAATCAGAAGAAGTAGAAGAAGGTGAAGGAGAAGGTGAAGTCTGGAGGGTTAATCAGAAGAAGCAGAAGAAGGAGAAGGAGAAGGTGAAGTCAGGAGGGTGAATCAGAAGAAGCAGAAGAAGGAGAAGGAGAAGGTGAAGTCTGGAGGGTGAATCAGAAGAAGCAGAAGAAGGAGAAGGAGAAGATGAACTCTGGAGGGTGAATCAGAAGAAGCAGAAGAAGGAGAAGGAGAAGGTGAAGTCTGGAGGGTGAATTAGAAGAAGCAGAAAAAGGAGAAGTAGAAGGTGAAGTCTGGAGGGTGAATCAGAAGAAGTAAAAGAAGGAGAAGGAGAAGGTGAAGTCTGGAGTGTGAATCAGAAGAAGTAGAAGAAGGAGAAGGAGAAGGTGAAGTCTGGAGGGTGAATCAGAAGAAGCAGAAGAAGGAGAAGGAGAAGGTGAAGTCTGGAGGGTGAATCAGAAGAAGTAGAAGAAGGAGAAGGAGAAGGTGAAGTCTGGAGGGTGAATCAGAAGATGTAGAAGAAGGAGAAGGAGAAGGCGAAGTCTGGAGGGTGAATCAGAAGAAGCAGAAGAAGGAGAAGGAGAAGGTGAAGTCTGGAGGGTGAATCAGAAGAAGCAGAAGAAGGAGAAGGAGAAGATGAAGTCTGGAGGGTGAATCAGAAGAAGCAGAAGAAGGAGAAGGAGAAGGTGAAGTCTGGAGGGTGAATCAGATGAAGCAGAAGAAGGAGAAGGAGAAGGTGAAGTCTGGAGGGTGAAGCAGAAGAAGCAGAAGAAGGAGAAGTAGAAGGTGAAGTCTGGAGGGTGAATCAGAAGAAGAAGAAGAAGGAGAAGGAGAAGGTGAAGTCTGGAGGGTGAATCAGAAGAAGCAGAAGAAGTAGAAGGAGAAGGTGAAGTCTGGAGGGTGAATCAGAAGAAGTAGAAAAGGAGAAGGAGAAGGTGAAGTCTGGAGGGTGAATCAGAAGAAGCAGAAGAAGGAGAAGGAGAAGGTGAAGTCAGGAGGGTGAATCAGAAGAAGCAGAAGAAGGAGAAGGAGAAGTTGAAGTCTGGAGGGTGAATCAGAAGAAGCAGAAGAAGGAGAAGGAGAAGGTGAAGACTGGAGGATGAATCAGAAGAAGTAGAAGAAGGAGAAGCAGAAGGTCAAGTCTGGAGGGTGAATCAGAAGAAGTAGAAGAAGGAGAAGGAGAAGGCGAAGTCTGGAGGGTGAATCAGAAGAAGCAGAAGAAGGAGAAGGAGAAGGTGAAGTCTGGAGGGTGAATCAGAAGAAGCAGAAGAAGGAGAAGGAGAAGATGAACTCTGGAGGGTGAATCAGAAGAAGCAGAAGAAGGAGAAGGAGAAGGTGAAGTCTGGAGGGTGAATCAGAAGAAGTAGAAGAAGGAGAAGGAGAAGGCGAAGTCTGGAGGGTGAATCAGAAGAAGCAGAAGAAGGAGAAGGAGAAGGTGGAGACTGGAGGGTGAATCAGAAGAAGTAGAAGAAGGTGAAGGAGAAGGTGAAGTCTGGAGGGTTAATCAGAAGAAGCAGAAGAAGGAGAAGGAGAAGGTGAAGTCAGGAGGGTGAATCAGAAGAAGCAGAAGAAGGAGAAGGAGAAGGTGAAGTCTGGAGGGTGAATCAGAAGAAGCAGAAGAAGGAGAAGGAGAAGATGAACTCTGGAGGGTGAATCAGAAGAAGCAGAAGAAGGAGAAGAAGAAGGTGAAGTCTGGAGGGTGAATTAGAAGAAGCAGAAAAAGGAGAAGTAGAAGGTGAAGTCTGGAGGGTGAATCAGAAGAAGTAAAAGAAGGAGAAGGAGAAGGTGAAGTCTGGAGTGTGAATCAGAAGAAGTAGAAGAAGGAGAAGGAGAAGGTGAAGTCTGGAGGGTGAATCAGAAGAAGCAGAAGAAGGAGAAGGAGAAGGTGAAGTCTGGAGGGTGAATCAGAAGAAGCAGAAGAAGGAGAAGGAGATGATGAAGTCTGGAGGGTGAATCAGAAGAAGTAGAAGAAGGGGAAGGAGAAGGTAAAGTCTGGAGGGTGAAGCAGAAGAAGCAGAAGAAGGAGAAGGAGAAGGTGAAGTCTGGAGGATGAAGCAGAAGAAGCAGAAGAAGGAGAAGGAGAACGTGAAGTCAGGAGGGTGAATCAGAAGAAGCAGAATAAGGAGAAGGAGAAGGTGAAGTCTGGAGGGTGAATCAGAAGAAGCAGAAGAAGGAGAAGGAGAAGGTGAAGTCTGGAGGGTGAATCAGAAGAAGTCGAAGAAGGAGAAGGAGAAGGTGAAGTCTGGAGGGTGAAGCAGAAGAAGTAGAAGAAGGAGAAGGAGAAGGTGAAGTCTGGAGGGTGAATCAGAAGAAGCAGAAGAAAGAGAAGGAGAAGGTGAAGTCTGGACGGTGAATCAGAAGAAGTAAAAGAAGGAGAAGGAGAAGGTGAAGTCTGGAGGGTGAATCAGAAGAAGTAGAAGAAGGAGAAGGAGAAGGTGAAGTCTGGAGGGTGAATCAGAAGAAGCAGAAGAAGGAGAAGGAGAAGGTGAAGTCTGGAGGGTGAATCGGAAGAAGCAGAAGAAGGAGAAGGAGAAGATGAAGTCTGGAGGGTGAATCAGAAGAAGTAGAAGAAGGAGGAGGAGAAGGTGAAGTCTGGAGGGTGAATCAGAAGATGCAGAAGAAGGAGAAGGAGAAGGTGAAGTCTGGAGGGTGAATCAGAAGAAGCAGAAGAAGGAGGAGGAGAAGGTGAAGTCTGGAGGGTTAATCAGAAGAAGCAGAAGAAGGAGAAGGAGAAGGTGAAGTCAGGAGGGTGAATCAGAAGAAGCAGAAGAAGGAGAAGGAGAAGGTGAAGTCTGGAGGGTGAATCAGAAGAAGCAGAAGAAGGAGAAGGAGAAGATGAACTCTGGAGGGTGAATCAGAAGAAGCAGAAGAAGGAGAAGGAGAAGGTGAAGTCTGGAGGGTGAATCAGAAGATGTAGAAGAAGGAGAAGGAGAAGGCGAAGTCTGGAGGGTGAATCAGAAGAAGCAGAAGAAGGAGAAGGAGAAGGTGAAGTCTGGAGGGTGAATCAGAAGAAGCAGAAGAAGGAGAAGGAGAAGATGAAGTCTGGAGGGTGAATCAGAAGAAGCAGAAGAAGGAGAAGGAGAAGGTGAAGTCTGGAGGGTGAATCAGATGAAGCAGAAGAAGGAGAAGGTGAAGGTGAAGTCTGGAGGGTGAAGCAGAAGAAGCAGAAGAAGGAGAAGTAGAAGGTGAAGTCTGGAGGGTGAATCAGAAGAAGAAGAAGAAGGAGAAGGAGAAGGTGAAGTCTGGAGGGTGAATCAGAAGAAGCAGAAGAAGTAGAAGGAGAAGGTGAAGTCTGGAGGGTGAATCAGAAGAAGTAGAAAAGGAGAAGGAGAAGGTGAAGTCTGGAGGGTGAATCAGAAGAAGCAGAAGAAGGAGAAGGAGAAGGTGAAGTCAGGAGGGTGAATCAGAAGAAGCAGAAGAAGGAGAAGGAGAAGTTGAAGTCTGGAGGGTGAATCAGAAGAAGCAGAAGAAGGAGAAGGAGAAGGTGAAGACTGGAGGATGAATCAGAAGAAGTAGAAGAAGGAGAAGCAGAAGGTCAAGTCTGGAGGGTGAATCAGAAGAAGTAGAAGAAGGAGAAGGAGAAGGCGAAGTCTGGAGGGTGAATCAGAAGAAGCAGAAGAAGGAGAAGGAGAAGGTGAAGTCTGGAGGGTGAATCAGAAGAAGCAGAAGAAGGAGAAGGAGAAGATGAACTCTGGAGGGTGAATCAGAAGAAGCAGAAGAAGGAGAAGGAGAAGGTGAAGTCTGGAGGGTGAATCAGAAGAAGTAGAAGAAGGAGAAGGAGAAGGCGAAGTCTGGAGGGTGAATCAGAAGAAGCAGAAGAAGGAGAAGGAGAAGGTGGAGACTGGAGGGTGAATCAGAAGAAGTAGAAGAAGGTGAAGGAGAAGGTGAAGTCTGGAGGGTTAATCAGAAGAAGCAGAAGAAGGAGAAGGAGAAGGTGAAGTCAGGAGGGTGAATCAGAAGAAGCAGAAGAAGGAGAAGGAGAAGGTGAAGTCTGGAGGGTGAATCAGAAGAAGCAGAAGAAGGAGAAGGAGAAGATGAACTCTGGAGGGTGAATCAGAAGAAGCAGAAGAAGGAGAAGGAGAAGGTGAAGTCTGGAGGGTGAATTAGAAGAAGCAGAAAAAGGAGAAGTAGAAGGTGAAGTCTGGAGGGTGAATCAGAAGAAGTAAAAGAAGGAGAAGGAGAAGGTGAAGTCTGGAGTGTGAATCAGAAGAAGTAGAAGAAGGAGAAGGAGAAGGTGAAGTCTGGAGGGTGAATCAGAAGAAGCAGAAGAAGGAGAAGGAGAAGGTGAAGTCTGGAGGGTGAATCAGAAGAAGTAGAAGAAGGAGAAGGAGAAGGTGAAGTCTGGAGGGTGAATCAGAAGATGTAGAAGAAGGAGAAGGAGAAGGCGAAGTCTGGAGGGTGAATCAGAAGAAGCAGAAGAAGGAGAAGGAGAAGGTGAAGTCTGGAGGGTGAATCAGAAGAAGCAGAAGAAGGAGAAGGAGAAGATGAAGTCTGGAGGGTGAATCAGAAGAAGCAGAAGAAGGAGAAGGAGAAGGTGAAGTCTGGAGGGTGAATCAGATGAAGCAGAAGAAGGAGAAGGAGAAGGTGAAGTCTGGAGGGTGAAGCAGAAGAAGCAGAAGAAGGAGAAGTAGAAGGTGAAGTCTGGAGGGTGAATCAGAAGAAGAAGAAGAAGGAGAAGGAGAAGGTGAAGTCTGGAGGGTGAATCAGAAGAAGCAGAAGAAGTAGAAGGAGAAGGTGAAGTCTGGAGGGTGAATCAGAAGAAGTAGAAAAGGAGAAGGAGAAGGTGAAGTCTGGAGGGTGAATCAGAAGAAGCAGAAGAAGGAGAAGGAGAAGGTGAAGTCAGGAGGGTGAATCAGAAGAAGCAGAAGAAGGAGAAGGAGAAGTTGAAGTCTGGAGGGTGAATCAGAAGAAGCAGAAGAAGGAGAAGGAGAAGGTGAAGACTGGAGGATGAATCAGAAGAAGTAGAAGAAGGAGAAGCAGAAGGTCAAGTCTGGAGGGTGAATCAGAAGAAGTAGAAGAAGGAGAAGGAGAAGGCGAAGTCTGGAGGGTGAATCAGAAGAAGCAGAAGAAGGAGAAGGAGAAGGTGAAGTCTGGAGGGTGAATCAGAAGAAGCAGAAGAAGGAGAAGGAGAAGATGAACTCTGGAGGGTGAATCAGAAGAAGCAGAAGAAGGAGAAGGAGAAGGTGAAGTCTGGAGGGTGAATCAGAAGAAGTAGAAGAAGGAGAAGGAGAAGGCGAAGTCTGGAGGGTGAATCAGAAGAAGCAGAAGAAGGAGAAGGAGAAGGTGGAGACTGGAGGGTGAATCAGAAGAAGTAGAAGAAGGTGAAGGAGAAGGTGAAGTCTGGAGGGTTAATCAGAAGAAGCAGAAGAAGGAGAAGGAGAAGGTGAAGTCAGGAGGGTGAATCAGAAGAAGCAGAAGAAGGAGAAGGAGAAGGTGAAGTCTGGAGGGTGAATCAGAAGAAGCAGAAGAAGGAGAAGGAGAAGATGAACTCTGGAGGGTGAATCAGAAGAAGCAGAAGAAGGAGAAGAAGAAGGTGAAGTCTGGAGGGTGAATTAGAAGAAGCAGAAAAAGGAGAAGTAGAAGGTGAAGTCTGGAGGGTGAATCAGAAGAAGTAAAAGAAGGAGAAGGAGAAGGTGAAGTCTGGAGTGTGAATCAGAAGAAGTAGAAGAAGGAGAAGGAGAAGGTGAAGTCTGGAGGGTGAATCAGAAGAAGCAGAAGAAGGAGAAGGAGAAGGTGAAGTCTGGAGGGTGAATCAGAAGAAGCAGAAGAAGGAGAAGGAGATGATGAAGTCTGGAGGGTGAATCAGAAGAAGTAGAAGAAGGGGAAGGAGAAGGTAAAGTCTGGAGGGTGAAGCAGAAGAAGCAGAAGAAGGAGAAGGAGAAGGTGAAGTCTGGAGGATGAAGCAGAAGAAGCAGAAGAAGGAGAAGGAGAACGTGAAGTCAGGAGGGTGAATCAGAAGAAGCAGAATAAGGAGAAGGAGAAGGTGAAGTCTGGAGGGTGAATCAGAAGAAGCAGAAGAAGGAGAAGGAGAAGGTGAAGTCTGGAGGGTGAATCAGAAGAAGTCGAAGAAGGAGAAGGAGAAGGTGAAGTCTGGAGGGTGAAGCAGAAGAAGTAGAAGAAGGAGAAGGAGAAGGTGAAGTCTGGAGGGTGAATCAGAAGAAGCAGAAGAAAGAGAAGGAGAAGGTGAAGTCTGGACGGTGAATCAGAAGAAGTAAAAGAAGGAGAAGGAGAAGGTGAAGTCTGGAGGGTGAATCAGAAGAAGTAGAAGAAGGAGAAGGAGAAGGTGAAGTCTGGAGGGTGAATCAGAAGAAGCAGAAGAAGGAGAAGGAGAAGGTGAAGTCTGGAGGGTGAATCGGAAGAAGCAGAAGAAGGAGAAGGAGAAGATGAAGTCTGGAGGGTGAATCAGAAGAAGTAGAAGAAGGAGGAGGAGAAGGTGAAGTCTGGAGGGTGAATCAGAAGATGCAGAAGAAGGAGAAGGAGAAGGTGAAGTCTGGAGGGTGAATCAGAAGAAGCAGAAGAAGGAGGAGGAGAAGGTGAAGTCTGGAGGGTGAATCAGAAGAAGCATTATAAGGAGAAGGAGAAGGTGAAGTCTAGAGGGTGAATCAGAAGAAGCAGAAGAAGGAGAAGGAGAAGGTGAAGTCTGGAGGGTGAATCAGAAGAAGTAGAAGAAGGAGAAGGAGAAGGTGAAGTCTGGAGGGTGAAGCAGAAGAAGTAGAAGAAGGAGAAGGAGAAGGTGAAGTCAGGAGGGTGAATCAGAAGAAGTAGAAGAAGGAGAAGGAGAAGGTGAAGTCAGGAGGGTGAATCAGAAGAAGCAGAAGAAGGAGAAGGAGAAGGTGAAGTCTGGAGGGTGAATCAGAAGAATCAGAAGAAGGAGAAGGAGAAGGTGAAGTCTGGAGGGTGAATCAGAAGAAGCAGAAGAAAGAGAAGGAGAGGGTGAAGTCTGGAGGGTGAAGCAGAAGAAGCAGAAGAAGGAGAAGCAGAAGGCGAAGACTGGAGGGTGAATCAGAAGAAGTAGAAGAAGGAGAAGGAGAAGGTGAAGTCTGGAGGATGAATCAGAAGAAGTAGAAGAAGGAGAAGGAGAAGGTGAAGTCTGGAGGGTGAATCAGAAGAAGCAGAAGAAGGAGAAGGAGAAGGTGAGGTCTGGAGGGTGAATCAGAAGAAGCAGAAGAAGGCGAAGGAGAAGATGAAGTCTGAAGGGTGAATCAGAAGAAGTAGAAGAAGGAGAAGGAGAAGGTGAGGTCTGGAGGGTGAATCAGAAGAAGCAGAAGAAGGAGAAGGAGAAGGTGAAGTCTGGAAGGTGAATCAGAAGAAGCAGAAGAAGCAGAAGGAGAAGGTGAAGTCTGGAGGGTGAATCAGAAGAAGCAGAAGAAGGAGAAGGAGAAGGTGAAGTCAGGAGGGTGAATCAGAAGAAGCAGAAGAAGGAGAAGGAGAAGGTGAAGTTAGGAGGGTGAATCAGAAGAAGCAGAAGAAGGAGAAGGAGAAGGTGAAGTCACGGGGGTGAAGCAGAAGAAGTAGAAGAAGGAGAAGGAGAAGGTGAAGTCAGGAGGGTGAAGCAGAAGAAGCAGAAGAAGGAGAAGGATAAGGTGAAGTCTGGAGGGCGCAGCAGAAGGAGCAGAAGAAGGAGAAGGAGAAGGTGAAGTCTGGAGGGTGAAGCAGAAGAAGCAGAAGAAGGAGAAGGAGAAGGTGAAGTCAGGAGGGTGAAGCAGAAGAAGCAGAAGAAGGAGAAGGAGAAGGTGAAGTCTGGAGGGTGAAGCAGAAGAAGCAGAAGAAGGAGAAGGAGAATGTGAAGTCTGGAGGGCGAAGCAGAAGAAGGAGAAGGAGAAAGTGAAGTCTGGAGGGTGAAGCAGAAGAAGCAGAAGAAGGAGAAGGAGAAGGTGAAGTCTGGAGGGTGAATCAGAAGAAGTAGAAGAAGGAGTAGGAGAAGGTGAAGTCAGGAGGGTGAAGCAGAAGAAGCAGAAGAAGGAGAAGGAGAAGGTGAAGTCTGGAGGGTGAAGCAGAAGAAGCAGAAGAAGGAGAAGGAGAAGGTGAAGTCTGGAGGGTGAAGCAGAAGAAGCAGAAGAAGGAGAAGGAGAAGGTGAAGTCAGGAGGGTGAATCAGAAGAAGCAGAAGAAGGAGAAGGAGAAGGTGAAGTCTGGAGGGTGAATCAGAAGAAGCAGAAGAAGGAGAAGGAGAAGATGAACTCTGGAGGGTGAATCAGAAGAAGCAGAAGAAGGAGAAGGAGAAGGTGAAGTCTGGAGGGTGAATCAGAAGAAGTAGAAGAAGGAGAAGGAGAAGGCGAAGTCTGGAGGGTGAATCAGAAGAAGCAGAAGAAGGAGAAGGAGAAGGTGGAGACTGGAGGGTGAATCAGAAGAAGTAGAAGAAGGTGAAGGAGAAGGTGAAGTCTGGAGGGTTAATCAGAAGAAGCAGAAGAAGGAGAAGGAGAAGGTGAAGTCAGGAGGGTGAATCAGAAGAAGCAGAAGAAGGAGAAGGAGAAGGTGAAGTCTGGAGGGTGAATCAGAAGAAGCAGAAGAAGGAGAAGGAGAAGATGAACTCTGGAGGGTGAATCAGAAGAAGCAGAAGAAGGAGAAGGAGAAGGTGAAGTCTGGAGGGTGAATTAGAAGAAGCAGAAAAAGGAGAAGTAGAAGGTGAAGTCTGGAGGGTGAATCAGAAGAAGTAAAAGAAGGAGAAGGAGAAGGTGAAGTCTGGAGTGTGAATCAGAAGAAGTAGAAGAAGGAGAAGGAGAAGGTGAAGTCTGGAGGGTGAATCAGAAGAAGCAGAAGAAGGAGAAGGAGAAGGTGAAGTCTGGAGGGTGAATCAGAAGAAGTAGAAGAAGGAGAAGGAGAAGGTGAAGTCTGGAGGGTGAATCAGAAGATGTAGAAGAAGGAGAAGGAGAAGGCGAAGTCTGGAGGGTGAATCAGAAGAAGCAGAAGAAGGAGAAGGAGAAGGTGAAGTCTGGAGGGTGAATCAGAAGAAGCAGAAGAAGGAGAAGGAGAAGATGAAGTCTGGAGGGTGAATCAGAAGAAGCAGAAGAAGGAGAAGGAGAAGGTGAAGTCTGGAGGGTGAATCAGATGAAGCAGAAGAAGGAGAAGGAGAAGGTGAAGTCTGGAGGGTGAAGCAGAAGAAGCAGAAGAAGGAGAAGTAGAAGGTGAAGTCTGGAGGGTGAATCAGAAGAAGAAGAAGAAGGAGAAGGAGAAGGTGAAGTCTGGAGGGTGAATCAGAAGAAGCAGAAGAAGTAGAAGGAGAAGGTGAAGTCTGGAGGGTGAATCAGAAGAAGTAGAAAAGGAGAAGGAGAAGGTGAAGTCTGGAGGGTGAATCAGAAGAAGCAGAAGAAGGAGAAGGAGAAGGTGAAGTCAGGAGGGTGAATCAGAAGAAGCAGAAGAAGGAGAAGGAGAAGTTGAAGTCTGGAGGGTGAATCAGAAGAAGCAGAAGAAGGAGAAGGAGAAGGTGAAGACTGGAGGATGAATCAGAAGAAGTAGAAGAAGGAGAAGCAGAAGGTCAAGTCTGGAGGGTGAATCAGAAGAAGTAGAAGAAGGAGAAGGAGAAGGCGAAGTCTGGAGGGTGAATCAGAAGAAGCAGAAGAAGGAGAAGGAGAAGGTGAAGTCTGGAGGGTGAATCAGAAGAAGCAGAAGAAGGAGAAGGAGAAGATGAACTCTGGAGGGTGAATCAGAAGAAGCAGAAGAAGGAGAAGGAGAAGGTGAAGTCTGGAGGGTGAATCAGAAGAAGTAGAAGAAGGAGAAGGAGAAGGCGAAGTCTGGAGGGTGAATCAGAAGAAGCAGAAGAAGGAGAAGGAGAAGGTGGAGACTGGAGGGTGAATCAGAAGAAGTAGAAGAAGGTGAAGGAGAAGGTGAAGTCTGGAGGGTTAATCAGAAGAAGCAGAAGAAGGAGAAGGAGAAGGTGAAGTCAGGAGGGTGAATCAGAAGAAGCAGAAGAAGGAGAAGGAGAAGGTGAAGTCTGGAGGGTGAATCAGAAGAAGCAGAAGAAGGAGAAGGAGAAGATGAACTCTGGAGGGTGAATCAGAAGAAGCAGAAGAAGGAGAAGAAGAAGGTGAAGTCTGGAGGGTGAATTAGAAGAAGCAGAAAAAGGAGAAGTAGAAGGTGAAGTCTGGAGGGTGAATCAGAAGAAGTAAAAGAAGGAGAAGGAGAAGGTGAAGTCTGGAGTGTGAATCAGAAGAAGTAGAAGAAGGAGAAGGAGAAGGTGAAGTCTGGAGGGTGAATCAGAAGAAGCAGAAGAAGGAGAAGGAGAAGGTGAAGTCTGGAGGGTGAATCAGAAGAAGCAGAAGAAGGAGAAGGAGATGATGAAGTCTGGAGGGTGAATCAGAAGAAGTAGAAGAAGGGGAAGGAGAAGATGAAGTCTGGAGGGTGAATCAGAAGAAGCAGAAGAAGGAGAAGGAGAAGGTGAAGTCTGGAGGGTGAATCAGAAGAAGCAGAAGACGGAGAAGGAGAAGGTGAAGTCTGGAGTGTGAATCAGAAGAAGCAGAATAAGGAGAAGGAGAAGGTGAAGTCTGGAGGCTGAATCAGAAGAAGCAGAAGAAGGAGAAGGAGGAGGTGAAGTCTGGAGGGTGAATCAGAAGAAGTAGAAGAAGGAGAAGGTGAAGTCTGGAGGGTGAAGGAGAAGAAGTAGAGGAAGGAGAAGGAGAAGGTGAAGTCAGGAGGGTGAATCAGATGAAGTAGAAGAAGGAGAAGGAGAAGGTGAAGTCAGGAGGGTGAATCAGAAGAAACAGAAGAAGGACAAGGAGAAGGTGAAGTCTGGAGGGTGAATCAGAAGAATCAGAAGAAGGAGACGGAGAAGGTGAAGTCTGGAGGGTGAATCAGAAGACGCAGAAGAAAGAGAAGGAGAAGGTGAAGTCTGGAGGGTGAAGCAGAAGAAGCAGAAGAAGGAGAAGGAGAAGGTGAGGACTGGAGGGTGAATCAGAAGAAGTAGAAGAAGGAGAAGGAGAAGGTGAAGTCTGGAGGGTGAATCAGAAGAAGTAGAAGAAGGAGAAGGAGAAGGTGAAGTCTGGAGGGTGAATCAGAAGAAGCAGAAGAAGGAGAAGGAGAAGGTGAAGTCTGGAGGGTGAATCAGAAGAAGCAGAAGAAGGAGAAGGAGAAGATGAAGTCTGGAGGGTGAATCAGAAGAAGTACAAGAAGGAGAAGGAGAAGGTGAGGTCTGGAGGGTGAATCAGAAGAAGCAGAAGAAGGAGAAGGAGAAGGTGAAGTCTGGAGGGTGAATCAGAAGAAGCAGAAGAAGGAGAAGGAGAAGGTGAAGTCTGGAGGGTGAATCAGAAGAAGCAGAAGAAGGAGAAGGAGAAGGTGGAGTCAGGAGGGTGAATCAGAAGAAGCAGAAGAAGGCGAAGGAGAAGGTGAAGTTAGGAGGGTGAATCAGAAGAAGCAGAAGAAGGAGAAGGAGAAGGTGAAGTCAGGGGGGTGAAGCAGAAGAAGTAGAAGAAGGAGAAGGAGAAGGTGAAGTCAGGAGGGTGAAGCAGAAGAAGCAGAAGAAGGAGAAGGAGAAGGTGAAGTCTGGAGGGCGCAGCAGAAGAAGCAGAAGAAGGAGAAGGAGAAGGTGAAGTCTGGAGGGTGAAGCAGAAGAAGCAGAAGAAGGAGAAGGAGAAGGTGAAGTCTGGAGGGTGAATCAGAAGAAGTAGAAGAAGGAGAAGGAGAAAGTGAAGTCAGGAGGTTGAAGCAGAAGAAGCAGAAGAAGGAGAAGGAGACGGTGAAGTCTGGAGGGTGAAGCAGAAGAAGCAGAAGAAGGAGAAGGAGAAGGTGAAGTCTGGAGGGTGAATCCGAAGAAGCAGAAGAAGGAGAAGGAGAAGGTGAAGTCTGGAGGGCGAATCAGAAGAAGCAGAAGAAGGAGAAGGAGAAGGTGAAGACTGGAGGGTGAATCAGAAGAAGTAGAAGAAGGAGAAGGAGAAGGTGAAGTCTGGAGGGTGAATCAGAAGAAGTAGAAGAAGGAGAAGGAGAAGGCGAAGTCTGGAGGGTGAATCAGAAGAAGCAGAAGAAGGAGAAGGAGAAGGTGAAGTCTGGAGGGTGAATCAGAAGAAGCAGAAGAAGGAGAAGGAGAAGATGAACTCTAGAGGGTGAATCAGAAGAAGCAGAAGAAGGAGAAGGAGAAGGTGAAGTCTGGAGGGTGAATCAGAAGAAGCAGAAGAAGGAGAAGTAGAAGGTGAAGTCTGGAGGGTGAATCAGAAGAAGTAGAAGAAGGAGAAGGAGAAGGTGAAGTCTGGAGTGTGAGTCAGAAGAAGTAGAAGAAGGAGAAGGAGAAGGTGAAGTCTGGAGGGTGAATCAGAAGAAGCAGAAGAAGGAGAAGGAGAAGGTGAAGTCTGGAGGGTGAATCAGAAGAAGCAGAAGAAGGAGAAAGAGAAGATAAAGTCTGGAGGGTGAATCAGAAGAAGTAGAAGAAGGAGAAGGAGAAGGTGAAGTCTGGAGGGTGAATCAGAAGAAGCAGAAGAAGGAGAAGGAGAAGGTGAAGTCTGGAGGGTGAATCAGAAGAAGCAGAAGAAGGAGAAGGAGAAGGTGAAGTCTGGAGTGTGAATCAGAAGAAGCAGAATAAGGAGAAGGAGAAGGTGAAGTCTGGAGGGTGAATCAGAAGAAGCAGAAGAAGGAGAAGGAGAAGGTGAAGTCTGGAGGGTGAATCAGAAGAAGTAGAAGAAGGAGAAGGAGAAGGTGAAGTCTGGAGGGTGAAGCAGAAGAAGTAGAAGAAGGAGAAGCAGAAGGTGAAGTCAGGAGGGTGAATCAGATGAAGTAGAAGAAGGAGAAGTAGAAGGTGAGGTCAGGATGGTGAATCAGAAGAAGCAGAAGAAGGTGAAGGAGAAGGTGAAGTCTGGAGGGTGAATCAGAAGAATCAGAAGAAGGAGAAGGAGAAGGTGAAGTCTGGAGGGTGAATCAGAAGAAGCAGAAGAAAGAGAAGGAGAAGGTGAAGTCTGGAGGGTGAAGCAGAAGAAGCAGAAGAAGGAGAAGGAGAAGGTGAAGACTGGAGGGTGAATCAGAAGAAGTAGAAGAAGGAGAAGGTGAAGTCTGGAGGGTGAATCAGAAGAAGTAGAAGAAGGAGAAGGAGAAGGTGAAGTCTGGAGGGTGAATCAGAAGAAGCAGAAGAAGGAGAAGGAGAAGATGAAGTCTGGAGGGTGAATCAGAAGAAGCAGAAGAAGGAGAAGGAGAAGGTGAAGTCTGGAGGGTGAATCAGAAGAAGCAGAAGAAGGAGAAGGAGAAGGTGGAGTCAGGAGGGTGAATCAGAAGGAGCAGAAGAAGGAGAAGGAGATGGTGAAGTTAGGAGGGTGAATCAGAAGAAGCAGAAGAAGGAGAAGGAGAAGGTGAAGTCAGGGGGGTGAAACAGAAGCAGTAGAAGAAGGAGAAGGAGAAGGTGAAGTCAGGAGGGTGAAGCAGAAGAAGCAGAAGAAGAAGAAGGAGAAGGTGAAGTCTGGAGGGCGCAGCAGAAGAAGCAGAAGAAGGAGAAGGAGAAGGTGAAGTCTGGAGGGTGAAGCAGAAGAAGCAGAAGAAGGAGAAGGAGAAGGTGAAGTCTGGAGGCTGAATCAGAAGAAGTAGTAGAAGGAGAAGGAGAAGGTGAAGTCAGGAGGGTGAAGCAGAAGAAGCAGAAGAAGGAGAAGGAGAAGCTGAATTCTGGAGGGTGAAGCAGAAGAAGCAGAAGAAGGAGAAGGAGAAGGTGGAGTCTGGAGGGTGAATCAGAAGAAGTAGTAGAAGGAGAAGGAGAAGGTGAAGTCTGGAGGGTGAATCAGAAGAAGCAGGAGAAGGAGAAGGAGAAGGTGAAGTCTGGAGGGTGAATCAGAAGAAGCAGAAGAAGGAGAAGGAGAAGGTGAAGTCTGGAGGGTGAATCAGAAGAAGCAGAAGAAGGAGAAGGAGAAGGTGAAGTCTGGAGGGTGAATCAGAAGAAGCAGAAGAAGTAGAAGGAGAAGGTGAAGTCTGGAGGGTGAATCAGAAGAAGTAGAAGAAGGAGAAGGAGAAGGTGAAGTCTGGAGGGTGAATCAGAAGAAGTAGAAGAAGGAGAAGGAGAAGGTGAAGTCTGGAGTGTGAATCAGAAGAAGCAGAAGAAGGAGAAGGAGAAGGTGAAGTCTGGAGGGTGAATCAGAAGAAGCAGAAGAAGGAGAAGGTGAAGGTGAAGTCTGGAGGGTTAATCAGAAGAAGCAGAAGAAGTAGAAGGAGAAGGTGAAGTCTGGAGGGTGAATCAGAAGAAGTAGAAGAAGGAGAAGGAGAAGGTGAAGTCTGGAGGGTGAATCAGAAGAAGCAGAAGAAGGAGAAGGAGAAGATGAACTCTGGAGGGTGAATCAGAAGAAGTAGAAGAAGGAGAAGGAGAAGGTGAAGTCTGGAGGGTGAATCAGAAGATGTAGAAGAAGGAGAAGGAGAAGGCAAAGTCTGGAGGGTGAATCAGAAGAAGCAGAAGAAGGAGAAGGAGAAGGTGAAGTCTGGAGGGTGAATCAGAAGAAGCAGAAGAAGGAGAAGGAGAAGATGAAGTCTGGAGGGTGAATCAGAAGAAGCAGAAGAAGGAGAAGGAGAAGGTGAAGTCTGGAGGGTGAATCAGATGAAGCAGAAGAAGGAGAAGGAGAAGGTGAAGTCTGGAGGGTGAAGCAGAAGAAGCAGAAGAAGGAGAAGGAGAAGGTGAAGTCTGGAGGGTGAATCAGAAGAAGTAGAAGAAGGAGAAGGAGAAGGTGAAGTCTGGAGGGTGAATCAGAAGAAGCAGAAGAAGTAGAAGGAGAAGGTGAAGTCTGGAGGGTGAATCAGAAGAAGTAGAAGAAGGAGAAGGAGAAGGTGAAGTCTGGAGGGTGAATCAGAAGAAGCAGAAGAAGGAGAAGGAGAAGGTGAAGTCAGGAGGGTGAATCAGAAGAAGCAGAAGAAGGAGAAGGAGAAGTTGAAGTCTGGAGGGTGAATCAGAAGAAGCAGAAGAAGGAGAAGCAGAAGGTGAAGACTGGAGGATGAATCAGAAGAAGTAGAAGAAGGAGAAGCAGAAGGTCAAGTCTGGAGGGTGAATCAGAAGAAGTAGAAGAAGGAGAAGGAGAAGGCGAAGTCTGGAGGGTGAATCAGAAGAAGCAGAAGAAGGAGAAGGAGAAGGTGAAGTCTGGAGGGTGAATCAGAAGAAGCAGAAGAAGGAGAAGGAGAAGATGAACTCTGGAGGGTGAATCAGAAGAAGCAGAAGAAGGAGAAGGAGAAGGTGAAGTCTGGAGGGTGAATCAGAAGAAGTAGAAGAAGGAGAAGGAGAAGGCGAAGTCTGGAGGGTGAATCAGAAGAAGCAGAAGAAGGAGAAGGAGAAGGTGGAGACTGGAGGGTGAATCAGAAGAAGTAGAAGAAGGAGAAGGAGAAGGTGAAGTCTGGAGGGTGAATCAGAAGAAGCAGAAGAAGGAGAAGGAGAAGGTGAAGTCAGGAGGGTGAATCAGAAGAAGCAGAAGAAGGAGCAGGAGAAGGTGAAGTCTGGAGGGTGAATCAGAAGAAGCAGAAGAAGGAGAAGGAGAAGATGAACTCTGGAGGGTGAATCAGAAGAAGCAGAAGAAGGAGAAGGAGAAGGTGAAGTCTGGAGGGTGAATTAGAAGAAGCAGAAGAAGGAGAAGTAGAAGGTGAAGTCTGGAGGGTGAATCAGAAGAAGTAAAAGAAGGAGAAGGAGAAGGTAAAGTCTGGAGTGTGAATCAGAAGAAGTAGAAGAAGGAGAAGGAGAAGGTGAAGTCTGGAGGGTGAATCAGAAGAAGCAGAAGAAGGAGAAGGAGAAGGTGAAGTCTGGAGGGTGAATCAGAAGAAGCAGAAGAAGGAGAAGGAGATGATGAAGTCTGGAGGGTGAATCAGAAGAAGTAGAAGAAGGGGAAGGAGAAGGTGAAGTCTGGAGTGTGAATCAGAAGAAGCAGAATAAGGAGAAGGAGAAGGTGAAGTCTGGAGGGTGAATCAGAAGAAGCAGAAGAAGGAGAAGGAGAAGGTGAAGTCTGGAGGGTGAATCAGAAGAAGTAGAAGAAGGAGAAGGAGAAGGTGAAGTCTGGAGGGTGAATCAGAAGAAGCAGAAAAAGGAGAAGGAGAAGGTGAAGTCTGGAAGGGTGAATCAGAAGAAGCAGAAGAAGGAGAAGGAGAAGATGAAGTCTGGAGGGTGAATCAGAAGAAGTAGAAGAAGGAGAAGGAGATGGTGAGGTCTGGAGGGTGAATTAGAAGAAGCAGAAGAAGGAGAAGGAGAAGGTGAAGTCTGGAGGGTGAATCAGAAGAAGCAGAAGAAGGAGAAGGAGAAGGTGAAGTCTGGAGGGTGAATCAGAAGAAGCAGAAGAAGGAGAAGGAGAAGGTGAAGTCAGGAGGGTGAATCAGAAGAAGCAGAAGAAGAGAAGGAGAAGGTGAAGTTAGGAGGGTGAATCAGAAGAAGCAGAAGAAGGAGAAGGAGAAGGTGAAGTCAGGGGGGTGAAGCAGAAGAAGTAGAAGAAGGAGAAGGAGAAGGTGAAGTCAGGAGGGTGAAGCAGAAGAAGCAGAAGAAGGAGAAGGTGAAGTCTGGAGGGCGCAGCAGAAGAAGCAGAAGAAGGAGAAGGAGAAGGTGAAGTCCGGAGGGTGAAGCAGAAGAAGCAGAATAAGGAGAAGGAGAAGGTGAAGTCTGGAGGGTGAATCAGAAGAAGTAGAAGAAGGAGAAGGAGAAGGTGAGGTCTGGAGGTTGAATCAGAAGAAGCAGAAGAAGGAGAAGGAGAAGGTGAAGTCTGGAGGATGAATCAGAAGAAGCAGAAGAAGGAGAAGGAGAAGGTGAAGTCTGGAGGGTGAATCAGAAGAAGCAGAAGAAGGAGAAGGAGAAGGTGAAGTTAGGAGGGTGAATCAGAAGAAGCAGAAGAAGGGAAGGAGAAGGTGAAGTTAGGAGGGTGAATCAGAAGAAGCAGAAGAAGGAGAAGGAGAAGGTGAATTCAGGGGGGTGAAGCAGAAGAAGTAGAAGAAGGAGAAGGAGAAGGTGAAGTCAGCAGGGTGAAGCAGAAGAAGCAGAAGAAGGAGAAGGAGAAGGCGAAGTCTGGAGGGCGCAGCAGAAGAAGCAGAAGAAGGAGAAGGAGGGGGTGAAGTCTGGAGGTTGAAGCAGAAGAAGCAGAAGAAGGAGAAGGAGAAGGTGAAGTCTGGAGGGTGAATCAGAAGAAGTAGAAGAAGGAGAAGGAGAAGGCGAAGTCAGGAGGGTGAAGCAGAAGAAGCAGAAGAAGGAGAAGGAGAAGGTGAAGTCTGGAGGGTGAAGCAGAAGAAGCAGAAGAAGGAGAAGAAGAAGGTGAAGTCTGGAGGGTGAAGCAGAAGATGCAGAAGAAGGAGAAGGAGAAGGTGAAGTCTGGAGGGTGAATCAGAAGACGTAGAAGAAGGAGAAGGAGAAGGTGAAGTCAGGAGGGTGAATCAGAAGAAGTAGAAGAAGGAGAAGGTGAAGTCTGGAGGGTGAATCAGAAGAAGCAGAAGAAGGAGAAGGAGAAGGTGAAATCTGGAGGGTGAATCAGAAGAAGCAGAGGAAGGAGAAGGAGAAGATGAAGTCTGGAGCGTGATTCAGAAGAAGTAGAAGAAGGAGAAGGAGATGGTGAGGTCTGGAGGGTGAATCAGAAGAAGCAGAAGAAGGAGAAGGAGAAGGTGAAGTCTGGAGGGTGAATCAGAAGAAGCAGAAGAAGGAGAAGGAGAAGGTGAAGTCTGGAGGGTGAATCTGAAGAAGCAGAAGAAGGAGAAGGAGAAGATGAAGTCTGGAGGGTGAATCAGAAGAAGTAGAAGAAGGAGAAGGAGATGGTGAGGTCTGGAGGGTGAATTAGAAGAAGCAGAAGAAGGAGAAGGAGAAGGTGAAGTCTGGAGGGTGAATCAGAAGAAGCAGAAGAAGGAGAAGGAGAAGATGAAGTCTGGAGGGTGAATCAGAAGAAGTAGAAGAAGGAGAAGGAGAAGATGAAGTCTGGAGGGTGTATCAGAAGAAGTAGAAGAAGGAGAAGGAGATGGTGAGGTCTGGAGGGTGAATTAGAAGAAGCAGAAGAAGGAGAAGGAGAAGGTGAAGTCTGGAAGGGTGAATCAGAAGAAGCAGAAGAAGGAGAAGGAGAAGATGAAGTCTGGAGGGTGAATCAGAAGAAGTAGAAGAAGGAGAAGGAGATGGTGAGGTCTGGAGGGTGAATTAGAAGAAGCAGAAGAAGGAGAAGGAGAAGGTGAAGTCTGGAGGGTGAATCAGAAGAAGCAGAAGAAGGAGAAGGAGAAGGTGAAGTCTGGAGGGTGAATCAGAAGAAGCAGAAGAAGGAGAAGGAGAAGGTGAAGTCAGGAGGGTGAATCAGAAGAAGCAGAAGAAGAGAAGGAGAAGGTGAAGTTAGGAGGGTGAATCAGAAGAAGCAGAAGAAGGAGAAGGAGAAGGTGAAGTCAGGGGGGTGAAGCAGAAGAAGTAGAAGAAGGAGAAGGAGAAGGTGAAGTCAGGAGGGTGAAGCAGAAGAAGCAGAAGAAGGAGAAGGTGAAGTCTGGAGGGCGCAGCAGAAGAAGCAGAAGAAGGAGAAGGAGAAGGTGAAGTCCGGAGGGTGAAGCAGAAGAAGCAGAATAAGGAGAAGGAGAAGGTGAAGTCTGGAGGGTGAATCAGAAGAAGTAGAAGAAGGAGAAGGAGAAGGTGAGGTCTGGAGGTTGAATCAGAAGAAGCAGAAGAAGGAGAAGGAGAAGGTGAAGTCTGGAGGATGAATCAGAAGAAGCAGAAGAAGGAGAAGGAGAAGGTGAAGTCTGGAGGGTGAATCAGAAGAAGCAGAAGAAGGAGAAGGAGAAGGTGAAGTTAGGAGGGTGAATCAGAAGAAGCAGAAGAAGGGAAGGAGAAGGTGAAGTTAGGAGGGTGAATCAGAAGAAGCAGAAGAAGGAGAAGGAGAAGGTGAATTCAGGGGGGTGAAGCAGAAGAAGTAGAAGAAGGAGAAGGAGAAGGTGAAGTCAGCAGGGTGAAGCAGAAGAAGCAGAAGAAGGAGAAGGAGAAGGCGAAGTCTGGAGGGCGCAGCAGAAGAAGCAGAAGAAGGAGAAGGAGGGGGTGAAGTCTGGAGGTTGAAGCAGAAGAAGCAGAAGAAGGAGAAGGAGAAGGTGAAGTCTGGAGGGTGAATCAGAAGAAGTAGAAGAAGGAGAAGGAGAAGGCGAAGTCAGGAGGGTGAAGCAGAAGAAGCAGAAGAAGGAGAAGGAGAAGGTGAAGTCTGGAGGGTGAAGCAGAAGAAGCAGAAGAAGGAGAAGAAGAAGGTGAAGTCTGGAGGGTGAAGCAGAAGATGCAGAAGAAGGAGAAGGAGAAGGTGAAGTCTGGAGGGTGAATCAGAAGACGTAGAAGAAGGAGAAGGAGAAGGTGAAGTCAGGAGGGTGAATCAGAAGAAGTAGAAGAAGGAGAAGGTGAAGTCTGGAGGGTGAATCAGAAGAAGCAGAAGAAGGAGAAGGAGAAGGTGAAATCTGGAGGGTGAATCAGAAGAAGCAGAGGAAGGAGAAGGAGAAGATGAAGTCTGGAGCGTGATTCAGAAGAAGTAGAAGAAGGAGAAGGAGATGGTGAGGTCTGGAGGGTGAATCAGAAGAAGCAGAAGAAGGAGAAGGAGAAGGTGAAGTCTGGAGGGTGAATCAGAAGAAGCAGAAGAAGGAGAAGGAGAAGGTGAAGTCTGGAGGGTGAATCTGAAGAAGCAGAAGAAGGAGAAGGAGAAGATGAATTCTGGAGGGTGAATCAGAAGAAGTAGAAGAAGGAGAAGGTGAAGTCTGGAGGGTGAATCAGAAGAAGCAGAAGAAGGAGAAGGAGAAGGTGCAGTCTGGAGGGTGAATCAGAAGAAGCAGAAGAAGGAGAAGGAGAAGGTGAAGTCTGGAGGGTGAATCAGAAGAAGCAGAAGAAGGAGAAGGAGAAGGTGATGACTGGAGGGAGAATCAGAAGAAGTAGAAGAAGGAGAAGGAGAAGGTGATGTCTGGAGGGTGAAGCAGAAGAAGTAGAAGAAGGAGAAGGAGAAGGTGAAGTCAGGAGGGTGAATCAGAAGACTTAGAAGAAGGAGAAGGAGAAGGTGAAGTCAGGAGGGTGAATCAGAAGAAGCAGAAGAAGGAGAAGGAGAAGGTGAAGTCTGGAGGGTGAATCAGAAGAATCAGAAGAAGGAGAAGGAGAAGGTGAAGTCTGGAGGGTGAAGCAGAAGAAGCAGAAGAAGGAGAAGGAGAAGGTGAAGACTGGAGGGTGAATCAGAAGAAGTAGAAGAAGGAGAAGGAGAAGGTGAAGTCTGGAGGGTGAAGCAGAAGAAGCAGAAGAAGGAGAAGGAGAAGGTGAAGACTGGAGGGTGAATCAGAAGAAGTAGAAGAAGGAGAAGGAGAAGGTGAAGTCTGGAGGGTGAATCAGAAGAAGTAGAAGAAGGAGAAGGAGAAGGTGAAGTCTGGAGGGTGAATCAGAAGAAGCAGAAGAAGGAGAAGGAGAAGGTGAAGTCTGGAGGGTGAATCAGAAGAAGTAGAAGAAGGAGAAGGAGAAGGTGAAGTCTGGAGGGTGAATCAGAAGAAGCAGAAGAAGGAGAAGGAGAAGGTGAAGTCTGGAGGGTGAATCAGAAGAAGCAGAAGAAGGAGAAGGAGATGGTGAGGTCTGGAGGGTGAATCAGAAGAAGCAGAAGAAAGAGAAGGAGAAGGTGAAGTCTGGAGGGTGAATCAGAAGAAGCAGAAGAAGGAGAAGGAGAAGGTGAAGTCTGGAGGGTGAATCAAAAGAAGCAGAAGAAGGAGAAGGAGAAGGTGAAGTCAGGAGGGTGAATCAGAAGAAGCAGAAGAAGGAGAAGGAGAAGGTGAAGTTAGGAGGGTGAATCAGAAGAAGCAGAAGAAGGAGAAGGAGAAGGTAAAGTCAGGGGGGTGAAGCAGAAGAAGTAGAAGAAGGAGAAGGAGAAGGTGAAGTCAGGAGGGTGAAGCAGAAGAAGCAGAAGAAGGAGAAGGAGAAGGCGAAGTCTGGAGGGCGCAGCAGAAGAAGCAGAAGAAGGAGAAGGAGGGGGTGAAGTCTGGAGGTTGAAGCAGAAGAAGCAGAAGAAGGAGAAGGAGAAGGTGAAGTCTGGAGGGTGAATCAGAAGAAGTAGAAGAAGGAGAAGGAGAAGGCGAAGTCAGGAGGGTGAAGCAGAAGAAGCAGAAGAAGGAGAAGGAGAAGGTGAAGTCTGGAGGGTGAAGCAGAAGAAGCAGAAGAAGGAGAAGAAGAAGGTGAAGTCTGGAGGGTGAAGCAGAAGATGCAGAAGAAGGAGAAGGAGAAGGTGAAGTCTGGAGGGTGAATCAGAAGACGTAGAAGAAGGAGAAGGAGAAGGTGAAGTCAGGAGGGTGAATCAGAAGAAGTAGAAGAAGGAGAAGGTGAAGTCTGGAGGGTGAATCAGAAGAAGCAGAAGAAGGAGAAGGAGAAGGTGAAATCTGGAGGGTGAATCAGAAGAAGCAGAGGAAGGAGAAGGAGAAGATGAAGTCTGGAGCGTGATTCAGAAGAAGTAGAATAAGGAGAAGGAGATGGTGAGGTCTGGAGGGTGAATCAGAAGAAGCAGAAGAAGGAGAAGGAGAAGGTGAAGTCTGGAGGGTGAATCAGAAGAAGCAGAAGAAGGAGAAGGAGAAGGTGAAGTCTGGAGGGTGAATCTGAAGAAGCAGAAGAAGGAGAAGGAGAAGATGAATTCTGGAGGGTGAATCAGAAGAAGTAGAAGAAGGAGAAGGTGAAGTCTGGAGGGTGAATCAGAAGAAGCAGAAGAAGGAGAAGGAGAAGGTGAAGTCTGGAGGGTGAATCAGAAGAAGCAGAAGAAGGAGAAGGAGAAGGTGAAGTCTGGAGGGTGAATCAGAAGAAGCAGAAGAAGGAGAAGGAGAAGGTGAAGTCTGGAGGGTGAATCAGAAGAAGCAGAAGAAGGAGAAGGAGATGGTGAGGTCTGGAGGGTGAATCAGAAGAAGCAGAAGAAAGAGAAGGAGAAGGTGAAGTCTGGAGGGTGAATCAGAAGAAGCAGAAGAAGGAGAAGGAGAAGGTGAAGTCTGGAGGGTGAATCAAAAGAAGCAGAAGAAGGAGAAGGAGAAGGTGAAGTCAGGAGGGTGAATCAGAAGAAGCAGAAGAAGGAGAAGGAGAAGGTGAAGTTAGGAGGGTGAATCAGAAGAAGCAGAAGAAGGAGAAGGAGAAGGTAAAGTCAGGGGGGTGAAGCAGAAGAAGTAGAAGAAGGAGAAGGAGAAGGTGAAGTCAGGAGGGTGAAGCAGAAGAAGCAGAAGAAGGAGAAGGAGAAGGCGAAGTCTGGAGGGCGCAGCAGAAGAAGCAGAAGAAGGAGAAGGAGGGGGTGAAGTCTGGAGGTTGAAGCAGAAGAAGCAGAAGAAGGAGAAGGAGAAGGTGAAGTCTGGAGGGTGAATCAGAAGAAGTAGAAGAAGGAGAAGGAGAAGGCGAAGTCAGGAGGGTGAAGCAGAAGAAGCAGAAGAAGGAGAAGGAGAAGGTGAAGTCTGGAGGGTGAAGCAGAAGAAGCAGAAGAAGGAGAAGAAGAAGGTGAAGTCTGGAGGGTGAAGCAGAAGATGCAGAAGAAGGAGAAGGAGAAGGTGAAGTCTGGAGGGTGAATCAGAAGACGTAGAAGAAGGAGAAGGAGAAGGTGAAGTCAGGAGGGTGAATCAGAAGAAGTAGAAGAAGGAGAAGGTGAAGTCTGGAGGGTGAATCAGAAGAAGCAGAAGAAGGAGAAGGAGAAGGTGAAATCTGGAGGGTGAATCAGAAGAAGCAGAGGAAGGAGAAGGAGAAGATGAAGTCTGGAGCGTGATTCAGAAGAAGTAGAATAAGGAGAAGGAGATGGTGAGGTCTGGAGGGTGAATCAGAAGAAGCAGAAGAAGGAGAAGGAGAAGGTGAAGTCTGGAGGGTGAATCAGAAGAAGCAGAAGAAGGAGAAGGAGAAGGTGAAGTCTGGAGGGTGAATCTGAAGAAGCAGAAGAAGGAGAAGGAGAAGATGAATTCTGGAGGGTGAATCAGAAGAAGTAGAAGAAGGAGAAGGTGAAGTCTGGAGGGTGAATCAGAAGAAGCAGAAGAAGGAGAAGGAGAAGGTGAAGTCTGGAGGGTGAATCAGAAGAAGCAGAAGAAGGAGAAGGAGAAGGTGAAGTCTGGAGGGTGAATCAGAAGAAGCAGAAGAAGGAGAAGGAGAAGGTGATGACTGGAGGGAGAATCAGAAGAAGTAGAAGAAGGAGAAGGAGATGGTGATGTCTGGAGGGTGAAGCAGAAGAAGTAGAAGAAGGAGAAGGAGAAGGTGAAGTCAGGAGGGTGAATCAGAAGACGTAGAAGAAGGAGAAGGAGAAGGTGAAGTCAGGAGGGTGAATCAGAAGAAGCAGAAGAAGGAGAAGGAGAAGGTGAAGTCTGGAGGGTGAATCAGAAGAATCAGAAGAAGGAGAAGGAGAAGGTGAAGTCTGGAGGGTGAAGCAGAAGAAGCAGAAGAAGGAGAAGGAGAAGGTGAAGACTGGAGGGTGAATCAGAAGAAGTAGAAGAAGGAGAAGGAGAAGGTGAAGTCTGGAGGGTGAAGCAGAAGAAGCAGAAGAAGGAGAAGGAGAAGGTGAAGACTGGAGGGTGAATCAGAAGAAGTAGAAGAAGGAGAAGGAGAAGGTGAAGTCTGGAGGGTGAATCAGAAGAAGTAGAAGAAGGAGAAGGAGAAGGTGAAGTCTGGAGGGTGAATCAGAAGAAGCAGAAGAAGGAGAAGGAGAAGGTGAAGTCTGGAGGGTGAATCAGAAGAAGTAGAAGAAGGAGAAGGAGAAGGTGAAGTCTGGAGGGTGAATCAGAAGAAGCAGAAGAAGGAGAAGGAGAAGGTGAAGTCTGGAGGGTGGATCAGAAGAAGCAGAAGAAGGAGAAGGAGATGGTGAGGTCTGGAGGGTGAATCAGAAGAAGCAGAAGAAAGAGAAGGAGAAGGTGAAGTCTGGAGGGTGAATCAGAAGAAGCAGAAGAAGGAGAAGGAGAAGGTGAAGTCTGGAGGGTGAATCAAAAGAAGCAGAAGAAGGAGAAGGAGAAGGTGAAGTCAGGAGGGTGAATCAGAAGAAGCAGAAGAAGGAGAAGGAGAAGGTGAAGTTAGGAGGGTGAATCAGAAGAAGCAGAAGAAGGAGAAGGAGAAGGTAAAGTCAGGGGGGTGAAGCAGAAGAAGTAGAAGAAGGAGAAGGAGAAGGTGAAGTCAGGAGGGTGAAGCAGAAGAAGCAGAAGAAGGAGAAGGAGAAGGTGAAGTCTGGAGGGCGCAGCAGAAGAAGCAGAAGAAGGAGCAGGAGAAGGTGAAGTCCGGAGGGTGAAGCAGAAGAAGCAGAATAAGGAGAAGGAGAAGGTGAAGTCTGGAGGGTGAATCAGAAGAAGTAGAAGAAGGAGAAGGAGAAGGTGAAGTCTGGAGGGTGAAGCAGAAGAAGCAGAAGAAGGAGAAGGAGAAGGTGAGGTCTGGAGCTTGAATCAGAAGAAGCAGAAGAAGGAGAAGGAGAAGGTGAAGTCTGGAGGGTGAATCAGAAGAAGTAGAAGAAGGAGAAGGAGAAGGTGAGGTCTGGAGGTTGAATCAGAAGAAGCAGAAGAAGGAGAAGGAGAAGGTGAAGTCTGGAGGGTGAATCAGAAGAAGCAGAAGAAGGAGAAGGAGAAGGTGAAGTCTGGAGGGTGAATCAGAAGAAGCAGAAGAAGGAGAAGGAGAAGGTGAAGTTAGTAGGGTGAATCAGAAGAAGCAGAAGAAGGAGAAGGAGAAGGTGAAGTTAGGAGGGTGAATCAGAAGAAACAGAAGAAGGAGAAGGAGAAGGTAAAGTTAGGAGGGTGAATCAGAAGAAGCAGAAGAAGGAGAAGGAGAAGGTGAAGTCTGGAGGGCGCAGCAGAAGAAGCAGAAGAAGGAGAAGGAGGGGGTGAAGTCTGGAGGGTGAAGCAGAAGAAGCAGAAGAAGGAGAAGGAGAAGGTGAAGTCTGGAGGGTGAATCAGAAGAAGTAGAAGAAGGAGAAGGAGAAGGCGAAGTCAGGAGGGTGAAGCAGAGAAGCAGAAGAAGGAGAAGGAGAAGGTGAAGTCTGGAGGGTGAAGCAGAAGAAGCAGAAGAAGGAGAAGAAGAAGGTGAAGTCTGGAGGGTGAAGCAGAAGATGCAGAAGAAGGAGAAGGAGAAGGTGAAGTCTGGAGGGTGAATCAGAAGACGTAGAAGAAGGAAAGGGGGAGGTGAAGTCAGGAGGGTGAATCAGAAGAAGTAGAAGAAGGAGAAGGAGAAGGTGAAGTCTGGAGGGTGAATCAGAAGAAGCAGAAGAAGGAGAAGGAGAAGGTGAAATCTGGAGGGTGAATCAGAAGAAGCAGAAGAAGGAGAAGGAGAAGATGAAGTCTGGAGGGTGATTCAGAAGAAGTAGAAGAAGGAGAAGGAGATGGTGAGGTCTGGAGGGTGAATCAGAAGAAGCAGAAGAAGGTGAAGGTGAAGTCTGGAGGGTGAATCAGAAGAAGCAGAAGAAGGAGAAGGAGAAGGTGAAGTCTGGAGGGTGAATCAGATGAAGCAGAAGAAGGAGAAGGAGAAGGTGAAGTCTGGAGGGTGAATCAGAAGAAGTAGAAGAAGGAGAAGGAGAAGGTGAAGTCTGGAGGGTGAATCAGAAGAAGCAGAAGAAGGAGAAGGAGAAGGTGAAGTCTGGAGGGTGAATCAGAAGAAGTAGAAGAAGGAGAAGGAGAAGGTGAAGTCTGGAGGGTGAATCAGAAGAAGCAGAAGAAGGAGAAGGAGAAGGTGAAGTCTGGAGGGTGGATCAGAAGAAGCAGAAGAAGGAGAAGGAGATGGTGAGGTCTGGAGGGTGAATCAGAAGAAGCAGAAGAAAGAGAAGGAGAAGGTGAAGTCTGGAGGGTGAATCAGAAGAAGCAGAAGAAGGAGAAGGAGAAGGTGAAGTCTGGAGGGTGAATCAAAAGAAGCAGAAGAAGGAGAAGGAGAAGGTGAAGTCAGGAGGGTGAATCAGAAGAAGCAGAAGAAGGAGAAGGAGAAGGTGAAGTTAGGAGGGTGAATCAGAAGAAGCAGAAGAAGGAGAAGGAGAAGGTAAAGTCAGGGGGGTGAAGCAGAAGAAGTAGAAGAAGGAGAAGGAGAAGGTGAAGTCAGGAGGGTGAAGCAGAAGAAGCAGAAGAAGGAGAAGGAGAAGGTGAAGTCTGGAGGGCGCAGCAGAAGAAGCAGAAGAAGGAGCAGGAGAAGGTGAAGTCCGGAGGGTGAAGCAGAAGAAGCAGAATAAGGAGAAGGAGAAGGTGAAGTCTGGAGGGTGAATCAGAAGAAGTAGAAGAAGGAGAAGGAGAAGGTGAAGTCTGGAGGGTGAAGCAGAAGAAGCAGAAGAAGGAGAAGGAGAAGGTGAGGTCTGGAGCTTGAATCAGAAGAAGCAGAAGAAGGAGAAGGAGAAGGTGAAGTCTGGAGGGTGAATCAGAAGAAGTAGAAGAAGGAGAAGGAGAAGGTGAGGTCTGGAGGTTGAATCAGAAGAAGCAGAAGAAGGAGAAGGAGAAGGTGAAGTCTGGAGGGTGAATCAGAAGAAGCAGAAGAAGGAGAAGGAGAAGGTGAAGTCTGGAGGGTGAATCAGAAGAAGCAGAAGAAGGAGAAGGAGAAGGTGAAGTTAGTAGGGTGAATCAGAAGAAGCAGAAGAAGGAGAAGGAGAAGGTGAAGTTAGGAGGGTGAATCAGAAGAAACAGAAGAAGGAGAAGGAGAAGGTAAAGTTAGGAGGGTGAATCAGAAGAAGCAGAAGAAGGAGAAGGAGAAGGTGAAGTCTGGAGGGCGCAGCAGAAGAAGCAGAAGAAGGAGAAGGAGGGGGTGAAGTCTGGAGGGTGAAGCAGAAGAAGCAGAAGAAGGAGAAGGAGAAGGTGAAGTCTGGAGGGTGAATCAGAAGAAGTAGAAGAAGGAGAAGGAGAAGGCGAAGTCAGGAGGGTGAAGCAGAGAAGCAGAAGAAGGAGAAGGAGAAGGTGAAGTCTGGAGGGTGAAGCAGAAGAAGCAGAAGAAGGAGAAGAAGAAGGTGAAGTCTGGAGGGTGAAGCAGAAGATGCAGAAGAAGGAGAAGGAGAAGGTGAAGTCTGGAGGGTGAATCAGAAGACGTAGAAGAAGGAAAGGGGGAGGTGAAGTCAGGAGGGTGAATCAGAAGAAGTAGAAGAAGGAGAAGGAGAAGGTGAAGTCTGGAGGGTGAATCAGAAGAAGCAGAAGAAGGAGAAGGAGAAGGTGAAATCTGGAGGGTGAATCAGAAGAAGCAGAAGAAGGAGAAGGAGAAGATGAAGTCTGGAGGGTGATTCAGAAGAAGTAGAAGAAGGAGAAGGAGATGGTGAGGTCTGGAGGGTGAATCAGAAGAAGCAGAAGAAGGTGAAGGTGAAGTCTGGAGGGTGAATCAGAAGAAGCAGAAGAAGGAGAAGGAGAAGGTGAAGTCTGGAGGGTGAATCAGATGAAGCAGAAGAAGGAGAAGGAGAAGGTGAAGTCAGGAGGGTGAATCAGAAGAAGCAGAAGAAGGTGAAGGAGAAGGTGAAGTTAGCAGGGTGAATCAGAAGAAGCAGAAGAAGGAGAAGGAGAAGGTGAAGTCAGGGGGGTGAAGTAGAAGAAGTAGAAGAAGGAGAAGGAGAAGGTGAAGTCAGGAGGGTGAAGCAGAAGAAGCAGAAGAAGGAGAAGAAGAAGGTGAAGTCGGGAGGGCGAAGCAGAAGAAGCAGAAGAAGGAGAAGGAGAAGGTGAAGTCTGGAGGGTGAAGCAGAAGAAGCAGAGGAAGGAGAAGGAGAAGGTGAAGTCTGGAGGGTGAATCAGAAGAAGGAGAAGAAGGATAAGGAGAAGATGAAGTCAGGAGGGTGAAGCAGAAGAAGCAGAAGAAGGAGAAGGAGAAGGTGAAGTCTGGAGGGTGAAGCAGAAGAAGCAGAAGAAGGAGAAGGAGAAGGTGAAGTCTGGAGGGTGAAGCAGAAGAAGCAGAAGAAGGAGAAGGAGAAGCTGGAGTCAGGAGGGTGAATCAGAAGAAGTAGAAGAACGAGAAGGAGAAGGTGAAGTCTGGAGGGTGAATCAGAAGAAGTAGAAGAAGGAGAAGGAGAAGGTGAAGTCTGGAGGGTGAATCAGAAGAAGTAGAAGAAGGAGAAGGAGAAGGTGAAGTCTGGAGGGTGAATCAGAAGAAGCAGAAGAAGGAGAAGGAGAAGGTGAAGTCTGGAGGGAGAAGCAGAAGAAGTAGAAGAAGGAGAAGGAGAAGGTGAAGTCTGGAGGGTGAATCAGAAGAAGTAGAAGAAGGAGAAGGAGAAGGAGAAGTCTGGAGGGTAAATCAGAAGAAGTAGAAGAAGGAGAAGGAGAAGGTGAAGTCTGGAGGGTGAATCAGAAGAAGCAGAAGAAGGAGAAGGAGAAGTTGAAGTCTGGAGGGTGAATCAGAAGAAGTAGAAGAAGGAGAAGGAGAAGGTGCAGTCTGGAGGGTGAATCAGAAGAAGTAGACGAAGGAGAGGGAGAAGGTGTAGTCTGGAGGGTGAAGCAGAAGAAGCAGAAGAAGGAGAAGGAGAAGGTGAAGTCTGGAGGGTGAATCAGAAGAAGTAGAAGAAGGAGAAGGAGAAGGTGAAGTCAGGAGGGTGAAGCAGAAGAAGCAGAAGAAGGAGAAGGAGAAGTTGAAGTCTGGAGGGTCAAGCAGAAGAAGCAGAAGAAGGAGAAGAAGAAGCTGAAGTCTGGAGGGTGAAGCAGAAGATGCAGAAGAAGGAGAAGGAGAAGGTGCAGTCTGGAGGGTGAATCAGAAGAAGTAGACGAAGGAGAGGGAGAAGGTGTAGTCTGGAGGGTGAATCAGAAGAAGCAGAAGAAGGAGAAGGAGAAGGTGAAGTCTGGAGGGTGAATCAGAAGAAGTAGAAGAAGGAGAAGGAGAAGGTGAAGTCAGGAGGGTGAAGCAGAAGAAGCAGAAGAAGGAGAAGGAGAAGTTGAAGTCTGGAGGGTCAAGCAGAAGAAGCAGAAGAAGGAGAAGAAGAAGCTGAAGTCTGGAGGGTGAAGCAGAAGATGCAGAAGAAGGAGAAGGAGAAGGTGAATTCTGGAGGGTGAATCAGAAGAAGTAGAAGAAGGAGAAGGAGAAGGTGAAGTCTGGAGGGTGAATCAGAAGAAGCAGAAGAAGGAGAAGGAGAAGTTGAAGTCTGGAGGGTGAATCAGAAGAAGTAGAAGAAGGAGAAGGAGAAGGTGCAGTCTGGAGGGTGAATCAGAAGAAGTAGACGAAGGAGAGGGAGAAGGTGTAGTCTGGAGGGTGAAGCAGAAGAAGCAGAAGAAGGAGAAGGAGAAGGTGAAGTCTGGAGGGTGAATCAGAAGAAGCAGAAGAAGGGGAAGGAGAAGGTGAAGTCTGGAGGGTGAATCAGAAGAAGTAGAAGAAGGAGAAGGAGAAGGTGAAGTCTGGAGGGTGAATCAAAAGAAGTAGAAGAAAGAGAAGGAGAAGGTGAAGTCTGGAGGGAGAATCAGAAGAAGCAGAAGAAGGAGAAGGAGAAGGTGAAGTCTGGAGGGTGAATCAGAAGAAGCAGAAGAAGGAGAAGGAGAAGATGAAGTCTGGAGGGTGAATCAGAAGAAGCAGAAGAAGGAGAAGGAGAAGTTGAAGTCTGGAGGGTGAATCAGAAGAAGCAGCAGAAGGAGAAGGAGAAGGTGAAGTCTGGAGGGTGAATCAGAAGAAGCAGAAGAAGAAGAAGGAGAAGGTGAAGTCTGGAGGGTGAATCAGAAGAAGCAGAATAAGGAGAAGGAGAAGGTGAAGTCTGGAGGGTGAATCAGAAGAAGCAGAAGAAGGAGAAGGAGAAGGAGAAGTCTGGAGGGTGAAACAGAAGAAGTAGAAGAAGCAGAAGGAGAAGGTGAAGTCTGGAGGGTGAAGCAGAAGAAGTAGAAGAAGGAGAAGGAGAAGGTGAAGTCAGGAGGGTGAATCAGAAGAAGTAGAAGAAGGAGAAGGAGAAGGTGAAGTCAGGAGGGTGAATCAGAAGAAGCAGAAGAAGGACAAGGAGAAGGTGATGTCTGGAGGGTGAATCAGAAGAATCAGAAGAAGGAGAAGGAGAAGGTGAAGTCTGGAGGGTGAAGCAGAAGAAGCAGAAGAAGGAGAAGGAGAAGGTGAAGACTGGAGGGTGAATCAGAAGAAGTAGAAGAAGGAGAAGGAGAAGGTGAAGTCTGGAGGGTGAATCAGAAGAAGTAGAAGAAGGAGAAGGAGAAGGTGAAGTCTGGAGGGTGAATCAGAAGAAGTAGAAGACGGAGAAGGAGAAGGTGAAGTCTGGAGGGTGAATCAGAAGAAGTAGAAGAAGGAGAAGGAGAAGGTGAAGTCTGGAGGGTGAATCAGAAGAAGCATAAGAAGGAGAAGGAGAAGGTGAAGTCTGGAGGGTGAATCAGAAGAAGCAGAAGAAGGAGAAGGAGAAGATGAAGTCTGGAGGGTGAATCAGAAGAAGTAGAAGAAGGAGAAGGAGAAGGTGAGGTCTGGAGGGCGAATCAGAAGAAGCAGAAGAAGGAGAAGGAGAAGGTGAAGTCTGGAGGGTGAATCAGAAGAAGCAGAAGAAGGAGAAGGAGAAGGTGAAGTCTGGAGGGTGAATCAGAAGAAGCAGAAGAAGGAGAAGGAGAAGGTGAAGTCAGGAGGGCGAATCAGAAGAAGCAGAAGAAGGAGAAGGAGAAGGTGAAGTTAGGAGGGTGAATCAGAAGAAGCAGAAGAAGGGGAAGGAGCAGGTGAAGTCAGGGGGGTGAAGCAGAAGAAGTAGAAGAAGGAGAAGGAGAAGGTGAAGTCAGCAGGGTGAAGCAGAAGAAGCAGAAGAAGGAGAAGGAGAAGGTGAATTCTGGAGGTCGCAGCAGAAGAAGCAGAAGAAGGAGAAGGAGAAGGTGAAGTCTGGAGGGTGAAGCAGAAGAAGCAGAAGAAGGAGAAGGAGAAGGTGAAGTCTGGAGGGTGAATCAGAAGAAGTAGAAGAAGGAGAAGGAGAAGGTGAAGTCAGGAGGGTGAAGCAGAAGAAGCAGAAGAAGGAGAAGGAGAAGTTGAAGTCTGGAGGGTCAAGCAGAAGAAGCAGAAGAAGGAGAAGAAGAAGCTGAAGTCTGGAGGGTGAAGCAGAAGATGCAGAAGAAGGAGAAGGAGAAGGTGAATTCTGGAGGGTGAATCAGAAGAAGTAGAAGAAGGAGAAGGAGAAGGTGAAGTCAGGAGGGTGAAGCAGAAGAAGCAGAAGAAGGAGAAGGAGAAGGTGAAGTCTGGAGGGTGAAGCAGAAGAAGCAGAAGAAGGAGAAGAAGAAGGTGAAGTCTGGAGGGCGAAGCAGAAGAAGCAGAAGAAGGAGAAGGAGAAGGTGAAGTCTGGAGGGTGAAGCAGAAGAAGCAGAAGAAGGAGAAGGAGAAGGTGAAGTCTGGAGGGTGAATCAGAAGAAGTAGAAGAAGGCGAAGGAGAAGGTGAAGTCAGGAGGGTGAAGCAGAAGAAGCAGAAGAAGGAGAAGGAGAAGGTGAAGTCTGGAGGGTGAAGCAGAAGAAGCAGAAGAAGGAGAAGGAGAAGGTGAAGTCTGGAGGATGAAGCAGAAGAAGCAGAAGAAGGAGAAGGAGAAGGTGAAGTCAGGAGGGTGAATCAGAAGAAGTAGAAGAAGGAGAAGGAGAAGGTGAAGTCTGGAGGGTGAATCAGAAGAAGTAGAAGAAGGAGAAGGAGAAGGTGAAGTCTGGAGGGTGAATCAGAAGAAGCAGAAGAAGGAGAAGGAGAAGGTGAAGTCTGGAGGGAGAAGCAGAAGAAGTAGAAGAAGGAGAAGGAGAAGGTGAAGTCTGGAGGGTGAATCAGAAGAAGTTGAAGAAGGAGAAGGAGAAGGTGAAGTCTGGAGGGTGAAGCAGGAGAAGTAGAAGAAGGAGAAGGAGAAGGTGAAGTCAGGAGGGTGAATCAGAAGAAGTAGAAGAAGGAGAAGAAGAAGGTGAAGTCAGGAGGGTGAATCAGAAGAAGCAGAAGAAGGACAAGGAGAAGGTGATGTCTGGAGGGTGAAGCAGAAGAAGTAGAAGAAGGAGAAGGAGAAGGTGAAGTCAGGAGGGTGAATCAGAAGAAGTAGAAGAAGGAGAAGGAGAAGGTGAAGTCAGGAGGGTGAATCAGAAGAAGCAGAAGAAGGACAAGGAGAAGGTGATGTCTGGAGGGTGAATCAGAAGAATCAGAAGAAGGAGAAGGAGAAGGTGAAGTCTGGAGGGTGAAGCAGAAGAAGCAGAAGAAGGAGAAGTAGAAGGTGAAGACTGGAGGGTGAATCAGAAGAAGTAGAAGAAGGAGAAGGAGAAGGTGAAGTCTGGAGGGTGAATCAGAAGAAGTAGAAGAAGGAGAAGGAGAAGGTGAAGTCTGGAGGGTGAATCAGAAGAAGTAGAAGACAGAGAAGGAGAAGGTGAAGTCTGGAGGGTGAATCAGAAGAAGTAGAAGAAGGAGAAGGAGAAGGTGAAGTCTGGAGGGTGAATCAGAAGAAGCATAAGAAGGAGAAGGAGAAGGTGAAGTCTGGAGGGTGAATCAGAAGAAGCAGAAGAAGGAGAAGGAGAAGATGAAGTCTGGAGGGTGAATCAGAAGAAGTAGAAGAAGGAGAAGGAGAAGGTGAGGTCTGGAGGGCGAATCAGAAGAAGCAGAAGAAGGAGAAGGAGAAGGTGAAGTCTGGAGGGTGAATCAGAAGAAGCAGAAGAAGGAGAAGGAGAAGGTGAAGTCTGGAGGGTGAATCAGAAGAAGCAGAAGAAGGAGAAGGAGAAGGTGAAGTCAGGAGGGCGAATCAGAAGAAGCAGAAGAAGGAGAAGGAGAAGGTGAAGTTAGGAGGGTGAATCAGAAGAAGCAGAAGAAGGAGAAGGAGCAGGTGAAGTCAGGGGGGTGAAGCAGAAGAAGTAGAAGAAGGAGAAGGAGAAGGTGAAGTCAGCAGGGTGAAGCAGAAGAAGCAGAAGAAGGAGAAGGAGAAGGTGAATTCTGGAGGTCGCAGCAGAAGAAGCAGAAGAAGGAGAAGGAGAAGGTGAAGTCTGGAGGGTGAAGCAGAAGAAGCAGAAGAAGGAGAAGGAGAAGGTGAAGTCTGGAGGGTGAATCAGAAGAAGTAGAAGAAGGAGAAGGAGAAGGTGAAGTCAGGAGGGTGAAGCAGAAGAAGCAGAAGAAGGAGAAGGAGAAGTTGAAGTCTGGAGGGTCAAGCAGAAGAAGCAGAAGAAGGAGAAGAAGAAGGTGAAGTCTGGAGGGTGAAGCAGAAGATGCAGAAGAAGGAGAAGGAGAAGGTGAATTCTGGAGGGTGAATCAGAAGAAGTAGAAGAAGGAGAAGGAGAAGGTGAAGTCAGGAGGGTGAAGCAGAAGAAGCAGAAGAAGGAGAAGGAGAAGGTGAAGTCTGGAGGGTGAAGCAGAAGAAGCAGAAGAAGGAGAAGAAGAAGGTGAAGTCTGGAGGGCGAAGCAGAAGAAGCAGAAGAAGGAGAAGGAGAAGGTGAAGTCTGGAGGGTGAAGCAGAAGAAGCAGAAGAAGGAGAAGGAGAAGGTGAAGTCTGGAGGGTGAATCAGAAGAAGTAGAAGAAGGCGAAGGAGAAGGTGAAGTCAGGAGGGTGAAGCAGAAGAAGCAGAAGAAGGAGAAGGAGAAGGTGAAGTCTGGAGGGTGAAGCAGAAGAAGCAGAAGAAGGAGAAGGAGAAGGTGAAGTCTGGAGGATGAAGCAGAAGAAGCAGAAGAAGGAGAAGGAGAAGGTGAAGTCAGGAGGGTGAATCAGAAGAAGTAGAAGAAGGAGAAGGAGAAGGTGAAGTCTGGAGGGTGAATCAGAAGAAGTAGAAGAAGGAGAAGGAGAAGGTGAAGTCTGGAGGGTGAATCAGAAGAAGCAGAAGAAGGAGAAGGAGAAGGTGAAGTCTGGAGGGAGAAGCAGAAGAAGTAGAAGAAGGAGAAGGAGAAGGTGAAGTCTGGAGGGTGAATCAGAAGAAGTTGAAGAAGGAGAAGGAGAAGGTGAAGTCTGGAGGGTGAATCAGAAGAAGGAGAAGAAGGAGAAGGAGAAGGTGAAGTCTGGAGGGTGAATCAGATGAAGCAGAAGAAGGAGAAGGAGAAGGTGAAGTCTGGAGGGTGAATCAGAAGAAGTAGAAGAAGGAGAAGGAGAAGGTGTAGTCTGGAGGGTGAATCAGAAGAAGTAGACGAAGGAGAAGGAGAAGGTGAAGTCTGGAGGGTGAATCAGAAGAAGCAGAAGAAGGAGAAGGAGAAGGTGAAGTCTGGAGGGTGAATCAGAAGAAGCAGAAGAAGGAGAAGGAGAAGGTGAAGTCAGGAGGGCGAATCAGAAAAAGCAGAAGAAGGAGAAGGAGAAGGTGAAGTTAGGAGGGTGAATCAGAAGAAGCAGAAGAAGGAGAAGGAGAAGGTGAAGTCAGGGGGGTGAAGCAGAAGAAGTAGAAGAAGGAGAAGGAGAAGGTGAAGTCAGCAGGGTGAAGCAGAAGAAGCAGAAGAAGGAGAAGGAGAAGGTGAATTCTGGAGGGCGCAGCAGAAGAAGCAGAAGAAGGAGAAGGAGAAGGTGAAGTCTGGAGGGTGAAGCAGAAGAAGCAGAAGAAGGAGAAGGAGAAGGTGAAGTCTGGAGGGTGAATCAGAAGAAGTAGAAGAAGGAGAAGGAGAAGGTGAAGTCAGGAGGGTGAAGCAGAAGAAGCAGAAGAAGGAGAAGGAGAAGTTGAAGTCTGGAGGGTCAAGCAGAAGAAGCAGAAGAAGGAGAAGAAGAAGGTGAAGTCTGGAGGGTGAAGCAGAAGATGCAGAAGAAGGAGAAGGAGAAGGTGAATTCTGGAGGGTGAATCAGAAGAAGTATAAGAAGGAGAAGGAGAAGGTGAAGTCAGGAGGGTGAAGCAGAAGAAGCAGAAGAAGGAGAAGGAGAAGGTGAAGTCTGGAGGGTGAAGCAGAAGAAGCAGAAGAAGGAGAAGAAGAAGGTGAAGTCTGGAGGGCGAAGCAGAAGAAGCAGAAGAAGGAGAAGGAGAAGGTGAAGTCTGGAGGGTGAAGCAGAAGAAGCAGAAGAAGGAGAAGGAGAAGGTGAAGTCTGGAGGGTGAATCAGAAGAAGTAGAAGAAGGCGAAGGAGAAGGTGAAGTCAGGAGGGTGAAGCAGAAGAAGCAGAAGAAGGAGAAGGAGAAGGTGAAGTCTGGAGGGTGAAGCAGAAGAAGCAGAAGAAGGAGAAGGAGAAGGTGAAGTCTGGAGGATGAAGCAGAAGAAGCAGAAGAAGGAGAAGGAGAAGGTGAAGTCAGGAGGGTGAATCAGAAGAAGTAGAAGAAGGAGAAGGAGAAGGTGAAGTCTGGAGGGTGAATCAGAAGAAGTAGAAGAAGGAGAAGGAGAAGGTGAAGTCTGGAGGGTGAATCAGAAGAAGCAGAAGAAGGAGAAGGAGAAGGTGAAGTCTGGAGGGAGAAGCAGAAGAAGTAGAAGAAGGAGAAGGAGAAGGTGAAGTCTGGAGGGTGAATCAGAAGAAGTTGAAGAAGGAGAAGGAGAAGGTGAAGTCTGGAGGGTGAATCAGAAGAAGGAGAAGAAGGAGAAGGAGAAGGTGAAGTCTGGAGGGTGAATCAGATGAAGCAGAAGAAGGAGAAGGAGAAGGTGAAGTCTGGAGGGTGAATCAGAAGAAGTAGAAGAAGGAGAAGGAGAAGGTGTAGTCTGGAGGGTGAATCAGAAGAAGTAGACGAAGGAGAAGGAGAAGGTGAAGTCTGGAGGGTGAATCAGAAGAAGCAGAAGAAGGAGAAGGAGAAGGTGAAGTCTGGAGGGTGAATCAGAAGAAGCAGAAGAAGGAGAAGGAGAAGATGAAGTCTGGAGGGTGAATCAGAAGAAGTAGAAGAAGGAGAAGGAGAAGGTGAGGTCTGGAGGGTGAATCAGAAGAAGCAGAAGAAGGAGAAGGAGAAGGTGAAGTCTGAAGGGTGAATCAGGAGAAGCAGAAGAAGGAGAAGGAGAAGGTGAAGTCTGGAGGGTGAATCAGAAGAAGTAGAAGAAGGAGAAGGAGAAGGTGAAGTCTGGAGGGTGAATCAGAAGAAGCAAAAGAAGGAGAAGGAGAAGGTGAAGTCTGGAGGGTGAATCAGAAGAAGTAGAAGAAGGAGAAGGAGAAGGTGAAGTCTGGAGGGTGAATCAAAAGAAGTAGAAGAAAGAGAAGGAGAAGGTGAAGTCTGGAGGGAGAATCAGAAGAAGCAGAAGAAGGAGAAGGAGAAGGTGAAGTCTGGAGGGTGAATCAGAAGAAGCAGAAGAAGGAGAAGGAGAAGATGAAGTCTGGAGGGTGAATCAGAAGAAGTAGAAGAAGGAGAAGGAGAAGTTGAAGTCTGGAGGGTGAATCAGAAGAAGCAGCAGAAGGAGAAGGAGAAGGTGAAGTCTGGAGGGTGAATCAGAAGAAGCTGAAGAAGAAGAAGAAGAAGGTGAAGTCTGGAGGGTGAATCAGAAGAAGCAGAATAAGGAGAAGGAGAAGGTGAAGTCTGGAGGGTGAATCAGAAGAAGCAGAAGAAGGAGAAGGAGAAGGTGAAGTCTGGAGGGTGAAACAGAAGAAGTAGAAGAAGCAGAAGGAGAAGGTGAAGTCTGGAGGGTGAAGCAGAAGAAGTAGAAGAAGGAGAAGGAGAAGGTGAAGTCAGGAGGGTGAATCAGAAGAAGTAGAAGAAGGAGAAGGAGAAGGTGAAGTCAGGAGGGTGAATCAGAAGAAGCAGAAGAAGGACAAGGAGAAGTTGATTTCTGGAGGGTGAATCAGAAGAATCAGAAGAAGGAGAAGGAGAAGGTGAAGTCTGGAGGGTGAAGCAGAAGAAGCAGAAGAAGGAGAAGGAGAAGGTGAAGACTGGAGGGTGAATCAGAAGAAGTAGAGGAAGGAGAACGAGAAGGTGAAGTCTGGAGGGTGAATCAGAAGAAGTAGAAGAAGGAGAAGAAGGTGAAGTCTGGAGGGTGAATCAGAAGAAGTAGAAGAAGGAGAAGGAGAAGGTGAAGTCTGGAGGGTGAATCAGAAGAAGTAGAAGAAGGAGAAGGAGAAGGTGAAGTCTGGAGGGTGAATCAGAAGAAGCAGAAGAAGGAGAAGGAGAAGGTGAAGTCTGGAGGGTGAATCAGAAGAAGCAGAAGAAGGAGAAGGAGAAGATGAAGTCTGGAGGGTGAATCAGAAGAAGTAGAAGAAGGAGAAGGAGAAGGTGAGGTCTGGAGGGCGAATCAGAAGAAGCAGAAGAAGGAGAAGGAGAAGGTGAAGTTAGGAGGGTGAAGCAGAAGAAGCAGAAGAAGGAGAAGGAGAAGGTGAAGTCTGGAGGGTCAAGCAGAAGAAGCAGAAGAAGGAGAAGGAGAAGTTGAAGTCTGGAGGGTGAAGCAGAAGATGCAGAAGAAGGAGAAGGAGAAGGTGAATTCTGGAGGGTGAATCAGAAGAAGTAGAAGAAGGAGAAGGAGAAGGTGAAGTCTGGAGGATGAAGCAGAAGAAGCAGAAGAAGGAGAAGGAGAAGGTGAAGTCAGGAGGGTGAATCAGAAGAAGTAGAAGAAGGAGAAGGAGAAGGTGAAGTCTGGAGGGTGAATCAGAAGAAGTAGAAGAAGGAGAAGGAGAAGGTGAAGTCTGGAGGGTGAATCAGAAGAAGCAGAAGAAGGAGAAGGAGAAGGTGAAGTCTGGGGGGAGAAGCAGAAGAAGTAGAAGAAGGAGAAGGAGAAGGTGAAGTCTGGAGGGTGAATCAGAAGAAGTTGAAGAAGGAGAAGGAGATGGTGAAGTCTGGAGGGTGAATCAGAAGAAGTAGAAGAAGGAGAAGGAGAAGGTGTAGTCTGGAGGGTGAATCAGAAGAAGTAGAAGAAGGAGAAGGAGAAGGTGTAGTCTGGAGGGTGAATCAGAAGAAGCAGACGAAGGAGAAGGAGAAGGTGAAGTCTGGAGGGTGAATCAGAAGAAGTAGAAGAAGGAGAAGGAGAAGGTGTAGTCTGGAGGGTGAATCAGAAGAAGTAGACGAAGGAGAAGGAGAAGGTGAAGTCTGGAGGGTGAATCAGAAGAAGCAGAAGAAGGAGAAGGAGAAGGTGAAGTCTGGAGGGTGAATCAGAAGAAGTAGAAGATGGAGATGGAGAAGGTGAAGTCTGGAGGGTGAATCAGAAGAAGCAGAAGAAGGAGAAGGAGAAGGTTAAGTCTGGAGGGTGAATCGGAAGAAGCAGAAGAAGGAGAAGGAGAAGGTGAAGTCTGGAGGGTGAATCAGAAGAAGCAGAAGAAGGAGAAGGAGAAGGTGAAGTCTGGAGGGTGAATCAGAAGAAGCAGAAGAAGTAGGAGGAGAAGTTGAAGTCAGGAGGGTGAATCAGACGAAGCAGCAGAAGGAGAAGGAGAAGCTGAAGTCTGGAGGGTGAATCAGAAGAAGCAGAAGAAGGAGAAGAAGAAGGTGAAGTCTGGAGGGTGAATCAGAAGAAGCAGAATAAGGAGAAGGAGAAGGTGAAGTCAGGAGGGTGAATCAGAAGAAGCAGAAGAAGGACAAGGAGAAGGTGATGTCTGGAGGGTGAATCAGAAGAATCAGAAGAAGGAGAAGGAGAAGGTGAAGACTGGAGGGTGAATCAGAAGAAGTAGAAGAAGGAGAAGGAGAAGGTGAAGTCAGGAGGGTGAAGCAGAAGAAGCAGAAGAAGGAGAAGGAGAAGGTGAAGTCTGGAGGGTGAAGCAGAAGAAGCAGAAGAAGGAGAAGGAGAAGGTGAAGTCTGGAGGATGAAGCAGAAGAAGCAGAAGAAGGAGAAGGAGAAGGTGAAGTCAGGAGGGTGAATCAGAAGAAGTAGAAGAAGGAGAAGGAGAAGGTGCAGTCTGGAGGGTGAATCAGAAGAAGTAGAAGAAGGAGAAGGAGAAGGTGAAGTCTGGAGGGTGAATCAGAAGAAGCAGAAGAAGGAGAAGGAGAAGGTGAAGTCTGGAGGGAGAAGCAGAAGAAGTAGAAGAAGGAGAAGGAGAAGGTGAAGTCTGGAGGGTGCATCAGAAGAAGTTGAAGAAGGAGAAGGAGAAGGTGAAGTCTGGAGGGTGAATCAGAAGAAGGAGAAGAAGGAGAAGGAGAAGGTGAAGTCTGGAGGGTGAATCAGATGAAGCAGAAGAAGGAGAAGGAGAAGGTGAAGTCTGGAGGGTGAATCAGAAGAAGTAGAAGAAGGAGAAGGAGAAGGTGTAGTCTGGAGGGTGAATCAGAAGAAGTAGACGAAGGAGAAGGAGAAGGTGAAGTCTGGAGGGTGAATCAGAAGAAGCAGAAGAAGGAGAAGGAGAAGGTGAAGTCTGGAGGGTGAATCAGAAGAAGCAGAAGAAGGAGAAGGAGAAGATGAAGTCTGGAGGGTGAATCAGAAGAAGTAGAAGAAGGAGAAGGAGAAGGTGAGGTCTGGAGGGTGAATCAGAAGAAGCATAAGAAGGAGAAGGAGAAGGTGAAGTCTGAAGGGTGAATCAGGAGAAGCAGAAGAAGGAGAAGGAGAAGGTGAAGTCTGGAGGGTGAATCAGAAGAAGTAGAAGAAGGAGAAGGAGAAGGTGAAGTCTGGAGGGTGAATCAGAAGAAGCAAAAGAAGGAGAAGGAGAAGGTGAAGTCTGGAGGGTGAATCAGAAGAAGTAGAAGAAGGAGAAGGAGAAGGTGAGGTCTGGAGGGTGAATCAAAAGAAGTAGAAGAAAGAGAAGGAGAAGGTGAAGTCTGGAGGGAGAATCAGAAGAAGCAGAAGAAGGAGAAGGAGAAGGTGAAGTCTGGAGGGTGAATCAGAAGAAGCAGAAGAAGGAGAAGGAGAAGATGAAGTCTGGAGGGTGCATCAGAAGAAGTAGAAGAAGGAGAAGGAGAAGTTGAAGTCTGGAGGGTGAATCAGAAGAAGCAGCAGAAGGAGAAGGAGAAGGTGAAGTCTGGAGGGTGAATCAGAAGAAGCAGAAGAAGAAGAAGAAGAAGGTGAAGTCTGGAGGGTGAATCAGAAGAAGCAGAATAAGGAGAAGGAGAAGGTGAAGTCTGGAGGGTGAATCAGAAGAAGAAGAAGAAGGAGAAGGAGAAGGTGAAGTCTGGAGGGTGAAACAGAAGAAGTAGAAGAAGCAGAAGGAGAAGGTGAAGTCTGGAGGGTGAAGCAGAAGAAGTAGAAGAAGGAGAAGGAGAAGGTGAAGTCAGGAGGGTGAATCAGAAGAAGTAGAAGAAGGAGAAGGAGAAGGTGAAGTCAGGAGGGTGAATCAGAAGAAGCAGAAGAAGGAGAAGGAGAAGGTGAAGTCTGGAGGGTGAAGCAGAAGAAGCAGAAGAAGGAGAAGGAGAAGGTGAAGTCTGGAGGATGAAGCAGAAGAAGCAGAAGAAGGAGAAGGAGAAGGTGAAGTCAGGAGGGTGAATCAGAAGAAGCAGAAGAAGGAGAAGGAGAAGGTGAAGTCTGGAGGGTGAAGCAGAAGAAGCAGAAGAAGGAGAAGGAGAAGGTGAAGTCTGGAGGATGAAGCAGAAGAAGCAGAAGAAGGAGAAGGAGAAGGTGAAGTCAGGAGGGTGAATCAGAAGAAGTAGAAGAAGGAGAAGGAGAAGGTGAAGTCTGGAGGGTGAATCAGAAGAAGCAGAAGAAGGAGAAGGAGAAGGTGAAGTCTGGAGGGAGAAGCAGAAGAAGTAGAAGAAGGAGAAGGAGAAGGTGAAGTCTGGAGGGTGAAACAGAAGAAGTAGAAGAAGCAGAAGGAGAAGGTGAGGTCTGGAGGGCGAATCAGAAGAAGCAGAAGAAGGAGAAGGAGAAGGTGAAGTCTGGAGGGTGAATCAGAAGAAGCAGAAGAAGGAGAAGGAGAAGGTGAAGTCTGGAGGGTGAATCAGAAGAAGCAGAAGAAGGAGAAGGAGAAGGTGAAGTCAGGAGGGCGAATCAGAAGAAGCAGAAGAAGGAGAAGGAGAAGGTGAAGTTAGGAGGGTGAAGCAGAAGAAGCAGAAGAAGGAGAAGGAGAAGGTGAAGTCTGGAGGGTCAAGCAGAAGAAGCAGAAGAAGGAGAAGGAGAAGTTGAAGTCTGGAGGGTGAAGCAGAAGATGCAGAAGAAGGAGAAGGAGAAGGTGAATTCTGGAGGGTGAATCAGAAGAAGTAGAAGAAGGAGAAGGAGAAGGTGAAGTCAGGAGGGTGAAGCAGAAGAAGCAGAAGAAGGAGAAGGAGAAGGTGAAGTCTGGAGGGTGAAGCAGAAGAAGCAGAAGAAGGAGAAGAAGAAGGTGAAGTCTGGAGGGCGAAGCAGAAGAAGCAGAAGAAGGAGAAGGAGAAGGTGAAGTCTGGAGGGTGAAGCAGAAGAAGCAGAAGAAGGAGAAGGAGAAGGTGAAGTCTGGAGGGTGAATCAGAAGAAGTAGAAGAAGGCGAAGGAGAAGGTGAAGTCAGGAGGGTGAAGCAGAAGAAGCAGAAGAAAGAGAAGGAGAAGGTGAAGTCTGGAGGGTGAAGCAGAAGAAGCAGAAGAAGGAGAAGGAGAAGGTGAAGTCTGGAGGATGAAGCAGAAGAAGCAGAAGAAGGAGAAGGAGAAGGTGAAGTCAGGAGGGTGAATCAGAAGAAGTAGAAGAAGGAGAAGGAGAAGGTGAAGTCTGGAGGGTGAATCAGAAGAAGTAGAAGAAGGAGAAGGAGAAGGTGAAGTCTGGAGGGTGAATCAGAAGAAGCAGAAGAAGGAGAAGGAGAAGGTGAAGTCTGGGGGGAGAAGCAGAAGAAGTAGAAGAAGGAGAAGGAGAAGGTGAAGTCTGGAGGGTGAATCAGAAGAAGTTGAAGAAGGAGAAGGAGATGGTGAAGTCTGGAGGGTGAATCAGAAGAAGGAGAAGAAGGAGAAGGAGAAGGTGAAGTCTGGAGGGTGAATCAGATGAAGCAGAAGAAGGAGAAGGAGAAGGTGAAGTCTGGAGGGTGAATCAGAAGAAGTAGAAGAAGGAGAAGGAGAAGGTGTAGTCTGGAGGGTGAATCAGAAGAAGTAGACGAAGGAGAAGGAGAAGGTGAAGTCTGGAGGGTGAATCAGAAGAAGCAGAAGAAGGAGAAGGAGAAGGTGAAGTCTGGAGGGTGAATCAGAAGAAGTAGAAGATGGAGATGGAGAAGGTGAAGTCTGGAGGGTGAATCAGAAGAAGCAGAAGAAGGAGAAGGAGAAGGTTAAGTCTGGAGGGTGAATCGGAAGAAGCAGAAGAAGGAGAAGGAGAAGGTGAAGTCTGGAGGGTGAATCAGAAGAAGCAGAAGAAGGAGAAGGAGAAGGTGAAGTCTGGAGGGTGAATCAGAAGAAGCAGAAGAAGTAGGAGGAGAAGTTGAAGTCAGGAGGGTGAATCAGACGAAGCAGCAGAAGGAGAAGGAGAAGCTGAAGTCTGGAGGGTGAATCAGAAGAAGCAGAAGAAGGAGAAGAAGAAGGTGAAGTCTGGAGGGTGAATCAGAAGAAGCAGAATAAGGAGAAGGAGAAGGTGAAGTCAGGAGGGTGAATCAGAAGAAGCAGAAGAAGGACAAGGAGAAGGTGATGTCTGGAGGGTGAATCAGAAGAATCAGAAGAAGGAGAAGGAGAAGGTGAAGTCTGGAGGGTGAAGCAGAAGAAGCAGAAGAAGGAGAAGGAGAAGGTGAAGACTGGAGGGTGAATCAGAAGAAGTAGAAGAAGGAGAAGGAGAAGGTGAAGTCTGGAGGGTGAATCAGAAGAAGTAGAAGAAGGAGAAGAAGGTGAAGTCTGGAGGGTGAATCAGAAGAAGTAGAAGAAGGAGAAGGAGAAGGTGAAGTCTGGAGGGTGAATCAGAAGAAGTAGAAGAAGGAGAAGGAGAAGGTAAAGTCTGGAGGGTGAATCAGAAGAAGCAGAAGAAGGAGAAGGAGAAGGTGAAGTCTGGAGGGTGAATCAGAAGAAGCAGAAGAAGGAGAAGGAGAAGATGAAGTCTGGAGGGTGAATCAGAAGAAGTAGAAGAAGGAGAAGGAGAAGGTGAGGTCTGGAGGGCGAATCAGAAGAAGCAGAAGAAGGAGAAGGAGAAGGTGAAGTCTGGAGGGTGAATCAGAAGAAGCAGAAGAAGGAGAAGGAGAAGGTGAAGTCTGGAGGGTGAATCAGAAGAAGGAGAAGAAGGAGAAGAAGAAGGTGAAGTCAGGAGGGCGAATCAGAAGAAGCAGAAGAAGGAGAAGGAGAAGGTGAAGTTAGGAGGGTGAATCAGAAGAAGCAGAAGAAGGAGAAGGAGAAGGGGAAGTCAGGGGGGTGAAGCAGAAGAAGTAGAAGAAGGAGAAGGAGAAGGTGTAGTCAGCAGGGTGAAGCAGAAGAAGCAGAAGAAGGAGAAGGAGAAGGTGAATTCTGGAGGGCGCAGCAGAAGAAGCAGAAGAAGGAGAAGGAGAAGGTGATGTCTGGAGGGTGAAGCAGAAGAAGCAGAAGAAGGAGAAGGAGAAGGTGAAGTCTGGAGGGTGAATCAGAAGAAGTAGAAGAAGGAGAAGGAGAAGTTGAAGTCAGGAGGGTGAAGCAGAAGAAGCAGAAGAAGGAGAAGGAGAAGGTGAAGTCTGGAGGGTCAAGCAGAAGAAGCAGAAGAAGGAGAAGGAGAAGTTGAAGTCTGGAGGGTGAAGCAGAAGATGCAGAAGAAGGAGAAGGAGAAGGTGAATTCTGGAGGGTGAATCAGAAGAAGTAGAAGAAGGAGAAGGAGAAGGTGAAGTCAGGAGGGTGAAGCAGAAGAAGCAGAAGAAGGAGAAGGAGAAGGTGAAGTCTGGAGGGTGAAGCAGAAGAAGCAGAAGAAGGAGAAGAAGAAGGTGAAGTCTGGAGGGCGAAGCAGAAGAAGCAGAAGAAGGAGAAGGAGAAGGTGAAGTCTGGAGGGTGAAGCAGAAGAAGCAGAAGAAGGAGAAGGAGAAGGTGAAGTCTGGAGGATGAATCAGAAGAAGTAGAAGAAGGCGAAGGAGAAGGTGAAGTCAGGAGGGTGAAGCAGAAGAAGCAGAAGAAGGAGAAGGAGAAGGTGAAGTCTGGAGGGTGAAGCAGAAGAAGCAGAAGAAGGAGAAGGAGAAGGTGAAGTCTGGAGGATGAAGCAGAAGAAGCAGAAGAAGGAGAAGGAGAAGGTGAAGTCAGGAGGGTGAATCAGAAGAAGTAGAAGAAGGAGAAGGAGAAGGTGAAGTCTGGAGGGTGAATCAGAAGAAGTAGAAGAAGGAGAAGGAGAAGGTGAAGTCTGGAGGGTGAATCAGAAGAAGCAGAAGAAGGAGAAGGAGAAGGTGAAGTCTGGAGGGAGAAGCAGAAGAAGTAGAAGAAGGAGAAGGAGAAGGTGAAGTCTGGAGGGTGAATCAGAAGAAGTTGAAGAAGGAGAAGGAGAAGGTGAAGTCTGGAGGGTGAATCAGAAGAAGCAGAAGAAGGAGAAGGAGAAGGTGAAGTCTGGAGGGTGAATCAGAAGAAGCAGAAGAAGTAGGAGGAGAAGTTGAAGTCAGGAGGGTGAATCAGACGAAGCAGCAGAAGGAGAAGGAGAAGCTGAAGTCTGGAGGGTGAATCAGAAGAAGCAGAAGAAGGAGAAGAAGAAGGTGAAGTCTGGAGGGTGAATCAGAAGAAGCAGAATAAGGAGAAGGAGAAGGTGAAGTCTGGAGGGTGAATCAGAAGAAGCAGAAGAAGGAGAAGGAGAAGGTGAGGTCTGGAGGGTGAATCAGAAGAAGTAGAAGAAGCAGAAGTAGAAGGTGATGTCTGGAGGGTGAAGCAGAAGAAGTAGAAGAAGTAAAAGGAGAAGGTGAAGTCAGGAGGGTGAAGCAGAAGAAGTAGAAGAAGGAGAAGGAGAAGGTGAAGTCAGGAGGTTGAATCAGAAGAAGCAGAAGAAGGAGAGGAGAAGGTGAAGTCTGGAGGATGAATCAGAAGAATCAGAAGAAGGAGAAGGAGAAGGTGAAGTCTGGAGGGTGAATCAGAAGAAGTAGAAGAAGGAGAAGAAGGTGAAGTCTGGAGGGTGAATCAGAAGAAGTAGAAGAAGGAGAAGGAGAAGGTGAAGTCTGGAGGGTGAATCAGAAGAAGTAGAAGAAGGAGAAGGAGAAGGTGAAGTCTGGAGGGTGAATCAGAAGAAGCAGAAGAAGGAGAAGGAGAAGATGAAGTCTGGAGGGTGAATCAGAAGAAGTAGAAGAAGGAGAAGGAGAAGGTGAGGTCTGGAGGGCGAATCAGAAGAAGCAGAAGAAGGAGAAGGAGAAGGTGAAGTCTGGAGGGTGAATCAGAAGAAGCAGAAGAAAGAGAAGGAGAAGGTGAAGTCTGGAGGGTGAATCAGAAGAAGCAGAAGAAGGAGAAGGAGAAGGTGAAGTCAGGAGGGCGAATCAGAAGAAGCAGAAGAAGGAGAAGGAGAAGGTGAAGTTAGGAGGGTGAATCAGAAGAAGCAGAAGAAGGAGAAGGAGAAGGTGAAGTCAGGGGGGTGAAGCAGAAGAAGTAGAAGAAGGAGAAGGAGAAGGTGAAGTCAGCAGGGTGAAGCAGAAGAAGCAGAAGAAGGAGAAGGAGAAGGTGAATTCTGGAGGGCGCAGCAGAAGAAGCAGAAGAAGGAGAAGGAGAAGGTGATGTCTGGAGGGTGAAGCAGAACAAGCAGAAGAAGGAGAAGGAGAAGGTGAAGTCTGGAGGGTGAATCAGAAGAAGTAGAAGAAGGAGAAGGAGAAGTTGAAGTCAGGAGGGTGAAGCAGAAGAAGCAGAAGAAGGAGAAGGAGAAGGTGAAGTCTGGAGGGTCAAGCAGAAGAAGCAGAAGAAGGAGAAGGAGAAGTTGAAGTCTGGAGGGTGAAGCAGAAGATGCAGAAGAAGGAGAAGGAGAAGGTGAATTCTGGAGGGTGAATCAGAAGAAGTAGAAGAAGGAGAAGGAGAAGGTGAAGTCAGGAGGGTGAAGCAGAAGAAGCAGAAGAAGGAGAAGGAGAAGGTGAAGTCTGGAGGGTGAAGCAGAAGAAGCAGAAGAAGGAGAAGAAGAAGGTGAAGTCTGGAGGGCGAAGCAGAAGAAGCAGAAGAAGGAGAAGGAGAAGGTGAAGTCTGGAGGGTGAAGCAGAAGAAGCAGAAGAAGGAGAAGGAGAAGGTGAAGTCTGGAGGGTGAATCAGAAGAAGTAGAAGAAGGAGAAGGAGAAGGTGAAGTCAGGATGGTGAAGCAGAAGAAGCAGAAGAAGGATAAGGAGAAGGTGAAGTCTGGAGGGCGAAGCAGAAGAAGCAGAAGAAGGAGAAGGAGAAGGTGAAGTCTGGAGGGTGAAGCAGAAGAAGCAGAAGAAGGAGAAGGAGAAGGTGAAGTCTGGAGGGTGAATCAGAAGAAGTAGAAGAAGGCGAAGGAGAAGGTGAAGTCAGGAGGTTGAAGCAGAAGAAGCAGAAGAAGGAGAAGGAGAAGGTGAAGTCTGGAGGGTGAAGCAGAAGAAGCAGAAGAAGGAGAAGGAGAAGCTGAATTCTGGAGGGTGAATCGGAAGAAGCAGAAGAAGTAGAAGGAGAAGGTGAAGTCTGGGTGGTGAAACAGAAGAAGTAGAAGAAGGAGAAGGAGAAGGTGAAGTCTGGAGGGTGAATCAGAAGAAGCAGAAGAAGGAGAAGGAGAAGGTGAAGTCTGGAGGGTGAATCAGAAGATGTAGAAGATGGAGAAGGAGAAGCTGAAGCCTGGAGGGTGAATCAGAAGAAGCAGAAGAAGGAGAAGGAGAAGTTGAAGTCTGGAGGATGAATCAGAAGAAGCAGAAGAAGGAGAAGGAGAAGGTGAAGTCTGGAGGGTGAATCAGAAGAAGCAGAAGAAGGAGAAGGAGAAGGTGAAGTCTGGAGGGTGAATCAGAAGAAGCAGAAGAAGTAGAAGGAGAAGGTGAAGTCTGGAGGGTGAATCAGAAGAAGTAGAAGAAGGAGAAGAAGGTGAAGTCTGGAGGGTGAATCAGAAGAAGTAGAAGAAGGAGAAGGAGAAGGTGAAGTCTGGAGGGTGAATCAGAAGAAGTAGAAGAAGGAGAAGGAGAAGGTGAAGTCTGGAGGGTGAATCAGAAGAAGCAGAAGAAGGAGAAGGAGAAGATGAAGTCTGGAGGGTGAATCAGAAGAAGTAGAAGAAGGAGAAGGAGAAGGTGAGGTCTGGAGGGCGAATCAGAAGAAGCAGAAGAAGGAGAAGGAGAAGGTGAAGTCTGGAGGGTGAATCAGAAGAAGCAGAAGAAAGAGAAGGAGAAGGTGAAGTCTGGAGGGTGAATCAGAAGAAGCAGAAGAAGGAGAAGGAGAAGGTGAAGTCAGGAGGGCGAATCAGAAGAAGCAGAAGAAGGAGAAGGAGAAGGTGAAGTTAGGAGGGTGAATCAGAAGAAGCAGAAGAAGGAGAAGGAGAAGGTGAAGTCAGGGGGGTGAAGCAGAAGAAGTAGAAGAAGGAGAAGGAGAAGGTGAAGTCAGCAGGGTGAAGCAGAAGAAGCAGAAGAAGGAGAAGGAGAAGGTGAATTCTGGAGGGCGCAGCAGAAGAAGCAGAAGAAGGAGAAGGAGAAGGTGATGTCTGGAGGGTGAAGCAGAACAAGCAGAAGAAGGAGAAGGAGAAGGTGAAGTCTGGAGGGTGAATCAGAAGAAGTAGAAGAAGGAGAAGGAGAAGTTGAAGTCAGGAGGGTGAAGCAGAAGAAGCAGAAGAAGGAGAAGGAGAAGGTGAAGTCTGGAGGGTCAAGCAGAAGAAGCAGAAGAAGGAGAAGGAGAAGTTGAAGTCTGGAGGGTGAAGCAGAAGATGCAGAAGAAGGAGAAGGAGAAGGTGAATTCTGGAGGGTGAATCAGAAGAAGTAGAAGAAGGAGAAGGAGAAGGTGAAGTCAGGAGGGTGAAGCAGAAGAAGCAGAAGAAGGAGAAGGAGAAGGTGAAGTCTGGAGGGTGAAGCAGAAGAAGCAGAAGAAGGAGAAGAAGAAGGTGAAGTCTGGAGGGCGAAGCAGAAGAAGCAGAAGAAGGAGAAGGAGAAGGTGAAGTCTGGAGGGTGAAGCAGAAGAAGCAGAAGAAGGAGAAGGAGAAGGTGAAGTCTGGAGGGTGAATCAGAAGAAGTAGAAGAAGGAGAAGGAGAAGGTGAAGTCAGGATGGTGAAGCAGAAGAAGCAGAAGAAGGATAAGGAGAAGGTGAAGTCTGGAGGGCGAAGCAGAAGAAGCAGAAGAAGGAGAAGGAGAAGGTGAAGTCTGGAGGGTGAAGCAGAAGAAGCAGAAGAAGGAGAAGGAGAAGGTGAAGTCTGGAGGGTGAATCAGAAGAAGTAGAAGAAGGCGAAGGAGAAGGTGAAGTCAGGAGGTTGAAGCAGAAGAAGCAGAAGAAGGAGAAGGAGAAGGTGAAGTCTGGAGGGTGAAGCAGAAGAAGCAGAAGAAGGAGAAGGAGAAGCTGAATTCTGGAGGGTGAATCGGAAGAAGCAGAAGAAGTAGAAGGAGAAGGTGAAGTCTGGGTGGTGAATCAGAAGAAGTAGAAGAAGGAGAAGGAGAAGGTGAAGTCTGGAGGGTGAATCAGAAGAAGCAGAAGAAGGAGAAGGAGAAGGTGAAGTCTGGAGGGTGAATCAGAAGATGTAGAAGATGGAGAAGGAGAAGCTGAAGCCTGGAGGGTGAATCAGAAGAAGCAGAAGAAGGAGAAGGAGAAGTTGAAGTCTGGAGGGTGAATCAGAAGAAGCAGAAGAAGGAGAAGGAGAAGGTGAAGTCTGGAGGGTGAATCAGAAGAAGCAGAAGAAGGAGAAGGAGAAGGTGAAGTCTGGAGGGTGAATCAGAAGAAGCAGAAGAAGTAGAAGGAGAAGGTGAAGTCTGGAGGGTGAATCAGAAGAAGTAGAAGAAGGAGAAGGAGAAGGTGAAGTCTGGAGGGTGAATCAGAAGAAGCAGAAGAAGGAGAAGGAGAAGGTGAAGTCAGAAGGGTGAATCAGAAGAAGCAGAAGAAGGAGAAGGAGAAGGTGAAGTCTGGAGGGTGAATCAGAAGAAGCAGAAGAAGGAGAAGGAGAAGGTGAAGTCTGGAGGGTGAATCAGAAGAAGTAGAAGAAGGAGAAGGAGAAGGCGAAGGCTGGAGGGTGAATCAGAAGAAGCAGAAGAAGGAGAAGGAGAAGGTGAAGTCTGGAGGGTCAATCAGAAGAAGCAGTAGAAGCAGAAGGAGAAGATGAAGTCTGGAGGGTGAATCAGAAGAAATAGAAGAAGGAGAAGGAGAAGGTGAGGTCTAGAGGGCGAATCAGAAGAAGCAGAAGAAGGAGAAGGAGAAGGTGAAGTCTGAAGGGTGAATCAGAAGAAGCAGAAGAAAGAGAAGGAGAAGGTGAAGTCTGGAGGGTGAATCAGAAGAAGCAGAAGAAGGAGAAGGAGAAGGTGAAGTCTGGAGGGTGAATCAGAAGAAGCAGAAGAAGGAGAAGGAGAAGGTGAAGTCTGGAGGGTGAATCAGAAGAAGCAGAAGAAGGAGAAGGAGAAGGTGGTCTGGAGGGTGAATCTGAAGAAGTAGAAGAAGGAGAAGGAGAAGGTGAAGTCTGGAGGGTGAATCAGAAGAAGCAGAAGAAGGAGAAGGAGAAGATGAAGTCTGGAGGGTGATTCAGAAGAAGTAGAAGAAGGAGAAGGAGAAGGTGAAGTCTGGAGGGTGAATCAGAAGAAGCAGAAGAAGGAGAAGGAGAAGGTGAAGTCTGGAGGGTGGATCAGAAGAAGCAGAAGAAGGAGAAGGAGAAGGTGAAGTCTGGAGGGTGAATCAGAAGAAGCAGAAAAAGGAGAAGAAGAAGGAGAAGTCTGGAGGGTGAAGCAGAAGATGCAGAAGAAGGAGAAGGAGAAGGTGAAGTCTGGAGGGTGAATCAGAAGAAGTAGAAGAAGGAGAAGGAGAAGGTGAAGTCAGGATGGTGAAGCAGAAGAAGCAGAAGAAGGATAAGGAGAAGGTGAAGTCTGGAGGGCGAAGCAGATGAAGCAGAAGAAGGAGAAGGAGAAGGTGAAGTCTGGAGGGTGAAGCAGAAGAAGCAGAAGAAGGAGAAGGAGAAGGTGAAGTCTGGAGGGTGAATCAGAAGAAGTAGAAGAAGGCGAAGGAGAAGGTGAAGTCAGGAGGTTGAAGCAGAAGAAGAAGAAGAAGGAGAAGGAGAAGGTGAAGTCTGGAGGGTGAAGCAGAAGAAGCAGAAGAAGGAGAAGGAGAAGCTGAATTCTGGAGGGTGAATCGGAAGAAGCAGAAGAAGTAGAAGGAGAAGGTGAAGTCTGGAGGGTGAATCAGAAGAAGCAGAAGAAGGAGAAGGAGAAGGTGAAGTCTGGAGGGTGAATCAGAAGAAGTAGAAGAAGGCGAAGCAGAAGGTGAAGTCAGGAGGTTGAAGCAGAAGAAGCAGAAGAAGGAGAAGGAGAAGGTGAAGTCTGGAGGGTGAAGCAGAAGAAGCAGAAGAAGGAGAAGGAGAAGCTGAATTCTGGAGGGTGAATCGGAAGAAGCAGAAGAAGTAGAAGGAGAAGGTGAAGTCTGGAGGGTGAAGCAGAAGAAGCAGAAGAAGGAGAAGGAGAAGGTGAAGTCTGGAGGGTGAAGCAGAAGAAGCAGAAGAAGGAGAAGGAGAAGGTGAAGTCTGGAGGGTGAATCAGAAGAAGTAGAAGAAGGCGAAGGAGAAGGTGAAGTCAGGAGGTTGAAGCAGAAGAAGCAGAAGAAGGAGAAGGAGAAGGTGAAGTCTGGAGGGTGAAGCAGAAGAAGCAGAAGAAGGAGAAGGAGAAGCTGAATTCTGGAGGGTGAATCGGAAGAAGCAGAAGAAGTAGAAGGAGAAGGTGAAGTCTGGAGGGTGAATCAGAAGAAGTAGAAGAAGGAGAAGGAGAAGGTGAGGTCTGGAGAGTGAATCAGAAGAAGCAGAAGAAGGAGAAGGAGAAGGTGAAGTTTGAAGGGTGAATCAGAAGAAGCAGAAGAAGGAGAAGGAGAAGGTGAAGTCTGGAGGGTGAATCAGAAGAAGCAGAAGAAGGAGAAGGAGAAGGTGAAGTCTGGAGGGTGAATCAGAAGAAGCAGAAGAAGGAGAAGGAGAAGGTGAAGCATGGAGGGTGAATCAGAAGAAGTAGAAGAAGGAGAAGGAGAAGGTGAAGTCTGGAGGGTGAATTAGAAGAGTTAGAAGAAGGAGAAGGAGAAGGTGAAGTCTTGAGGGTGAATCAGAAGAAGCAGAAGAAGGAGAAGGAGAAGGTGAAGACTGGAGGGTGAATCTGAAGAAGCAGAAGAAGGAGAAGGAGAAGGTGAAGTCTGGAGGGTGAATCAGAAGAAGCAGAAGAACGAGAAGGAGAAGGTGATGTCTGGAGGGTGAAGCAGAAGAAGCAGAAGAAGGAGAAGGAGAAGGTGAAGTCTGGAGGGTGAATCAGAAGAAGGAGAAGAAGGAGAAGGAGAAGGTGAAGCCAGGAGGGCGAATCAGAAGAAGTAGAAGAAGGAGAAGGAGAAGGTGAAGTCAGGAGGGTGAATCAGAAGAAGCAGAAGAAGGAGAAGGAGAAGTTGAAGTCTGGAGGGTGAATCAGAAGAATCAGAAGAAGGAGAAGGAGAAGGTGAAGTCTGGAGGGTGAATCAGAAGAAGCAGAAGAAAGAGAAGGAGAAGGTGAAGTCTGGAGGGTGAAGCAGAAGAAGCAGAAGAAGGAGAAGGAGAAGGTGAAGACTGGAGGGTGGATCTGAAGAAGTAGAAGAAGGAGAAGGAGAAGGTGAAGTCTGGAGGGTGAATCAGAAGAAGTAGAAGAAGGAGAAGGAGAAGGTGAAGTCTGGAGGGTGAATCAGAAGAAGCAGAAGAAGGAGAAGTAGAAGGTGAAGTCTGGAGGGTGAATCAGAAGAAGCAGAAGAAGGAGAAGGAGAAGATGAAGTCTGCAGGGTGAATCAGAAGATGTAGAAGAAGGAGAAGGAGATGGTGAGGTCTGGAGGGTGAATCAGAAGAAGCAGAAGGAGGAGAAGGAGAAGGTGAAGTCTGGAGGGTGAATCAGAAGAAGCAGAAGAAGGAGAAGGAGAAGGTGAAGTCAGGAGGGTGAAGCAGAAGAAGCAGAAGAAGGAGAAGGAGAAGGTGAAGTTAGGAGGGTGAATCAGAAGAAGTAGAAGAAGGAGAAGGAGAAGGTGAAGTCTGGAGGGTGAATCAGAAGAAGCAGAAGAAGGAGAAGGAGAAGATGAAGTCTGGAGGGTGAAGCAGAAGAAGCAGAAGAAGGAGAAGGAGAAGGTGAAGTCTGGAGGGTGAATCAGAAGAAGTAGAAGAAGGAGAAGGAGAAGGTGAGGTCTGGAGGGTGAATCAGAAGAAGCAGAAAAAGGAGAAGGAGAAGGTGAAGTCTGAAGGGTGAATCAGAAGAAGCAGAAGAAGGAGAAGGAGAAGGTGAAGTCTGGAGGGTGAATCAGAAGAAGCAGAAGAAGGAGAAGGAGAAGGTGAAGTCTGGAGGGTGAATCAGAAGAAGCAGAAGAAGGAGAAGGAGAAGGTGAAGACTGGAGGGTGAATCTGAAGAAGCAGAAGAAGGAGAAGGAGAAGATGAAGTCTGGAGGGTGAATCAGAAGAAGTAGAAGAAGGAGAAGGAGAAGGTGAAGTCTGGAGGGTGAATCAGAAGAAGCAGAAGAAGGAGAAGGAGAAGGTGAAGACTGGAGGGTGAATAAGAAGGAGAAGAAGAAGGAGAAGGAGAAGGTGAAGTCTGGAGGGTGAATCAGAAGAAGTAGAAGAAGGAGAAGGAGAAGGCGAAGTCTGGAGGGTGAATCAGAAGAAGCAGAAGAAGGAGAAGGAGAAGGTGAAGTCTGGAGGGTCAATCAGAAGAAGCAGCAGAAGCAGAAGGAGAAGATGAAGTCTGGAGGGTGAATCAGAAGAAATAGAAGAAGGAGAAGGAGAAGGTGAGGTCTGGAGGGTGAATCAGAAGAAGCAGAAGAAGGAGAAGGAGAAGGTGAAGTCTGAAGGGTGAATCAGAAGAAGCAGAAGAAGGAGAAGGAGAAGGTGAAGTCTGGAGGGTGAATCAGAAGAAGCAGAAGAAGGAGAAGGAGAAGGTGAAGTCTGGAGGGTGAATCAGAAGAAGCAGAAGAAGGAGAAGGAGAAGGTGAAGTCTGGAGGGTGAATCAGAAGAAGCAGAAGAAGGAGAAGGAGAAGGTGAAGTCTGGAGGGTGAATCAGAAGAAGTAGAAGAAGGAGAAGGAGAAGGTGAAGTCTGGAGGGTGAATCAGAAGAAGCAGAAGAAGGAGAAGGAGAAGATGAAGTCTGGAGGGTGATTCAGAAGAAGTAGAAGAAGGAGAAGGAGAAGGTGAAGTCTGGCGGGTGAATCAGAAGAAGCAGAAGAAGGAGAAGGAGAAGGTGAAGTCTGGAGGGTGAATCAGAAGAAGCAGAAGAAGGAGAAGGAGAAGGTGAAGTCTGGAGGGTGAAGCAGAAGAAGCAGAAGAAGGAGAAGGAGAAGGTGAAGTCTGGAGGGTGAATCAGAAGAAGTAGAAGAAGGCGAAGGAGAAGGTGAAGTCAGGAGGTTGAAGCAGAAGAAGAAGAAGAAGGAGAAGGAGAAGGTGAAGTCTGGAGGGTGAAGCAGAAGAAGCAGAAGAAGGAGAAGGAGAAGCTGAATTCTGGAGGGTGAATCGGAAGAAGCAGAAGAAGTAGAAGGAGAAGGTGAAGTCTGGAGGGTGAATCAGAAGAAGTAGAAGAAGGAGAAGGAGAAGGTGAGGTCTGGAGGGTGAATCAGAAGAAGCAGAAGAAGGAGAAGGAGAAGGTGAAGTCTGAAGGGTGAATCAGAAGAAGCAGAAGAAGGAGAAGGAGAAGGTGAAGTCTGGAGGGTGAATCAGAAGAAGCAGAAGAAGGAGAAGGAGAAGGTGAAGTCTGGAGGGTGAAGCAGAAGAAGCAGAAGAAGGAGAAGGAGAAGGTGAAGTCAGGAGGGTGAATCAGAAGAAGTAGAAGAAGGAGAAGGAGAAGGTGAATTCTGGAGGGTGAATCAGAAGAAGGAGAAGAAGGAGAAGGAGAAGGTGAAGTCTGGAGGGTGAATCAGAAGAAGCAGAAGAAGGAGAAGGAGAAGGTGAAGTCTGGATGGTGAATCAGAAGAAGCAGAAGAAGGAGAAGGAGAAGGTGAAGTCTGGAGGGTGAATCAGAAGAAGTAGAAGAAGGAGAAGGAGAAGGTGAAGTCTGGAGGGTGAATCAGAAGAAGTAGAAGAAGGAGAAGGAGAAGGTGTAGTCTGGAGGGTGAATCAGAAGAAGTAGACGAAGGAGAAGGAGAGGTGAAGTCTGGAGGGTGAATCAGAAGAAGCAGAAGAAGGAGAAGGAGAAGGTGAAGTCTGGAGGGTGAATCAGAAGATGTAGAAGATGGAGAAGGAGAAGCTGAAGCCTGGAGGGTGAATCAGAAGAAGCAGAAGAAGGAGAAGGAGAAGTTGAAGTCTGGAGGGTGAATCAGAAGAAGCAGAAGAAGGAGAAGGAGAAGGTGAAGTCTGGAGGGTGAATCAGAAGAAGCAGAAGAAGGAGAAGGAGAAGGTGAAGTCTGGAGGGTGAATCAGAAGAAGCAGAAGAAGTAGAAGGAGAAGGTGAAGTCTGGAGGGTGAATCAGAAGAAGTAGAAGAAGGAGAAGGAGAAGGTGAAGTCTGGAGGGTGAATCAGAAGAAGCAGAAGAAGGAGAAGGAGAAGGTGAAGTCAGAAGGGTGAATCAGAAGAAGCAGAAGAAGGAGAAGGAGAAGGTGAAGTCTGGAGGGTGAATCAGAAGAAGCAGAAGAAGGAGAAGGAGAAGGTGAAGACTGGAGGGTGAATAAGAAGGAGTAGAAGAAGGAGAAGGAGAAGGTGAAGTCTGGAGGGTCAATCAGAAGAAGCAGTAGAAGCAGAAGGAGAAGATGAAGTCTGGAGGGTGAATCAGAAGAAATAGAAGAAGGAGAAGGAGAAGGTGAGGTCTGGAGGGTGAATCAGAAGAAGCAGAAGAAGGAGAAGGAGAAGGTGAAGTCTGAAGGGTGAATCAGAAGAAGCAGAAGAAGGAGAAGGAGAAGGTGAAGTCTGGAGGGTGAATCAGAAGAAGCAGAAGAAGGAGAAGGAGAAGGTGAAGTCAGGAGGGTGAAGCAGAAGAAGCAGAAGAAGGAGAAGAAGAAGGTGAAGTCTGGAGGGTGAAGCAGAAGATGCAGAAGAAGGAGAAGGAAAAGGTGAAGTCTGGAGGGTGAATCAGAAGACGTAGAAGAAGGAGAAGGAGAAGGTGAAGTCAGGAGGGTGAATCAGAAGAAGTAGAAGAAGGAGAAGGAGAAGGTGAAGTCTGGAGGGTGAATCAGAAGAAGCAGATGAAGGAGAAGGAGAAGGTGAAATCTGGAGGGTGAATCAGAAGAAGCAGAAGAAGGAGAAGGAGAAGATGAAGTCTGGAGGGTGATTCAGAAGAAGTAGAAGAAGGAGAAGGAGATGGTGAGGTCTGGAGGGTGAATCAGAAGAAGCAGAAGAAGGAGAAGGAGAAGGTGAAGTCTGGAGGGTGAATAAGAAGAAGCAGAAGAAGGAGAAGGAGAAGGTGAAGTCTGGAGGGTGAATCAGATGAAGCAGAAGAAGGAGAAGGAGAAGGTGAAGTCAGGAGGGTGAATCAGAAGAAGCAGATGAAGGTGAAGGAGAAGGTGAAGTTAGGAGGGTGAATCAGAAGAAGCAGAAGAAGGAGAAGGAGAAGGTGAAGTCAGGGGGGTGAAGTAGAAGAAGTAGAAGAAGGAGAAGGAGAAGGTGAAGTCAGGAGGGTGAAGCAGAAGAAGCAGAAAAAGGAGAAGAAGAAGGTGAAGTCTGGAGGGCGAAGCAGAAGAAGGAGAAGGAGAAGGTGAAGTCTGGAGGGTGAAGCAGAAGAAGCAGAGGAAGGAGAAGGAGAAGGTGAAGTCTGGAGGGTGAATCAGAAGAAGGAGAAGAAGGAGAAGGAGAAGGTGAAGTCAGGAGGGTGAAGCAGAAGAAGCAGAAGAAGGAGAAGGAGAAGGTGAAGTCTGGAGGATGAAGCAGAAGAAGCAGAAGAAGGAGAAGGAGAAGGTGAAGTCTGGAGGGTGAAGCAGAAGAAGCAGAGGAAGGAGAAGTAGAAGCTGGAGTCAGGAGGGTGAATCAGAAGAAGTAGAAGAAGGAGAAGGAGAAGGTGAAGTCTGGAGGGTGAATCAGAAGAAGTAGAAAAAGGAGAAGGAGAAGGTGAAGTCTGGAGGGTGAATCAGAAGAAGTAGAAGAAGGAGAAGGAGAAGGGGAAGTCTGGAGGGTGAATCAGAAGAAGCAGAAGAAGGAGAAGGAGAAGGTGATGTCTGGAGGGAGAAGCAGAAGAAGTAGAAGTAGGAGAAGGAGAAGGTGAAGTCTGGAGGGTGAGTCAGAAGAAGTAGAAGAAGGAGAAGGAGAAGGTGAAGTCTGGAGGGTGAATCAGAAGAAGCAGATGAAGGAGAAGGAGAAGGTGAAATCTGGAGGGTGAATCAGAAGAAGTAGAAGAAGGAGAAGGAGAAGGTGAAGTCTGGAGGGTGAATCAGAAGAAGCAGATGAAGGAGAAGGAGAAGGTGAAATCTGGAGGGTGAATCAGAAGAAGCAGAAGAAGGAGAAGGAGAAGATGAAGTCTGGAGGGTGATTCAGAAGAAGTAGAAGAAGGAGAAGGAGATGGTGAGGTCTGGAGGGTGAATCAGAAGAAGCAGAAGAAGGAGAAGGAGAAGGTGAAGTCTGGAGGGTGAATAAGAAGAAGCAGAAGAAGGAGAAGGAGAAGGTGAAGTCTGGAGGGTGAATCAGATGAAGCAGAAGAAGGAGAAGGAGAAGGTGAAGTCAGGAGGGTGAATCAGAAGAAGCAGATGAAGGTGAAGGAGAAGGTGAAGTTAGGAGGGTGAATCAGAAGAAGCAGAAGAAGGAGAAGGAGAAGGTGAAGTCAGGGGGGTGAAGTAGAAGAAGTAGAAGAAGGAGAAGGAGAAGGTGAAGTCAGGAGGGTGAAGCAGAAGAAGCAGAAGAAGGAGAAGAAGAAGGTGAAGTCTGGAGGGCGAAGCAGAAGAAGGAGAAGGAGAAGGTGAAGTCTGGAGGGTGAAGCAGAAGAAGCAGAGGAAGGAGAAGGAGAAGGTGAAGTCTGGAGGGTGAATCAGAAGAAGGAGAAGAAGGAGAAGGAGAAGGTGAAGTCAGGAGGGTGAAGCAGAAGAAGCAGAAGAAGGAGAAGGAGAAGGTGAAGTCTGGAGGATGAAGCAGAAGAAGCAGAAGAAGGAGAAGGAGAAGGTGAAGTCTGGAGGGTGAAGCAGAAGAAGCAGAGGAAGGAGAAGTAGAAGCTGGAGTCAGGAGGGTGAATCAGAAGAAGTAGAAGAAGGAGAAGGAGAAGGTGAAGTCTGGAGGGTGAATCAGAAGAAGTAGAAAAAGGAGAAGGAGAAGGTGAAGTCTGGAGGGTGAATCAGAAGAAGTAGAAGAAGGAGAAGGAGAAGGTGAAGTCTGGAGGGTGAATCAGAAGAAGCAGAAGAAGGAGAAGGAGAAGGTGATGTCTGGAGGGAGAAGCAGAAGAAGTAGAAGTAGGAGAAGGAGAAGGTGAAGTCTGGAGGGTGAATCAGAAGAAGTAGAAGACGGAGAAGGAGAAGGTGAAGTCTGGAGGGTAAATCAGAAGAAGTAGAAGAAGGAGAAGGAGAAGGTGAAGTCTGGAGGGTGAATCAGAAGAAGCAGAAGAAGGAGAAGGAGAAGTTGAAGTCTGGAGGGTGAATCAGAAGAAGTAGAAGAAGGTGAAGGAGAAGGTGTAGTCTGGAGGGTGAATCAGAAGAAGTAGACGAAGGAGAAGGAAAAGGTGAAGTCTGGAGTGTGAAGCAGAAGAAGCAGAAGAAGGAGAAGGAGAAGGTGAAGTCTGGAGGGTGAATCAGAAGAAGTAGAAGAAGGAGAAGGAGAAGGTGAAGTCTGGAGGGTGAATCAGAAGAAGCAGAAGAAGGAGAAGCAGAAGGTGAAGTCTGGAGGGTGAATCAGAAGAAGCAGAAGAAGGAGAAGGAGAAGGTGAAGTCTGGAGGGTGAATCAGAAGAAGCAGAAGAAGGAGAAGGAGAAGGTGAAGTCTGGAGGGTGAATCAGAAAAAGCAGAAGAAGTAGAAGGAGAAGGTGAAGTCTGGAGGGTGAATCAGAAGAAGTAGAAGAAGGAGAAGGAGAAGGTGAAGTCTGGAGGGTGAATCAGAAGAAGCAGAAGAAGGAGAAGGAGAAGGTGAAGTCAGGAGGGTGAATCAGAAGAAGCAGAAGAAGGAGAAGGAGAAGGTGAAGTCTGGAGGGTGAATCAGAAGAAGCAGAAGAAGGAGAAGGAGAAGGTGGAGACTGGAGGGTGAATCAGAAGAAGTAGAAGAAGGAGAAGGAGAAGGTGAAGTCTGGAGGGTGAAACAGAAGAAGTAGAAGAAGGAGAAGGAGAAGGCGAAGTCTGGAGGGTGAATCAGAAGAAGCAGAAGAAGGAGAAGGAGAAGGTGAAGCCTGGAGGGTGAATCAGAAGAAGCAGAAGAAGGAGAAGGAGAAGATGAAGTCTGGAGGGTGAATCAGAAGAAGTAGAAGAAGGAGAAGGAGAAGGTGAGGTCTGGAGGGTGAATCAGAAGAAGCAGAAGAAGGAGAAGGAGAAGGTGAAGTCTGAAGGGTGAATCAGGAGAAGCAGAAGAAGGAGAAGGAGAAGGTGAAGTCTGGAGTGTGAATCAGAAGAAGTAGAAGAAGGAGAAGGAGAAGGTGAAGTCTGGAGGGTGAATCAGAAGAAGTAGAAGAAGGAGAAGGAGAAGGTGAAGTCTGGAGGGTGAATCAAAAGAAGTAGAAGAAGGAGAAGGAGAAGGTGAAGCCTGGAGGGAGAATCAGAAGAAGCAGAAGAAGGAGAAGGAGAAGGTGAAGTCTGGAGGGTGAATCAGAAGAAGCAGAAGAAGGAGAAGGAGAAGATGAAGTCTGGAGGGTGAATCAGAAGAAGTAGAAGAAGGAGAAGGAGACGTTGAAGTCTGGAGGGTGAATCAGAAGAAGCAGCAGAAGGAGAAGGAGAAGGTGAAGTCTGGAGGGTGAATCAGAAGAAGCAGAAGAAGAAGAAGAAGAAGGTGAAGTCTGGAGGGTGAATCAGAAGAAGCAGAATAAGGAGAAGGAGAAGGTGAAGTCTGGAGGGTGAATCAGAAGAAGCAGAAGAAGGAGAAGGAGAAGGTGAAGTCTGGAGGGTGAAACAGAAGAAGTAGAAGAAGCAGAAGGAGAAGGTGAAGTCTGGAGGGTGAAGCAGAAGAAGTAGAAGAAGGAGAAGGAGAAGGTGAAGTCAGGAGGGTGAATGAGAAGAAGTAGAAGAAGGAGAAGGAGAAGGTGAAGTCAGGAGGGTGAATCAGAAGAAGCAGAAGAAGGAGAAGGAGAAGGTGATGTCTGGAGGGTGAATCAGAAGAATCAGAAGAAGGAGAAGGAGAAGGTGAAGTCGGGAGGGTGAATCAGAAGAAGCAGAAGAAAGAGAAGGAGAAGGTGAAGTCTGGAGGGTGAAGAAGAAGAAGCAGAAGAAGGAGAAGGAGAAGGTGAAGTCTGGAGGGTGAATCAGAAGAAGCAGAAGAAGGAGAAGGAGAAGATGAAGTCTGGAGGGTGAATCAGAAGAAGTAGAAGAAGGAGAAGGAGAAGGTGAGGTCTGGAGGGTGAATCAGAAGAAGCAGAAGAAGGAGAAGGAGAAGGTGAAGTCTGAAGGGTGAATCAGGAGAAGCAGAAGAAGGAGAAGGAGAAGGTTAAGTCTGGAGGGTGAATCAGAAGAAGTAGAAGAAGGAGAAGGAGAAGGTGAAGTCTGGAGGGTGAAGCAGAAGAAGCAGAAGAAGGAGAAGGAGAAGGTGAAGTCTGGAGGGTGAAGCAGAAGAAGCAGAAGAAGGAGAAGGAGAAGGTGAAGTCTGGAGGGTGAAGCAGAAGAAGCAGAAGAAGGAGAAGGAGAAGGTGAAGTCTGGAGGGTGAATCAGAAGAAGTAGAAGAAGGCGAAGAAGAAGTTGAAGTCAGGAGGGTGAAGCAGAAGAAGCAGAAGAAGGAGAAGGAGAAGGTGAAGTCTGGAGGGTGAAGCAGAAGAAGCAGAAGAAGGAGAAGGTGAAGTCTGGAGGATGAAGCAGAAGAAGCAGAAGAAGGAGAAGGAGAAGGTGAAGTCAGGAGGGTGAATCAGAAGAAGTAGAAGAAGGAGAAGGAGAAGGTGAAGTCTGGAGGGTGCATCAGAAGAAGTAGAAGAAGGAGAAGGAGAAGGTGAAGTCTGGAGGGTGAATCAGAAGAAGCAGAAGAAGGAGAAGGAGAAGGTGAAGTCTGGAGGGAGAAGCAGAAGAAGTAGAAGAAGGAGAAGGAGAAGGTGAAGTCTGGAGAGTGAATCAGAAGAAGTTGAAGAAGGAGAAGGAGAAGGTGAAGTCTGGAGGGTGAATCAGAAGAAGGAGAAGAAGGAGAAGGAGAAGGTGAAGTCTGGAGGGTGAATCAGATGAAGCAGAAGAAGGAGAAGGAGTAGGTGAAGTCTGGAGGGTGAATCAGAAGAAGTAGAAGAAGGAGAAGGAGAAGTTATAGTCTGGAGGGTGAATCAGAAGAAGGAGACGAAGGAGAAGGAGAAGGTGAAGTCTGGAGGGTGAATCAGAAGAAGCAGAAGAAGGAGAAGGAGAAGGTGAAGTCTGGAGGGTGAATCAGAAGAAGTAGTAGATGGAGATGGAGGAGGTGAAGTCTGGAGGGTGAATCAGAAGAAGCAGAAGAAGGAGAAGGAGAAGGTGAAGTCTGGAGGGTGAATCGGAAGAAGCAGAAGAAGGAGAAGGAGAAGGTGAAGTCTGGAGGGTGAATCAGAAGAAGCAGAAGAAGGAGAAGGAGAAGGTGAAGTCTGGAGGGTGAATCAGAAGAAGCAGAAGAAGTAGGAGGAGAAGTTGAAGTCAGGAGGGTGAATCAGACGAAGCAGCAGAAGGAGAAGGAGAAGCTGAAGTCTGGAGGGTGAATCAGAAGAAGCAGAAGAAGGAGAAGGAGAAGATGAAGTCTGGCGGGTGAATCAGAAGAAGTAGAAGAAGGAGAAGGAGAAGGTGAGGTCTGGAGGGCGAATCAGAAGAAGCAGAAGAAGGAGAAGGAGAAGGTGAAGTCAGGAGGGTGATGCAGAAGAAGCAGATGAAGGAGAAGGAGAAGGTGAAGTCTGGAGGGTGAAGCAGAAGAAGCAGAAGAAGGAGAAGAAGAAGGTGAAGTCTGGAGGGCGAAGCAGAAGAAGCAGAAGAAGGAGAAGGAGAAGGTGACGTCTGGAGGGTGAAGCAGAAGAAGCAGAAGAAAGAGAAGGAGAAGGTGAAGTCTGGAGGGTGAAGAAGAAGAAGCAGAAGAAGGAGAAGGAGAAGGTGAAGTCTGGAGGGTGAATCAGAAGAAGCAGAAGAAGGAGAAGGAGAAGATGAAGTCTGGAGGGTGAATCAGAAGAAGTAGAAGAAGGAGAAGGAGAAGGTGAGGTCTGGAGGGTGAATCAGAAGAAGCAGAAGAAGGAGAAGGAGAAGGTGAAGTCTGAAGGGTGAATCAGGAGAAGCAGAAGAAGGAGAAGGAGAAGGTTAAGTCTGGAGGGTGAATCAGAAGAAGTAGAAGAAGGAGAAGGAGAAGGTGAAGTCTGGAGGGTGAATCAGAAGAAGCAGAAGAAGGAGAAGGAGAAGGTGAAGTCTGGAGGGTGAATCAGAAGAAGCAGAAGAAGGAGAAGGAGAAGATGAAGTCTGGAGGGTGAATCAGAAGAAGTAGAAGAAGGAGAAGGAGAAGGTGAGGTCTGGAGGGCGAATCAGAAGAAGCAGAAGAAGGAGAAGGAGAAGGTGAAGTCTGGAGGGTGAATCAGAAGAAGCAGAAGAAGGAGAAGGAGAAGGTGAAGTCTGGAGGGTGAATCAGAAGAAGCAGAAGAAGGAGAAGGAGAAGGTGAAGTCAGGAGGGCGAATCAGAAGAAGCAGAAGAAGGAGAAGGAGAAGGTGAAGTTAGGAGGGTGAATCAGAAGAAGCAGAAGAAGGAGAAGGAGAAGGTGAAGTCAGGGGGGTGAAGCAGAAGAAGTAGAAGAAGGAGAAGGAGAAGGTGAAGTCAGCAGGGTGAAGCAGAAGCAGCAGAAGAAGGAGAAGGAGGAGGTGAAGTCTGGAGGGTGAATCAGAAGAAGTAGAAGAAGGTGAAGGAGAAGGTGAAGTCAGGAGGGTGAAGCAGAAGAAGCAGAAGAAGGAGAAGGAGAAGGTGAAGTCTGGAGGGTCAAGCAGAAGAAGCAGAAGAAGGAGAAGAAGAAGGTGAAGTCTGGAGGGTGAAGCAGAAGATGCAGAAGAAGGAGAACGAGAAGGTGAATTCTGGAGGGTGAATCAGAAGAAGTAGAAGAAGGAGAAGGAGAAGGTGAAGTCAGGAGGGTGATGCAGAAGAAGCAGATGAAGGAGAAGGAGAAGGTGAAGTCTGGAGGGTGAAGCAGAAGAAGCAGAAGAAGGAGAAGAAGAAGGTGAAGTCTGGAGGGCGAAGCAGAAGAAGCAGAAGAAGGAGAAGGAGAAGGTGACGTCTGGAGGGTGAAGCAGAAGAAGCAGAAGAAGGAGAAGGAGAAGGTGAAGTCTGGAGGGTGAATCAGAAGAAGTAGAAGAAGGCGAAGGAGAAGGTGAAGTCAGGAGGGTGAAGCAGAAGAAGCAGAAGAAGGAGAAGGAGAAGGTGAAGTCTGGAGGGTGAAGCAGAAGAAGCAGAAGAAGGAGAAGGAGAAGGTGAAGTCTGGAGGATGAAGCAGAAGAAGCAGAAGAAGGAGAAGGAGAAGGTGAAGTCTGGAGGGTGAATCAGAAGAAGGAGAAGAAGGAGAAGGAGAAGGTGAAGTCTGGAGGGTGAATCAGATGAAGCAGAAGAAGGAGAAGGAGAAGGTGAAGTCTGGAGGGTGAATCAGAAGAAGTAGAAGAAGGAGAAGGAGAAGGTGAAGTCTGGAGGGTGAATCAGAAGAAGCAGAAGAAGGAGAAGGAGAAGGTGAAGTCTGGAGGGAGAAGCAGAAGAAGTAGAAGAAGGAGAAGGAGAAGGTGAAGTCTGGAGAGTGAATCAGAAGAAGTTGAAGAAGGAGAAGGAGAAGGTGAAGTCTGGAGGGTGAATCAGAAGAAGGAGAAGAAGGAGAAGGAGAAGGTGAAGTCTGGAGGGTGAATCAGATGAAGCAGAAGAAGGAGAAGGAGAAGGTGAAGTCTGGAGGGTGAATCAGAAGAAGTAGAAGAAGGAGAAGGAGAAGTTATAGTCTGGAGGGTGAATCAGAAGAAGGAGACGAAGGAGAAGGAGAAGGTGAAGTCTGGAGGGTGAAGCAGAAGATGCAGAAGAAGGAGAAGGAGAAGGTGAATTCTGGAGGGTGAATCAGAAGAAGTAGAAGAAGGAGAAGGAGAAGGTGAAGTCAGGAGGGTGAAGCAGAAGAAGCAGAAGAAGGAGAAGGAGAAGGTGAAGTCTGGAGGGTGAAGCAGAAGAAGCAGAAGAAGGAGAAGAAGAAGGTGAAGTCTGGAGGGCGAAGCAGAAGAAGCAGAAGAAGGAGAAGGAGAAGGTGAAGTCTGGAGGGTGAAGCAGAAGAAGCAGAAGAAGGAGAAGGAGAAGGTGAAGTCTGGAGGGTGAATCAGAAGAAGTAGAAGAAGGCGAAGAAGAAGTTGAAGTCAGGAGGGTGAAGCAGAAGAAGCAGAAGAAGGAGAAGGAGAAGGTGAAGTCTGGAGGGTGAAGCAGAAGAAGCAGAAGAAGGAGAAGGAGAAGGTGAAGTCTGGAGGATGAAGCAGAAGAAGCAGAAGAAGGAGAAGGAGAAGGTGAAGTCAGGAGGGTGAATCAGAAGAAGTAGAAGAAGGAGAAGGAGAAGGTGAAGTCTGGAGGGTGCATCAGAAGAAGTAGAAGAAGGAGAAGGAGAAGGTGAAGTCTGGAGGGTGAATCAGAAGAAGCAGAAGAAGGAGAAGGAGAAGGTGAAGTCTGGAGGGAGAAGCAGAAGAAGTAGAAGAAGGAGAAGGAGAAGGTGAAGTCTGGAGAGTGAATCAGAAGAAGTTGAAGAAGGAGAAGGAGAAGGTGAAGTCTGGAGGGTGAATCAGAAGAAGGAGAAGAAGGAGAAGGAGAAGGTGAAGTCTGGAGGGTGAATCAGATGAAGCAGAAGAAGGAGAAGGAGAAGGTGAAGTCTGGAGGGTGAATCAGAAGAAGTAGAAGAAGGAGAAGGAGAAGTTATAGTCTGGAGGGTGAATCAGAAGAAGGAGACGAAGGAGAAGGAGAAGGTGAAGTCTGGAGGGTGAATCAGAAGAAGCAGAAGAAGGAGAAGGAGAAGGTGAAGTCTGGAGGGTGAATCAGAAGAAGTAGTAGATGGAGATGGAGGAGGTGAAGTCTGGAGGGTGAATCAGAAGAAGCAGAAGAAGGAGAAGGAGAAGGTGAAGTCTGGAGGGTGAATCGGAAGAAGCAGAAGAAGGAGAAGGAGAAGGTGAAGTCTGGAGGGTGAATCAGAAGAAGCAGAAGAAGGAGAAGGAGAAGGTGAAGTCTGGAGGGTGAATCAGAAGAAGCAGAAGAAGTAGGAGGAGAAGTTGAAGTCAGGAGGGTGAATCAGACGAAGCAGCAGAAGGAGAAGGAGAAGCTGAAGTCTGGAGGGTGAATCAGAAGAAGCAGAAGAAGGAGAAGGAGAAGATGAAGTCTGGCGGGTGAATCAGAAGAAGTAGAAGAAGGAGAAGGAGAAGGTGAGGTCTGGAGGGCGAATCAGAAGAAGCAGAAGAAGGAGAAGGAGAAGGTGAAGTCTGGAGGGTGAATCAGAAGAAGCAGAAGAAGGAGAAGGAGAAGGTGAAGTCTGGAGGGTGAATCAGAAGAAGCAGAAGAAGGAGAAGGAGAAGGTGAAGTCAGGAGGGCGTATCAGAAGAAGCAGAAGAAGGAGAAGGAGAAGGTGAAGTTAGGAGGGTGAATCAGAAGAAGCAGAAGAAGGAGAAGGAGAAGGTGAAGTCAGGGGGGTGAAGCAGAAGAAGTAGAAGAAGGAGAAGGAGAATGTGAAGTCAGCAGGGTGAAGCAGAAGAAGCAGAAGAAGGAGAAGGAGAAGGTGAAGTCTGGAGGGTGAATCAGAAGAAGTAGAAGAAGGAGAAGGAGAAGGTGAAGTCTGGAGGGTGAATCAGAAGAAGTAGAAGAAGGAGAAGGAGAAGGTGAGGTCTGGAGGGCGAATCAGAAGAAGCAGAAGAAGGAGAAGGAGAAGGTGAAGTCTGGAGGGTGAATCAGAAGAAGCAGAAGAAGGAGAAGGAGAAGGTGAAGTCTGGAGGGTGAATCAGAAGAAGCAGAAGAAGGAGAAGGAGAAGGTGAAGTCAGGAGGGCGAATCAGAAGAAGCAGAAGAAGGAGAAGGAGAAGGTGAAGTTAGGAGGGTGAATCAGAAGAAGCAGAAGAAGGAGAAGGAGAAGGTGAGGTCAGGGGGGTGAAGCAGAAGAAGTAGAAGAAGGAGAAGGAGAAGGTGAAGTCAGCAGGGTGAAGCAGAAGAAGCAGAAGAAGGAGAAGGAGGAGGTGAAGTCTGGAGGGTGAATCAGAAGAAGTAGAAGAAGGTGAAGGAGAAGGTGAAGTCAGGAGGGTGAAGCAGAAGAAGCAGAAGAAGGAGAAGGAGAAGGTGAAGTCTGGAGGGTCAAGCAGAAGAAGCAGAAGAAGGAGAAGAAGAAGGTGAAGTCTGGAGGGTGAAGCAGAAGATGCAGAAGAAGGAGAAGGAGAAGGTGAATTCTGGAGGGTGAATCAGAAGAAGTAGAAGAAGGAGAAGGAGAAGGTGAAGTCAGGAGGGTGAAGCAGAAGAAGCAGAAGAAGGAGAAGGAGAAGGTGAAGTCTGGAGGGTGAAGCAGAAGAAGCAGAAGAAGGAGAAGAAGAAGGTGAAGTCTGGAGGGCGAAGCAGAAGAAGCAGAAGAAGGAGAAGGAGAAGGTGAAGTCTGGAGGGTGAAAAGAAGAAGCAGAAGAAGGAGAAGGAGAAGGTGAAGTCTGGAGGGTGAATCAGAAGAAGTAGAAGAAGGCGAAGGAGAAGGTGAAGTCAGGAGGGTGAAGCAGAAGAAGCAGAAGAAGGAGAAGGAGAAGGTGAAGTCTGGAGGGTGAAGCAGAAGAAGCAGAAGAAGGAGAAGGAGAAGGTGAAGTCTGGAGGATGAAGCAGAAGAAGCAGAAGAAGGAGAAGGAGAAGGTGAAGTCAGGAGGGTGAATCAGAAGAAGTAGAAGAAGGAGAAGGAGAAGGTAAAGTCTGGAGGGTGAATCAGAAGAAGTAGAAGAAGGAGAAGGAGAAGGTGAAGTCTGGAGGGTGAATCAGAAGAAGCAGAAGAAGGAGAAGGAGAAGGTGAAGTCTGGAGGGAGAAGCAGAAGAAGTAGAAGAAGGAGAAGGAGAAGGTGAAGTCTGGAGAGTGAATCAGAAGAAGTTGAAGAAGGAGAAGGAGAAGGTGAAGTCTGGAGGGTGAATCAGAAGAAGGAGAAGAAGGAGAAGGAGAAGGTGAAGTCTGGAGTGTGAATCAGATGAAGCAGAAGAAGGAGAAGGAGAAGGTGAAGTCTGGAGGGTGAATCAGAAGAAGTAGAAGAAGGAGAAGGAGAAGTTATAGTCTGGAGGGTGAATCAGAAGAAGGAGACGAAGGAGAAGGAGAAGGTGAAGTCTGGAGGGTGAAGCAGAAGATGCAGAAGAAGGAGAAGGAGAAGGTGAATTCTGGAGGGTGAATCAGAAGAAGTAGAAGAAGGAGAAGGAGAAGGTGAAGTCAGGAGGGTGAAGCAGAAGAAGCAGAAGAAGGAGAAGGAGAAGGTGAAGTCTGGAGGGTGAAGCAGAAGAAGCAGAAGAAGGAGAAGAAGAAGGTGAAGTCTGGAGGGCGAAGCAGAAGAAGCAGAAGAAGGAGAAGGAGAAGGTGAAGTCCGGAGGGTGAAGCAGAAGAAGCAGAAGTAGGAGAAGGAGAAGGTGAAGTCTGGAGGGTGAATCAGAAGAAGTAGAAGAAGGCGAAGGAGAAGGTGAAGTCAGGAGGGTGAAGCAGAAGAAGCAGAAGAAGGAGAAGGAGAAGGTGAAGTCTGGAGGGTGAAGCAGAAGAAGGAGAAGGAGAAGGTGAAGTCTGGAGGATGAAGCAGAAGAAGCAGAAGAAGGAGAAGGAGAAGGTGAAGTCAGGAGGGTGAATCAGAAGAAGTAGAAGAAGGAGAAGGAGAAGGTGAAGTCTGGAGGGTGAATCAGAAGAAGTAGAAGAAGGAGAAGGAGAAGGTGAAGTCTGGAGGGTGAATCAGAAGAAGCAGAAGAAGGAGAAGGAGAAGGTGAAGTCTGGAGGGAGAAGCAGAAGAAGTAGAAGAAGGAGAAGGAGAAGGTGAAGTCTGGAGAGTGAATCAGAAGAAGTTGAAGAAGGTGAAGGAGAAGTTGAAGTCTGGAGGGTGAATCAGAAGAAGGAGAAGAAGGAGAAGGAGAAGGTGAAGTCTGGAGGGTGAATCAGATGAAGCAGAAGAAGGAGAAGGAGAAGGTGAAGTCTGGAGGGTGAATCAGAAGAAGTAGAAGAAGGAGAAGGAGAAGTTATAGTCTGGAGGGTGAATCAGAAGAAGGAGACGAAGGAGAAGGAGAAGGTGAAGTCTGGAGGGTGAATCAGAAGAAGCAGAAGAAGGAGAAGGAGAAGGTGAAGTCTGGAGGGTGAATCAGAAGAAGTAGAAGATGGAGATGGAGAAGGTGAAGTCTGGAGGGTGAATCAGAAGAAGCAGAAGAAGGAGAAGGAGAAGGTGAAGTCTGGAGGGTGAATCGGAAGAAGCAGAAGAAGGAGAAGGAGAAGGTGAAGTCTGGAGGGTGAATCAGAAGAAGCAGAAGAAGGAGAAGGAGAAGGTGAAGTCTGGAGGGTGAATCAGAAGAAGCAGAAGAAGTAGGAGGAGAAGTTGAAGTCAGGAGGGTGAATCAGACGAAGCAGCAGAAGGAGAAGGAGAAGCTGAAGTCTGGAGGGTGAATCAGAAGAAGCAGAAGAAGGAGAAGGAGAAGATGAAGTCTGGCAGGTGAATCAGAAGAAGTAGAAGAAGGAGAAGGAGAAGGTGAGGTCTGGAGGGCGAATCAGAAGAAGCAGAAGAAGGAGAAGGAGAAGGTGAAGTCTGGAGGGTGAATCAGAAGAAGCAGAAGAAGGAGAAGGAGAAGGTGAAGTCTGGAGGGTGAATCAGAAGAAGCAGAAGAAGGAGAAGGAGAAGGTGAAGTCAGGAGGGCGAATCAGAAGAAGCAGAAGAAGGAGAAGGAGAAGGTGAAGTTAGGAGGGTGAATCAGAAGAAGCAGAAGAAGGAGAAGGAGAAGGTGAAGTCAGGGGGGTGAAGCAGAAGAAGTAGAAGAAGGAGAAGGAGAAGGTGAAGTCAGCAGGGTGAAGCAGAAGAAGCAGAAGAAGGAGAAGGAGAAGGTGAAGTCTGGAGGGTGAATCAGAAGAAGTAGAAGAAGGAGAAGGAGAAGGTGAAGTCAGGAGGGTGAAGCAGAAGAAGCAGAAGAAGGAGAAGGAGAAGGTGAAGACTGGAGGGTCAAGCAGAAGAAGCAGAAGAAGGAGAAGAAGAAGGTGAAGTCTGGAGGGTGAAGCAGAAGATGCAGAAGAAGGAGAAGGAGAAGGTGAATTCTGGAGGGTGAATCAGAAGAAGTAGAAGAAGGAGAAGGAGAAGGTGAAGTCAGGAGGGTGAAGCAGAAGAAGCAGAAGAAGGAGAAGGAGAAGGTGAAGTCTGGAGGGTGAAGCAGAAGAAGCAGAAGAAGGAGAAGAAGAAGGTGAAGTCTGGAGGGCGAAGCAGAAGAAGCAGAAGAAGGAGAAGGAGAAGGTGAAGTCTGGAGGGTGAAGCAGAAGAAGCAGAAGAAGGAGAAGGAGAAGGTGAAGTCTGGAGGGTGAATCAGAAGAAGCAGAAGAAGGCGAAGGAGAAGGTGAAGTCAGGAGGGTGAAGCAGAAGAAGCAGAAGAAGGAGAAGGAGAAGGTGAAGTCTGGAGGGTGAATCAGAAGAAGGAGAAGGAGAAGGTGAAGTCTGGAGGGTGAATCAGATGAAGCAGAAGAAGGAGAAGGAGAAGGTGAAGTCTGGAGGGTGAATCAGAAGAAGTAGATGAAGGAGAAGGAGAAGGTGTAGTCTGGAGGGTGAATCAGAAGAAGTAGACGAAGGAGAAGGAGAAGGTGAAGTCTGGAGGGTGAATCAGAAGAAGCAGAAGAAGGAGAAGGAGAAGGTGAAGTCTGGAGGGTGAATCAGAAGAAGTAGAAGATGGAGATGGAGAAGGTGAAGTCTGGAGGGTGAATCAGAAGAAGCAGAAGAAGGAGAAGGAGAATGTGAAGTCTGGAGGGTGAATCGGAAGAAGCAGAAGAAGGAGAAGGAGAAGGTGAAGTCTGGAGGGTGAATCAGAAGAAGCAGAAGAAGGAGAAGGAGAAGGTGAAGTCTGGAGGGTGAATCAGAAGAAGCAGAAGAAGGAGAAGGAGAAGGTGAGGTCTGGAGGGTGAATCAGAAGAAGTAGAAGAAGCAGAAGGAGAAGGTGAAGTCTGGAGGGTGAAGCAGAAGAAGTAGAAGAAGGAGAAGGAGAAGGTGAAGTCAGGAGGGTGAATCAGAAGAAGTAGAAGAAGGAGAAGGAGAAGGTGAAGTCAGGAGGGTGAATCAGAAGAAGCAGAAGAAGGAGAAGGAGAAGGTGAAGTCTGGAGGATGAATCGGAAGAATCAGAAGAAGGAGAAGGAGAAGGTGAAGTCTGGAGGGTGAATCAGAAGGAGCAGAAGAAAGAGAAGGAGAAGGTGAAGTCTGGAGGGTGAAGCAGAAGAAGCAGAAGAAGGAGAAGGAGAAGGCGAAGACTGGAGGGTGAATCAGAAGAAGTAGAAGAAGGAGATGGAGAAGGTGAAGTCTGGAGGGTGAATCAGAAGAAGAAGAAGAAGGAGAAGGAGAAGGTGAAGTCTGGAGGGTGAATCAGAAGAAGCAGAAGAAGGAGAAGGAGAAGGTGAAGTCTGGAGGGTGAATCAGAAGAAGCAGAAGAAGGAGAAGGAGAAGATGAAGTCTGGAGGGTGAATCAGAAGAAGTAGAAGAAGGAGAAGGAGAAGGTGAGGTCTGGAGGGCGAATCAGAAGAAGCAGAAGAAGGAGAAGGAGAAGGTGAAGTCTGGAGGGTGAATCAGAAGAAGCAGAAGAAGGAGAAGGAGAAGGTGAAGTCAGGAGGGCGAATCAGAAGAAGCAGAAAAAGGAGAAGGAGAAGGTGAAGTTAGGAGGGTGAATCAGAAGAAGCAGAAGAAGGAGAAGGAGAAGTTGAAGTCAGGGGGGTGAAGCAGAAGAAGTAGAAGAAGGAGAAGGAGAAGGTGAAGTCAGCAGGGTGAAGCAGAAGAAGCAGAAGAAGGAGAAGGAGAAGGTGAAGTCTGGAGGGTCAAGCAGAAGGAGCAGAAGAAGGAGAAGAAGAAGGTGAAGTCTGGAGGGTGAAGCAGAAGATGCAGAAGAAGGAGAAGGAGAAGGTGAAGTCTGGAGGGTGAATCAGAAGAAGTAGAAGAAGGAGAAGGAGAAGGTGAAGTGAGGAGGGAGAAGCAGAAGAAGCAGAAGAACGAGAAGGAGAAGGTGAAGTTTGGAGGGTGAAGCAGAAGAAGCAGAAGAAGGAGAAGAAGAAGGTGAAGTCTGGAGGGCGAAGCAGAAGAAGCAGAAGAAGGAGAAGGAGAAGGTGAAGTCTGGAGGGTGAAGCAGAAGAAGCAGAAGAAGGAGAAGGAGAAGGTGAAGTGAGGAGGGAGAAGCAGAAGAAGCAGAAGAAGGAGAAGGAGAAGGTGAAGTTTGGAGGGTGAAGCAGAAGAAGCAGAAGAAGGAGAAGGAGAAGGTGAAGTCTGGAGGGTGAATCAGAAGAAGTAGAAGAAGGAGAAGGAGAAGGTGAATTCTGGAGGGTGAATCAGAAGAAGGAGAAGAAGGAGAAGGAGAAGGTGAAGTCTGGAGGGTGAATCAGAAGAAGCAGAAGAAGGAGAAGGAGAAGGTGAAGTCTGGAGGGTGAATCAGAAGAAGCAGAAGAAGGAGAAGGAGAAGGTGAAGTCTGGAGGGTGAATCAGAAGAAGTAGAAGAAGGAGAAGGAGAAGGTGAAGTCTGGAGGGTGAATCAGAAGAAGTAGAAGAAGGAGAAGGAGAAGGTGTAGTCTGGAGTGTGAATCAGAAGAAGTAGACGAAGGAGAAGGAGAAGGTGAAGTCTGGATGGCGAATCAGAAGAAGCAGAAGAAGGAGAAGGAGAAGGTGAAGTCTGGAGGGTGAATCAGAAGATGTAGAAGATGGAGAAGGAGAAGCTGAAGCCTGGAGGGTGAATCAGAAGAAGCAGAAGAAGGAGAAGGAGAAGTTGAAGTCTGGAGGGTGAATCAGAAGAAGCAGAAGAAGGAGAAGGAGAAGGTGAAGTCTGGAGGGTGAATCAGAAGAAGCAGAAGAAGGAGAAGGAGAAGGTGAAGTCTGGAGGGTGAATCAGAAGAAGCAGAAGTAGAAGGAGAAGGTGAAGTCTGGAGGGTGAATCAGAAGAAGTAGAAGAAGGAGAAGGAGAAGGTGAAGTCTGGAGGGTGAATCAGAAGAAGCAGAAGAAGGAGAAGGAGAAGGTGAAGTCTGGAGGGTGAAGCAGAAGAAGCAGAAGAAGGAGAAGGAGAAGGTGAAGTCTGGAGGATGAAGCAGAAGAAGCAGAAGAAGGAGAAGGAGAAGGTGAAGTCTGGAGGGTGAATCAGAAGAAGGAGAAGAAGGAGAAGGAGAAGGTGAAGTCTGGAGGGTGAATCAGATGAAGCAGAAGAAGGAGAAGGAGAAGGTGAAGTCTGGAGGGTGAATCAGAAGAAGTAGAAGAAGGAGAAGGAGAAGGTGAAGTCTGGAGGGTGAATCAGAAGAAGCAGAAGAAGGAGAAGGAGAAGGTGAAGTCTGGAGGGTGAATCAGAAGAAGTAGAAGAAGGAGAAGGAGAAGGTGAAGTCTGGAGAGTGAATCAGAAGAAGTTGAAGAAGGAGAAGGAGAAGGTGAAGTCTGGAGGGTGAATCAGAAGAAGGAGAAGAAGGAGAAGGAGAAGGTGAAGTCTGGAGGGTGAATCAGATGAAGCAGAAGAAGGAGAAGGAGAAGGTGAAGTCTGGAGGGTGAATCAGAAGAAGTAGAAGAAGGAGAAGGAGAAGTTATAGTCTGGAGGGTGAATCAGAAGAAGGAGACGAAGGAGAAGGAGAAGGTGAAGTCTGGAGGGTGAAGCAGAAGATGCAGAAGAAGGAGAAGGAGAAGGTGAATTCTGGAGGGTGAATCAGAAGAAGTAGAAGAAGGAGAATGAGAAGGTGAAGTCAGGAGGGTGAAGCAGAAGAAGCAGAAGAAGGAGAAGGAGAAGGTGAAGTCTGGAGGGTGAAGCAGAAGAAGCAGAAGAAGGAGAAGAAGAAGGTGAAGTCTGGAGGGCGAAGCAGAAGAAGCAGAAGAAGGAGAAGGAGAAGGTGAAGTCTGGAGGGTGAAGCAGAAGAAGCAGAAGAAGGAGAAGGAGAAGGTGAAGTCTGGAGGGTGAATCAGAAGAAGTAGAAGAAGGCGAAGAAGAAGTTGAAGTCAGGAGGGTGAAGCAGAAGAAGCAGAAGAAGGAGAAGGAGAAGGTGAAGTCTGGAGGGTGAAGCAGAAGAAGCAGAAGAAGGAGAAGGAGAAGGTGAAGTCTGGAGGATGAAGCAGAAGAAGCAGAAGAAGGAGAAGGAGAAGGTGAAGTCAGGAGGGTGAATCAGAAGAAGTAGAAGAAGGAGAAGGAGAAGGTGAAGTCTGGAGGGTGCATCAGAAGAAGTAGAAGAAGGAGAAGGAGAAGGTGAAGTCTGGAGGGTGAATCAGAAGAAGCAGAAGAAGGAGAAGGAGAAGGTGAAGTCTGGAGGGAGAAGCAGAAGAAGTAGAAGAAGGAGAAGGAGAAGGTGAAGTCTGGAGAGTGAATCAGAAGAAGTTGAAGAAGGAGAAGGAGAAGGTGAAGTCTGGAGGGTGAATCAGAAGAAGGAGAAGAAGGAGAAGGAGAAGGTGAAGTCTGGAGGGTGAATCAGATGAAGCAGAAGAAGGAGAAGGAGAAGGTGAAGTCTGGAGGGTGAATCAGAAGAAGTAGAAGAAGGAGAAGGAGAAGTTATAGTCTGGAGGGTGAATCAGAAGAAGGAGACGAAGGAGAAGGAGAAGGTGAAGTCTGGAGGGTGAATCAGAAGAAGCAGAAGAAGGAGAAGGAGAAGGTGAAGTCTGGAGGGTGAATCAGAAGAAGTAGTAGATGGAGATGGAGGAGGTGAAGTCTGGAGGGTGAATCAGAAGAAGCAGAAGAAGGAGAAGGAGAAGGTGAAGTCTGGAGGGTGAATCGGAAGAAGCAGAAGAAGGAGAAGGAGAAGGTGAAGTCTGGAGGGTGAATCAGAAGAAGCAGAAGAAGGAGAAGGAGAAGGTGAAGTCTGGAGGGTGAATCAGAAGAAGCAGAAGAAGTAGGAGGAGAAGTTGAAGTCAGGAGGGTGAATCAGACGAAGCAGCAGAAGGAGAAGGAGAAGCTGAAGTCTGGAGGGTGAATCAGAAGAAGCAGAAGAAGGAGAAGGAGAAGATGAAGTCTGGCGGGTGAATCAGAAGAAGTAGAAGAAGGAGAAGGAGAAGGTGAGGTCTGGAGGGCGAATCAGAAGAAGCAGAAGAAGGAGAAGGAGAAGGTGAAGTCTGGAGGGTGAATCAGAAGAAGCAGAAGAAGGAGAAGGAGAAGGTGAAGTCTGGAGGGTGAATCAGAAGAAGCAGAAGAAGGAGAAGGAGAAGGTGAAGTCAGGAGGGCGTATCAGAAGAAGCAGAAGAAGGAGAAGGAGAAGGTGAAGTTAGGAGGGTGAATCAGAAGAAGCAGAAGAAGGAGAAGGAGAAGGTGAAGTCAGGGGGGTGAAGCAGAAGAAGTAGAAGAAGGAGAAGGAGAATGTGAAGTCAGCAGGGTGAAGCAGAAGAAGCAGAAGAAGGAGAAGGAGAAGGTGAAGTCTGGAGGGTGAATCAGAAGAAGTAGAAGAAGGAGAAGGAGAAGGTGAAGTCTGGAGGGTGAATCAGAAGAAGTAGAAGAAGGAGAAGGAGAAGGTGAGGTCTGGAGGGCGAATCAGAAGAAGCAGAAGAAGGAGAAGGAGAAGGTGAAGTCTGGAGGGTGAATCAGAAGAAGCAGAAGAAGGAGAAGGAGAAGGTGAAGTCTGGAGGGTGAATCAGAAGAAGCAGAAGAAGGAGAAGGAGAAGGTGAAGTCAGGAGGGCGAATCAGAAGAAGCAGAAGAAGGAGAAGGAGAAGGTGAAGTTAGGAGGGTGAATCAGAAGAAGCAGAAGAAGGAGAAGGAGAAGGTGAGGTCAGGGGGGTGAAGCAGAAGAAGTAGAAGAAGGAGAAGGAGAAGGTGAAGTCAGCAGGGTGAAGCAGAAGAAGCAGAAGAAGGAGAAGGAGGAGGTGAAGTCTGGAGGGTGAATCAGAAGAAGTAGAAGAAGGTGAAGGAGAAGGTGAAGTCAGGAGGGTGAAGCAGAAGAAGGAGAAGAAGGAGAAGGAGAAGGTGAAGTCTGGAGGGTCAAGCAGAAGAAGCAGAAGAAGGAGAAGAAGAAGGTGAAGTCTGGAGGGTGAAGCAGAAGATGCAGAAGAAGGAGAAGGAGAAGGTGAATTCTGGAGGGTGAATCAGAAGAAGTAGAAGAAGGAGAAGGAGAAGGTGAAGTCAGGAGGGTGAAGCAGAAGAAGCAGAAGAAGGAGAAGGAGAAGGTGAAGTCTGGAGGGTGAAGCAGAAGAAGCAGAAGAAGGAGAAGAAGAAGGTGAAGTCTGGAGGGCGAAGCAGAAGAAGCAGAAGAAGGAGAAGGAGAAGGTGAAGTCTGGAGGGTGAAAAGAAGAAGCAGAAGAAGGAGAAGGAGAAGGTGAAGTCTGGAGGGTGAATCAGAAGAAGTAGAAGAAGGCGAAGGAGAAGGTGAAGTCAGGAGGGTGAAGCAGAAGAAGCAGAAGAAGGAGAAGGAGAAGGTGAAGTCTGGAGGGTGAAGCAGAAGAAGCAGAAGAAGGAGAAGGAGAAGGTGAAGTCTGGAGGATGAAGCAGAAGAAGCAGAAGAAGGAGAAGGAGAAGGTGAAGTCAGGAGGGTGAATCAGAAGAAGTAGAAGAAGGAGAAGGAGAAGGTAAAGTCTGGAGGGTGAATCAGAAGAAGTAGAAGAAGGAGAAGGAGAAGGTGAAGTCTGGAGGGTGAATCAGAAGAAGCAGAAGAAGGAGAAGGAGAAGGTGAAGTCTGGAGGGAGAAGCAGAAGAAGTAGAAGAAGGAGAAGGAGAAGGTGAAGTCTGGAGAGTGAATCAGAAGAAGTTGAAGAAGGAGAAGGAGAAGGTGAAGTCTGGAGGGTGAATCAGAAGAAGGAGAAGAAGGAGAAGGAGAAGGTGAAGTCTGGAGTGTGAATCAGATGAAGCAGAAGAAGGAGAAGGAGAAGGTGAAGTCTGGAGGGTGAATCAGAAGAAGTAGAAGAAGGAGAAGGAGAAGTTATAGTCTGGAGGGTGAATCAGAAGAAGGAGACGAAGGAGAAGGAGAAGGTGAAGTCTGGAGGGTGAAGCAGAAGATGCAGAAGAAGGAGAAGGAGAAGGTGAATTCTGGAGGGTGAATCAGAAGAAGTAGAAGAAGGAGAAGGAGAAGGTGAAGTCAGGAGGGTGAAGCAGAAGAAGCAGAAGAAGGAGAAGGAGAAGGTGAAGTCTGGAGGGTGAAGCAGAAGAAGCAGAAGAAGGAGAAGAAGAAGGTGAAGTCTGGAGGGCGAAGCAGAAGAAGCAGAAGAAGGAGAAGGAGAAGGTGAAGTCCGGAGGGTGAAGCAGAAGAAGCAGAAGTAGGAGAAGGAGAAGGTGAAGTCTGGAGGGTGAATCAGAAGAAGTAGAAGAAGGCGAAGGAGAAGGTGAAGTCAGGAGGGTGAAGCAGAAGAAGCAGAAGAAGGAGAAGGAGAAGGTGAAGTCTGGAGGGTGAAGCAGAAGAAGGAGAAGGAGAAGGTGAAGTCTGGAGGATGAAGCAGAAGAAGCAGAAGAAGGAGAAGGAGAAGGTGAAGTCAGGAGGGTGAATCAGAAGAAGTAGAAGAAGGAGAAGGAGAAGGTGAAGTCTGGAGGGTGAATCAGAAGAAGTAGAAGAAGGAGAAGGAGAAGGTGAAGTCTGGAGGGTGAATCAGAAGAAGCAGAAGAAGGAGAAGGAGAAGGTGAAGTCTGGAGGGAGAAGCAGAAGAAGTAGAAGAAGGAGAAGGAGAAGGTGAAGTCTGGAGAGTGAATCAGAAGAAGTTGAAGAAGGTGAAGGAGAAGTTGAAGTCTGGAGGGTGAATCAGAAGAAGGAGAAGAAGGAGAAGGAGAAGGTGAAGTCTGGAGGGTGAATCAGATGAAGCAGAAGAAGGAGAAGGAGAAGGTGAAGTCTGGAGGGTGAATCAGATGAAGTAGAAGAAGGAGAAGGAGAAGTTATAGTCTGGAGGGTGAATCAGAAGAAGGAGACGAAGGAGAAGGAGAAGGTGAAGTCTGGAGGGTGAATCAGAAGAAGCAGAAGAAGGAGAAGGAGAAGGTGAAGTCTGGAGGGTGAATCAGAAGAAGTAGAAGATGGAGATGGAGAAGGTGAAGTCTGGAGGGTGAATCAGAAGAAGCAGAAGAAGGAGAAGGAGAAGGTGAAGTCTGGAGGGTGAATCGGAAGAAGCAGAAGAAGGAGAAGGAGAAGGTGAAGTCTGGAGGGTGAATCAGAAGAAGCAGAAGAAGGAGAAGGAGAAGGTGAAGTCTGGAGGGTGAATCAGAAGAAGCAGAAGAAGTAGGAGGAGAAGTTGAAGTCAGGAGGGTGAATCAGACGAAGCAGCAGAAGGAGAAGGAGAAGCTGAAGTCTGGAGGGTGAATCAGAAGAAGCAGAAGAAGGAGAAGGAGAAGATGAAGTCTGGCGGGTGAATCAGAAGAAGTAGAAGAAGGAGAAGGAGAAGGTGAGGTCTGGAGGGCGAATCAGAAGAAGCAGAAGAAGGAGAAGGAGAAGGTGAAGTCTGGAGGGTGAATCAGAAGAAGCAGAAGAAGGAGAAGGAGAAGGTGAAGTCTGGAGGGTGAATCAGAAGAAGCAGAAGAAGGAGAAGGAGAAGGTGAAGTCAGGAGGGCGAAATAGAAGAAGCAGAAGAAGGAGAAGGAGAAGGTGAAGTTAGGAGGGTGAATCAGAAGAAGCAGAAGAAGGAGAAGGAGAAGGTGAAGTCAGGGGGGTGAAGCAGAAGAAGTAGAAGAAGGAGAAGGAGAAGGTGAAGTCAGCAGGGTGAAGCAGAAGAAGCAGAAGAAGGAGAAGGAGAAGGTGAAGTCTGGAGGGTGAATCAGAAGAAGTAGAAGAAGGAGAAGGAGAAGGTGAAGTCAGGAGGGTGAAGCAGAAGAAGCAGAAGAAGGAGAAGGAGAAGGTGAAGACTGGAGGGTCAAGCAGAAGAAGCAGAAGAAGGAGAAGAAGAAGGTGAAGTCTGGAGGGTGAAGCAGAAGATGCAGAAGAAGGAGAAGGAGAAGGTGAATTCTGGAGGGTGAATCAGAAGAAGTAGAAGAAGGAGAAGGAGAAGGTGAAGTCAGGAGGGTGAAGCAGAAGAAGCAGAAGAAGGAGAAGGAGAAGGTGAAGTCTGGAGGGTGAAGCAGAAGAAGCAGAAGAAGGAGAAGAAGAAGGTGAAGTCTGGAGGGCGAAGCAGAAGAAGCAGAAGAAGGAGAAGGAGAAGGTGAAGTCTGGAGGGTGAAGCAGAAGAAGCAGAAGAAGGAGAAGGAGAAGGTGAAGTCTGGAGGGTGAATCAGAAGAAGCAGAAGAAGGCGAAGGAGAAGGTGAAGTCAGGAGGGTGAAGCAGAAGAAGCAGAAGAAGGAGAAGGAGAAGGTGAAGTCTGGAGGGTGAATCAGAAGAAGGAGAAGGAGAAGGTGAAGTCTGGAGGGTGAATCAGATGAAGCAGAAGAAGGAGAAGGAGAAGGTGAGGTCTGGAGGGTGAATCAGAAGAAGCAGAAGAAGGAGAAGGAGAAGGTGAGGTCTGGAGGGTGAATCAGAAGAAGTAGAAGAAGCAGAAGGAGAAGGTGAAGTCTGGAGGGTGAAGCAGAAGAAGTAGAAGAAGGAGAAGGAGAAGGTGAAGTCAGGAGGGTGAATCAGAAGAAGTAGAAGAAGGAGAAGGAGAAGGTGAAGTCAGGAGGGTGAATCAGAAGAAGCAGAAGAAGGAGAAGGAGAAGGTGAAGTCTGGAGGATGAATCGGAAGAATCAGAAGAAGGAGAAGGAGAAGGTGAAGTCTGGAGGGTGAATCAGAAGGAGCAGAAGAAAGAGAAGGAGAAGGTGAAGTCTGGAGGGTGAAGCAGAAGAAGCAGAAGAAGGAGAAGGAGAAGGCGAAGACTGGAGGGTGAATCAGAAGAAGTAGAAGAAGGAGATGGAGAAGGTGAAGTCTGGAGGGTGAATCAGAAGAAGTAGAAGAAGGAGAAGGAGAAGGTGAAGTCTGGAGGGTGAATCAGAAGAAGCAGAAGAAGGAGAAGGAGAAGGTGAAGTCTGGAGGGTGAATCAGAAGAAGCAGAAGAAGGAGAAGGAGAAGATGAAGTCTGGAGGGTGAATCAGAAGAAGTAGAAGAAGGAGAAGGAGAAGGTGAGGTCTGGAGGGCGAATCAGAAGAAGCAGAAGAAGGAGAAGGAGAAGGTGAAGTCTGGAGGGTGAATCAGAAGAAGCAGAAGAAGGAGAAGGAGAAGGTGAAGTCAGGAGGGCGAATCAGAAGAAGCAGAAAAAGGAGAAGGAGAAGGTGAAGTTAGGAGGGTGAATCAGAAGAAGAAGAAGAAGGAGAAGGAGAAGGTGAAGTCAGGGGGGTGAAGCAGAAGAAGTAGAAGAAGGAGAAGGAGAAGGTGAAGTCAGCAGGGTGAAGCAGAAGAAGCAGAAGAAGGAGAAGGAGAAGGTGAAGTCTGGAGTGTCAAGCAGAAGGAGCAGAAGAAGGAGAAGAAGAAGGTGAAGTCTGGAGGGTGAAGCAGAAGATGCAGAAGAAGGAGAAGGAGAAGGTGAAGTCTGGAGGGTGAATCAGAAGAAGTAGAAGAAGGAGAAGGAGAAGGTGAAGTGAGGAGGGAGAAGCAGAAGAAGCAGAAGAAGGAGAAGGAGAAGGTGAAGTCTGGAGGGTGAAGCAGAAGAAGCAGAAGAAGGAGAAGGAGAAGGTGAAGTGAGGAGGGAGAAGCAGAAGAAGCAGAAGAAGGAGAAGGAGAAGGTGAAGTTTGGAGGGTGAAGCAGAAGAAGCAGAAGAAGGAGAAGGAGAAGGTGAAGTCTGGAGGGTGAATCAGAAGAAGTAGAAGAAGGAGAAGGAGAAGGTGAATTCTGGAGGGTGAATCAGAAGAAGGAGAAGAAGGAGAAGGAGAAGGTGAAGTCTGGAGGGTGAATCAGAAGAAGCAGAAGAAGGAGAAGGAGAAGGTGAAGTCTGGAGGGTGAATCAGAAGAAGCAGAAGAAGGAGAAGGAGAAGGTGAAGTCTGGAGGGTGAATCAGAAGAAGTAGAAGAAGGAGAAGGAGAAGGTGAAGTCTGGAGGGTGAATCAGAAGAAGTAGAAGAAGGAGAAGGAGAAGGTGTAGTCTGGAGTGTGAATCAGAAGAAGTAGACGAAGGAGAAGGAGAAGGTGAAGTCTGGATGGCGAATCAGAAGAAGCAGAAGAAGGAGAAGGAGAAGGTGAAGTCTGGAGGGTGAATCAGAAGATGTAGAAGATGGAGAAGGAGAAGCTGAAGCCTGGAGGGTGAATCAGAAGAAGCAGAAGAAGGAGAAGGAGAAGTTGAAGTCTGGAGGGTGAATCAGAAGAAGCAGAAGAAGGAGAAGGAGAAGGTGAAGTCTGGAGGGTGAATCAGAAGAAGCAGAAGAAGGAGAAGGAGAAGGTGAAGTCTGGAGGGTGAATCAGAAGAAGCAGAAGTAGAAGGAGAAGGTGAAGTCTGGAGGGTGAATCAGAAGAAGTAGAAGAAGGAGAAGGAGAAGGTGAAGTCTGGAGGGTGAATCAGAAGAAGCAGAAGAAGGAGAAGGAGAAGGTGAAGTCAGAAGGGTGAATCAGAAGAAGCAGAAGAAGGAGAAGGAGAAGGTGAAGTCTGGAGGGTGAATCAGAAGAAGCAGAAGAAGGTGAAGGAGAAGGTGAAGACTGGAGGGTGAATAAGAAGGAGTAGAAGAAGGAGAAGGAGAAGGTGAAGTCTGGAGGGTGAATCAGAAGAAGTAGAAGAAGGAGAAGGAGAAGGCGAAGTCTGGAGGGTGAATCAGAAGAAGCAGAAGAAGGAGAAGGAGAAGGTGAAGTCTGGAGGGTCAATCAGAAGAAGCAGTAGAAGCAGAAGGAGAAGATGAAGTCTGGAGGGTGAATCAGAAGAAATAGAAGAAGGAGAAGGAGAAGGTGAGGTCTAGAGGGTGAATCAGAAGAAGCAGAAGAAGGAGAAGGAGAAGGTGAAGTCTGAAGGGTGAATCAGAAGAAGCAGAAGAAAGAGAAGGAGAAGGTGAAGTCTGGAGGGTGAATCAGAAGAAGCAGAAGAAGGAGAAGGAGAAGGTGAAGTCTGGAGGGTGAATCAGAAGAAGCAGAAGAAGGAGAAGGAGAAGGTGAAGTCTGGAGGGTGAATCAGAAGAAGCAGAAGAAGGAGAAGGAGAAGGTGAAGTCTGGAGGGTGAATCAGAAGAAGTAGAAGAAGGAGAAGGAGAAGGTGAAGTCTGGAGGGTGAATCAGAAGAAGCAGAAGAAGGAGAAGGAGAAGATGAAGTCTGGAGGGTGATTCAGAAGAAGTAGAAGAAGGAGAAGGAGAAGGTGAAGTCTGGAGGGTGAATCAGAAGAAGCAGAAGAAGGAGAAGGAGAAGGTGAAGTCTGGAGGGTGGATCAGAAGAAGCAGAAGAAGGAGAAGGAGAAGGTGAAGTCTGGAGGGTGAATCAGAAGAAGCAGAAGAAGGAGAAGAAGAAGGAGAAGTCTGGAGGGTGAAGCAGAAGATGCAGAAGAAGGAGAAGGAGAAGGTGAAGTCTGGAGGGTGAATCAGAAGAAGTAGAAGAAGGAGAAGGAGAAGGTGAAGTCAGGATGGTGAAGCACAAGAAGCAGAAGAAGGATAAGGAGAAGGTGAAGTCTGGAGGGCGAAGCAGAAGAAGCAGAAGAAGGAGAAGGAGAAGGTGAAGTCTGGAGGGTGAAGCAGAAGAAGCAGAAGAAGGAGAAGGAGAAGGTGAAGTCTGGAGGGTGAATCAGAAGAAGTAGAAGAAGGCGAAGGAGAAGGTGAAGTCAGGAGGTTGAAGCAGAAGAAGCAGAAGAAGGAGAAGGAGAAGGTGAAGTCTGGAGGGTGAAGCAGAAGAAGCAGAAGAAGGAGAAGGAGAAGCTGAATTCTGGAGGGTGAATCGGAAGAAGCAGAAGAAGTAGAAGGAGAAGGTGAAGTCTGGAGGGTGAATCAGAAGAAGTAGAAGAAGGAGAAGGAGAAGGTGAAGTCTGGAGAGTGAATCAGAAGAAGCAGAAGAAGGAGAAGGAGAAGGTGAAGTCTGGAGGGTGAATCAGAAGATGTAGAAGATGGAGAAGGAGAAGCTGAAGCCTGGAGGGTGAATCAGAAGAAGCAGAAGAAGGAGAAGGAGAAGTTGAAGTCTGGAGGGTGAATCAGAAGAAGCAGAAGAAGGAGAAGGAGAAGGTGAAGTCTGGAGGGTGAATCAGAAGAAGCAGAAGAAGGAGAAGGAGAAGGTGAAGTCTGGAGGGTGAATCAGAAGAAGCAGAAGAAGTAGAAGGAGAAGGTGAAGTCTGGAGGGTGAATCAGAAGAAGTAGAAGAAGGGGAAGGAGAAGGTGAAGTCTGGAGGGTGAATCAGAAGAAGCAGAAGAAGGAGAAGGAGAAGGTGAAGTCAGAAGGGTGAGTCAGAAGAAGCAGAAGAAGGAGAAGGAGAAGGTGAAGTCTGGAGGGTGAATCAGAAGAAGCAGAAGAAGGAGAAGGAGAAGGTGAAGACTGGAGGGTGAATAAGAAGGAGTAGAAGAAGGAGAAGGAGAAGGTGAAGTCTGGAGGGTGAATCAGAAGAAGTAGAAGAAGGAGAAGGAGAAGGCGAAGTCTGGAGGGTGAATCAGAAGAAGCAGAAGAAGGAGAAGGAGAAAGTGAAGTCTGGAGGGTCAATCAGAAGAAGCAGTAGAAGCAGAAGGAGAAGATGAAGTCTGGAGGGTGAATCAGAAGAAATAGAAGAAGGAGAAGGAGAAGGTGAGGTCTAGAGGGTGAATCAGAAGAAGCAGAAGAAAGAGAAGGAGAAGGTGAAGTCTGGAGGGTGAATCAGAAGAAGCAGAAGAAGGAGAAGGAGAAGGTGAAGTCTGGAGGGTGAATCAGAAGAAGCAGAAGAAGGAGAAGGAGAAGGTGAAGTCTGGAGGGTGAATCAGAAGAAGCAGAAGAAGGAGAAGGAGAAGGTGAAGTCTGGAGGGTGAATCAGAAGAAGCAGAAGAAGGAGAAGGAGAAGATGAAGTCTGGAGGGTGATTCAGAAGAAGTAGAAGAAGGAGAAGGAGAAGGTGAAGTCTGGAGGGTGAATCAGAAGAAGCAGAAGAAGGAGAAGGAGAAGGTGAAGTCTGGAGGGTGGATCAGAAGAAGCAGAAGAAGGAGAAGGAGAAGGTGAAGTCTGGAGGGTGAATCAGAAGAAGCAGAAGAAGGAGAAGAAGAAGGAGAAGTCTGGAGGGTGAAGCAGAAGATGCAGAAGAAGGAGAAGGAGAAGGTGAAGTCTGGAGGGTGAATCAGAAGAAGTAGAAGAAGGAGAAGGAGAAGGTGAAGTCAGGATGGTGAAGCAGAAGAAGCAGAAGAAGGATAAGGAGAAGGTGAAGTCTGGAGGGCGAAGCAGATGAAGCAGAAGAAGGAGAAGGAGAAGGTGAAGTCTGGAGGGTGAAGCAGAAGAAGCAGAAGAAGGAGAAGGAGAAGGTGAAGTCTGGAGGGTGAATCAGAAGAAGTAGAAGAAGGCGAAGGAGAAGGTGAAGTCAGGAGGTTGAAGCAGAAGAAGCAGAAGAAGGAGAAGGAGAAGGTGAAGTCTGGAGGGTGAAGCAGAAGAAGCAGAAGAAGGAGAAGGAGAAGCTGAATTCTGGAGGGTGAATCGGAAGAAGCAGAAGAAGTAGAAGGAGAAGGTGAAGTCTGGAGGGTGAATCAGAAGAAGTAGAAGAAGGAGAAGGAGAAGGTGAGGTCTGGAGGGTGAATCAGAAGAAGCAGAAGAAGGAGAAGGAGAAGGTGAAGTCTGAAGGGTGAATCAGAAGAAGCAGAAGAAGGAGAAGGAGAAGGTGAAGTCTGGAGGGTGAATCAGAAGAAGCAGAAGAAGGAGAAGGAGAAGGTGAAGTCTGGAGGGTGAATCAGAAGAAGCAGAAGAAGGAGAAGGAGAAGGTGAAGCATGGAGGGTGAATCAGAAGAAGTAGAAGAAGGAGAAGGAGAAGGAGAAGTCTGGAGGGTGAATTAGAAGAGTTAGAAGAAGGAGAAGGAGAAGGTGAAGTCTGGAGGGTGAATCAGAAGAAGCAGAAGAAGGAGAAGGAGAAGGTGAAGACTGGAGGGTGAATCTGAAGAAGCAGAAGAAGGAGAAGGAGAAGATGAAGTCTGGAGGGTGAATCAGAAGAGGTAGAAGAAGGAGAAGGAGAAGGTGAAGTCTGGAGGGTGAATCAGAAGAAGCAGAAGAAGGAGAAGGAGAAGGTGAAGTCTGGAGGGTGAATCAGAAGAAGCAGAAGAACGAGAAGGAGAAGGTGAAGTCTGGAGGGTGAAGCAGAAGAAGCAGAAGAAGGAGAAGGAGAAGGTGAAGTCTGGAGGGTGAATCAGAAGAAGGAGAAGAAGGAGAAGGAGAAGGTGAAGGCAGGAGGGTGAATCAGAAGAAGTAGAAGAAGGAGAAGGAGAAGGTGAAGTCAGGAGGGTGAATCAGAAGAAGCAGAAGAAGGAGAAGGAGAAGTTGAAGTCTGGAGGGTGAATCAGAAGAATCAGAAGAAGGAGAAGGAGAAGGTGAAGTCTGGAGGGTGAATCAGAAGAAGCAGAAGAAAGAGAAGGAGAAGGTGAAGTCTGGAGGGTGAAGCAGAAGAAGCAGAAGAAGGAGAAGGAGAAGGTGAAGACTGGAGGGTGGATCTGAAAAGTAGAAGAAGGAGAAGGAGAAGGTGAAGTCTGGAGGGTGAATCAGAAGAAGTAGAAGAAGGAGAAGGAGAAGGTGAAGTCTGGAGGGTGAATCAGAAGAAGCAGAAGAAGGAGAAGTAGAAGGTGAAGTCTGGAGGGTGAATCAGAAGAAGCAGAAGAAGGAGAAGGAGAAGATGAAGTCTGGAGGGTGAATCAGAAGATGTAGAAGAAGGAGAAGGAGATGGTGAGGTCTGGAGGGTGAATCAGAAGAAGTAGAAGAAGGAGAAGGAGAAGGTGAAGTCTGGAGGGTGAATCAGAAGAAGCAGAAGAAGGAGAAGGAGAAGATGAAGTCTGGAGGGTGATTCAGAAGAAGTAGAAGAAGGAGAAGGAGAAGGTGAAGTCTGGAGGGTGAATCAGAAGAAGCAGAAGAAGGAGAAGGAGAAGGTGAAGTCTGGAGGGTGGATCAGAAGAAGCAGAAGAAAGAGAAGGAGAAGGTGAAGTCTGGAGGGTGAATCAGAAGAAGCAGAAGAAGGAGAAGAAGAAGGAGAAGTCTGGAGGGTGAAGCAGAAGATGCAGAAAAAGGAGAAGGAGAAGGTGAAGTCTGGAGGGTGAATCAGAAGAAGTAGAAGAAGGAGAAGGAGAAGGTGAAGTCAGGATGGTGAAGCAGAAGAAGCAGAAGAAGGATAAGGAGAAGGTGAAGTCTGGAGGGCGAAGCAGAAGAAGCAGAAGAAGGAGAAGGAGAAGGTGAAGTCTGGAGGGTGAAGCAGAAGAAGCAGAAGAAGGAGAAGGAGAAGGTGAAGTCTGGAGGGTGAATCAGAAGAAGTAGAAGAAGGCGAAGGAGAAGGTGAAGTCAGGAGGTTGAAGCAGAAGAAGCAGAAGAAGGAGAAGGAGAAGGTGAAGTCTGGAGGGTGAAGCAGAAGAAGCAGAAGAAGGAGAAGGAGAAGCTGAATTCTGGAGGGTGAATCGGAAGAAGCAGAAGAAGTAGAAGGAGAAGGTGAAGTCTGGAGGGTGCATCAGAAGAAGTAGAAGAAGGAGAAGGAGAAGGTGAAGTCTGGAGGGTGAATCAGAAGAAGCAGAAGAAGGAGAAGGAGAATGTGAAGTCTGGAGGGTGAATCAGAAGATGTAGAAGATGGAGAAGGAGAAGCTGAAGCCTGGAGGGTGAATCAGAAGAAGCAGAAGAAGGAGAAGGAGAAGTTGAAGTCTGGAGGGTGAATCAGAAGAAGCAGAAGAAGGAGAAGGAGAAGGTGAAGTCTGGAGGGTGAATCAGAAGAAGCAGAAGAAGGAGAAGGAGAAGGTGAAGTCTGGAGGGTGAATCAGAAGAAGCAGAAGAAGTAGAAGGAGAAGGTGAAGTCTGGAGGGTGAATCAGAAGAAGTAGAAGAAGGAGAAGGAGAAGGTGAAGTCTGGAGGGTGAATCAGAAGAAGCAGAAGAAGGAGAAGGAGAAGGTGAAGTCAGAAGGGTGAATCAGAAGAAGCAGAAGAAGGAGAAGGAGAAGGTGAAGTCTGGAGGGTGAATCAGAAGAAGCAGAAGAAGGAGAAGGAGAAGGTGAAGACTGGAGGGTGAATAAGAAGGAGTAGAAGAAGGAGAAGGAGAAGGTGAAGTCTGGAGGGTGAATCAGAAGAAGCTGAAGAAGGAGAAGGAGAAGGTGAAGTCTGGAGGGTGAATCAGAAGAAGCAGAAGAAGGAGAAGGAGAAGGTGAAGTATGGAGGGTGGATCAGAAGAAGCAGAAGAAGGAGAAGGAGAAGGTGAAGTCTGGAGGGTGAATCAGAAGAAGCAGAAAAAGGAGAAGAAGAAGGAGAAGTCTGGAGGGTGAAGCAGAAGATGCAGAAGAAGGAGAAGGAGAAGGTGAAGTCTGGAGGGTGAATCAGAAGAATTAGAAGAAGGAGAAGGAGAAGGTGAAGTCAGGATGGTGAAGCAGAAGAAGCAGAAGAAGGATAAGGAGAAGGTGAAGTCTGGAGGGCGAAGCAGATGAAGCAGAAGAAGGAGAAGGAGAAGGTGAAGTCTGGAGGGTGAAGCAGAAGAAGCAGAAGAAGGAGAAGGAGAAGGTGAAGTCTGGAGGGTGAATCAGAAGAAGTAGAAGAAGGCGAAGGAGAAGGTGAAGTCAGGAGGTTGAAGCAGAAGAAGCAGAAGAAGGAGAAGGAGAAGGTGAAGTCTGGAGGGTGAAGCAGAAGAAGCAGAAGAAGGAGAAGGAGAAGCTGAATTCTGGAGGGTGAATCGGAAGAAGCAGAAGAAGTAGAAGGAGAAGCTGAATTCTGGAGGGTGAATCAGAAGAAGCAGAAGAAGGAGAAGGAGAAGGTGAAGTCTGGAGGGTGAATCAGAAGAAGCAGAAGAAGGAGAAGGAGAAGGTGAAGTCTGGAGGGTGAATCAGAAGAAGCAGAAGAAGGAGAAGGAGAAGGTGAAGCATGGAGGGTGAATCAGAAGAAGTAGAAGAAGGAGAAGGAGAAGGTGAAGTCTGGAGGGTGAATTAGAAGAGTTAGAAGAAGGAGAAGGAGAAGGTGAAGTCTGGAGGGTGAATCAGAAGAAGCAGAAGAAGGAGAAGGAGAAGGTGAAGACTGGAGGGTGAATCTGAAGAAGCAGAAGAAGGAGAAGGAGAAGATGAAGTCTGGAGGGTGAATCAGAAGAGGTAGAAGAAGGAGAAGGAGAAGGTGAAGTCTGGAGGGTGAAAATTGAAGAAGCAGAAGACGGAGAAGGAGAAGGTGAAGTCTGGAGGGTGAATCAGAAGAAGCAGAAGAACGAGAAGGAGAAGGTGAAGTCTGGAGGGTGAAGCAGAAGAAGCAGAAGAAGGAGAAGGAGAAGGTGAAGTCTGGAGGGTGAATCAGAAGAAGGAGAAGAAGGAGAAGGAGAAGGTGAAGCCAGGAGGGTGAATCAGAAGAAGAAGAAGAAGGAGAAGGAGAAGGTGAAGTCAGGAGGGTGAATCAGAAGAAGCAGAAGAAGGAGAAGGAGAAGTTGAAGTCTGGAGGGTGAATCAGAAGAATCAGAAGAAGGAGAAGGAGAAGGTGAAGTCTGGAGGGTGAATCAGAAGAAGCAGAAGAAAGAGAAGGAGAAGGTGAAGTCTGGAGGGTGAAGCAGAAGAAGCAGAAGAAGGAGAAGGAGAAGGTGAAGACTGGAGGGTGGATCTGAAGAAGTAGAAGAAGGAGAAGGAGAAGGTGAAGTCTGGAGGGTGAATCAGAAGAAGTAGAAGAAGGAGAAGGAGAAGGTGAAGTCTGGAGGGTGAATCAGAAGAAGCAGAAGAAGGAGAAGTAGAAGGTGAAGTCTGGAGGGTGAATCAGAAGAAGCAGAAGAAGGAGAAGGAGAAGATGAAGTCTGGAGGGTGAATCAGAAGATGTAGAAGAAGGAGAAGGAGATGGTGAGGTCTGGAGGGTGAATCAGAAGAAGCAGAAGAAGGAGAAGGAGAAGGTGAAGTCTGGAGGGTGAATCAGAAGAAGCAGAAGAAGGAGAAGGAGAAGGTGAAGTCAGGAGTGTGAAGCAGAAGAAGCAGAAGAAGGAGAAGGAGAAGGTGAAGTTAGGAGGGTGATTCAGAAGAAGCAGAAGAAGGAGAAGGAGAAGGAGAAGTCTGGAGGGCGAAGCAGAAGAAGCAGAAGAAGGAGAAGGAGAAGATGAAGTCTGGAGGGTGAAGCAGAAGAAGCAGAAGAAGGAGAAGGAGAAGGTGAAGCCTGGAGGGTGAATCAGAAGAAGTAGAAGAAGGAGAAGGAGAAGGTGAGGTCTGGAGGGTGAATCAGAAGAAGCAGAAGAAGGAGAAGGAGAAGGTGAAGTCTGAAGGGTGAATCAGAAGAAGCAGAAGAAGGAGAAGGAGAAGGTGAAGTCTGGAGGGTGAATCAGAAGAAGCAGAAGAAGGAGAAGGAGAAGGTGAAGTCTGGAGGGTGAATCAGAAGAAGCAGAAGAAGGAGAAGGAGAAGGTGAAGACTGGAGGGTGAATCTGAAGAAGCAGAAGAAGGAGAAGGAGAAGATGAAGTCTGGAGGGTGAATCAGAAGAAGTAGAAGAAGGAGAAGGAGAAGGTGAAGTCTGGAGGGTGAATCAGAAGAAGCAGAAGAAGGAGAAGGAGAAGGTGAAGACTGGAGGGTGAATAAGAAGGAGAAGAAGAAGGAGAAGGAGAAGGTGAAGTCTGGAGGGTGAATCAGAAGAAGTAGAAGAAGGAGAAGGAGAAGGCGAAGTCTGGAGGGTGAATCAGAAGAAGCAGAAGAAGGAGAAGGAGAAGGTGAAGTCTGGAGGGTCAATCAGAAGAAGCAGCAGAAGCAGAAGGAGAAGATGAAGTCTGGAGGGTGAATCAGAAGAAATAGAAGAAGGAGAAGGAGACGGTGACGTCTGGAGGGTGAATCAGAAGAAGCAGAAGAAGGAGAAGGAGAAGGTGAAGTCTGAAGGGTGAATCAGAAGAAGCAGAAGAAGGAGAAGGAGAAGGTGAAGTCTGGAGGGTGAATCAGAAGAAGCAGAAGAAGGAGAAGGAGAAGGTGAAGTCTGGAGGGTGAATCAGAAGAAGCAGAAGAAGGAGAAGGAGAAGGTGAAGTCTGGAGGGTGAATCAGAAGAAGCAGAAGAAGGAGAAGGAGAAGGTGAAGTCTGGAGGGTGAATCAGAAGAAGTAGAAGAAGGAGAAGGAGAAGGTGAAGTCTGGAGGGTGAATCAGAAGAAGCAGAAGAAGGAGAAGGAGAAGATGAAGTCTGGAGGGTGATTCAGAAGAAGTAGAAGAAGGAGAAGGAGAAGGTGAAGTCTGGCGGGTGAATCAGAAGAAGCAGAAGAAGGAGAAGGAGAAGGTGAAGTCTGGAGGGTGAATCAGAAGAAGCAGAAGAAGGAGAAGGAGAAGGTGAAGTCTGGAGGGTGAAGCAGAAGAAGCAGAAGAAGGAGAAGGAGAAGGTGAAGTCTGGAGGGTGAATCAGAAGAAGTAGAAGAAGGCGAAGGAGAAGGTGAAGTCAGGAGGTTGAAGCAGAAGAAGCAGAAGAAGGAGAAGGAGAAGGTGAAGTCTGGAGGGTGAAGCAGAAGAAGCAGAAGAAGGAGAAGGAGAAGCTGAATTCTGGAGGGTGAATCGGAAGAAGCAGAAGAAGTAGAAGGAGAAGGTGAAGTCTGGAGGGTGAATCAGAAGAAGTAGAAGAAGGAGAAGGAGAAGGTGAGGTCTGGAGGGTGAATCAGAAGAAGCAGAAGAAGGAGAAGGAGAAGGTGAAGTCTGAAGGGTGAATCAGAAGAAGCAGAAGAAGGAGAAGGAGAAGGTGAAGTCTGGAGGGTGAATCAGAAGAAGCAGAAGAAGGAGAAGGAGAAGGTGAAGTCTGGAGGGTGAATCAGAAGAAGCAGAAGAAGGAGAAGGAGAAGGTGAAGCATGGAGGGTGAATCAGAAGAAGTAGAAGAAGGAGAAGGAGAAGGTGAAGTCTGGAGGGTGAAGCAGAAGAAGTAGAAGAAGGAGAAGGAGAAGGTGAAGACTGGAGGGTGGATCTGAAGAAGTAGAAGAAGGAGAAGGAGAAGGTGAAGTCTGGAGGGTGAATCAGAAGAAGTAGAAGAAGGAGAAGGAGAAGGTGAAGTCTGGAGGGTGAATCAGAAGAAGCAGAAGAAGGAGAAGTAGAAGGTGAAGTCTGGAGGGTGAATCAGAAGAAGCAGAAGAAGGAGAAGGAGAAGATGAAGTCTGGAGGGTGAATCAGAAGATGTAGAAGAAGGAAAAGGAGATGGTGAGGTCTGGAGGGTGAATCAGAAGAAGCAGAAGAAGGAGAAGGAGAAGGTGAAGTCTGGAGGGAGAATCAGAAGAAGCAGAAGAAGGAGAAGGAGAAGGTGAAGTCAGGAGGGTGAAGCAGAAGAAGCAGAAGAAGGAGAAGGAGAAGGTGAAGTTAGGAGGGTGATTCAGAAGAAGCAGAAGAAGGAGAAGGAGAAGGAGAAGTCTGGAGGGCGAAGCAGAAGAAGCAGAAGAAGGAGAAGGAGAAGATGAAGTCTGGAGGGTGAAGCAGAAGAAGCAGAAGAAGGAGAAGGAGAAGGTGAAGTCTGGAGGGTGAATCAGAAGAAGTAGAAGAAGGAGAAGGAGAAGGTGAGGTCTGGAGGGTGAATCAGAAGAAGCAGAAGAAGGAGAAGGAGAAGGTGAAGTCTGAAGGGTGAATCAGAAGAAGCAGAAGAAGGAGAAGGAGAAGGTGAAGTCTGGAGGGTGAATCAGAAGAAGCAGAAGAAGGAGAAGGAGAAGGTGAAGTCTGGAGGGTGAATCAGAAGAAGCAGAAGAAGGAGAAGGAGAAGGTGAAGACTGGAGGGTGAATCTGAAGAAGCAGAAGAAGGAGAAGGAGAAGATGAAGTCTGGAGGGTGAATCAGAAGAAGTAGAAGAAGGAGAAGGAGAAGGTGAAGTCTGGAGGGTGAATCAGAAGAAGCAGAAGAAGGAGAAGGAGAAGGTGAAGACTGGAGGGTGAATAAGAAGGAGTAGAAAAAGGAGAAGGAGAAGGTGAAGTCTGGAGGGTGAATCAGAAGAAGTAGAAGAAGGAGAAGGAGAAGGCGAAGTCTGGAGGGTGAATCAGAAGAAGCAGAAGAAGGAGAAGGAGAAGGTGAAGTCTGGAGGGTGAATCAGAAGAAGCAGAAGAAGGAGAAGGAGAAGGTGAAGCATGGAGGGTGAATCAGAAGAAGTAGAAGAAGGAGAAGGAGAAGGTGAAGTCTGGAGGGTGAATTAGAAGAGTTAGAAGAAGGAGAAGGAGAAGGTGAAGTCTGGAGGGTGAATCAGAAGAAGCAGAAGAAGGAGAAGGAGAAGGTGAAGACTGGAGGGTGAATCTGAAGAAGCAGAAGAAGGAGAAGGAGAAGATGAAGTCTGGAGGGTGAATCAGAAGAGGTAGAAGAAGGAGAAGGAGAAGGTGAAGTCTGGAGGGTGAATCAGAAGAAGCAGAAGAAGGAGAAGGAGAAGGTGAAGTCTGGAGGGTGAATCAGAAGAAGCAGAAGAACGAGAAGGAGAAGGTGAAGTCTGGAGGGTGAAGCAGAAGAAGCAGAAGAAGGAGAAGGAGAAGGTGAAGTCTGGAGGGTGAATCAGAAGAAGGAGAAGAAGGAGAAGGAGAAGGTGAAGCCAGGAGGGTGAATCAGAAGAAGTAGAAGAAGGAGAAGGAGAAGGTGAAGTCAGGAGGGTGAATCAGAAGAAGCAGAAGAAGGAGAAGGAGAAGTTGAAGTCTGGAGGGTGAATCAGAAGAATCAGAAGAAGGAGAAGGAGAAGGTGAAGTCTGGAGGGTGAATCAGAAGAAGCAGAAGAAAGAGAAGGAGAAGGTGAAGTCTGGAGGGTGAAGCAGAAGAAGCAGAAGAAGGAGAAGGAGAAGGTGAAGACTGGAGGGTGGATCTGAAGAAGTAGAAGAAGGAGAAGGAGAAGGTGAAGTCTGGAGGGTGAATCAGAAGAAGCAGAAGAAGGAGAAGGAGAAGGTGAAGTCTGGAGGGTGAATCAGAAGAAGCAGAAGAAGGAGAAGGAGAAGGTGAAGACTGGAGGGTGAATCTGAAGAAGCAGAAGAAGGAGAAGGAGAAGATGAAGTCTGGAGGGTGAATCAGAAGAAGTAGAAGAAGGAGAAGGAGAAGGTGAAGTCTGGAGGGTGAATCAGAAGAAGCAGAAGAAGGAGAAGGAGAAGGTGAAGACTGGAGGGTGAATAAGAAGGAGTAGAAAAAGGAGAAGGAGAAGGTGAAGTCTGGAGGGTGAATCAGAAGAAGTAGAAGAAGGAGAAGGAGAAGGCGAAGTCTGGAGGGTGAATCAGAAGAAGCAGAAGAAGGAGAAGGAGAAGGTGAAGTCTGGAGGGTGAATCAGAAGAAGCAGAAGAAGGAGAAGGAGAAGGTGAAGCATGGAGGGTGAATCAGAAGAAGTAGAAGAAGGAGAAGGAGAAGGTGAAGTCTGGAGGGTGAATTAGAAGAGTTAGAAGAAGGAGAAGGAGAAGGTGAAGTCTGGAGGGTGAATCAGAAGAAGCAGAAGAAGGAGAAGGAGAAGGTGAAGACTGGAGGGTGAATCTGAAGAAGCAGAAGAAGGAGAAGGAGAAGATGAAGTCTGGAGGGTGAATCAGAAGAGGTAGAAGAAGGAGAAGGAGAAGGTGAAGTCTGGAGGGTGAATCAGAAGAAGCAGAAGAAGGAGAAGGAGAAGGTGAAGTCTGGAGGGTGAATCAGAAGAAGCAGAAGAACGAGAAGGAGAAGGTGAAGTCTGGAGGGTGAAGCAGAAGAAGCAGAAGAAGGAGAAGGAGAAGGTGAAGTCTGGAGGGTGAATCAGAAGAAGGAGAAGAAGGAGAAGGAGAAGGTGAAGCCAGGAGGGTGAATCAGAAGAAGTAGAAGAAGGAGAAGGAGAAGGTGAAGTCAGGAGGGTGAATCAGAAGAAGCAGAAGAAGGAGAAGGAGAAGTTGAAGTCTGGAGGGTGAATCAGAAGAATCAGAAGAAGGAGAAGGAGAAGGTGAAGTCTGGAGGGTGAATCAGAAGAAGCAGAAGAAAGAGAAGGAGAAGGTGAAGTCTGGAGGGTGAAGCAGAAGAAGCAGAAGAAGGAGAAGGAGAAGGTGAAGACTGGAGGGTGGATCTGAAGAAGTAGAAGAAGGAGAAGGAGAAGGTGAAGTCTGGAGGGTGAATCAGAAGAAGTAGAAGAAGGAGAAGGAGAAGGTGAAGTCTGGAGGGTGAATCAGAAGAAGCAGAAGAAGGAGAAGTAGAAGGTGAAGTCTGGAGGGTGAATCAGAAGAAGCAGAAGAAGGAGAAGGAGAAGATGAAGTCTGGAGGGTGAATCAGAAGATGTAGAAGAAGGAGAAGGAGATGGTGAGGTCTGGAGGGTGAATCAGAAGAAGCAGAAGAAGGAGAAGGAGAAGGTGAAGTCTGGAGGGTGAATCAGAAGAAGCAGAAGAAGGAGAAGGAGAAGGTGAAGTCAGGAGGGTGAAGCAGAAGAAGCAGAAGAAGGAGAAGGAGAAGGTGAAGTTAGGAGGGTGATTCAGAAGAAGCAGAAGAAGGAGAAGGAGAAGGAGAAGTCTGGAGGGCGAAGCAGAAGAAGCAGAAGAAGGAGAAGGAGAAGATGAAGTCTGGAGGGTGAAGCAGAAGAAGCAGAAGAAGGAGAAGGAGAAGGTGAAGTCTGGAGGGTGAATCAGAAGAAGTAGAAGAAGGAGAAGGAGAAGGTGAGGTCTGGAGGGTGAATCAGAAGAAGCAGAAGAAGGAGAAGGAGAAGGTGAAGTCTGAAGGGTGAATCAGAAGAAGCAGAAGAAGGAGAAGGAGAAGGTGAAGTCTGGAGGGTGAATCAGAAGAAGCAGAAGAAGGAGAAGGAGAAGGTGAAGTCTGGAGGGTGAATCAGAAGAAGCAGAAGAAGGAGAAGGAGAAGGTGAAGACTGGAGGGTGAATCTGAAGAAGCAGAAGAAGGAGAAGGAGAAGATGAAGTCTGGAGGGTGAATCAGAAGAAGTAGAAGAAGGAGAAGGAGAAGGTGAAGTCTGGAGGGTGAATCAGAAGAAGCAGAAGAAGGAGAAGGAGAAGGTGAAGACTGGAGGGTGAATAAGAAGGAGAAGAAGAAGGAGAAGGAGAAGGTGAAGTCTGGAGGGTGAATCAGAAGAAGTAGAAGAAGGAGAAGGAGAAGGCGAAGTCTGGAGGGTGAATCAGAAGAAGCAGAAGGAGGAGAAGGAGAAGGTGAAGTCTGGAGGGTCAATCAGAAGAAGCAGCAGAAGCAGAAGGAGAAGATGAAGTCTGGAGGGTGAATCAGAAGAAATAGAAGAAGGAGAAGGAGACGGTGAGGTCTGGAGGGTGAATCAGAAGAAGCAGAAGAAGGAGAAGGAGAAGGTGAAGTCTGAAGGGTGAATCAGAAGAAGCAGAAGAAGGAGAAGGAGAAGGTGAAGTCTGGAGGGTGAATCAGAAGAAGCAGAAGAAGGAGAAGGAGAAGGTGAAGTCTGGAGGGTGAATCAGAAGAAGCAGAAGAAGGAGAAGGAGAAGGTGAAGTCTGGAGGGTGAATCAGAAGAAGCAGAAGAAGGAGAAGGAGAAGGTGAAGTCTGGAGGGTGAATCAGAAGAAGTAGAAGAAGGAGAAGGAGAAGGTGAAGTCTGGAGGGTGAATCAGAAGAAGCAGAAGAAGGAGAAGGAGAAGATGACGTCTGGAGGGTGATTCAGAAGAAGTAGAAGAAGGAGAAGGAGAAGGTGAAGTCTGGCGGGTGAATCAGAAGAAGCAGAAGAAGGAGAAGGAGAAGGTGAAGTCTGGAGGGTGAATCAGAAGAAGCAGAAGAAGGAGAAGGAGAAGGTGAAGTCTGGAGGGTGAAGCAGAAGAAGCAGAAGAAGGAGAAGGAGAAGGTGAAGTCTGGAGGGTGAATCAGAAGAAGTAGAAGAAGGCGAAGGAGAAGGTGAAGTCAGGAGGTTGAAGCAGAAGAAGCAGAAGAAGGAGAAGGAGAAGGTGAAGTCTGGAGGGTGAAGCAGAAGAAGCAGAAGAAGGAGAAGGAGAAGCTGAATTCTGGAGGGTGAATCGGAAGAAGCAGAAGAAGTAGAAGGAGAAGGTGAAGTCTGGAGGGTGAATCAGAAGAAGTAGAAGAAGGAGAAGGAGAAGGTGAGGTCTGGAGGGTGAATCAGAAGAAGCAGAAGAAGGAGAAGGAGAAGGTGAAGTCTGAAGGGTGAATCAGAAGAAGCAGAAGAAGGAGAAGGAGAAGGTGAAGTCTGGAGGGTGAATCAGAAGAAGCAGAAGAAGGAGAAGGAGAAGGTGAAGTCTGGAGGGTGAATCAGAAGAAGCAGAAGAAGGAGAAGGAGAAGGTGAAGCATGGAGGGTGAATCAGAAGAAGTAGAAGAAGGAGAAGGAGAAGGTGAAGTCTGGAGGGTGAAGCAGAAGAAGTAGAAGAAGGAGAAGGAGAAGGTGAAGACTGGAGGGTGGATCTGAAGAAGTAGAAGAAGGAGAAGGAGAAGGTGAAGTCTGGAGGGTGAATCAGAAGAAGTAGAAGAAGGAGAAGGAGAAGGTGAAGTCTGGAGGGTGAATCAGAAGAAGCAGAAGAAGGAGAAGTAGAAGGTGAAGTCTGGAGGGTGAATCAGAAGAAGCAGAAGAAGGAGAAGGAGAAGATGAAGTCTGGAGGGTGAATCAGAAGATGTAGAAGAAGGAAAAGGAGATGGTGAGGTCTGGAGGGTGAATCAGAAGAAGCAGAAGAAGGAGAAGGAGAAGGTGAAGTCTGGAGGGAGAATCAGAAGAAGCAGAAGAAGGAGAAGGAGAAGGTGAAGTCAGGAGGGTGAAGCAGAAGAAGCAGAAGAAGGAGAAGGAGAAGGTGAAGTTAGCAGGGTGATTCAGAAGAAGCAGAAGAAGGAGAAGGAGAAGGAGAAGTCTGGAGGGCGAAGCAGAAGAAGCAGAAGAAGGAGAAGGAGAAGATGAAGTCTGGAGGGTGAAGCAGAAGAAGCAGAAGAAGGAGAAGGAGAAGGTGAAGTCTGGAGGGTGAATCAGAAGAAGTAGAAGAAGGAGAAGGAGAAGGTGAGGTCTGGAGGGTGAATCAGAAGAAGCAGAAGAAGGAGAAGGAGAAGGTGAAGTCTGAAGGGTGAATCAGAAGAAGCAGAAGAAGGAGAAGGAGAAGGTGAAGTCTGGAGGGTGAATCAGAAGAAGCAGAAGAAGGAGAAGGAGAAGGTGAAGTCTGGAGGGTGAATCAGAAGAAGCAGAAGAAGGAGAAGGAGAAGGTGAAGACTGGAGGGTGAATCTGAAGAAGCAGAAGAAGGAGAAGGAGAAGATGAAGTCTGGAGGGTGAATCAGAAGAAGTAGAAGAAGGAGAAGGAGAAGGTGAAGTCTGGAGGGTGAATCAGAAGAAGCAGAAGAAGGAGAAGGAGAAGGTGAAGACTGGAGGGTGAATAAGAAGGAGTAGAAAAAGGAGAAGGAGAAGGTGAAGTCTGGAGGGTGAATCAGAAGAAGTAGAAGAAGGAGAAGGAGAAGGCGAAGTCTGGAGGGTGAATCAGAAGAAGCAGAAGAAGGAGAAGGAGAAGGTGAAGTCTGGAGGGTCAATCAGAAGAAGCAGTAGAAGCAGAAGGAGAAGATGAAGTCTGGAGGGTGAATCAGAAGAAATAGAAGAAGGAGAAGGAGAAGGTGAGGTCTGGAGGGTGAATCAGAAGAAGCAGAAGAAGGAGAAGGAGAAGGTGAAGTCTGAAGGGTGAATCAGAAGAAGCAGAAGAAGGAGAAGTAGAAGGTGAAGTCTGGAGGGTGAATCAGAAGAAGCAGAAGAAGGAGAAGGAGAAGGTGAAGTCTGGAGGGTGAATCAGAAGAAGCAGAAGAAGGAGAAGGAGAAGGTGAAGTCTGGAGGGTGAATCAGAAGAAGCAGAAGAAGGAGAAGGGGAAGGTGAAGTCTGGAGGGTGAATCAGAAGAAGTAGAAGAAGGAGAAGGAGAAGGTGAAGTCTGGAGGGTGAATCAGAAGAAGCAGAAGAAGGAGAAGGAGAAGATGAAGTCTGGAGGGTGATTCAGAAGAAGTAGAAGAAGGAGAAGGAGAAGGTGAAGTCTGGCGGGTGAATCAGAAGAAGCAGAAGAAGGAGAAGGAGAAGGTGAAGTCTGGAGGGTGAATCAGAAGTAGCAGAAGAAGGAGAAGGAGAAGGTGAAGTCTGGAGGGTGAATCAGAAGAAGCAGAAGAAGGAAAAGAAGAAGGAGAAGTCTGGAGGGTGAAGCAGAAGATGCAGAAGAAGGAGAAGGAGAAGGTGAAGTCTGGAGGGTGAATCAGAAGAAGTAGAAGAAGGAGAAGGAAAAGGTGAAGTCAGGAGGGTGAAGCAGAAGAAGCAGAAGAAGGATAAGGAGAAGGTGAAGTCTGGAGGGCGAAGCAGAAGAAGCAGAAGAAGGAGAAGGAGAAGGTGAAGTCTGGAGGGTGAAGCAGAAGAAGCAGAAGAAGGAGAAGGAGAAGGTGAAGTCTGGAGGGTGAATCAGAAGAAGTAGAAGAAGGCGAAGGAGAAGGTGAAGTCAGGAGGTTGAAGCAGAAGAAGCAGAAGAAGGAGAAGGAGAAGGTGAAGTCTGGAGGGTGAAGCAGAAGAAGGAGAAGGAGAAGCTGAATTCTGGAGGGTGAATAGGAAGAAGCAGAAGAAGTAGAAGGAGAAGGTGAAGTCTGGAGGGTGAATCAGAAGAAGTAGAAGAAGGAGAAGGAGAAGGCGAAGTCTGGAGGGTGAATCAGAAGAAGCAGAAGAAGGAGAAGGAGAAGGTGAAGTCTGGAGGGTGAATCAGAAGAAGCAGTAGAAGGAGAAGGAGAAGATGAAGTCTGGAGGGTGAATCAGAAGAAGTAGAAGAAGGAGAAGGAGAAGGTGAGGTCTGGAGGGTGAATCAAAAGAAGCAGAAGAAGGAGAAGGAGAAGGTGAAGTCTGAAGGGTGAATCAGAAGAAGCAGAAGAAGGAGAAGGAGAAGGTGAAGTCTGGAGGGTGAATCAGAAGAAGCAGAAGAAGGAGAAGGAGAAGGTGAAGTCTGGAGGGTGAATCAGAAGAAGCAGAAGAAGGAGAAGGAGAAGGTGAAGTATGGAGGGTGAATCAGAAGAAGTAGAAGAAGGAGAAGGAGAAGGTGAAGTCTGGAGGGTGAATTAGAAGAGTTAGAAGAAGGAGAAGGAGAAGGTGAAGTCTGGAGGGTGAATCAGAAGAAGCAGAAGAAGGAGAAGGAGAAGGTGAAGACTGGAGGGTGAATCTGAAGAAGCAGAAGAAGGAGAAGGAGAAGATGAAGTCTGGAGGGTGAATCAGAAGAAGTAGAAGAAGGAGAAGGAGAAGGTGAAGTCTGGAGGGTGAATCAGAAGAAGCAGAAGAAGGAGAAGGAGAAGGTGAAGTCTGGAGGGTGAATCAGAAGAAGCAGAAGAAGGAGAAGGAGAAGGTGAAGTCTGGAGGGTGAATCAGAAGAAGCAGAAGAAGGAGAAGGAGAAGGTGAAGTCTGGAGTGTGAATCAGAAGAAGTAGAAGAAGGAGAAGGAGAAGGTGAAGCCAGGAGGGTGAATCAGAAGAAGTAGAAGAAGGAGAAGGAGAAGGTGAAGTCAGGAGGGTGAATCAGAAGAAGCAGAAGAAGGAGAAGGAGAAGTTGAAGTCTGGAGGGTGAATCAGAAGAATCAGAAGAAGGAGAAGGAGAAGGTGAAGTCTGGAGGGTGAATCAGAAGAAGCAGAAGAAAGAGAAGGAGAAGGTGAAGTCTGGAGGTTGAAGCAGAAGAAGCAGAAGAAGGAGAAGGAGAAGGTGAAGACTGGAGGGTGAATCAGAAGAAGAAGAAGAAGGAGAAGGAGAAGGTGAAGTCTGGAGGGTGAATCAGAAGAAGTAGAAGAAGGAGAAGGAGAAGGTGAAGTCTGGAGGGTGAATCAGAAGAAGCAGAAGAAGGAGAAGGAGAAGGTGAAGTCTGGTGGGTGAATCAGAAGAAGCAGAAGAAGGAGAAGGAGAAGATGAAGTCTGGAGGGTGAATCAGAAGAAGTAGAAGAAGGAGAAGGAGATGGTGTGGTCTGGAGGGTGAATCAGAAGAAGCAGAAGAAGGAGAAGGAGAAGTTAAAGTCTGGAGGGTGAATCAGAAGAAGCAGAAGAAGGAGAAGGAGAAGGTGAAGTCAGGAGGGTGAATCAGAAGAAGCAGAAGAAGGAGAAGGAGAAGGTGAAGTTAGGAGGGTGAATCAGAAGAAGCAGAAGAAGGAGAAGGAGAAGGTGAAGTCAGGGGGGTGAAGCAGAAGAAGTAGAAGAAGGAGAAGGAGAAGGTGAAGTCAGGAGGGTGAAGCAGGAGAAGGAGAAGGAGAAGGTGAAGTCTGGAGGGCGCAGCAGAAGAAGCAGAAGAAGGAGAAGGAGAAGATGAAGTCCGGAGGGTGAAGCAGAAGAAGCAGAAGAAGGAGAAGGAGAAGGTGAAGTCTGGAGGGTGAATCAGAAGAAGTAGAAGAAGGAGAAGGAGAAGGTGAAGTCAGGAGGGTGAAGCAGAAGAAGCAGAAGAAGGAGAAGGAGAAGGTGAAGTCTGGAGGGTGAAGCAGAAGAAGCAGAAGAAGGAGAAGGAGAAGGTGAAGACTGGAGGGTGAATCTGAAGAAGCAGAAGAAGGAGAAGGAGAAGATGAAGTCTGGAGGGTGAATCAGAAGAAGTAGAAGAAGGAGAAGGAGAAGATGAAGTCTGGAATGTGAATCAGAAGAAGCAGAAGAAGGAGAAGGAGAAGGTGAAGTCTGGAGGGTGAATCAGAAGAAGCAGAAGAAGGAGAAGGAGAAGGTGAAGTCTGGAGGGTGAATCAGAAGAAGCAGAAGAAGGAGAAGGAGAAGGTGAAGTCTGGAGGGTGAATCAGAATAAGTAGAAGAAGGAGAAGGAGAAGGTGAAGCCAGGAGGGTGAATCAGAAGAAGTAGAAGAAGGAGAAGGAGAAGGTGAAGTCAGGAGGGTGAATCAGAAGAAGCAGAAGAAGGAGAAGGAGAAGTTGAAGTCTGGAGGGCGAATCAGAAGAATCAGAAGAAGGAGAAGGAGAAGGTGAAGTCTGGAGGGTGAATCAGAAGAAGCAGAAGAAAGAGAAGGAGAAGCTGAAGTCTGGAGGGTGAAGCAGAAGAAGCAGAAGAAGGAGAAGGAGAAGGTGAAGACTGGAGGGTGAATCAGAAGAAGTAGAAGAAGGAGAAGGAGAAGGTGAAGTCTGGAGGGTGAATCAGAAGAAGTAGAAGAAGGAGAAGAAAAGGTGAAGTCTGGAGGGTGAATCAGAAGAAGCAGAAGAAGGAGAAGGAGAAGGTGAAGTCTGGAGGGTGAATCAGAAGAAGCAGAAGAAGGAGAAGGAGAAGATGAAGTCTGGAGGGTGAAACAGAAGAAGTAGAAGAAGGAGAAGGATATGGTGAGGTCTGGAGGGTGAATCAGAAGAAGCAGAAGAAGGAGAAGGAGAAGGTGAAGTCTGGAGGGTGAATCAGAAGAAGCAGAAGAAAGAGAAGGAGAAGGTGAAGTCTGGAGGTTGAAGCAGAAGAAGCAGAAGAAGGAGAAGGAGAAGGTGAAGACTGGAGGGTGAATCAGAAGAAGAAGAAGAAGGAGAAGGAGAAGGTGAAGTCTGGAGGGTGAATCAGAAGAAGTAGAAGAAGCAGAAGGAGAAGGTGAAGTCTGGAGGGTGAATCAGAAGAAGCAGAAGAAGGAGAAGGAGAAGGTGAAGTCTGGAGGTTGAATCAGAAGAAGCAGAAGAAGGAGAAGGAGAAGATGAAGTCTGGAGGGTGAATCAGAAGAAGCAGAAGAAGGAGAAGGAGAAGTTGAAGTCTGGAGGGTGAATCAGAAGAATCAGAAGAAGGAGAAGGAGAAGGTGAAGTCTGGAGGGTGAATCAGAAGAAGCAGAAGAAAGAGAAGGAGAAGGTGAAGTCTGGAGGTTGAAGCAGAAGAAGCAGAAGAAGGAGAAGGAGAAGGTGAAGACTGGAGGGTGAATCAGAAGAAGAAGAAGAAGGAGAAGGAGAAGGTGAAGTCTGGAGGGTGAATCAGAAGAAGTAGAAGAAGGAGAAGGAGAAGGTGAAGTCTGGAGGGTGAATCAGAAGAAGCAGAAGAAGGAGAAGGAGAAGGTGAAATCTGGAGGGTGAATCAGAAGAAGCAGAAGAAGGAGAAGGAGAAGATGAAGTCTGGAGGGTGAATCAGAAGAAGTAGAAGAAGGAGAAGGAGATGGTGTGGTCTGGAGGGTGAATCAGAAGAAGCAGAAGAAGGAGAAGGAGAAGTTAAAGTCTGGAGGGTGAATCAGAAGAAGCAGAAGAAGGAGAAGGAGAAGGTGAAGTCAGGAGGGTGAATCAGAAGAAGCAGAAGAAGGAGAAGGAGAAGGTGAAGTTAGGAGGGTGAATCAGAAGAAGCAGAAGAAGGAGAAGGAGAAGGTGAAGTCAGGGGGGTGAAGCAGAAGAAGTAGAAGAAGGAGAAGGAGAAGGTGAAGTCAGGAGGGTGAAGCAGGAGAAGGAGAAGGAGAAGGTGAAGTCTGGAGGGCGCAGCAGAAGAAGCAGAAGAAGGAGAAGGAGAAGGTGAAGTCCGGAGGGTGAAGCAGAAGAAGCAGAAGAAGGAGAAGGAGAAGGTGAAGTCTGGAGGGTGAATCAGAAGAAGTAGAAGAAGGAGAAGGAGAAGGTGAAGTCAGGAGGGTGAAGCAGAAGAAGCAGAAGAAGGAGAAGGAGAAGGTGAAGTCTGGAGGGTGAAGCAGAAGAAGCAGAAGAAGGAGAAGGAGAAGGTGAAGACTGGAGGGTGAATCTGAAGAAGCAGAAGAAGGAGAAGGAGAAGATGAAGTCTGGAGGTTGAATCAGAAGAAGTAGAAGAAGGAGAAGGAGAAGATGAAGACTGGAATGTGAATCAGAAGAAGCAGAAGAAGGAGAAGGAGAAGGTGAAGTCTGGAGGGTGAATCAGAAGAAGCAGAAGAAGGAGAAGGAGAAGGTGAAGTCTGGAGGGTGAATCAGAAGAAGCAGAAGAAGGAGAAGGAGAAGGTGAAGTCTGGAGGGTGAATCAGAATAAGTAGAAGAAGGAGAAGGGGAAGGTGAAGCCAGGAGGGTGAATCAGAAGAAGTAGAAGAAGGAGAAGGAGAAGGTGAAGTCAGGAGGGTGAATCAGAAGAAGCAGAAGAAGGAGAAGGAGAAGTTGAAGTCTGGAGGGTGAATCAGAAGAATCAGAAGAAGGAGAAGGAGAAGGTGAAGTCTGGAGGGTGAATCAGAAGAAGCAGAAGAAAGAGAAGGAGAAGCTGAAGTCTGGAGGGTGAAGCAGAAGAAGCAGAAGAAGGAGAAGGAGAAGGTGAAGACTGGAGGGTGAATCAGAAGAAGTAGAAGAAGGAGAAGGAGAAGGTGAAGTCTGGAGGGTGAATCAGAAGAAGTAGAAGAAGGAGAAGAAAAGGTGAAGTCTGGAGGGTGAATCAGAAGAAGCAGAAGAAGGAGAAGGAGAAGGTGAAGTCTGGAGGGTGAATCAGAAGAAGCAGAAGAAGGAGAAGGAGAAGATGAAGTCTGGAGGGTGAAACAGAAGAAGTAGAAGAAGGAGAAGGAGATGGTGAGGTCTGGAGGGTGAATCAGAAGAAGCAGAAGAAGGAGAAGGAGAAGGTGAAGTCTGGAGGGTGAATCAGAAGAAGCAGAAGAAGGAGAAGGAGAAGGTGAAGTCAGGAGGGTGAATCAGAAGAAGCAGAAGAAGGAGAAGGAGAAGGTGAAGTTAGGAGGGTGAATCAGAAGAAGCAGAAGAAGGAGAAGGAGAAGGTGAAGTCAGGGGGGTGAAGCAGAAGAAGTAGAAGAAGGAGAAGGAGAAGGTGAAGTCAGGAGGGTGAAGCAGAAGAAGCAGAAGAAGGAGAAGGAGAAGGTGAAGTCTGGAGGGCGCAGCAGAAGAAGCAGAAGAAGGAGAAGGAGAAGGTGAAGTCCGGAGGGTGAAGCAGAAGAAGCAGAAGAAGGAGAAGGAGAAGGTGAAGTCTGGAGGGTGAATCAGAAGAAGTAGAAGGAGAAGATGAAGTCTGGAGGGTGAAGCAGAAGAAGCAGAAGAAGGAGAAGGAGAAGGTGAAGTCTGGAGGGTGAATCAGCAGCAGTAGAAGAAGGAGAAGGAGAAGGTGGAGTCAGGAGGGTGAAGCAGAAGGAGCAGAAGAAGGAGAAGGAGAAGATGAAGTCTGGAGGATGAAGCAGAAGAAGCAGAAGAAGGAGAAGGAGAAGGTGAAGTCTGGAGGGTGAAGCAGAAGAAGCAGAAGAAGGAGAAGGAGAAGCTGGAGTCAGGAGGGTGTATCATAAGAAGTAGAAAAAGGAGAAGGAGAAGGTGAAGTCTGGAGGGTAAATCAGAAGAAGTAGAAGAAGGAGAAGGAGAAGGTGAAGTCTGGAGGGTGAATCAGAAGAAGTAGAAGAAGGAGAAGGAGAAGGTGAAGTCTGGAGGGTGAATCAGAAGAAGCAGAAGAAGGAGAAAGAGAAGGTGAAGTCTGGATGGAGAAGCAGAAGAAGTAGAAGAAGGAGAAGGAGAAGGAGAAGGTGAAGTCTGGAGGGTGAATCAGAAGAAGTAGAAAAAGGAGAAGGAGAAGGTGAAGTCTGGAGGGTGAAACAGAAGAAGCAGAAGAAGGAGAAGGAGAAGGTGAAGTCTGGAGGGTGAATCAGAAGAAGCAGAAGAAGGAGAAGGAGAAGGTGAAGTCTGGAGGGTGAATCAGAAGAAGCAGAAGAAGGAGAAGGAGAAGGTGAAGTCTGGAGGGTGAATCAGAAGAAGCAGAAGAAGTAGAAGGAGAAGGTGAAGTCTGGAGGGTGAATCAGAAGAAGTAGAAGAAGGAGAAGGAGAAGGTGAAGTCTGGAGGGTGAATCAGAAGAAGCAGAAGAAGGAGAAGGAGAAGGTGAAGTCAGGAGGGTGAATCAGAAGAAGCAGAAGAAGGAGAAGGAGAAGGAGAAGGTGAAGTCTGGAGGGTGAATCAGAAGAAGCAGAAGAAGGAGAAGGAGAAGGTGAAGACTGGAGGGTGAATCAGAAGAAGTAGAAGAAGGAGAAGGAGAAGGCGAAGTCTGGAGGGTGAATCAGAAGAAGCAGAAGAAGGAGAAGGAGAAGGTGAAGTCTGGAGGGTGAATCAGAAGAAGCAGTAGAAGGAGAAAGAGAAGATGAAGTCTGGAGGGTGAATCAGAAGAAGTAGAAGAAGGAGAAGGAGAAGGTGTGGTCTGGAGGGTGAATCAGAAGAAGCAGAAGAAGGAGAAGGAGAAGGTGAAGTCTGAAGGGTGAATCAGAAGAAGCAGAAGAAGGAGAAGGAGAAGGTGAAGTCTGGAGGGTGAATCAGAAGATGCAGAAGAAGGAGAAGGAGAAGGTGAAGTCTGGAGGGTGAATCAGAAGAAGCAGAAGAAGGAGAAGGAGAAGGTGAAGTCTGGAGGGTGAATCAGAAGAAGTAGAAGAAGGAGAAGGAGAAGGTGAAGTCTGGAGGGTGAATCAGAAGAAGTAGAAGAAGGAGAAGGAGAAGGTGAAGTCTGGAGGGTGAATCAGAAGAAGCAGAAGAAGGAGAAGGAGAAGGTGAAGTCTGGAGGGTGAATCTGAAGAAGCAGAAGAAGGAGAAGGAGAAGATGAAGTCTGGAGGTTGAATCAGAAGAAGTAGAAGAAGGAGAAGGAGAAGGTGAAGTCTGGAGGGTGAATCAGAAGAAGCAGAAGAAGGAGAAGGAGAAGGTGAAGTCTGGAGGGTGAATCAGAAGAAGCAGAAGAAGGAGAAGGAGAAGGTGAAGTCTGGAGGGTTAATCAGAAGAAGCAGAAGAAGGAGAAGGAGAAGGTGAAGTCTGGAGGGTGAATCAGAAGAAGTAGAAGAAGGAGAAGGAGAAGGTGAAGTCTGGAGGGTGAATCAGAAGAAGTAGAAGAAGGAGAAGGAGAAGGTGAAGTCAGGAGGTTGAATCAGAAGAAGTAGAAGAAGGAGAAGGAGAAGGTGATGTCAGGAGGGTGAATCAGAAGAAGCAGAAGAAGGAGAAGGAGAAGGTGAAGTCTGGAGGGTGAATCAGAAGAAGCAGAAGAAAGAGAAGGAGAAGGTGAAGTCTGGAGGGTGAAGCAGAAGAAGGAGAAGGAGAAGGTGAAGACTGGAGGGTGAATCAGAAGAAGTAGAAGAAGGAGAAGGAGAAGGTGAAGTCTGGAGGGTGTATCAGAAGAAGTAGAAGAAGGAGAAGGAGAAGGTGAAGTCTGGAGGGTGAATCAGAAGAAGCAGAAGAAGGAGAAGGAGAAGGTGAAGTCTGGAGGGTAAATCAGAAGAAGCAGAAGAAGGAGAAGGAGAAGATGAAGTCAGGAGGGTGAATCAGAAGAAGTAGAAGAAGGAGAAGGAGATGGTGAGGTCTGGAGGGTGAGTCAGAAGAAGCAGAAGAAGGAGAAGGAGAAGGTGAAGTCTGGAGGGTGAATCAGAAGAAGCAGAAGAAGGAGAAGGAGAAGGTGAAGTCAGGAGGGTGAATCAGAAGAAGCAGAAGAAGGAGAAGGAGAAGTTGAAGTTAGGAGGGTGAATCAGAAGAAGCAGAAGAAGGAGAAGGAGAAGGTGAAGTCAGGGGGGTGAAGCAGAAGAAGTAGAAGAAGGAGAAGGAGAAGGTGAAGTCAGGAGGGTGAAGCAGAAGAAGCAGAAGAAGGAGAAGGAGAAGGTGAAGTCTGGAGGGCGCAGCAGAAGAAGCAGAAGAAGGAGAAGGAGAAGGTGAAGTCCGGAGGGTGAAGCAGAAGAAGTAGAAGAAGGAGAAGGAGAAGGTGAAGTCTGGAGGGTGAAGCAGAAGAAGGAGAAGAAGGAGAAGGAGAAGGTGAAGTCTGGAGGGCGCAGCAGAAGAAGCAGAAGAAGGAGAAGGAGAAGGTGAAGTCCGGAGGGTGAAGCAGAAGAAGTAGAAGAAGGAGAAGGAGGAGGTGAAGTCAGGAGGGTGAAGCAGAAGAAGGAGAAGAAGGAGAAGGAGAAGGTGAAGTCTGGAGGGTGAAGCAGAAGAAGCAGAAGAAGGAGAAGGAGAAGGTGAGGTCTGGAGGGCGAAGCAGAAGAAGCAGAAGAAGGAGAAGGAGAAGGTGAAGTCTGGAGGGTGAATCAGAAGAAGCAGAAGAAGGAGAAGGAGAAGGTGAAGTCTGGAGGGTGAATCAGAAGAAGCAGAAGAAGGAGAAGGAGAAGATGAAGTCTGGAGGGTGAATCAGAAGAAGTAGAAGAAGGAGAAGGAGATGGTGTGGTCTGGAGGGTGAATCAGAAGAAGCAGAAGAAGGAGAAGGAGAAGTTAAAGTCTGGAGGGTGAATCAGAAGAAGCAGAAGAAGGAGAAGGAGAAGGTGAAGTTAGGAGGGTGAATCAGAAGAAGCAGAAGAAGGAGAAGGAGAAGGTGAAGTCAGGGGGGTGAAGCAGAAGAAGTAGAAGAAGGAGAAGGAGAAGGTGAAGTCAGGAGGGTGAAGCAGGAGAAGGAGAAGGAGAAGGTGAAGTCTGGAGGGCGCAGCAGAAGAAGCAGAAGAAGGAGAAGGAGAAGGTGAAGTCCGGAGGGTGAAGCAGAAGAAGCAGAAGAAGGAGAAGGAGAAGGTGAAGTCTGGAGGGTGAATCAGAAGAAGTAGAAGAAGGAGAAGGAGAAGGTGAAGTCAGGAGGGTGAAGCAGAAGAAGCAGAAGAAGGAGAAGGAGAAGGTGAAGTCTGGAGGGTGAAGCAGAAGAAGCAGAAGAAGGAGAAGGAGAAGGTGAAGACTGGAGGGTGAATCTGAAGAAGCAGAAGAAGGAGAAGGAGAAGATGAAGTCTGGAGGGTGAATCAGAAGAAGTAGAAGAAGGAGAAGGAGAAGATGAAGTCTGGAATGTGAATCAGAAGAAGCAGAAGAAGGAGAAGGAGAAGGTGAAGTCTGGAGGGTGAATCAGAAGAAGCAGAAGAAGGAGAAGGAGAAGGTGAAGTCTGGAGGGTGAATCAGAAGAAGCAGAAGAAGGAGAAGGAGAAGGTGAAGTCTGGAGGGTGAATCAGAATAAGTAGAAGAAGGAGAAGGAGAAGGTGAAGCCAGGAGGGTGAATCAGAAGAAGTAGAAGAAGGAGAAGGAGAAGGTGAAGTCAGGAGGGTGAATCAGAAGAAGCAGAAGAAGGAGAAGGAGAAGTTGAAGTCTGGAGGGTGAATCAGAAGAATCAGAAGAAGGAGAAGGAGAAGGTGAAGTCTGGAGGGTGAATCAGAAGAAGCAGAAGAAAGAGAAGGAGAAGCTGAAGTCTGGAGGGTGAAGCAGAAGAAGCAGAAGAAGGAGAAGGAGAAGGTGAAGACTGGAGGGTGAATCAGAAGAAGTAGAAGAAGGAGAAGGAGAAGGTGAAGTCTGGAGGGTGAATCAGAAGAAGTAGAAGAAGGAGAAGGAGAAGGTGAAGTCTGGAGGGTGAATCAGAAGAAGCAGAAGAAGGAGAAGGAGAAGGTGAAGTCTGGAGGGTGAATCAGAAGAAGCAGAAGAAGGAGAAGGAGAAGATGAAGTCTGGAGGGTGAAACAGAAGAAGTAGAAGAAGGAGAAGGAGATGGTGAGGTCTGGAGGGTGAATCAGAAGAAGCAGAAGAAGGAGAAGGAGAAGGTGAAGTCTGGAGGGTGAATCAGAAGAAGCAGAAGAAGGAGAAGGAGAAGGTGAAGTCAGGAGGGTGAATCAGAAGAAGCAGAAGAAGGAGAAGGAGAAGGTGAAGTTAGGAGGGTGAATCAGATGAAGCAGAAGAAGGAGAAGGAGAAGGTGAAGTCACGGGGGTGAAGCAGAAGAAGTAGAAGAAGGAGAAGGAGAAGGTGAAGTCAGGAGGGTGAAGCAGAAGAAGCAGAAGAAGGAGAAGGAGAAGGTGAAGACTGGAGGGCGCAGCAGAAGAAGCAGAAGAAGGAGAAGGAGAAGGTGAAGTCCGGAGGGTGAAGCAGAAGAAGCAGAAGAAGGAGAAGGAGAAGGTGAAGTCTGGAGGGTGAATCAGAAGAAGTAGAAGAAGGAGAAGGAGAAGATGAAGTCTGGAGGGTGAAGCAGAAGAAGCAGAAGAAGGAGAAGGAGAAGGTGAAGTCTGGAGGGTGAATCAGAAGCAGTAGAAGAAGGAGAAGGAGAAGGTGGAGTCAGGAGTGTGAAGCAGAAGGAGCAGAAGAAGGAGAAGGAGAAGATGAAGTCTGGAGGATGAAGCAGAAGAAGCAGAAGAAGGAGAAGGAGAAGGTGAAGTCTGGAGGGTGAAGCAGAAGAAGCAGAAGAAGGAGAAGGAGAAGCTGGAGTCAGGAGGGTGTATCATAAGAAGTAGAAGAAGGAGAAGGAGAAGGTGAAGTCTGGAGGGTGAATCAGAAGAAGTAGAAGAAGGAGAAGGAGAAGGTGAAGTCTGGAGGGTGAATCAGAAGAAGTAGAAGAAGGAGAAGGAGAAGGTGAAGTCTGGAGGGTGAATCAGAAGAAGCAGAAGAAGGAGAAAGAGAAGGTGAAGTCTGGATGGAGAAGCAGAAGAAGTAGAAGAAGGAGAAGGAGAAGGAGAAGGTGAAGTCTGGAGGGTGAATCAGAAGAAGTAGAAAAAGGAGAAGGAGAAGGTGAAGTCTGGAGGGTGAAACAGAAGACGCAGAAGAAGGAGAAGGAGAAGGTGAAGTCTGGAGGGTGAATCAGAAGAAGCAGAAGAAGGAGAAGGAGAAGGTGAAGTCTGGAGGGTGAATCAGAAGAAGCAGAAGAAGGAGAAGGAGAAGGTGAAGTCTGGAGGGTGAATCAGAAGAAGCAGAAGAAGTAGAAGGAGAAGGTGAAGTCTGGAGGGTGAATCAGAAGAAGTAGAAGAAGGAGAAGGAGAAGGTGAAGTCTGGAGGGTGAATCAGAAGAAGCAGAAGAAGGAGAAGGAGAAGGTGAAGTCAGGAGGGTGAATCAGAAGAAGCAGAAGAAGGAGAAGGAGAAGGAGAAGGTGAAGTCTGGAGGGTGAATCAGAAGAAGCAGAAGAAGGAGAAGGAGAAGGTGAAGACTGGAGGGTGAATCAGAAGAAGTAGAAGAAGGAGAAGGAGAAGGCGAAGTCTGGAGGGTGAATCAGAAGAAGCAGAAGAAGGAGAAGGAGAAGGTGAAGTCTGGAGGGTGAATCAGAAGAAGCAGTAGAAGGAGAAAGAGAAGATGAAGTCTGGAGGGTGAATCAGAAGAAGTAGAAGAAGGAGAAGGAGAAGGTGTGGTCTGGAGGGTGAATCAGAAGAAGCAGAAGAAGGAGAAGGAGAAGGTGAAGTCTGAAGGGTGAATCAGAAGAAGCAGAAGAAGGAGAAGGAGAAGGTGAAGTCTGGAGGGTGAATCAGAAGAAGCAGAAGAAGGAGAAGGAGAAGGTGAAGTCTGGAGGGTGAATCAGAAGAAGCAGAAGAAGGAGAAGGAGAAGGTGAAGTCTGGAGGGTGAATCAGAAGAAGTAGAAGAAGGAGAAGGAGAAGGTGAAGTCTGGAGGGTGAATCAGAAGAAGTAGAAGAAGGAGAAGGAGAAGGTGAAGTCTGGAGGGTGAATCAGAAGAAGCAGAAGAAGGAGAAGGAGAAGGTGAAGTCTGGAGGGTGAATCTGAAGAAGCAGAAGAAGGAGAAGGAGAAGATGAAGTCTGGAGGTTGAATCAGAAGAAGTAGAAGAAGGAGAAGGAGAAGTTGAAGTCTGGAGGGTGAATCAGAAGAAGCAGAAGAAGGAGAAGGAGAAGGTGAAGTCTGGAGGGTGAATCAGAAGAAGCAGAAGAAGGAGAAGGAGAAGGTGAAGTCTGGAGGGTTAATCAGAAGAAGCAGAAGAAGGAGAAGGAGAAGGTGAAGTCTGGAGGGTGAATCAGAAGAAGTAGAAGAAGGAGAAGGAGAAGGTGAAGTCTGGAGGGTGAATCAGAAGAAGTAGAAGAAGGAGAAGGAGAAGGTGAAGTCAGGAGGTTGAATCAGAAGAAGTAGAAGAAGGAGAAGGAGAAGGTGATGTCAGGAGGGTGAATCAGAAGAAGCAGAAGAAGGAGAAGGAGAAGGTGAAGTCTGGAGGGTGAATCAGAAGAAGCAGAAGAAAGAGAAGGAGAAGGTGAAGTCTGGAGGGTGAAGCAGAAGAAGGAGAAGGAGAAGATGAAGACTGGAGGGTGAATCAGAAGAAGTAGAAGAAGGAGAAGGAGAAGGTGAAGTCTGGAGGGTGTATCAGAAGAAGTAGAAGAAGGAGAAGGAGAAGGTGAAGTCTGGAGGGTGAATCAGAAGAAGCAGAAGAAGGAGAAGGAGAAGGTGAAGTCTGGAGGGTGAATCAGAAGAAGCAGAAGAAGGAGAAGGAGAAGATGAAGTCAGGAGGGTGAATCAGAAGAAGTAGAAGAAGGAGCAGGAGATGGTGAGGTCTGGAGGGTGAGTCAGAAGAAGCAGAAGAAGGAGAAGGAGAAGGTGAAGTCTGGAGGGTGAATCAGAAGAAGCAGAAGAAGGAGAAGGAGAAGGTGAAGTCAGGAGGGTGAATCAGAAGAAGCAGAAGAAGGAGAAGGAGAAGGTGAAGTTAGGAGGGTGAATCAGAAGAAGCAGAAGAAGGAGAAGGAGAAGGTGAAGTCAGGGGGGTGAAGCAGAAGAAGTAGAAGAAGGAGAAGGAGAAGGTGAAGTCAGGAGGGTGAAGCAGAAGAAGCAGAAGAAGGAGAAGGAGAAGGTGAAGTCTGGAGGGCGCAGCAGAAGAAGCAGAAGAAGGAGAAGGAGAAGGTGAAGTCCGGAGGGTGAAGCAGAAGAAGTAGAAGAAGGAGAAGGAGAAGGTGAAGTCTGGAGGGTGAAGCAGAAGAAGGAGAAGAAGGAGAAGGAGAAGGTGAAGTCTGGAGGGCGCAGCAGAAGAAGCAGAAGAAGGAGAAGGAGAAGGTGAAGTCCGGAGGGTGAAGCAGAAGAAGTAGAAGAAGGAGAAGGAGGAGGTGAAGTCAGGAGGGTGAAGCAGAAGAAGGAGAAGAAGGAGAAGGAGAAGGTGAAGTCTGGAGGGTGAAGCAGAAGAAGCAGAAGAAGGAGAAGGAGAAGGTGAGGTCTGGAGGGCGAAGCAGAAGAAGCAGAAGAAGGAGAAGGAGAAGGTGAAGTCTGGAGGGTGAAGCAGAAGAAGCAGAAGAAGGAGAAGGAGAAGGTGAAGTCTGGAGGGTGAATCAGAAGAAGTAGAAGAAGGATAAGGAGAAGGTGAAGTCAGGAGGGTGAAGCAGTAGGAGCAGAAGAAGGAGAAGGAGAAGATGAAGTCTGGAGGGTGAAGCAGAAGAAGCAGAAGAAGGAGAAGGAGAAGTTGAAGTCTGGAGGGTGAAGCAGAAGAAGCAGAAGAAGGAGAAGGAGAAGCTGGAGTCAGGAGGGTGAATCAGAAGAAGTAGAAGAAGGAGAAGGAGAAGGTGAAGACTGGAGGGTGAATCAGAAGAAGTATAAGAAGGAGAATGAGAAGGTGAAGTCTGGAGGGTCAATCAGAAGAAGTAGAAGAAGGAGAAGGAGAAGGTGAAGTCTGGAGGGTGAATCAGAAGAAGCAGAAGAAGGAGAAAGAGAAGGTTATGTCTGGATGGAGAAGCAGAAGAAGTAGAAGAAGGAAAAGGAGAAGGTGAAGTCTGGAGGGTGAATCAGAAGAAGTAGAAGAAGGAGAAGGAGAAGGTGAAGTCTGGAGGGTGAATCAGAAGACGTAGAAGAAGGAGAAGGAGAAGGTGAAGTCTGGAGGGTGAATCAGAAGAAGCAGAAGAAGGAGAAGGAGAAGGTGAAGTCTGGAGGGTGAAGCAGAAGAAGCAGAAGAATGAGAAGGAGAAGGTGAAGTCTGGAGGGTGATTCAGAAGAAGTAGAAGAAGGAGAAGGAGAAGGTGAGGTCTGGAGGGTGAATCAGAAGAAGCAGAAGAAGGAGAAGGAGAAGGTGAAGTCTGGAGGGTGAATCAGAAGAAGCAGAAGAAGGAGAAGGAGAAGGTGAAGTCTGGAGGGTGAATCAGAAGAAGCAGAATAAGGAGAAGGAGAAGGTGAAGTTAGGAGGGTGAATCAGAAGAAGCAGAAGAAGGAGAAGGAGAAGGTGAAGTTAGGAGGGTGAATCAGAAGAAGCAGAAGAAGGAGAAGGAGAAGGTGAAGTCAGGGGGGTGAAGCAGAAGAAGTAGAAGAAGGAGAAGGAGAAGGTGAAGTCAGCAGGGTGAAGCAGAAGAAGCAGAAGAAGGAGAAGGAGAAGGTGAAGTCTGGAGGGCGCAGCAGAAGAAGCAGAAGAAGGAGAAGGAGAAGTTGAAGTCTTGAGGGTGATGCAGAAGAAGCAGAAGAAGGAGAAGGAGAAGGTGAAGTCTGGAGGGTGAATCAGAAGAAGTAGAAGAAGGAGAAGGAGAAGGTGAAGTCTGAAGGGTGAAGCAGAAGAAGCAGAAGAAGGAGAAGGAGAAGGCGAAGTCTGGAGGGTGAAGCAGAAGAAGCAGAAGAAGGAGAAGAAGAAGGAGAAGTCTGGAGGGTGAAGCAGAAGATGCAGAAGAAGGAGAAGGAGAAGGTGAAGTCTGGAGGGTGAATCAGAAGAAGTAGAAGAAGGAGAAGGAGAAGGGGAAGTCAGGAGGGTGAAGCAGAAGAAGCAGAAGAAGGATAAGGAGAAGGTGAAGTCTGGAGGGCGAAGCAGTAGAAGCAGAAGAAGGAGAAGGAGAAGGTGAGGTCTGGAGGGTGAAGCAGAAGAAGCAGACGAAGGAGAAGGAGAAGGTGAAGTCTGGAGGGTGAATCAGAAGAAGTAGAAGAAGGCGAAGGAGAAGGTGAAGTCAGGAGGTTGAAGCAGAAGAAGCAGAAGAAGGAGAAGGAGAAGGTAAAGTCTGGAGGGTGAAGCAGAAGAAGCAGAAGGAGAAGGAGAAGGTGAAGTCTGGAGGGTGAAGCAGAAGAAGCAGAAGAAGGAGAAGGAGAAGGTGAAGACTGGAGGGTGAATCAGAAGAAGTAGAAGAAGGAGAAGGAGAAGGCGAAGTCTGGAGGGTGAATCAGAAGAAGCAGAAGAAGGAGAAGGAGAAGGTGAAGTCTGGAGGGTGAATCAGAAGAAGCAGTAGAAGGAGAAAGAGAAGATGAAGTCTGGAGGGTGAATCAGAAGAAGTAGAAGAAGGAGAAGGAGAAGGTGTGGTCTGGAGGGTGAATCAGAAGAAGCAGAAGAAGGAGAAGGAGAAGGTGAAGTCTGAAGGGTGAATCAGAAGAAGCAGAAGAAGGAGAAGGAGAAGGTGAAGTCTGGAGGGTGAATCAGAAGAAGCAGAAGAAGGAGAAGGAGAGGGTGAAGTCTGGAGGGTGAATCAGAAGAAGCAGAAGAAGGAGAAGGAGAAGGTGAAGTCTGGAGGGTGAATCAGAAGAAGTAGAAGAAGGAGAAGGAGAAGGTGAAGTATGGAGGGTGAATCAGAAGAAGTAGAAGAAGGAGAAGGAGAAGGTGAAGTCTGGAGGGTGAATCAGAAGAAGCAGAAGAAGGAGAAGGAGAAGGTGAAGTCTGGAGGGTGAATCTGAAGAAGCAGAAGAAGGAGAAGGAGAAGATGAAGTCTGGAGGTTGAATCAGAAGAAGTAGAAGAAGGAGAAGGAGAAGGTGAAGTCTGGAGGTTGAAGCAGAAGAAGCAGAAGAAGGAGAAGGAGAAGGTGAAGTCTGGAGGGTGAATCAGAAGAAGCAGAAGAAGGAGAAGGAGAAGGTGAAGTCTGGAGGGTTAATCAGAAGAAGCAGAAGAAGGAGAAGGAGAAGGTGAAGTCTGGAGGGTGAATCAGAAGAAGTAGAAGAAGGAGAAGGAGAAGGTGAAGTCTGGAGGGTGAATCAGAAGAAGTAGAAGAAGGAGAAGGAGAAGGTGAAGTCAGGAGGTTGAATCAGAAGAAGTAGAAGAAGGAGAAGGAGAAGGTGATGTCAGGAGGGTGAATCAGAAGAAGCAGAAGAAGGAGAAGGAGAAGGTGAAGTCTGGAGGGTGAATCAGAAGAAGCAGAAGAATGAGAAGGAGAAGGTGAAGTCTGGAGGGTGAAGCAGAAGAAGGAGATGGAGAAGGTGAAGACTGGAGGGTGAATCAGAAGAAGTAGAAGAAGGAGAAGGAGAAGGTGAAGTCTGGAGGGTGAATCAGAAGAAGTAGAAGAAGGAGAAGGAGATGGTGAAGTCTGGAGGGTGAATCAGAAGAAGCAGAAGAAGGAGAAGGAGAAGGTGAAGTCTGGAGGGTGAATCAGAAGAAGCAGAAGAAGGAGAAGGAGAAGATGAAGTCAGGAGGGTGAATCAGAAGAAGTAGAAGAAGGAGAAGGAGATGGTGAGGTCTGGAGGGTGAGTCAGAAGAAGCAGAAGAAGGAGAAGGAGAAGGTGAAGTCTGGAGGGTGAATCAGAAGAAGCAGAAGAAGGAGAAGGAGAAGGTGAAGTCAGGAGGGTGAATCAGAAGAAGCAGAAGAAGGAGAAGGAGAAGGTGAAGTTAGGAGGGTGAATCAGAAGAAGCAGAAGAAGGAGAAGGAGAAGGTGAAGTCAGGGGGGTGAAGCAGAAGAAGTAGAAGAAGGAGAAGGAGAAGGTGAAGTCAGGAGGGTGAAGCAGAAGAAGCAGAAGAAGGAGAAGGAGAAGGTAAAGTCTGGAGGGTGAAGCAGAAGAAGCAGAAGGAGAAGGAGAAGGTGAAGTCTGGAGGGTGAAGCAGAAGAAGCAGAAGAAGGAGAAGGAGAAGGTGAAGACTGGAGGGTGAATCAGAAGAAGTAGAAGAAGGAGAAGGAGAAGGCGAAGTCTGGAGGGTGAATCAGAAGAAGCAGAAGAAGGAGAAGGAGAAGGTGAAGTCTGGAGGGTGAATCAGAAGAAGCAGTAGAAGGAGAAAGAGAAGATGAAGTCTGGAGGGTGAATCAGAAGAAGTAGAAGAAGGAGAAGGAGAAGGTGTGGTCTGGAGGGTGAATCAGAAGAAGCAGAAGAAGGAGAAGGAGAAGGTGAAGTCTGAAGGGTGAATCAGAAGAAGCAGAAGAAGGAGAAGGAGAAGGTGAAGTCTGGAGGGTGAATCAGAAGAAGCAGAAGAAGGAGAAGGAGAAGGTGAAGTCTGGAGGGTGAATCAGAAGAAGCAGAAGAAGGAGAAGGAGAAGGTGAAGTCTGGAGGGTGAATCAGAAGAAGTAGAAGAAGGAGAAGGAGAAGGTGAAGTATGGAGGGTGAATCAGAAGAAGTAGAAGAAGGAGAAGGAGAAGGTGAAGTCTGGAGGGTGAATCAGAAGAAGCAGAAGAAGGAGAAGGAGAAGGTGAAGTCTGGAGGGTGAATCTGAAGAAGCAGAAGAAGGAGAAGGAGAAGATGAAGTCTGGAGGTTGAATCAGAAGAAGTAGAAGAAGGAGAAGGAGAAGGTGAAGTCTGGAGGTTGAAGCAGAAGAAGCAGAAGAAGGAGAAGGAGAAGGTGAAGTCTGGAGGGTGAATCAGAAGAAGCAGAAGAAGGAGAAGGAGAAGGTGAAGTCTGGAGGGTTAATCAGAAGAAGCAGAAGAAGGAGAAGGAGAAGGTGAAGTCTGGAGGGTGAATCAGAAGAAGTAGAAGAAGGAGAAGGAGAAGGTGAAGTCTGGAGGGTGAATCAGAAGAAGTAGAAGAAGGAGAAGGAGAAGGTGAAGTCAGGAGGTTGAATCAGAAGAAGTAGAAGAAGGAGAAGGAGAAGGTGATGTCAGGAGGGTGAATCAGAAGAAGCAGAAGAAGGAGAAGGAGAAGGTGAAGTCTGGAGGGTGAATCAGAAGAAGCAGAAGAATGAGAAGGAGAAGGTGAAGTCTGGAGGGTGAAGCAGAAGAAGGAGATGGAGAAGGTGAAGACTGGAGGGTGAATCAGAAGAAGTAGAAGAAGGAGAAGGAGAAGGTGAAGTCTGGAGGGTGAATCAGAAGAAGTAGAAGAAGGAGAAGGAGATGGTGAAGTCTGGAGGGTGAATCAGAAGAAGCAGAAGAAGGAGAAGGAGAAGGTGAAGTCTGGAGGGTGAATCAGAAGAAGCAGAAGAAGGAGAAGGAGAAGATGAAGTCAGGAGGGTGAATCAGAAGAAGTAGAAGAAGGAGAAGGAGATGGTGAGGTCTGGAGGGTGAGTCAGAAGAAGCAGAAGAAGGAGAAGGAGAAGGTGAAGTCTGGAGGGTGAATCAGAAGAAGCAGAAGAAGGAGAAGGAGAAGGTGAAGTCAGGAGGGTGAATCAGAAGAAGCAGAAGAAGGAGAAGGAGAAGGTGAAGTTAGGAGGGTGAATCAGAAGAAGCAGAAGAAGGAGAAGGATAAGGTGAAGTCAGGGGGGTGAAGCAGAAGAAGTAGAAGAAGGAGAAGGAGAAGGTGAAGTCAGGAGGGTGAAGCAGAAGAAGCAGAAGAAGGAGAAGGAGAAGGTGAAGTCTGGAGGGCGCAGCAGAAGAAGCAGAAGAAGGAGAAGGAGAAGGTGAAGTCCGGAGGGTGAAGCAGAAGAAGTAGAAGAAGGAGAAGGAGAAGGTGAAGTCTGGAGGGTGAAGCAGAAGAAGGAGAAGAAGGAGAAGGAGAAGGTGAAGTCTGGAGGGCGCAGCAGAAGAAGCAGAAGAAGGAGAAGGAGAAGGTGAAGTCCGGAGGGTGAAGCAGAAGAAGTAGAAGAAGGAGAAGGAGGAGGTGAAGTCAGGAGGGTGAAGCAGAAGAAGGAGAAGAAGGAGAAGGAGAAGGTGAAGTCTGGAGGGTGAAGCAGAAGAAGCAGAAGAAGGAGAAGGAGAACGTGAGGTCTGGAGGGCGAAGCAGAAGAAGCAGAAGAAGGAGAAGGAGAAGGTGAAGTCTGGAGGGTGAAGCAGAAGAAGCAGAAGAAGGAGAAGGAGAAGGTGAAGTCTGGAGGGTGAATCAGAAGAAGTAGAAGAAGGAGAAGGAGAAGGTGAAGTCAGGAGGGTGAAGCAGTAGGAGCAGAAGAAGGAGAAGGAGAAGATGAAGTCTGGAGGGTGAAGCAGAAGAAGCAGAAGAAGGAGAAGGAGAAGTTGAAGTCTGGAGGGTGAAGCAGAAGAAGCAGAAGAAGGAGAAGGAGAAGCTGGAGTCAGGAGGGTGAATCAGAAGAAGTAGAAGAAGGAGAAGGAGAAGGTGAAGACTGGAGGGTGAATCAGAAGAAGTATAAGAAGGAGAAGGAGAAGGTGAAGTCTGGAGGGTCAATCAGAAGAAGTAGAAGAAGGAGAAGGAGAAGGTGAAGTCTGGAGGGTGAATCAGAAGAAGCAGAAGAAGGAGAAAGAGAAGGTGAAGTCAGGATGGAGAAGCAGAAGAAGTAGAAGAAGGAGAAGGAGAAGGTGAAGTCTGGAGGGTGAATCAGAAGAAGTAGAAGAAGGAGAAGGAGAAGGTGAAGTCAGGAGGGTGAATCAGAAGAAGCAGAAGAAGGAGAAGGAGAAGGTGAAGTTAGGAGGGTGAATCAGAAGAAGCAGAAGAAGGAGAAGGAGAAGGTGAAGTCAGGGGGGTGAAGCAGAAGAAGTAGAAGAAGGAGAAGGAGAAGGTGAAGTCAGGAGGGTGAAGCAGAAGAAGCAGAAGAAGGAGAAGGAGAAGGTGAAGTCTGGAGGGCGCAGCAGAAGAAGCAGAAGAAGGAGAAGGAGAAGGTGAAGTCCGGAGGGTGAAGCAGAAGAAGTAGAAGAAGGAGAAGGAGAAGGTGAAGTCTGGAGGGTGAAGCAGAAGAAGGAGAAGAAGGAGAAGGAGAAGGTGAAGTCTGGAGGGCGCAGCAGAAGAAGCAGAAGAAGGAGAAGGAGAAGGTGAAGTCCGGAGGGTGAAGCAGAAGAAGTAGAAGAAGGAGAAGGAGGAGGTGAAGTCAGGAGGGTGAAGCAGAAGAAGGAGAAGAAGGAGAAGGAGAAGGTGAAGTCTGGAGGGTGAAGCAGAAGAAGCAGAAGAAGGAGAAGGAGAACGTGAGGTCTGGAGGGCGAAGCAGAAGAAGCAGAAGAAGGAGAAGGAGAAGATGAAGTCTGGAGGTTGAATCAGAAGAAGTAGAAGAAGGAGAAGGAGAAGGTGAAGTCTGGAGGTTGAAGCAGAAGAAGCAGAAGAAGGAGAAGGAGAAGGTGAAGTCTGGAGGGTGAATCAGAAGAAGCAGAAGAAGGAGAAGGAGAAGGTGAAGTCTGGAGGGTTAATCAGAAGAAGCAGAAGAAGGAGAAGGAGAAGGTGAAGTCTGGAGGGTGAATCAGAAGAAGTAGAAGAAGGAGAAGGAGAAGGTGAAGTCTGGAGGGTGAATCAGAAGAAGTAGAAGAAGGAGAAGGAGAAGGTGAAGTCAGGAGGTTGAATCAGAAGAAGTAGAAGAAGGAGAAGGAGAAGGTGATGTCAGGAGGGTGAATCAGAAGAAGCAGAAGAAGGAGAAGGAGAAGGTGAAGTCTGGAGGGTGAATCAGAAGAAGCAGAAGAATGAGAAGGAGAAGGTGAAGTCTGGAGGGTGAAGCAGAAGAAGGAGATGGAGAAGGTGAAGACTGGAGGGTGAATCAGAAGAAGTAGAAGAAGGAGAAGGAGAAGGTGAAGTCTGGAGGGTGAATCAGAAGAAGTAGAAGAAGGAGAAGGAGATGGTGAAGTCTGGAGGGTGAATCAGAAGAAGCAGAAGAAGGAGAAGGAGAAGGTGAAGTCTGGAGGGTGAATCAGAAGAAGCAGAAGAAGGAGAAGGAGAAGATGAAGTCAGGAGGGTGAATCAGAAGAAGTAGAAGAAGGAGAAGGAGATGGTGAGGTCTGGAGGGTGAGTCAGAAGAAGCAGAAGAAGGAGAAGGAGAAGGTGAAGTCTGGAGGGTGAATCAGAAGAAGCAGAAGAAGGAGAAGGAGAAGGTGAAGTCAGGAGGGTGAATCAGAAGAAGCAGAAGAAGGAGAAGGAGAAGGTGAAGTTAGGAGGGTGAATCAGAAGAAGCAGAAGAAGGAGAAGGAGAAGGTGAAGTCAGGGGGGTGAAGCAGAAGAAGTAGAAGAAGGAGAAGGAGAAGGTGAAGTCAGGAGGGTGAAGCAGAAGAAGGAGAAGAAGGAGAAGGAGAAGGTGAAGTCTGGAGGGCGCAGCAGAAGAAGCAGAAGAAGGAGAAGGAGAAGGTGAAGTCCGGAGGGTGAAGCAGAAGAAGTAGAAGAAGGAGAAGGAGGAGGTGAAGTCAGGAGGGTGAAGCAGAAGAAGGAGAAGAAGGAGAAGGAGAAGGTGAAGTCTGGAGGGTGAAGCAGAAGAAGCAGAAGAAGGAGAAGGAGAACGTGAGGTCTGGAGGGCGAAGCAGAAGAAGCAGAAGAAGGAGAAGGAGAAGGTGAAGTCTGGAGGGTGAAGCAGAAGAAGCAGAAGAAGGAGAAGGAGAAGGTGAAGTCTGGAGGGTGAATCAGAAGAAGTAGAAGAAGGAGAAGGAGAAGGTGAAGTCAGGAGGGTGAAGCAGTAGGAGCAGAAGAAGGAGAAGGAGAAGATGAAGTCTGGAGGGTGAAGCAGAAGAAGCAGAAGAAGGAGAAGGAGAAGTTGAAGTCTGGAGGGTGAAGCAGAAGAAGCAGAAGAAGGAGAAGGAGAAGCTGGAGTCAGGAGGGTGAATCAGAAGAAGTAGAAGAAGGAGAAGGAGAAGGTGAAGACTGGAGGGTGAATCAGAAGAAGTATAAGAAGGAGAAGGAGAAGGTGAAGTCTGGAGGGTCAATCAGAAGAAGTAGAAGAAGGAGAAGGAGAAGGTGAAGTCTGGAGGGTGAATCAGAAGAAGCAGAAGAAGGAGAAAGAGAAGGTGAAGTCTGGATGGAGAAGCAGAAGAAGTAGAAGAAGGAGAAGGAGAAGGTGAAGTCTGGAGGGTGAATCAGAAGAAGTAGAAGAAGGAGAAGGAGAAGGTGAAGTCAGGAGGGTGAATCAGAAGAAGCAGAAGAAGGAGAAGGAGAAGGTGAAGTTAGGAGGGTGAATCAGAAGAAGCAGAAGAAGGAGAAGGAGAAGGTGAAGTCAGGGGGGTGAAGCAGAAGAAGTAGAAGAAGGAGAAGGAGAAGGTGAAGTCAGGAGGGTGAAGCAGAAGAAGCAGAAGAAGGAGAAGGAGAAGGTGAAGTCTGGAGGGCGCAGCAGAAGAAGCAGAAGAAGGAGAAGGAGAAGGTGAAGTCCGGAGGGTGAAGCAGAAGAAGTAGAAGAAGGAGAAGGAGAAGGTGAAGTCTGGAGGGTGAAGCAGAAGAAGGAGAAGAAGGAGAAGGAGAAGGTGAAGTCTGGAGGGCGCAGCAGAAGAAGCAGAAGAAGGAGAAGGAGAAGGTGAAGTCCGGAGGGTGAAGCAGAAGAAGTAGAAGAAGGAGAAGGAGGAGGTGAAGTCAGGAGGGTGAAGCAGAAGAAGGAGAAGAAGGAGAAGGAGAAGGTGAAGTCTGGAGGGTGAAGCAGAAGAAGCAGAAGAAGGAGAAGGAGAAGGTGAGGTCTGGAGGGCGAAGCAGAAGAAGCAGAAGAAGGAGAAGGAGAAGGTGAAGTCTGGAGGGTGAAGCAGAAGAAGCAGAAGAAGGAGAAGGAGAAGGTGAAGTCTGGAGGGTGAATCAGAAGAAGTAGAAGAAGGAGAAGGAGAAGGTGAAGTCAGGAGGGTGAAGCAGTAGGAGCAGAAGAAGGAGAAGGAGAAGATGAAGTCTGGAGGGTGAAGCAGAAGAAGCAGAAGAAGGAGAAGGAGAAGTTGAAGTCTGGAGGGTGAAGCAGAAGAAGCAGAAGAAGGAGAAGGAGAAGCTGGAGTCAGGAGGGTGAATCAGAAGAAGTAGAAGAAGGAGAAGGAGAAGGTGAAGACTGGAGGGTGAATCAGAAGAAGTATAAGAAGGAGAAGGAGAAGGTGAAGTCTGGAGGGTCAATCAGAAGAAGTAGAAGAAGGAGAAGGAGAAGGTGAAGTCTGGAGGGTGAATCAGAAGAAGCAGAAGAAGGAGAAAGAGAAGGTGAAGTCTGGATGGAGAAGCAGAAGAAGTAGAAGAAGGAGAAGGAGAAGGTGAAGTCTGGAGGGTGAATCAGAAGAAGTAGAAGAAGGAGAAGGAGAAGGTGAAGTCAGGAGGGTGAATCAGAAGAAGCAGAAGAAGGAGAAGGAGAAGGTGAAGTTAGGAGGGTGAATCAGAAGAAGCAGAAGAAGGAGAAGGAGAAGGTGAAGTCAGGGGGGTGAAGCAGAAGAAGTAGAAGAAGGAGAAGGAGAAGGTGAAGTCAGGAGGGTGAAGCAGAAGAAGCAGAAGAAGGAGAAGGAGAAGGTGAAGTCTGGAGGGCGCAGCAGAAGAAGCAGAAGAAGGAGAAGGAGAAGGTGAAGTCCGGAGGGTGAAGCAGAAGAAGTAGAAGAAGGAGAAGGAGAAGGTGAAGTCTGGAGGGTGAAGCAGAAGAAGGAGAAGAAGGAGAAGGAGAAGGTGAAGTCTGGAGGGCGCAGCAGAAGAAGCAGAAGAAGGAGAAGGAGAAGGTGAAGTCCGGAGGGTGAAGCAGAAGAAGTAGAAGAAGGAGAAGGAGGAGGTGAAGTCAGGAGGGTGAAGCAGAAGAAGGAGAAGAAGGAGAAGGAGAAGGTGAAGTCTGGAGGGTGAAGCAGAAGAAGCAGAAGAAGGAGAAGGAGAACGTGAAGTCTGGAGGGCGAAGCAGAAGAAGCAGAAGAAGGAGAAGGAGAAGGTGAAGTCTGGAGGGTGAAGCAGAAGAAGCAGAAGAAGGAGAAGGAGAAGGTGAAGTCTGGAGGGTGAATCAGAAGAAGCAGAAGAAGGAGAAGGAGAAGGTGAAGTCAGGGGGGTGAAGCAGAAGAAGTAGAAGAAGGAGAAGGAGAAGGTGAAGTCTGGAGGGTCAATCAGAAGAAGTAGAAGAAGGAGAAGGAGAAGGTGAAGTCTGGAGGGTGAATCAGAAGAAGCAGAAGAAGGAGAAAGAGAAGGTGAAGTCTGGATGGAGAAGCAGAAGAAGTAGAAGAAGGAGAAGGAGAAGGTGAAGTCTGGAGGGTGAATCAGAAGAAGTAGAAGAAGGAGAAGGAGAAGGTGAAGTCAGGAGGGTGAATCAGAAGAAGCAGAAGAAGGAGAAGGAGAAGGTGAAGTTAGGAGGGTGAATCAGAAGAAGCAGAAGAAGGAGAAGGAGAAGGTGAAGTCAGGGGGGTGAAGCAGAAGAAGTAGAAGAAGGAGAAGGAGAAGGTGAAGTCAGGAGGGTGAAGCAGAAGAAGCAGAAGAAGGAGAAGGAGAAGGTGAAGTCTGGAGGGCGCAGCAGAAGAAGCAGAAGAAGGAGAAGGAGAAGGTGAAGTCCGGAGGGTGAAGCAGAAGAAGTAGAAGAAGGAGAAGGAGAAGGTGAAGTCTGGAGGGTGAAGCAGAAGAAGGAGAAGAAGGAGAAGGAGAAGGTGAAGTCTGGAGGGCGCAGCAGAAGAAGCAGAAGAAGGAGAAGGAGAAGGTGAAGTCCGGAGGGTGAAGCAGAAGAAGTAGAAGAAGGAGAAGGAGGAGGTGAAGTCAGGAGGGTGAAGCAGAAGAAGGAGAAGAAGGAGAAGGAGAAGGTGAAGTCTGGAGGGTGAAGCAGAAGAAGCAGAAGAAGGAGAAGGAGAACGTGAGGTCTGGAGGGCGAAGCAGAAGAAGCAGAAGAAGGAGAAGGAGAAGGTGAAGTCTGGAGGGTGAAGCAGAAGAAGCAGAAGAAGGAGAAGGAGAAGGTGAAGTCTGGAGGGTGAATCAGAAGAAGTAGAAGAAGGAGAAGGAGAAGGTGAAGTCAGGAGGGTGAAGCAGTAGGAGCAGAAGAAGGAGAAGGAGAAGATGAAGTCTGGAGGGTGAAGCAGAAGAAGCAGAAGAAGGAGAAGGAGAAGTTGAAGTCTGGAGGGTGAAGCAGAAGAAGCAGAAGAAGGAGAAGGAGAAGCTGGAGTCAGGAGGGTGAATCAGAAGAAGTAGAAGAAGGAGAAGGAGAAGGTGAAGACTGGAGGGTGAATCAGAAGAAGTATAAGAAGGAGAAGGAGAAGGTGAAGTCTGGAGGGTCAATCAGAAGAAGTAGAAGAAGGAGAAGGAGAAGGTGAAGTCTGGAGGGTGAATCAGAAGAAGCAGAAGAAGGAGAAAGAGAAGGTGAAGTCTGGATGGAGAAGCAGAAGAAGTAGAAGAAGGAGAAGGAGAAGGTGAAGTCTGGAGGGTGAATCAGAAGAAGTAGAAGAAGGAGAAGGAGAAGGTGAAGTCAGGAGGGTGAATCAGAAGAAGCAGAAGAAGGAGAAGGAGAAGGTGAAGTTAGGAGGGTGAATCAGAAGAAGCAGAAGAAGGAGAAGGAGAAGATGAAGTCAGGGGGGTGAAGCAGAAGAAGTAGAAGAAGGAGAAGGAGAAGGTGAAGTCAGGAGGGTGAAGCAGAAGAAGCAGAAGAAGGAGAAGGAGAAGGTGAAGTCTGGAGGGCGCAGCAGAAGAAGCAGAAGAAGGAGAAGGAGAAGGTGAAGTCCGGAGGGTGAAGCAGAAGAAGTAGAAGAAGGAGAAGGAGAAGGTGAAGTCTGGAGGGTGAAGCAGAAGAAGGAGAAGAAGGAGAAGGAGAAGGTGAAGTCTGGAGGGCGCAGCAGAAGAAGCAGAAGAAGGAGAAGGAGAAGGTGAAGTCCGGAGGGTGAAGCAGAAGAAGTAGAAGAAGGAGAAGGAGGAGGTGAAGTCAGGAGGGTGAAGCAGAAGAAGGAGAAGAAGGAGAAGGAGAAGGTGAAGTCTGGAGGGTGAAGCAGAAGAAGCAGAAGAAGGAGAAGGAGAACGTGAAGTCTGGAGGGCGAAGCAGAAGAAGCAGAAGAAGGAGAAGGAGAAGGTGAAGTCTGGAGGGTGAAGCAGAAGAAGCAGAAGAAGGAGAAGGAGAAGGTGAAGTCTGGAGGGTGAATCAGAAGAAGTAGAAGAAGGAGAAGGAGAAGGTGAAGTCAGGAGGGTGAAGCAGTAGGAGCAGAAGAAGGAGAAGGAGAAGATGAAGTCTGGAGGGTGAAGCAGAAGAAGCAGAAGAAGGAGAAGGAGAAGTTGAAGTCTGGAGGGTGAAGCAGAAGAAGCAGAAGAAGGAGAAGGAGAAGCTGGAGTCAGGAGGGTGAATCAGAAGAAGTAGAAGAAGGAGAAGGAGAAGGTGAAGACTGGAGGGTGAATCAGAAGAAGTATAAGAAGGAGAAGGAGAAGGTGAAGTCTGGAGGGTCAATCAGAAGAAGTAGAAGAAGGAGAAGGAGAAGGTGAAGTCTGGAGGGTGAATCAGAAGAAGCAGAAGAAGGAGAAAGAGAAGGTGAAGTCTGGATGGAGAAGCAGAAGAAGTAGAAGAAGGAGAAGGAGAAGGTGAAGTCTGGAGGGTGAATCAGAAGAAGTAGAAGAAGGAGAAGGAGAAGGTGAAGTCAGGAGGGTGAATCAGAAGAAGCAGAAGAAGGAGAAGGAGAAGGTGAAGTTAGGAGGGTGAATCAGAAGAAGCAGAAGAAGGAGAAGGAGAAGGTGAAGTCAGGGGGGTGAAGCAGAAGAAGTAGAAGAAGGAGAAGGAGAAGGTGAAGTCAGGAGGGTGAAGCAGAAGAAGCAGAAGAAGGAGAAGGAGAAGGTGAAGTCTGGAGGGCGCAGCAGGAGAAGCAGAAGAAGGAGAAGGAGAAGGTGAAGTCCGGAGGGTGAAGCAGAAGAAGTAGAAGAAGGAGAAGGAGAAGGTGAAGTCTGGAGGGTGAAGCAGAAGAAGGAGAAGAAGGAGAAGGAGAAGGTGAAGTCTGGAGGGCGCAGCAGAAGAAGCAGAAGAAGGAGAAGGAGAAGGTGAAGTCCGGAGGGTGAAGCAGAAGAAGTAGAAGAAGGAGAAGGAGGAGGTGAAGTCAGGAGGGTGAAGCAGAAGAAGGAGAAGAAGGAGAAGGAGAAGGTGAAGTCTGGAGGGTGAAGCAGAAGAAGCAGAAGAAGGAGAAGGAGAAGGTGAGGTCTGGAGGGCGAAGCAGAAGAAGCAGAAGAAGGAGAAGGAGAAGGTGAAGTCTGGAGTGTGAAGCAGAAGAAGCAGAAGAAGGAGAAGGAGAAGGTGCAGTCTGGAGGGGGAATCAGAAGAAGTAGAAGAAGGAGAAGGAGAAGGTGAAGTCAGGAGGGTGAAGCAGTAGGAGCAGAAGAAGGAGAAGGAGAAGATGAAGTCTGGAGGGTGAAGCAGAAGAAGCAGAAGAAGGAGAAGGAGAAGTTGAAGTCTGGAGGGTGAATCAGAAGAAGCAGAAGAAGGAGAAGGAGAAGCTGGAGTCAGGAGGGTGAATCAGAAGAAGTAGAAGAAGGAGAAGGAGAAGGTGAAGACTGGAGGGTGAATCAGAAGAAGTATAAGAAGGAGAAGGAGAAGGTGAAGTCTGGAGGGTCAATCAGAAGAAGTAGAAGAAGGAGAAGGAGAAGGTGAAGTCTGGAGGGTGAATCAGAAGAAGCAGAAGAAGGAGAAAGAGAAGGTGAAGTCTGGATGGAGAAGCAGAAGAAGTAGAAGAAGGAGAAGGAGAATTAGAAGTCTGGAGGGTGAATCAGAAGAAGGAGAAGGAGAAGGTGAAGTCTGGAGGGTGAATCAGAAGACGTAGAAGAAGGAGAAGGAGAAGGTGAAGTCTGGAGGGTGAATCAGAAGAAGCAGAAGAAGGAGAAGGAGAAGGTGAAGTCTGGAGGGTGAAGCAGAAGAAGCAGAAGAATGAGAAGGAGAAGGTGAAGTCTGGAGAGTGATTCAGAAGAAGTAGAAGAAGGAGAAGGAGAAGGTGAGGTCTGGAGGGTGAATCAGAAGAAGCAGAAGAAGGAGAAGGAGAAGGTGAAGTCTGGAGGGTGAATCAGAAGAAGCAGAAGAAGGAGAAGGAGAAGGTGAAGTCTGGAGGGTGAATCAGAAGAAGCAGAAGAAGGAGAAGGAGAAGGTGAAGTTAGGAGGGTGAATCAGAAGAAGCAGAAGAAGGAGAAGGAGAAGGTGAAGTTAGGAGGGTGAATCAGAAGAAGCAGAAGAAGGAGAAGGAGAAGGTGAAGTCAGGGGGGTGAAGCAGAAGAAGTAGAAGAAGGAGAAGGAGAAGGTGAAGTCAGCAGGGTGAAGCAGAAGAAGCAGAAGAAGGAGAAGGAGAAGGTGAAGTCTGGAGGGCGCAGCAGAAGAAGCAGAAGAAGGAGAAGGAGAAGTTGAAGTCTTGAGGGTGATGCAGAAGAAGCAGAAGAAGGAGAAGGAGAAGGTGAAGTCTGGAGGGTGAATCAGAAGAAGTAGAAGAAGGAGAAGGAGAAGGTGAAGTCTGACGGGTGAAGCAGAAGAAGCAGAAGAAGGAGAAGGAGAAGGCGAAGTCTGGAGGGTGAAGCAGAAGAAGCAGAAGAAGGAGAAGAAGAAGGAGAAGTCTGGAGGGTGAAGCAGAAGATGCAGAAGAAGGAGAAGGAGAAGGTGAAGTCTGGAGGGGGAATCAGAAGAAGTAGAAGAAGGAGAAGGAGAAGGTGAAGTCAGGAGGGTGAAGCAGTAGGAGCAGAAGAAGGAGAAGGAGAAGATGAAGTCTGGAGGGTGAAGCAGAAGAAGCAGAAGAAGGAGAAGGAGAAGTTGAAGTCTGGAGGGTGAATCAGAAGAAGCAGAAGAAGGAGAAGGAGAAGCTGGAGTCAGGAGGGTGAATCAGAAGAAGTAGAAGAAGGAGAAGGAGAAGGTGAAGACTGGAGGGTGAATCAGAAGAAGTAGAAGAAGGAGAAGGAGAAGGTGAAGTCTGGAGGGTCAATCAGAAGAAGTAGAAGAAGGAGAAGGAGAAGGTGAAGTCTGGAGGGTGAATCAGAAGAAGCAGAAGAAGGAGAAAGAGAAGGTGAAGTCTGGATGGAGAAGCAGAAGAAGTAGAAGAAGGAGAAGGAGAATTAGAAGTCTGGAGGGTGAATCAGAAGAAGTAGAAGAAGGAGAAGGAGAAGGTGAAGTCTGGAGGGTGAATCAGAAGACGTAGAAGAAGGAGAAGGAGAAGGTGAAGTCTGGAGGGTGAATCAGAAGAAGCAGAAGAAGGAGAAGGAGAAGGTGAAGTCTGGAGGGTGAAGCAGAAGAAGCAGAAGAATGAGAAGGAGAAGGTGAAGTCTGGAGAGTGATTCAGAAGAAGTAGAAGAAGGAGAAGGAGAAGGTGAGGTCTGGAGGGTGAATCAGAAGAAGCAGAAGAAGGAGAAGGAGAAGGTGAAGTCTGGAGGGTGAATCAGAAGAAGCAGAAGAAGGAGAAGGAGAAGGTGAAGTCTGGAGGGTGAATCAGAAGAAGCAGAAGAAGGAGAAGGAGAAGGTGAAGTTAGGAGGGTGAATCAGAAGAAGCAGAAGAAGGAGAAGGAGAAGGTGAAGTTAGGAGGGTGAATCAGAAGAAGCAGAAGAAGGAGAAGGAGAAGGTGAAGTCAGGGGGGTGAAGCAGAAGAAGTAGAAGAAGGAGAAGGAGAAGGTGAAGTCAGCAGGGTGAAGCAGAAGAAGCAGAAGAAGGAGAAGGAGAAGGTGAAGTCTGGAGGGCGCAGCAGAAGAAGCAGAAGAAGGAGAAGGAGAAGGTGAAGTCCGGAGGGTGAAGCAGAAGAAGTAGAAGAAGGAGAAGGAGGAGGTGAAGTCAGGAGGGTGAAGCAGAAGAAGGAGAAGAAGGAGAAGGAGAAGGTGAAGTCTGGAGGGTGAAGCAGAAGAAGCAGAAGAAGGAGAAGGAGAAGGTGAGGTCTGGAGGGCGAAGCAGAAGAAGCAGAAGAAGGAGAAGGAGAAGGTGAAGTCTGGAGTGTGAAGCAGAAGAAGCAGAAGAAGGAGAAGGAGAAGGTGCAGTCTGGAGGGGGAATCAGAAGAAGTAGAAGAAGGAGAAGGAGAAGGTGAAGTCAGGAGGGTGAAGCAGTAGGAGCAGAAGAAGGAGAAGGAGAAGATGAAGTCTGGAGGGTGAAGCAGAAGAAGCAGAAGAAGGAGAAGGAGAAGTTGAAGTCTGGAGGGTGAATCAGAAGAAGCAGAAGAAGGAGAAGGAGAAGCTGGAGTCAGGAGGGTGAATCAGAAGAAGTAGAAGAAGGAGAAGGAGAAGGTGAAGACTGGAGGGTGAATCAGAAGAAGTATAAGAAGGAGAAGGAGAAGGTGAAGTCTGGAGGGTCAATCAGAAGAAGTAGAAGAAGGAGAAGGAGAAGGTGAAGTCTGGAGGGTGAATCAGAAGAAGCAGAAGAAGGAGAAAGAGAAGGTGAAGTCTGGATGGAGAAGCAGAAGAAGTAGAAGAAGGAGAAGGAGAATTAGAAGTCTGGAGGGTGAATCAGAAGAAGGAGAAGGAGAAGGTGAAGTCTGGAGGGTGAATCAGAAGACGTAGAAGAAGGAGAAGGAGAAGGTGAAGTCTGGAGGGTGAATCAGAAGAAGCAGAAGAAGGAGAAGGAGAAGGTGAAGTCTGGAGGGTGAAGCAGAAGAAGCAGAAGAATGAGAAGGAGAAGGTGAAGTCTGGAGAGTGATTCAGAAGAAGTAGAAGAAGGAGAAGGAGAAGGTGAGGTCTGGAGGGTGAATCAGAAGAAGCAGAAGAAGGAGAAGGAGAAGGTGAAGTCTGGAGGGTGAATCAGAAGAAGCAGAAGAAGGAGAAGGAGAAGGTGAAGTCTGGAGGGTGAATCAGAAGAAGCAGAAGAAGGAGAAGGAGAAGGTGAAGTTAGGAGGGTGAATCAGAAGAAGCAGAAGAAGGAGAAGGAGAAGGTGAAGTTAGGAGGGTGAATCAGAAGAAGCAGAAGAAGGAGAAGGAGAAGGTGAAGTCAGGGGGGTGAAGCAGAAGAAGTAGAAGAAGGAGAAGGAGAAGGTGAAGTCAGCAGGGTGAAGCAGAAGACGCAGAAGAAGGAGAAGGAGAAGGTGAAGTCTGGAGGGCGCAGCAGAAGAAGCAGAAGAAGGAGAAGGAGAAGTTGAAGTCTTGAGGGTGATGCAGAAGAAGCAGAAGAAGGAGAAGGAGAAGGTGAAGTCTGGAGGGTGAATCAGAAGAAGTAGAAGAAGGAGAAGGAGAAGGTGAAGTCTGACGGGTGAAGCAGAAGAAGCAGAAGAAGGAGAAGGAGAAGGCGAAGTCTGGAGGGTGAAGCAGAAGAAGCAGAAGAAGGAGAAGAAGAAGGAGAAGTCTGGAGGGTGAAGCAGAAGATGCAGAAGAAGGAGAAGGAGAAGGTGAAGTCTGGAGGGGGAATCAGAAGAAGTAGAAGAAGGAGAAGGAGAAGGTGAAGTCAGGAGGGTGAAGCAGTAGGAGCAGAAGAAGGAGAAGGAGAAGATGAAGTCTGGAGGGTGAAGCAGAAGAAGCAGAAGAAGGAGAAGGAGAAGTTGAAGTCTGGAGGGTGAATCAGAAGAAGCAGAAGAAGGAGAAGGAGAAGCTGGAGTCAGGAGGGTGAATCAGAAGAAGTAGAAGAAGGAGAAGGAGAAGGTGAAGACTGGAGGGTGAATCAGAAGAAGTATAAGAAGGAGAAGGAGAAGGTGAAGTCTGGAGGGTCAATCAGAAGAAGTAGAAGAAGGAGAAGGAGAAGGTGAAGTCTGGAGGGTGAATCAGAAGAAGCAGAAGAAGGAGAAAGAGAAGGTGAAGTCTGGATGGAGAAGCAGAAGAAGTAGAAGAAGGAGAAGGAGAATTAGAAGTCTGGAGGGTGAATCAGAAGAAGTAGAAGAAGGAGAAGGAGAAGGTGAAGTCTGGAGGGTGAATCAGAAGACGTAGAAGAAGGAGAAGGAGAAGGTGAAGTCTGGAGGGTGAATCAGAAGAAGCAGAAGAAGGAGAAGGAGAAGGTGAAGTCTGGAGGGTGAAGCAGAAGAAGCAGAAGAATGAGAAGGAGAAGGTGAAGTCTGGAGAGTGATTCAGAAGAAGTAGAAGAAGGAGAAGGAGAAGGTGAGGTCTGGAGGGTGAATCAGAAGAAGCAGAAGAAGGAGAAGGAGAAGGTGAAGTCTGGAGGGTGAATCAGAAGAAGCAGAAGAAGGAGAAGGAGAAGGTGAAGTCTGGAGGGTGAATCAGAAGAAGCAGAAGAAGGAGAAGGAGAAGGTGAAGTTAGGAGGGTGAATCAGAAGAAGCAGAAGAAGGAGAAGGAGAAGGTGAAGTTAGGAGGGTGAATCAGAAGAAGCAGAAGAAGGAGAAGGAGAAGGTGAAGTCAGGGGGGTGAAGCAGAAGAAGTAGAAGAAGGAGAAGGAGAAGGTGAAGTCAGCAGGGTGAAGCAGAAGAAGCAGAAGAAGGAGAAGGAGAAGGTGAAGTCTGGAGGGCGCAGCAGAAGAAGCAGAAGAAGGAGAAGGAGAAGTTGAAGTCTTGAGGGTGATGCAGAAGAAGCAGAAGAAGGAGAAGGAGAAGGTGAAGTCTGGAGGGTGAATCAGAAGAAGTAGAAGAAGGAGAAGGAGAAGGTGAAGTCTGACGGGTGAAGCAGAAGAAGCAGAAGAAGGAGAAGGAGAAGGCGAAGTCTGGAGGGTGAAGCAGAAGAAGCAGAAGAAGGAGAAGAAGAAGGAGAAGTCTGGAGGGTGAAGCAGAAGATGCAGAAGAAGGAGAAGGAGAAGGTGAAGTCTGGAGGGTGAATCAGAAGAAGTAGAAGAAGGAGAAGGAGAAGGTGAAGTCAGGAGGGTGAAGCAGAAGAAGCAGAAGAAGGATAAGGAGAAGGTGAAGTCTGGAGGGCGAAGCAGTAGAAGCAGAGGAAGGAGAAGGAGAAGGTGAGGTCTGGAGGGTGAAGCAGAAGAAGCAGAAGAAGGAGAAGGAGAAGGTGAAGTCTGGAGGGTGAATCAGAAGAAGTAGAAGAAGGCGAAGGAGAAGGTGAAGTCAGGAGGTTGAAGCAGAAGAAGCAGAAGAAGGAGAAGGAGAAGGTAAAGTCTGGAGGGTGAAGCAGAAGAAGCAGAAGGAGAAGGAGAAGGTGAAGTCTGGAGGGTGAAGCAGAAGAAGCAGAAGAAGGAGAAGGAGAAGGTGAAGTCTGGAGGGTGAAGCAGAAGAAGCAGAAGAAGGAGAAGGAGAAGGTGAAGTCTGGAGGGTGAAGCAGAAGAAGCAGAAGAAGGAGAAGGAGAAGGTGAAGTTAGGAGGGTGAATCAGAAGAAGCAGAAGAAGGAGAAGGAGAAGGTGAAGTTAGGAGGGTGAATCAGAAGAAGCAGAAGAAGGAGAAGGAGAAGGTGAAGTCAGGGGGGTGAAGCAGAAGAAGTAGAAGAAGGAGAAGGAGAAGGTGAAGTCAGCAGGGTGAAGCAGAAGAAGCAGAAGAAGGAGAAGGAGAAGGTGAAGTCAGGAGGGTGAAGCAGAAGAAGCAGAAGAAGGATAAGGAGAAGGTGAAGTCTGGAGGGCGAAGCAGTAGAAGAAGAAGAAGGAGAAGGAGAAGGTGAGGTCTGGAGGGTGAAGCAGAAGAAGCAGAAGAAGGAGAAGGAGAAGGTGAAGTCTGGAGGGTGAATCAGAAGAAGTAGAAGAAGGCGAAGGAGAAGGTGAAGTCAGGAGGTTGAAGCAGAAGAAGCAGAAGAAGGAGAAGGAGAAGGTAAAGTCTGGAGGGTGAAGCAGAAGAAGCAGAAGGAGAAGGAGAAGGTGAAGTCTGGAGGGTGAAGCAGAAGAAGCAGAAAAAGGAGAAGGAGAAGGTGAAGTCTGGAGGGTGAAGCAGAAGAAGCAGAAGAAGGAGAAGGAGAAGGTGAAGTCTGGAGGGTGAAGCAGAAGAAGCAGAGGAAGGAGAAGTAGAAGGTGAGGTCTGGAGGGTGAAGCAGAAGAAGCAGAAGGAGAAGGAGAAGGTGAAGTCTGGAGGGTGAATCAGAAGAAGTAGAAGAAGGCGAAGGAGAAGGTGAAGTCAGGAGGTTGAAGCAGAAGAAGCAGAAGAAGGAGAAGGAGAAGGTAAAGTCTGGAGGGTGAAGCAGAAGAAGCAGAAGGAGAAGGAGAAGGTGAAGTCTGGAGGGTGAAGCAGAAGAAGCAGAAGAAGGAGAAGGAGAAGGTGAAGTCTGGAGGGTGAAGCAGAAGAAGCAGAAGAAGGAGAAGGAGAAGGTGAAGTCTGGAGGGTGAAGCAGAAGAAGCAGAAGAAGGAGAAGGAAAAGGTGAAGTCTGGAGGGTGAATCAGAAGAAGTAGAAGAAGGAGAAGGAGAAGGTGAAGTCAGGAGGGTGAAGCAGAAGGAGCAGAAGAAGGAGAAGTAGAAGACGAAGTCTGGAGGGTGAAGCAGAAGAAGCAGAAGAAGGAGAAGGAGAAGGTGAAGTCTGGAGGGTGAATCAGAAGACGTAGAAGAAGGAGAAGGAGAAGGTGAAGTCTGGAGGGTGAATCAGAAGAAGCAGAAGAAGGAGAAGGAGAAGGTGAAGTCTGGAGGGTGAAGCAGAAGAAGCAGAAGAATGAGAAGGAGAAGGTGAAGTCTGGAGGGTGATTCAGAAGAAGTAGAAGAAGGAGAAGGAGAAGGTGAGGTCTGGAGGGTGAATCAGAAGAAGCAGAAGAAGGAGAAGGAGAAGGTGAAGTCTGGAGGGTGAATCAGAAGAAGCAGAAGAAGGAGAAGGAGAAGGTGAAGTCTGGAGGGTGAATCAGAAGAAGCAGAAAAAGGAGAAGGAGAAGGTGAAGTTAGGAGGGTGAATCAGAAGAAGCAGAAGAAGGAGAAGGAGAAGGTGAAGTTAGGAGGGTGAATCAGAAGAAGCAGAAGAAGGAGAAGGAGAAGGTGAAGTCAGGGGGGTGAAGCAGAAGAAGTAGAAGAAGGAGAAGGAGAAGGTGAAGTCAGCAGGGTGAAGCAGAAGAAGCAGAAGAAGGAGAAGGAGAAGGTGAAGTCTGGAGGGCGCAGCAGAAGAAGCAGAAGAAGGAGAAGGAGAAGTTGAAGTCTTGAGGGTGATGCAGAAGAAGCAGAAGAAGGAGAAGGAGAAGGTGAAGTCTGGAGGGTGAATCAGAAGAAGTAGAAGAAGGAGAAGGAGAAGGTGAAGTCTGAAGGGTGAAGCAGAAGAAGCAGAAGAAGGAGAAGGAGAAGGCGAAGTCTGGAGGGTGAAGCAGAAGAAGCAGAAGAAGGAGAAGAAGAAGGAGAAGTCTGGAGGGAGAAGCAGAAGATGCAGAAGAAGGAGAAGGAGAAGGTGAAGTCTGGAGGGTGAATCAGAAGAAGTAGAAGAAGGAGAAGGAGAAGGTGAAGTCAGGAGGGTGAAGCAGAAGAAGCAGAAGAAGGATAAGGAGAAGGTGAAGTCTGGAGGGCGAAGCAGTAGAAGAAGAAGAAGGAGAAGGAGAAGGTGAGGTCTGGAGGGTGAAGCAGAAGAAGCAGAAGAAGGAGAAGGAGAAGGTGAAGTCTGGAGGGTGAATCAGAAGAAGTAGAAGAAGGCGAAGGAGAAGGTGAAGTCAGGAGGTTGAAGCAGAAGAAGCAGAAGAAGGAGAAGGAGAAGGTAAAGTCTGGAGGGTGAAGCAGAAGAAGCAGAAGGAGAAGGAGAAGGTGAAGTCTGGAGGGTGAAGCAGAAGAAGCAGAAAAAGGAGAAGGAGAAGGTGAAGTCTGGAGGGTGAAGCAGAAGAAGCAGAAGAAGGAGAAGGAGAAGGTGAAGTCTGGAGGGTGAAGCAGAAGAAGCAGAAGAAGGAGAAGGAGAAGGTGAAGTCTGGAGGGTGAATCAGAAGAAGTAGAAGAAGGAGAAGGAGAAGGTGAATTCAGGAGGGTGAAGCAGAAGGAGCAGAAGAAGGAGAAGTAGAAGATGAAGTCTGGAGGGTGAAGCAGAAGAAGCAGAAGAAGGAGAAGGAGAAGGTGAAGTCTGGAGGGTGAATCAGAAGACGTAGAAGAAGGAGAAGGAGAAGGTGAAGTCTGGAGGGTGAATCAGAAGAAGCAGAAGAAGGAGAAGGAGAAGGTGAAGTCTGGAGGGTGAAGCAGAAGAAGCAGAAGAATGAGAAGGAGAAGGTGAAGTCTGGAGGGTGATTCAGAAGAAGTAGAAGAAGGAGAAGGAGAAGGTGAGGTCTGGAGGGTGAATCAGAAGAAGCAGAAGAAGGAGAAGGAGAAGGTGAAGTCTGGAGGGTGAATCAGAAGAAGCAGAAGAAGGAGAAGGAGAAGGTGAAGTCTGGAGGGTGAATCAGAAGAAGCAGAAGAAGGAGAAGGAGAAGGTGAAGTTAGGAGGGTGAATCAGAAGAAGCAGAAGAAGGAGAAGGAGAAGGTGAAGTTAGGAGGGTGAATCAGAAGAAGCAGAAGAAGGAGAAGGAGAAGGTGAAGTCAGGGGGGTGAAGCAGAAGAAGTAGAAGAAGGAGAAGGAGAAGGTGAAGTCAGCAGGGTGAAGCAGAAGAAGCAGAAGAAGGAGAAGGAGAAGGTGAAGTCTGGAGGGGGCAGCAGAAGAAGCAGAAGAAGGAGAAGGAGAAGTTGAAGTCTTGAGGGTGATGCAGAAGAAGCAGAAGAAGGAGAAGGAGAAGGTGAGGTCTGGAGGGTGAATCAGAAGAAGTAGAAGAAGGAGAGGGAGAAGGTGAAGTCTGAAGGGTGAAGCAGAAGAAGCAGAAGAAGGAGAAGGAGAAGGCGAAGTCTGGAGGGTGAAGCAGAAGAAGCAGAAGAAGGAGAAGAAGAAGGAGAAGTCTGGAGGGTGAAGCAGAAGATGCAGAAGAAGGAGAAGGAGAAGGTGAAGTCTGGAGGGTGAATCAGAAGAAGTAGAAGAAGGAGAAGGAGAAGGTGAAGTCAGGAGGGTGAAGCAGAAGAAGCGGAAGAAGGATAAGGAGAAGGTGAAGTCTGGAGGGCGAAGCAGTAGAAGCAGAAGAAGGAGAAGGAGAAGGTGAGGTCTGGAGGGTGAAGCAGAAGAAGCAGAAGAAGGAGAAGGAGAAGGTGAAGTCTGGAGGGTGAATCAGAAGAAGTAGAAGAAGGCGAAGGAGAAGGTGAAGTCAGGAGGTTGAAGCAGAAGAAGCAGAAGAAGGAGAAGGAGAAGGTTAAGTCTGGAGGGTGAAGCAGAAGAAGCAGAAGGAGAAGGAGAAGGTGAAGTCTGGAGGGTGAAGCAGAAGAAGCAGAAGAAGGAGAAGGAGAAGGTGAAGTCTGGAGGGTGAAGCAGAAGAAGCAGAAGAAGGAGAAGGAGAAGGTGAAGTCTGGAGGGTGAAGCAGAAGAAGCAGAAGAAGGAGAAGGAGAAGGTGAAGTCTGGAGGGTGAATCAGAAGAAGTAGAAGAAGGAGAAGGAGAAGGTGAAGTCAGGAGGGTGAAGCAGAAGGAGCAGAAGAAGGAGAAGTAGAAGATGAAGTCTGGAGGGTGAAGCAGAAGAAGCAGAAGAAGGAGAAGGAGAAGGTGAAGTCTGGAGGGTGAATCAGAAGACGTAGAAGAAGGAGAAGGAGAAGGTGAAGTCTGGAGGGTGAATCAGAAGAAGCAGAAGAAGGAGAAGGAGAAGGTGAAGTCTGGAGGGTGAAGCAGAAGAAGCAGAAGAATGAGAAGGAGAAGGTGAAGTCTGGAGGGTGATTCAGAAGAAGTAGAAGAAGGAGAAGGAGAAGGTGAGGTCTGGAGGGTGAATCAGAAGAAGCAGAAGAAGGAGAAGGAGAAGGTGAAGTCTGGAGGGTGAATCAGAAGAAGCAGAAGAAGGAGAAGGAGAAGGTGAAGTCTGGAGGGTGAATCAGAAGAAGCAGAAGAAGGAGAAGGAGAAGGTGAAGTTAGGAGGGTGAATCAGAAGAAGCAGAAGAAGGAGAAGGAGAAGGTGAAGTTAGGAGGGTGAATCAGGAGAAGCAGAAGAAGGAGAAGGAGAAGGTGAAGTCAGGGGGGTGAAGCAGAAGAAGTAGAAGAAGGAGAAGGAGAAGGTGAAGTCAGCAGGGTGAAGCAGAAGAAGCAGAAGAAGGAGAAGGAGAAGGTGAAGTCTGGAGGGCGCAGCAGAAGAAGCAGAAGAAGGAGAAGTAGAAGTTGAAGTCTTGAGGGTGATGCAGAAGAAGCAGAAGAAGGAGAAGGAGAAGGTGAAGTCTGGAGGGTGAATCAGAAGAAGTAGAAGAAGGAGAAGGAGAAGGTGAAGTCTGAAGGGTGAAGCAGAAGAAGCAGAAGAAGGAGAAGGAGAAGGCGAAGTCTGGAGGGTGAAGCAGAAGAAGCAGAAGATGGAGAAGAAGAAGGAGAAGTCTGGAGGGAGAAGCAGAAGATGCAGAAGAAGGAGAAGGAGAAGGTGAAGTCTGGAGGGTGAATCAGAAGAAGTAGAAGAAGGAGAAGGAGAAGGTGAAGTCAGGAGGGTGAAGCAGAAGAAGCAGAAGAAGGATAAGGAGAAGGTGAAGTCTGGAGGGCGAAGCAGTAGAAGCAGAAGAAGGAGAAGGAGAAGGTGAGGTCTGGAGGGTGAAGCAGAAGAAGCAGAAGAAGGAGAAGGAGAAGGTGAAGTCTGGAGGGTGAATCAGAAGAAGTAGAAGAAGGCGAAGGAGAAGGTGAAGTCAGGAGGTTGAAGCAGAAGAAGCAGAAGAAGGAGAAGGAGAAGGTAAAGTCTGGAGGGTGAAGCAGAAGAAGCAGAAGGAGAAGGAGAAGGTGAAGTCTGGAGGGTGAAGCAGAAGAAGCAGAAAAAGGAGAAGGAGAAGGTGAAGTCTGGAGGGTGAAGCAGAAGAAGCAGAAGAAGGAGAAGGAGAAGGTGAAGTCTGGAGGGTGAAGCAGAAGAAGCAGAAGAAGGAGAAGGAGAGGGTGAAGTCTGGAGGGTGAATCAGAAGAAGTAGAAGAAGGAGAAGGAGAAGGTGAAGTCAGGAGGGTGAAGCAGAAGGAGCAGAAGAAGGAGAAGAAGAAGATGAAGTCTGGAGGGTGAAGCAGAAGAAGCAGAAGAAGGAGAAGGAGAAGGTGAAGTCTGGAGGGTGAATCAGAAGACGTAGAAGAAGGAGAAGGAGAAGGTGAAGTCTGGAGGGTGAATCAGAAGAAGCAGAAGAAGGAGAAGGAGAAGGTGAAGTCTGGAGGGTGAAGCAGAAGAAGCAGAAGAATGAGAAGGAGAAGGTGAAGTCTGGAGGGTGATTCAGAAGAAGTAGAAGAAGGAGAAGGAGAAGGTGAGGTCTGGAGGGTGAATCAGAAGAAGCAGAAGGAGAAGGAGAAGGTGAAGTCTGGAGGGTGAATCAGAAGAAGCAGAAGAAGGAGAAGGAGAAGGTGAAGTCTGGAGGGTGAATCAGAAGAAGCAGAAGAAGGAGAAGGAGAAGGTGAAGTTAGGAGGGTGAATCAGAAGAAGCAGAAGAAGGAGAAGGAGAAGGTGAAGTTAGGAGGGTGAATCAGAAGAAGCAGAAGAAGGAGAAGGAGAAGGTGAAGTCAGGGGGGTGAAGCAGAAGAAGTAGAAGAAGGAGAAGGAGAAGGTGAAGTCAGCAGGGTGAAGCAGAAGAAGCAGAAGAAGGAGAAGGAGAAGGTGAAGTCTGGAGGGCGCAGCAGAAGAAGCAGAAGAAGGAGAAGGAGAAGTTGAAGTCTTGAGGGTGATGCAGAAGAAGCAGAAGAAGGAGAAGGAGAAGGTGAGGTCTGGAGGGTGAATCAGAAGAAGTAGAAGAAGGAGAGGGAGAAGGTGAAGTCTGAAGGGTGAAGCAGAAGAAGCAGAAGAAGGAGAAGGAGAAGGCGAAGTCTGGAGGGTGAAGCAGAAGAAGCAGAAGAAGGAGAAGAAGAAGGAGAAGTCTGGAGGGTGAAGCAGAAGATGCAGAAGAAGGAGAAGGAGAAGGTGAAGTCTGGAGGGTGAATCAGAAGAAGTAGAAGAAGGAGAAGGAGAAGGTGAAGTCAGGCGGGTGAAGCAGAAGAAGCAGAAGAAGGATAAGGAGAAGGTGAAGTCTGGAGGGCGAAGCAGTAGAAGCAGAAGAAGGAGAAGGAGAAGGTGAGGTCTGGAGGGTGAAGCAGAAGAAGCAGAAGAAGGAGAAGGAGAAGGTGAAGTCTGGAGGGTGAATCAGAAGAAGTAGAAGAAGGCGAAGGAGAAGGTGAAGTCAGGAGGTTGAAGCAGAAGAAGCAGAAGAAGGAGAAGGAGAAGGTAAAGTCTGGAGGGTGAAGCAGAAGAAGCAGAAGGAGAAGGAGAAGGTGAAGTCTGGAGGTTGAAGCAGAAGAAGCAGAAGAAGGAGAAGGAGAAGGTGAAGTCTGGAGGGTGAAGCAGAAGAAGCAGAAGAAGGAGAAGGAGAAGGTGAAGTCTGCAGGGTGAAGCAGAAGAAGCAGAAGAAGGAGAAGGAGAAGGTGAAGTCTGGAGGGTGAATCAGAAGAAGTAGAAGAAGGAGAAGGAGAAGGTGAAGTCAGGAGGGTGAAGCAGAAGGAGCAGAAGAAGGAGAAGTAGAAGATGAAGTCTGGAGGGTGAAGCAGAAGAAGCAGAAGAAGGAGAAGGAGAAGGTGAAGTCTGGAGGGTGAAGCAGAAGAAGCAGAAGAAGGAGAAGGAGAAGCTGGAGTCAGGAGGGTGAATCAGAAGAAGTAGAAGAAGGAGAAGGAGAAGGTGAAGTCTGGAGGGTGAATCAGAAGAAGGGGAAGAAGGAGAAGGAGAAGGTGAAGTCTGGAGGGTGAATCAGAAGAAGTAGAAGAAGGAGAAGGAGAAGGTGAAGTCTGGAGGGTGAATCAGAAGAAGCAGAAGAAGGAGAAAGAGAAGGTGAAGTCTGGATGGAGAAGCAGAAGAAGTAGAGGAAGGAGAAGGAGAAGGTGAAGTCTGGAGGGTGAATCAGAAGAAGTAGAAGAAGGAGAAGGAGAAGGTGAAGTCTGGAGGGTGAATCAGAAGATGTAGAAGAAGGAGAAGGACAAGGTGAAGTCTGGAGGGTGAATCAGAAGATGCAGAAGAAGGAGAAGGAGAAGGTGAAGTCTGGAGGGTGAAGCAGAAGAAGCAGAAGAAGGAGAAGGAGAAGGTGAAGTCTGGAGGGAGAATCAGAAGAAGTAGAAGAAGGAGAAGGTGAGGTCTGGAGGGTGAATCAGAAGAAGCAGAAGAAGGAGAAGGAGAAGGTGAAGTCTGGAGGGTGTATCAGAAGAAGCAGAAGAAGGAGAAGGAGAAGTTGAAGTCTGGAGGGTGAATCAGAAGAAGCAGAAGAAGGAGAAGGAGAAGGTGAAGTTAGGAGGGTGAATCAGAAGAAGCAGAAGAAGGAGAAGGAGAAGGTGAAGTCAGCAGGGTGAAGCAGAAGAAGGAGAAGGAGAAGGTGAAGTCTGGAGGGCGCAGCAGAAGAAGCAGAAGAAGGAGAAGGAGAAGGTGATGTCTGGAGGGTGATGCAGAAGAAGCAGAAGAAGGAGAAGGAGAAGGCGAAGTCTGGAGGGTGAATCAGAAGAAGCAGAAGAAGGAGAAGGAGAAAGTGATGTCTGGAGGGTGAATCAGAAGAAGCAGAATAAGGAGAAGGAGAAGGTGAAGTCTGGAGAATGAATCAGAAGAAGCAGAAGAAGGAGAAGGAGAAGGTGAAGTCTGGAGGGTGAATCAGAAGAAGTAGAAGAAGGCGAAGGAGAAGGTGAAGTCAGGAGGTTGAAGCAGAAGAAGCAGAAGAAGGAGAAGGAGAAGGTGAAGTCTGGAGGGTGAAGCAGAAGAAGCAGAAGGCGAAGGAGAAGGTGAAGTCTGGAGGGTGAAGCAGAAGAAGCAGAAGAAGGAGAAGGAGAAGGTGAAGTCAGGAGGGTGAATCAGAAGAAGTAGAAGAAGGAGAAGGAGAAGGTGAAGTCTGGAGGGTGAATCAGAAGAAGTAGAAGAAGGAGAAGGAGAAGGTGAAGTCTGGAGGGTGAATCAGAAGAAGTAGAAGAAGGAGAAGGAGAAGGTGAAGTCTGGAAGGTGAATCAGAAGAAGCAGAAGAAGGAGAAGGAGAAGGTGAAGTCTGGAGGGAGAAGCAGAAGAAGTAGAAGAAGGAGAAGGAGAAGGTGAAGTCTGGAGGGTGAATCAGAAGAAGTAGAAGAAGGAGAAGGAGAAGGTGACGTCTGGAGGGTGAATCAGAAGAAGGAGAAGAAGGAGAAGGAGAAGGTGAAGTCTGGAGGTTGAATCAGAAGAAGCAGAAGAAGGGGAAGGAGAAGGTGAAGTCTGGAGGGTGAATCAGAAGAAGTAGAAGAAGGAGAAGGAGAAGGTTTAGTCTGGAGGGTGAATCAGAAGAAGTAGACGAAGGAGAAGGAGAAGGTGAAGTCTGGAGGGTGAATCAGAAGAAGCAGAAGAAGGAGAAGGAGAAGGTGAAGTCTGGAGGGTGAATCAGAAGAAGTAGAAGAAGGAGAAGGAGAAGCTGGAGTCAGGAGGGTGAATCAGAAGAAGTAGAAGAAGGAGAAGGAGAAGGTGAAGTCTGGAGGGTGAATCAGAAGAAGTGGAAGAAGGAGAAGGAGAAGGTGAAGTCTGGAGGGTGAATCAGAAGAAGTAGAAGAAGGAGAAGGAGAAGGTGAAGTCTGGAGGGTGAATAAGAAGAAGCAGAAGAAGGAGAAAGAGAAGGTGAAGTCTGGATGGAGAAGCAGAAGAAGTAGAAGAAGGAGAAGGAGAAGGTGAAGTCTGGAGGGTGAATAAGAAGAAGGAGAAGAAGGAGAAGGAGAAGGTGAAGTCTGGAGGGTGAATCAGAAGATGTAGAAGAAGGAGAAGGAGAAGGTGAAGTCTGGAGGGTGAATCAGAAGATGCAGAAGAAGGAGAAGGAGAAGGTGAAGTCTGGATGGTGAAGCAGAAGAATCAGAAGAAGGAGAAGGAGAAGGTGAAGTCAGCAGGGTGAAGCAGAAGAAGCAGAAGAAGGAGAAGGAGAAGGTGAAGTCTGGAGGGCGCAGCAGAAGAAGCAGAAGAAGGAGAAGGAGAAGGTGAGGTCTGGAGGGTGAATCAGAAGAAGCAGAAGAAGGAGAAGGAGAAGGTGAAGTCTGGAGGGTGAATCAGAAGAAGCAGGAGAAGGAGAAGGAGAAGGTGAAGTCTGGAGGGTGAATCAGAAGAAGCAGAAGAAGGAGAAGGAGAAGGTGAAGTTAGGAGGGTGAATCAGAAGAAGCAGATGAAGGAGAAGGAGAAGGTGAAGTTAGGAGGGTGAATCAGAAGAAGCAGAAGAAGGAGAAGGAGAAGGTGAAGTCAGGGGGGTGAAGCAGAAGAAGTAGAAGAAGGAGAAGGAGAAGGTGAAGTCAGCAGGGTGAAGCAGAAGAAGCAGAAGAAGGAGAAGGAGAAGGTGATGTCTGGAGGGCGCAGCAGAAGAAGCAGAAGAAGGAGAAGGAGAAGGTGAAGTCTGGAGGGTGATGCAGAAGAAGCAGAAGAAGGAGAAGGAGAAGGTGAAGTTTGGAAGGTGAATCAGAAGAAGTAGAAGAAGGAGAAGGAGAAGGTGAAGTCAGGAGGGTGAAGCAGAAGAAGCAGAAGAAGGAGAAGGAGAAGGCGAAGTCTGGAGGGTGAAGCAGAAGAAGCAGAAGAAGGAGAAGAAGAAGGAGAAGTCTGGAGGGTGAAGCAGAAGATGCAGAAGAAGGAGAAGGAGAAGGTGAAGTCTGGAGGGTGAATCAGAAGAAGTAGAAGAAGGCGAAGGAGAAGGTGAAGTCAGGAGGTTGAAGCAGAAGAAGCAGAAGAAGGAGAAGGAGAAGGTGAAGTCTGGAGGGTGAAGCAGAAGAAGCAGAAGAAGGAGAAAGAGAAGGTGAAGTCTGGATGGAGAAGCAGAAGAAGTAGAAGAAGGAGAAGGAGAAGGTGAAGTCTGGAGGGTGAATCAGAAGAAGTAGAAGAAGGAGAAGGAGAAGGTGAAGTCTGGAGGGTGAATCAGAAGATGGAGAAGAAGGAGAAGGAGAAGGTGAAGTCTGGAGGGTGAATCAGAAGATGCAGAAGAAGGAGAAGGAGAAGGTGAAGTCTGGAGGGTGAAGCAGAAGAAGCAGAAGAAGGAGAAGGAGAAGGTGAAGTCTGGAGGGAGAATCAGAAGAAGTAGAAGAAGGAGAAGGTGAGGTCTGGAGGGTGAATCAGAAGAAGCAAAAGAAGGAGAAGGAGAAGGTGAAGTCTGGAGGGTGAATCAGAAGAAGCAGAAGAAGGAGAAGGAGAAGGTGAAGTCTGGAGGGTGAATCAGAAGAAGCAGAAGAAGGAGAAGGAGAAGGTGAAGTTAGGAGGGTGAATCAGAAGAAGCAGAAGAAGGAGAAGGAGAAGGTGAAGTCAGCAGGGTGAAGCAGAAGAAGCAGAAGAAGGAGAAGGAGAAGGTGAAGTCTGGAGGGCGCAGCAGAAGAAGCAGAAGAAGGAGAAGGAGAAGGTGAAGTCTGGAGGGTGATGCAGAAGAAGCAGAAGAAGGAGAAGGAGAAGGTGAAGTCTGGAGGGTGAATCAGAAGAAGTAGAAGAAGGAGAAGGAGAAGGTGAAGTCAGGAGGGTGAAGCAGAAGAAGCAGAAGAAGGAGAAGGAGAAGGCGAAGTCTGGAGGGTGAAGCAGAAGAAGCAGAAGAAGGAGAAGAAGAAGGAGAAGTCTGGAGGGTGAAGCAGAAGATGCAGAAGAAGGAGAAGGAGAAGGTGAAGTCTGGAGGGTGAATCAGAAGAAGTAGAAGAAGGCGAAGGAGAAGGTGAAGTCAGGAGGTTGAAGCAGAAGAAGCAGAAGAAGTAGAAGGAGAAGGTGAAGTCTGGAGGGTGAAGCAGAAGAAGCAGAAGGCGAAGGAGAAGGTGAAGTCTGGAGGGTGAAGCAGAAGAAGCAGAAGAAGGAGAAGGAGAAGGTGAAGTCAGGAGGGTGAATCAGAAGAAGTAGAAGAAGGAGAAGGAGAAGGTGAAGTCTGGAGGGTGAATCAGAAGAAGTAGAAGAAGGAGAAGGAGAAGGTGAAGTCTGGAGGGTGAATCATAAGAAGTAGAAGAAGGAGAAGGAGAAGGTGATGTCTGGAAGGTGAATCAGAAGAAGCAGAAGAAGGAGAAGGAGAAGGTGAAGTCTGGAGGGAGAAGCAGAAGAAGTAGAAGAAGGAGAAGGAGAAGGTGAAGTCTGGAGGGTGAATCAGAAGAAGTAGAAGAAGGAGAAGGAGAAGGTGACGTCTGGAGGGTGAATCAGAAGAAGGAGAAGAAGGAGAAGGAGAAGGTGAAGTCTGGAGGTTGAAACAGAAGAAGCAGAAGAAGGGGAAGGAGCAGGTGAAGTCTGGAGGGTGAATCAGAAGAAGTAGAAGAAGGAGAAGGAGAAGGTTTAGTCTGGAGGGTGAATCAGAAGAAGTAGACGAAGGAGAAGGAGAAGGTGAAGTCTGGAGGGTGAATCAGAAGAAGCAGAAGAAGGAGAAGGAGAAGGTGAAGTCTGGAGGGTGAATCAGAAGAAGTAGAAGAAGGAGAAGGAGAAGCTGGAGTCAGGAGGGTGAATCAGAAGAAGTAGAAGAAGGAGAAGGAGAAGGTGAAGTCTGGAGGGTGAGTCAGAAGAAGTGGAAGAAGGAGAAGGAGAAGGTGATGTCTGGAGGGTGAATCAGAAGAAGTAGAAGAAGGAGAAGGAGAAGGTGAAGTCTGGAGGGTGAATAAGAAGAAGCAGAAGAAGGAGAAAGAGAAGGTGAAGTCTGGATGGAGAAGCAGAAGAAGTAGAAGAAGGAGAAGGAGAAGGTGAAGTCTGGAGGGTGAATCAGAAGAAGTAGAAGAAGGAGAAGGAGAAGGTGAAGTCTGGAGGGTGAATCAGAAGATGTAGAAGAAGGAGAAGGAGAAGGTGAAGTCTGGAGGGTGAATCAGAAGATGCAGAAGAAGGAGAAGGAGAAGGTGAAGTCTGGAGGGTGAAGCAGAAGAAGCAGAAGAAGGAGAAGGAGACGGTGAAGTCTGGAGTGAGAATCAGAAGAAGTAGAAGAAGGAGAAGGAGAAGGTGAGGTCTGGAGGGTGAATCAGAAGAAGCAGAAGAAGGAGAAGGAGAAGGTGAAGTCTGGAGGGTGAATCAGAAGAAGCAGGAGAAGGAGAAGGAGAAGGTGAAGTCTGGAGGGTGAATCAGAAGAAGCAGAAGAAGGAGAAGGAGAAGGTGAAGTTAGGAGGGTGAATCAGAAGAAGCAGAAGAAGGAGAAGGAGAAGGTGAAGTTAGGAGGGTGAATCAGAAGAAGCAGAAGAAGGAGAAGGAGAAGGTGAAGTCAGGGGGGTGAAGCAGAAGAAGTAGAAGAAGGAGAAGGAGAAGGTGAAGTCAGCAGGGTGAAGCAGAAGAAGCAGAAGAAGGAGAAGGAGAAGGTGAAGTCTGGAGGGCGCAGCAGAAGAAGCAGAAGAAGGAGAAGAGAAGGTGAAGTCTGGAGGGTGATGCAGAAGAAGCAGAAGAAGGAGAAGGAGAAGGTGAAGTCTGGAGGGTGAATCAGAAGAAGTAGAAGAAGGAGAAGGAGAAGGTGAAGTCAGGAGGGTGAAGCAGAAGAAGCAGAAGAAGGAGAAGGAGAAGGCGAAGTCTGGAGGGTGAAGCAGAAGAAGCAGAAGAAGGAGAAGAAGAAGGAGAAGTCTGGAGGGTGAAGCAGAAGATGCAGAAGAAGGAGAAGGAGAAGGTGAAGTCTGGAGGGTGAAGCAGAAGAAGCAGAAGGAGAAGGAGAAGGTGAAGTCTGGAGGGTGAAGCAGAAGAAGCAGAAGAAGGAGAAGGAGAAGGTGAAGTCAGGAGGGTGAATCAGAAGAAGTAGAAGAAGGAGAAGGAGAAGGTGACGTCTGGAGGGTGAATCAGAAGAAGTAGAAGAAGGCGAAGGAGATGGTGAAGTCTGGAGGGTGAATCAGAAGAAGTAGAAGAAGGAGAAGGAGAAGGTGAAGTCTGGAAGGTGAATCAGAAGAAGCAGAAGAAGGAGAAGGAGAAGGTGAAGTCTGGAGGGAGAAGCAGAAGAAGTAGAAGAAGGAGAAGGAGAAGGTGAAGTCTGGAGGGTGAATCAGAAGAAGTAGAAGAAGGAGAAGGAGAAGGTGACGTCTGGAGGGTGAATCAGAAGAAGGAGAAGAAGGAGAAGGAGTAGGTGAAGTCTGGAGGTTGAATCAGAAGAAGCAGAAGAAGGGGAAGGAGAAGGTGAAGTCTGGAGGGTGAATCAGAAGAAGTAGAAGAAGGAGAAGGAGAAGGTTTAGTCTGGAGGGTGAATCAGAAGAAGTAGACGAAGGAGAAGGAGAAGGTGAAGTCTGGAGGTGAATCAGAAGAAGCAGAAGAAGGAGAAGGAGAAGGTGAAGTCTGGAGGGTGAATCAGAAGAAGTAGAAGAAGGAGAAGGAGAAGGTGAAGTCTGGAGGGTGAATCAGAAGAAGCAGAAGAAGGAGAAGGAGAAGGTGAAGTCTGGAGGGTGAATCAGAAGAAGCAGAAGAAGGAGAAGGAGAAGGTGAAGTCTGGAGTGTGAATCAGAAGAAGCAGAAGAAGGAGAAGGAGATGGTGAAGTCTGGATGGTGAATCAGAAGAAGCAGAAGAAGTAGAAGGAGAAGGTGCAGTCTGGAGAGTGAATCAGAAGAAGTAGAAGAAGGAGAAGGAGAAGGTGAAGTCTGGAGGGTGAATCAGAAGAAGCAGAAGAAGGAGAAGGAGAAGGTGAAGTCAGGAGGGAGAATCAGAAGAAGGAGAAGGAGAAGGAGAAGGTGATGTCTGGAGGGTGAATCAGAAGAAGCAGAAGAAGGAGAAGGAGAAGGTGAAGACTGGAGGGTGAATCAGAAGAAGTAGAAGAAGGAGAAGGAGAAGGTGAAGTCTGGAGGGTGAATCAGAAGAAATAGAAAAAGGAGAAGGAGAAGGCGAAGTCTGGAGGGTGAATCAGAAGAAGCAGAAGAAGGAGAACGAGAAGGTGAAGTCTGGAGGGTGAATCAGAAGAAGCAGTAGAAGGAGAAGGAGAAGATGAAGTCTGGAGGGTGAATCAGAAGAAGTAGAAGAAGGAAAAGGAGAAGGTGAGGTCTGGAGGGTGAATCAGAAGAAGCAGAAGAAGGAGAAGGAGAAGGTGAAGTCTGAAGGGTGAATCAGAAGAAGCAGAAGAAGGAGAAGGAGAAGGTGAAGTCTGGAGGGTGAATCAGAAGAAGCAGAAGAAGGAGAAGGAGAAGGTGAAGTCTGGAGGGTGAATCAGAAGAAGCAGAAGAAGGAGAAGGAGAAGGTGAAGTCTGGAGGGTGAATCAGAAGAAGTAGAAGAAGGAGAAGGAGAAGGTGAAGTCTGGAGGGTGAATCAGAAGAAGTAGAAGAAGGAGAAGGAGAAGGTGAAGTCTGGAGTTTGAATCAGAAGAAGCAGAAGAAGGAGAAGGAGAAGGTGAAGTCTGGAGGGTGAATCTGAAGAAGCAGAAGAAGGAGAAGGAGAAGGTAAAGTCTGGAGGGTGAATCAGAAGAAGTAGAAGAAGGAGAAGGAGAAGGTGAAGTCTGGAGGGTGAATCAGAAGAAGCAGAAGAAGGAGAAGGAGAAGGTGAAGTCTGGAGGGTGAATCAGAAGAAGCAGAAGAAGGAGAAGGAGAAGGTGAAGTCTGGAGGGTGAATCAGAAGAAGCAGAAGAAGGAGAAGGAGAAGGTGAAGTCTGGAGGGTGAATCAGAAGAAGTAGAAGAAGGAGAAGGAGAAGGTGAAGTCTGGAGGGTGAAGCAGAAGAAGTAGAAGAAGGAGAAGGAGAAGGTGAAGTCAGGAGGGTGAATCAGAAGAAGTAGAAGAAGGAGAAGGAGAAGGTGAAGTCAGGAGGGTGAATCAGAAGAAGCAGTAGAAGGAGAAGGAGAAGGTGAAGTCTGGAGGGTGAATCAGAAGAATCAGAAGAAGGAGAAGGAGAAGGTGAAGTCTGGAGGGTGAATCAGAAGAAGTAGAAGAAGGAGAAGGTGAGGTCTGGAGGGTGAATCAGAAGAAGCAAAAGAAGGAGAAGGAGAAGGTGAAGTCTGGAGGGTGAATCAGAAGAAGCAGAAGAAGGAGAAGGAGAAGGTGAAGTCTGGAGGGTGAATCAGAAGAAGCAGAAGAAGGAGAAGGAGAAGGTGAAGTTAGGAGGGTGAATCAGAAGAAGCAGAAGAAGGAGAAGGAGAAGGTGAAGTCAGCAGGGTGAAGCAGAAGAAGCAGAAGAAGGAGAAGGAGAAGGTGAAGTCTGGAGGGCGCAGCAGAAGAAGCAGAAGAAGGAGAAGGAGAAGGTGAAGTCTGGAGGGTGATGCAGAAGAAGCAGAAGAAGGAGAAGGAGAAGGTGAAGTCTGGAGGGTGAATCAGAAGAAGTAGAAGAAGGAGAAGGAGAAGGTGAAGTCTGGAGTTTGAATCAGAAGAAGCAGAAGAAGGAGAAGGAGAAGGTGAAGTCTGGAGGGTGAATCTGAAGAAGCAGAAGAAGGAGAAGGAGAAGGTGAAGTCTGGAGGGTGAATCAGAAGAAGTAGAAGAAGGAGAAGGAGAAGGTGAAGTCTGGAGGGTGAATCAGAAGAAGCAGAAGAAGGAGAAGGAGAAGGTGAAGTCTGGAGGGTGAATCAGAAGAAGCAGAAGAAGGAGAAGGAGAAGGTGAAGTCTGGAGGGTGAATCAGAAGAAGCAGAAGAAGGAGAAGGAGAAGGTGAGGTCTGGAGGGTGAATCAGAAGAAGTAGAAGAAGGAGAAGGAGAAGGTGAAGTCTGGAGGGTGAAGCAGAAGAAGTAGAAGAAGGAGAAGGAGAAGGTGAAGTCAGGAGGGTGAATCAGAAGAAGTAGAAGAAGGAGAAGGAGAAGGTGAAGTCAGGAGGGTGAATCAGAAGAAGCAGTAGAAGGAGAAGGAGAAGGTGAAGTCTGGAGGGTGAATCAGAAGAATCAGAAGAAGGAGAAGGAGAAGGTGAAGTCTGGAGGGTGAATCAGAAGAAGTAGAAGAAGGAGAAGGTGAGGTCTGGAGGGTGAATCAGAAGAAGCAAAAGAAGGAGAAGGAGAAGGTGAAGTCTGGAGGGTGAATCAGAAGAAGCAGAAGAAGGAGAAGGAGAAGGTGAAGTCTGGAGGGTGAATCAGAAGAAGCAGAAGAAGGAGAAGGAGAAGGTGAAGTTAGGAGGGTGAATCAGAAGAAGCAGAAGAAGGAGAAGGAGAAGGTGAAGTCAGCAGGGTGAAGCAGAAGAAGCAGAAGAAGGAGAAGGAGAAGGTGAAGTCTGGAGGGCGCAGCAGAAGAAGCAGAAGAAGGAGAAGGAGAAGGTGAAGTCTGGAGGGTGATGCAGAAGAAGCAGAAGAAGGAGAAGGAGAAGGTGAAGTCTGGAGGGTGAATCAGAAGAAGTAGAAGAAGGAGAAGGAGAAGGTGAAGTCAGGAGGGTGAAGCAGAAGAAGCAGAAGAAGGAGAAGGAGAAGGCGAAGTCTGGAGGGTGAAGCAGAAGAAGCAGAAGAAGGAGAAGAAGAAGGAGAAGTCTGGAGGGTGAAGCAGAAGATGCAGAAGAAGGAGAAGGAGAAGGTGAAGTCTGGAGGGTGAATCAGAAGAAGTAGAAGAAGGCGAAGGAGAAGGTGAAGTCAGGAGTTTGAAGCAGAAGAAGCAGAAGAAGGAGAAGGAGAAGGTGAAGTCTGGAGGGTGAAGCAGAAGAAGCAGAAGAAGGAGAAGGAGAAGGTGAAGTCAGGAGGGTGAATCAGAAGAAGTAGAAGAAGGAGAAGGAGAAGGTGAAGTCTGGAGGGTGAATCAGAAGAAGTAGAAGAAGGAGAAGGAGAAGGTGAAGTCTGGAGGGTGAATCATAAGAAGTAGAAGAAGGAGAAGGAGAAGGTGAAGTCTGGAAGGTGAATCAGAAGAAGCAGAAGAAGGAGAAGGAGAAGGTGAAGTCTGGAGGGAGAAGCAGAAGAAGTAGAAGAAAGAGAAGGAGAAGGTGAAGTCTGGAGGGTGAATCAGAAGAAGTAGAAGAAGGAGACGGAGAAGGTGACGTCTGGAGGGTGAATCAGAAGAAGGAGAAGAAGGAGAAGGAGAAGGTGAAGTCTGGAGGTTGAAACAGAAGAAGCAGAAGAAGGGGAAGGAGCAGGTGAAGTCTGGAGGGTGAATCAGAAGAAGTAGAAGAAGGAGAAGGAGAAGGTTTAGTCTGGAGGGTGAATCAGAAGAAGTAGACGAAGGAGAAGGAGAAGGTGAAGTCTGGAGGGTGAATCAGAAGAAGCAGAAGAAGGAGAAGGAGAAGGTGAAGTCTGGAGGGTGAATCAGAAGAAGTAGAAGAAGGAGAAGGAGAAGCTGGAGTCAGGAGGGTGAATCAGAAGAAGTAGAAGAAGGAGAAGGAGAAGGTGAAGTCTGGAGGGTGAGTCAGAAGAAGTGGAAGAAGGAGAAGGAGAAGGTGAAGTCTGGAGGGTGAATCAGAAGAAGTAGAAGAAGGAGAAGGAGAAGGTGAAGTCTGGAGGGTGAATAAGAAGAAGCAGAAGAAGGAGAAAGAGAAGGTGAAGTCTGGATGGAGAAGCAGAAGAAGTAGAAGAAGGAGAAGGAGAAGGTGAAGTCTGGAGGGTGAATCAGAAGAAGTAGAAGAAGGAGAAGGAGAAGGTGAAGTCTGGAGGGTGAATCAGAAGATGTAGAAGAAGGAGAAGGAGAAGGTGAAGTCTGGAGGGTGAATCAGAAGATGCAGAAGAAGGAGAAGGAGAAGGTGAAGTCTGGAGGGTGAAGCAGAAGAAGCAGAAGAAGGAGAAGGAGAAGGTGAAGTCTGGAGGGAGAATCAGAAGAAGTAGAAGAAGGAGAAGGAGAAGGTGAGGTCTGGAGGGTGAATCAGAAGAAGCAGAAGAAGGAGAAGGAGAAGGTGAAGTCTGGAGGGTGAATCAGAAGAAGCAGGAGAAGGAGAAGGAGAAGGTGAAGTCTGGAGGGTGAATCAGAAGAAGCAGAAGAAGGAGAAGGAGAAGGTGAAGTTAGGAGGGTGAATCAGAAGAAGCAGAAGAAGGAGAAGGAGAAGGTGAAGTTAGGATGGTGAATCAGAAGAAGCAGAAGAAGGAGAAGGAGAAGGTGAAGTCAGGGGGGTGAAGCAGAAGAAGTAGAAGAAGGAGAAGGAGAAGGTGAAGTCTGGAGGGTGAATCAGAAGAAGTAGAAGAAGGAGAAGGAGAAGCTGGAGTCAGGAGGGTGAATCAGAAGAAGTAGAAGAAGGAGAAGGAGAAGGTGAAGTCTGGAGGGTGAGTCAGAAGAAGTGGAAGAAGGAGAAGGAGAAGTTGAAGTCTGGAGGGTGAATCAGAAGAAGTAGAAGAAGGAGAAGTAGAAGGTGAAGTCTGGAGGGTGAATAAGAAGAAGCAGAAGAAGGAGAAAGAGAAGGTGAAGTCTGGATGGAGAAGCAGAAGAAGTAGAAGAAGGAGAAGGAGAAGGTGAAGTCTGGAGGGTGAATCAGAAGAAGTAGAAGAAGGAGAAGGAGAAGGTGAAGTCTGGAGGGTGAATCAATCAGAAGATGTAGAAGAAGGAGAAGGAGAAGGTGAAGTCTGGAGGGTGAATCAGAAGATGCAGAAGAAGGAGAAGGAGAAGGTGAAGTCTGGAGGGAGAAGCAGAAGAAGCAGAAGAAGGAGAAGGAGAAGGTGAAGTCTGGAGGGAGAATCAGAAGAAGTAGAAGAAGGAGAAGGAGAAGGTGAGGTCTGGAGGGTGAATCGGAAGAAGCAGAAGAAGGAGAAGGAGAAGGTGAAGTCTGGAGGGTGAATCAGAAGAAGCAGGAGAAGGAGAAGGAGAAGGTGAAGTCTGGAGGGTGAATCAGAAGAAGCAGAAGAAGGAGAAGGAGAAGGAGAAGTTAGGAGGGTGAATCAGAAGAAGCAGAAGAAGGAGAAGGAGAAGGTGAAGTTAGGAGGGTGAATCAGAAGAAGCAGAAGAAGGAGAAGGAGAAGGTGAAGTCAGGGGGGTGAAGCAGAAGAAGTAGAAGAAGGAGAAGGAGAAGGTGAAGTCAGCAGGGTGAAGCAGAAGAAGCAGAAGAAGGAGAAGGAGAAGGTGAAGTCTGGAGGGCGCAGCAGAAGAAGCAGAAGAAGGAGAAGGAGAAGGTGAAGTCTGGAGGGTGATGCAGAAGAAGCAGAAGAAGGAGAAGGAGAAGGTGAAGTCTGGAGGGTGTATCAGAAGAAGTAGAAGAAGGAGATGGAGAAGGTGAAGTCAGGAGGGTGAATCAGAAGAAGCAGAAGAAGGAGAAGGAGAAGGTGAAGTCTGGAGGGTGAATCAGAAGAAGCAGGAGAAGGAGAAGGAGAAGGTGAAGTCTGGAGGGTGAATCAGAAGAAGCAGAAGAAGGAGAAGGAGAAGGAGAAGTTAGGAGGGTGAATCAGAAGAAGCAGAAGAAGGAGAAGGAGAAGGTGAAGTTAGGAGGGTGAATCAGAAGAAGCAGAAGAAGGAGAAGGAGAAGGTGAAGTCAGGGGGGTGAAGCAGAAGAAGTAGAAGAAGGAGAAGGAGAAGGTGAAGTCAGCAGGGTGAAGCAGAAGAAGCAGAAGAAGGAGAAGGAGAAGGTGAAGTCTGGAGGGCGCAGCAGAAGAAGCAGAAGAAGGAGAAGGAGAAGGTGAAGTCTGGAGGGTGATGCAGAAGAAGCAGAAGAAGGAGAAGGAGAAGGTGAAGTCTGGAGGGTGTATCAGAAGAAGTAGAAGAAGGAGATGGAGAAGGTGAAGTCAGGAGGGTGAAGCAGAAGAAGCAGAAGAAGGAGAAGGAGAAGGCGAAGTCTGGAGGGTGAAGCAGAAGAAGCAGAAGAAGGAGAAGACGAAGGAGAAGTCTGGAGGGTGAAGCAGAAGATGCAGAAGAAGGAGAAGGAGAAGGTGAAGTCTGGAGGGTGAATCAGAAGAAGTAGAAGAAGGCAAAGGAGAAGGTGAAGTCAGGAGGTTGAAGCAGAAGAAGCAGAAGAAGGAGAAGGAGAAGGTGAAGCCTGGAGGGTGAAGCAGAAGAAGCAGAAGGAGAAGGAGAAGGTGAAGTCTGGAGGGTGAAGCAGAAGAAGCAGAAGAAGGAGAAGGAGAAGGTGAAGTCAGGAGGGTGAATTAGAAGAAGTAGAAGAAGGAGAAGGAGAAGGTGACGTCTGGAGGGTGAATCAGAAGAAGTAGAAGAAGGCGAAGGAGATGGTGAAGTCTGGAGGGTGAATCAGAAGAAGTAGAAGAAGGAGAAGGAGAAGGTGAAGTCTGGAAGGTGAATCAGAAGAAGCAGAAGAAGGAGAAGGAGAAGGTGAAGTCTGGAGGGAGAAGCAGAAGAAGTAGAAGAAGGAGAAGGAGAAGGTGAAGTCTGGATGTTGAATCAGAAGAAGTAGAAGAAGGAGAAGGAGAAGGTGACGTCTGGAGGGTGAATCAGAAGAAGGAGAAGAAGGAGAAGGAGAAGGTGAAGTCTGGAGGTTGAATCAGAAGAAGCAGAAGAAGGGGAAGGAGAAGGTGAAGTCTGGAGGGTGAATCAGAAGAAGTAGAAGAAGGAGAAGGAGAAGGTTTAGTCTGGAGGGTGAATCAGAAGAAGTAGACGAAGGAGAAGGAGAAGGTGAAGTCTGGAGGGTGAATCAGAAGAAGCAGAAGAAGGAGAAGGAGAAGGTGAAGTCTGGAGGGTGAATCAGAAGAAGTAGAAGAAGGAGAAGGAGAAGGTGAAGTCTGGAGGGTGAATCAGAAGAAGCAGAAGAAGGAGAAGGAGAAGGTGAAGTCTGGAGGGTGAATCAGAAGAAGCAGAAGAAGGAGAAGGAGAAGGTGAAGTCTGGAGTGTGAATCAGAAGAAGCAGAAGAAGGAGAAGGAGATGGTGAAGTCTGGAGGGTGAATCAGAAGAAGCAGAAGAAGTAGAAGGAGAAGGTGCAGTCTGGAGGGTGAATCAGAAGAAGTAGAAGAAGGAGAAGGAGAAGGTGAAGTCTGGAGGGTGAATCAGAAGAAGTAGAAGAAGGAGAAGGAGAAGGTGAAGTCAGGAGGGTGAAGCAGAAGAAGCAGAAGAAGGAGAAGGAGAAGGCGAAGTCTGGAGGGTGAAGCAGAAGAAGCAGAAGAAGGAGAAGAAGAAGGAGAAGTCTGGAGGGTGAAGCAGAAGATGCAGAAGAAGGAGAAGGAGAAGGTGAAGTCTGGAGGGTGAAGCAGAAGATGCAGAAGGAGAAGGAGAAGGTGAAGTCTGGAGGGTGAAGCAGAAGAAGCAGAAGAAGGAGAAGGAGAAGGTGAAGTCAGGAGGGTGAATCAGAAGAAGTAGAAGAAGGAGAAGGAGAAGGTGACGTCTGGAGGGTGAATCAGAAGAAGTAGAAGAAGGCGAAGGAGATGGTGAAGTCTGGAGGGTGAATCAGAAGAAGTAGAAGAAGGAGAAGGAGAAGGTGAAGTCTGGAAGGTGAATCAGAAGAAGCAGAAGAAGGAGAAGGAGAAGGTGAAGTCTGGAGGGAGAAGCAGAAGAAGTAGAAGAAGGAGAAGGAGAAGGTGAAGTCTGGAGGGTGAATCAGAAGAAGTAGAAGAAGGAGAAGGAGAAGGTGACGTCTGGAGGGTGAATCAGAAGAAGGAGAAGAAGGAGAAGGAGTAGGTGAAGTCTGGAGGTTGAATCAGAAGAAGCAGAAGAAGGGGAAGGAGAAGGTGAAGTCTGGAGGGTGAATCAGAAGAAGTAGAAGAAGGAGAAGGAGAAGGTTTAGTCTGGAGGGTGAATCAGAAGAAGTAGACGAAGGAGAAGGAGAAGGTGAAGTCTGGAGGGTGAATCAGAAGAAGCAGAAGAAGGAGAAGGAGAAGGTGAAGTCTGGAGGGTGAATCAGAAGAAGTAGAAGAAGGAGAAGGAGAAGGTGAAGTCTGGAGGGTGAATCAGAAGAAGCAGAAGAAGGAGAAGGAGAAGGTGAAGTCTGGAGGGTGAATCAGAAGAAGCAGAAGAAGGAGAAGGAGAAGGTGAAGTCTGGAGTGTGAATCAGAAGAAGCAGAAGAAGGAGAAGGAGATGGTGAAGTCTGGATGGTGAATCAGAAGAAGCAGAAGAAGTAGAAGGAGAAGGTGCAGTCTGGAGGGTGAATCAGAAGAAGTAGAAGAAGGAGAAGGAGAAGGTGAAGTCTGGAGGGTGAATCAGAAGAAGCAGAAGAAGGAGAAGGAGAAGGTGAAGTCAGGAGGGAGAATCAGAAGAAGGAGAAGGAGAAGGAGAAGGTGAAGTCTGGAGGGTGAATCAGAAGAAGCAGAAGAAGGAGAAGGAGAAGGTGAAGACTGGAGGGTGAATCAGAAGAAGTAGAAGAAGGAGAAGGAGAAGGTGAAGTCTGGAGGGTGAATCAGAAGAAATAGAAAAAGGAGAAGGAGAAGGCGAAGTCTGGAGGGTGAATCAGAAGAAGCAGAAGAAGGAGAACGAGAAGGTGAAGTCTGGAGGGTGAATCAGAAGAAGCAGTAGAAGGAGAAGGAGAAGATGAAGTCTGGAGGGTGAATCAGAAGAAGTAGAAGAAGGAAAAGGAGAAGGTGAGGTCTGGAGGGTGAATCAGAAGAAGCAGAAGAAGGAGAAGGAGAAGGTGAAGTCTGAAGGGTGAATCAGAAGAAGCAGAAGAAGGAGAAGGAGAAGGTGAAGTCTGGAGGGTGAATCAGAAGAAGCAGAAGAAGGAGAAGGAGAAGGTGAAGTCTGGAGGGTGAATCAGAAGAAGCAGAAGAAGGAGAAGGAGAAGGTGAAGTCTGGAGGGTGAATCAGAAGAAGTAGAAGAAGGAGAAGGAGAAGGTGAAGTCTGGAGTGTGAATCAGAAGAAGTAGAAGAAGGAGAAGGAGAAGGTGAAGTCTGGAGTTTGAATCAGAAGAAGCAGAAGAAGGAGAAGGAGAAGGTGAAGTCTGGAGGGTGAATCTGAAGAAGCAGAAGAAGGAGAAGGAGAAGGTAAAGTCTGGAGGGTGAATCAGAAGAAGTAGAAGAAGGAGAAGGAGAAGGTGAAGTCTGGAGGGTGAATCAGAAGAAGCAGAAGAAGGAGAAGGAGAAGGTGAAGTCTGGAGGGTGAATCAGAAGAAGCAGAAGAAGGAGAAGGAGAAGGTGAAGTCTGGAGGGTGAATCAGAAGAAGCAGAAGAAGGAGAAGGAGAAGGTGAAGTCTGGAGGGTGAATCAGAAGAAGTAGAAGAAGGAGAAGGAGAAGGTGAAGTCTGGAGGGTGAAGCAGAAGAAGTAGAAGAAGGAGAAGGAGAAGGTGAAGTCAGGAGGGTGAATCAGAAGAAGTAGAAGAAGGAGAAGGAGAAGGTGAAGTCAGGAGGGTGAATCAGAAGAAGCAGTAGAAGGAGAAGGAGAAGGTGAAGTCTGGAGGGTGAATCAGAAGAATCAGAAGAAGGAGAAGGAGAAGGTGAAGTCTGGAGGGTGAATCAGAAGAAGTAGAAGAAGGAGAAGGTGAGGTCTGGAGGGTGAATCAGAAGAAGCAAAAGAAGGAGAAGGAGAAGGTGAAGTCTGGAGGGTGAATCAGAAGAAGCAGAAGAAGGAGAAGGAGAAGGTGAAGTCTGGAGGGTGAAACAGAAGAAGCAGAAGAAGGAGAAGGAGAAGGTGAAGTTAGGAGGGTGAATCAGAAGAAGCAGAAGAAGGAGAAGGAGAAGGTGAAGTCAGCAGGGTGAAGCAGAAGAAGCAGAAGAAGGAGAAGGAGAAGGTGAAGTCTGGAGGGCGCAGCAGAAGAAGCAGAAGAAGGAGAAGGAGAAGGTGAAGTCTGGAGGGTGATGCAGAAGAAGCAGAAGAAGGAGAAGGAGAAGGTGAAGTCTGGAGGGTGAATCAGAAGAAGTAGAAGAAGGAGAAGGAGAAGGTGAAGTCTGGAGTTTGAATCAGAAGAAGCAGAAGAAGGAGAAGGAGAAGGTGAAGTCTGGAGGGTGAATCTGAAGAAGCAGAAGAAGGAGAAGGAGAAGGTGAAGTCTGGAGGGTGAATCAGAAGAAGTAGAAGAAGGAGAAGGAGAAGGTGAAGTCTGGAGGGTGAATCAGAAGAAGCAGAAGAAGGAGAAGGAGAAGGTGAAGTCTGGAGGGTGAATCAGAAGAAGCAGAAGAAGGAGAAGGAGAAGGTGAAGTCTGGAGGGTGAATCAGAAGAAGCAGAAGAAGGAGAAGGAGAAGGTGAGGTCTGGAGGGTGAATCAGAAGAAGTAGAAGAAGGAGAAGGAGAAGGTGAAGTCTGGAGGGTGAAGCAGAAGAAGTAGAAGAAGGAGAAGGAGAAGGTGAAGTCAGGAGGGTGAATCAGAAGAAGTAGAAGAAGGAGAAGGAGAAGGTGAAGTCAGGAGGGTGAATCAGAAGAAGCAGTAGAAGGAGAAGGAGAAGGTGAAGTCTGGAGGGTGAATCAGAAGAATCAGAAGAAGGAGAAGGAGAAGGTGAAGTCTGGAGGGTGAATCAGAAGAAGTAGAAGAAGGAGAAGGTGAGGTCTGGAGGGTGAATCAGAAGAAGCAAAAGAAGGAGAAGGAGAAGGTGAAGTCTGGAGGGTGAATCAGAAGAAGCAGAAGAAGGAGAAGGAGAAGGTGAAGTCTGGAGGGTGAATCAGAAGAAGCAGAAGAAGGAGAAGGAGAAGGTGAAGTTAGGAGGGTGAATCAGAAGAAGCAGAAGAAGGAGAAGGAGAAGGTGAAGTCAGCAGGGTGAAGCAGAAGAAGCAGAAGAAGGAGAAGGAGAAGGTGAAGTCTGGAGGGCGCAGCAGAAGAAGCAGAAGAAGGAGAAGGAGAAGGTGAAGTCTGGAGGGTGATGCAGAAGAAGCAGAAGAAGGAGAAGGAGAAGGTGAAGTCTGGAGGGTGAATCAGAAGAAGTAGAAGAAGGAGAAGGAGAAGGTGAAGTCAGGAGGGTGAAGCAGAAGAAGCAGAAGAAGGAGAAGGAGAAGGCGAAGTCTGGAGGGTGAAGCAGAAGAAGCAGAAGAAGGAGAAGAAGAAGGAGAAGTCTGGAGGGTGAAGCAGAAGATGCAGAAGAAGGAGAAGGAGAAGGTGAAGTCTGGAGGGTGAATCAGAAGAAGTAGAAGAAGGCGAAGGAGAAGGTGAAGTCAGGAGTTTGAAGCAGAAGAAGCAGAAGAAGGAGAAGGAGAAGGTGAAGTCTGGAGGGTGAAGCAGAAGAAGCAGAAGAAGGAGAAGGAGAAGGTGAAGTCAGGAGGGTGAATCAGAAGAAGTAGAAGAAGGAGAAGGAGAAGGTGAAGTCTGGAGGGTGAATCAGAAGAAGTAGAAGAAGGAGAAGGAGAAGGTGAAGTCTGGAGGGTGAATCATAAGAAGTAGAAGAAGGAGAAGGAGAAGGTGAAGTCTGGAAGGTGAATCAGAAGAAGCAGAAGAAGGAGAAGGAGAAGGTGAAGTCTGGAGGGAGAAGCAGAAGAAGTAGAAGAAAGAGAAGGAGAAGGTGAAGTCTGGAGGGTGAATCAGAAGAAGTAGAAGAAGGAGACGGAGAAGGTGACGTCTGGAGGGTGAATCAGAAGAAGGAGAAGAAGGAGAAGGAGAAGGTGAAGTCTGGAGGTTGAAACAGAAGAAGCAGAAGAAGGGGAAGGAGCAGGTGAAGTCTGGAGGGTGAATCAGAAGAAGTAGAAGAAGGAGAAGGAGAAGGTTTAGTCTGGAGGGTGAATCAGAAGAAGTAGACGAAGGAGAAGGAGAAGGTGAAGTCTGGAGGGTGAATCAGAAGAAGCAGAAGAAGGAGAAGGAGAAGGTGAAGTCTGGAGGGTGAATCAGAAGAAGTAGAAGAAGGAGAAGGAGAAGCTGGAGTCAGGAGGGTGAATCAGAAGAAGTAGAAGAAGGAGAAGGAGAAGGTGAAGTCTGGAGGGTGAGTCAGAAGAAGTGGAAGAAGGAGAAGGAGAAGGTGAAGTCTGGAGGGTGAATCAGAAGAAGTAGAAGAAGGAGAAGGAGAAGGTGAAGTCTGGAGGGTGAATAAGAAGAAGCAGAAGAAGGAGAAAGAGAAGGTGAAGTCTGGATGGAGAAGCAGAAGAAGTAGAAGAAGGAGAAGGAGAAGGTGAAGTCTGGAGGGTGAATCAGAAGAAGTAGAAGAAGGAGAAGGAGAAGGTGAAGTCTGGAGGGTGAATCAGAAGATGTAGAAGAAGGAGAAGGAGAAGGTGAAGTCTGGAGGGTGAATCAGAAGATGCAGAAGAAGGAGAAGGAGAAGGTGAAGTCTGGAGGGTGAAGCAGAAGAAGCAGAAGAAGGAGAAGGAGAAGGTGAAGTCTGGAGGGAGAATCAGAAGAAGTAGAAGAAGGAGAAGGAGAAGGTGAGGTCTGGAGGGTGAATCAGAAGAAGCAGAAGAAGGAGAAGGAGAAGGTGAAGTCTGGAGGGTGAATCAGAAGAAGCAGGAGAAGGAGAAGGAGAAGGTGAAGTCTGGAGGGTGAATCAGAAGAAGCAGAAGAAGGAGAAGGAGAAGGTGAAGTTAGGAGGGTGAATCAGAAGAAGCAGAAGAAGGAGAAGGAGAAGGTGAAGTTAGGATGGTGAATCAGAAGAAGCAGAAGAAGGAGAAGGAGAAGGTGAAGTCAGGGGGGTGAAGCAGAAGAAGTAGAAGAAGGAGAAGGAGAAGGTGAAGTCTGGAGGGTGAATCAGAAGAAGTAGAAGAAGGAGAAGGAGAAGCTGGAGTCAGGAGGGTGAATCAGAAGAAGTAGAAGAAGGAGAAGGAGAAGGTGAAGTCTGGAGGGTGAGTCAGAAGAAGTGGAAGAAGGAGAAGGAGAAGGTGAAGTCTGAAGGGTGAATCAGAAGAAGTAGAAGAAGGAGAAGTAGAAGGTGAAGTCTGGAGGGTGAATAAGAAGAAGCAGAAGAAGGAGAAAGAGAAGGTGAAGTCTGGATGGAGAAGCAGAAGAAGTAGAAGAAGGAGAAGGAGAAGGTGAAGTCTGGAGGGTGAATCAGAAGAAGTAGAAGAAGGAGAAGGAGAAGGTGAAGTCTGGAGGGTGAATCAATCAGAAGATGTAGAAGAAGGAGAAGGAGAAGGTGAAGTCTGGAGGGTGAATCAGAAGATGCAGAAGAAGGAGAAGGAGAAGGTGAAGTCTGGAGGGAGAAGCAGAAGAAGCAGAAGAAGGAGAAGGAGAAGGTGAAGTCTGGAGGGAGAATCAGAAGAAGTAGAAGAAGGAGAAGGAGAAGGTGAGGTCTGGAGGGTGAATCGGAAGAAGCAGAAGAAGGAGAAGGAGAAGGTGAAGTCTGGAGGGTGAATCAGAAGAAGCAGGAGAAGGAGAAGGAGAAGGTGAAGTCTGGAGGGTGAATCAGAAGAAGCAGAAGAAGGAGAAGGAGAAGGAGAAGTTAGGAGGGTGAATCAGAAGAAGCAGAAGAAGGAGAAGGAGAAGGTGAAGTTAGGAGGGTGAATCAGAAGAAGCAGAAGAAGGAGAAGGAGAAGGTGAAGTCAGGGGGGTGAAGCAGAAGAAGTAGAATTGGAGAAGGAGAAGGTGAAGTCAGCAGGGTGAAGCAGAAGAAGCAGAAGAAGGAGAAGGAGAAGGTGAAGTCTGGAGGGCGCAGCAGAAGAAGCAGAAGAAGGAGAAGGAGAAGGTGAAGTCTGGAGGGTGATGCAGAAGAAGCAGAAGAAGGAGAAGGAGAAGGTGAAGTCTGGAGGGTGTATCAGAAGAAGTAGAAGAAGGAGATGGAGAAGGTGAAGTCAGGAGGGTGAATCAGAAGAAGCAGAAGAAGGAGAAGGAGAAGGTGAAGTCTGGAGGGTGAATCAGAAGAAGCAGGAGAAGGAGAAGGAGAAGGTGAAGTCTGGAGGGTGAATCAGAAGAAGCAGAAGAAGGAGAAGGAGAAGGAGAAGTTAGGAGGGTGAATCAGAAGAAGCAGAAGAAGGAGAAGGAGAAGGTGAAGTTAGGAGGGCGAATCAGAAGAAGCAGAAGAAGGAGAAGGAGAAGGTGAAGTCAGGGGGGTGAAGCAGAAGAAGTAGAAGAAGGAGAAGGAGAAGGTGAAGTCAGCAGGGTGAAGCAGAAGAAGCAGAAGAAGGAGAAGGAGAAGGTGAAGTCTGGAGGGCGCAGCAGAAGAAGCAGAAGAAGGAGAAGGAGAAGGTGAAGTCTGGAGGGTGATGCAGAAGAAGCAGAAGAAGGAGAAGGAGAAGGTGAAGTCTGGAGGGTGTATCAGAAGAAGTAGAAGAAGGAGATGGAGAAGGTGAAGTCAGGAGGGTGAAGCAGAAGAAGCAGAAGAAGGAGAAGGAGAAGGCGAAGTCTGGAGGGTGAAGCAGAAGAAGCAGAAGAAGGAGAAGACGAAGGAGAAGTCTGGAGGGTGAAGCAGAAGATGCAGAAGAAGGAGAAGGAGAAGGTGAAGTCTGGAGGGTGAATCAGAAGAAGTAGAAGAAGGCAAAGGAGAAGGTGAAGTCAGGAGGTTGAAGCAGAAGAAGCAGAAGAAGGAGAAGGAGAAGGTGAAGCCTGGAGGGTGAAGCAGAAGAAGCAGAAGGAGAAGGAGAAGGTGAAGTCTGGAGGGTGAAGCAGAAGAAGCAGAAGAAGGAGAAGGAGAAGGTGAAGTCAGGAGGGTGAATTAGAAGAAGTAGAAGAAGGAGAAGGAGAAGGTGACGTCTGGAGGGTGAATCAGAAGAAGTAGAAGAAGGCGAAGGAGATGGTGAAGTCTGGAGGGTGAATCAGAAGAAGTAGAAGAAGGAGAAGGAGAAGGTGAAGTCTGGAAGGTGAATCAGAAGAAGCAGAAGAAGGAGAAGGAGAAGGTGAAGTCTGGAGGGAGAAGCAGAAGAAGTAGAAGAAGGAGAAGGAGAAGGTGAAGTCTGGATGTTGAATCAGAAGAAGTAGAAGAAGGAGAAGGAGAAGGTGACGTCTGGAGGGTGAATCAGAAGAAGGAGAAGAAGGAGAAGGAGAAGGTGAAGTCTGGAGGTTGAATCAGAAGAAGCAGAAGAAGGGGAAGGAGAAGGTGAAGTCTGGAGGGTGAATCAGAAGAAGTAGAAGAAGGAGAAGGAGAAGGTTTAGTCTGGAGGGTGAATCAGAAGAAGTAGACGAAGGAGAAGGAGAAGGTGAAGTCTGGAGGGTGAATCAGAAGAAGCAGAAGAAGGAGAAGGAGAAGGTGAAGTCTGGAGGGTGAATCAGAAGAAGTAGAAGAAGGAGAAGGAGAAGGTGAAGTCTGGAGGGTGAATCAGAAGAAGCAGAAGAAGGAGAAGGAGAAGGTGAAGTCTGGAGGGTGAATCAGAAGAAGCAGAAGAAGGAGAAGGAGAAGGTGAAGTCTGGAGTGTGAATCAGAAGAAGCAGAAGAAGGAGAAGGAGATGGTGAAGTCTGGAGGGTGAATCAGAAGAAGCAGAAGAAGTAGAAGGAGAAGGTGCAGTCTGGAGGGTGAATCAGAAGAAGTAGAAGAAGGAGAAGGAGAAGGTGAAGTCTGGAGGATGAATCAGAAGAAGCAGAAGCAGGAGAAGGAGAAGGTGAAGTCAGGAGGGAGAATCAGAAGAAGCAGAAGAAGGAGAAGGAGAAGGAGAAGGTGAAGTCTGGAGGGTGAATCAGAAGAAGCAGAAGAAGGAGAAGGAGAAGGTGAAGACTGGAGGGTGAATCAGAAGAAGTAGATGAAGGAGAAGGAGAAGGTGAAGTCTGGAGGGTGAATCAGAAGAAATAGAAAAAGGAGAAGGAGAAGGCGAAGTCTGGAGGGTGAATCAGAAGAAGAAGAAGAAGGAGAAGGAGAAGGTGAAGTCTGGAGGGTGAATCAGAAGAAGCAGAAGAAGGAGAAGGAGAAGGTGAAGTCTGGAGGGTGAATCAGAAGAAGTAGAAGAAGGAGAAGGAGAAGGTGAAGTCTGGAGGGTGAATCAGAAGAAGTAGAAGAAGGAGAAGGAGAAGGTGAAGTCTGGAGTTTGAATCAGAAGAAGCAGAAGAAGGAGAAGGAGAAGGTGAAGTCTGGAGGGTGAATCTGAAGAAGCAGAAGAAGGAGAAGGAGAAGGTGAAGTCTGGAGGGTGAATCAGAAGAAGTAGAAGAAGGAGAAGGAGAAGGTGAAGTCTGGAGGGAGAATCAGAAGAAGTAGAAGAAGGAGAAGGAGAAGGTGAGGTCTGGAGGGTGAATCAGAAGAAGCAGAAGAAGGAGAAGGAGAAGGTGAAGTCTGGAGGGTGAATCAGAAGAAGCAGGAGAAGGAGAAGGAGAAGGTGATGTCTGGAGGGTGAATCAGAAGAAGCAGAAGAAGGAGAAGGAGAAGGTGAAGTTAGGAGGGTGAATCAGAAGAAGCAGAAGAAGGAGAAGGAGAAGGTGAAGTTAGGAGGGTGAATCAGAAGAAGCAGAAGAAGGAGAAGGAGAAGGTGAAGTCAGGGGGGTGAAGCAGAAGAAGCAGAAGAAGGAGAAGACGAAGGAGAAGTCTGGAGGGTGAAGCAGAAGATGCAGAAGAAGGAGAAGGAGAAGGTGAAGTCTGGAGGGTGAATCAGAAGAAGTAGAAGAAGGCAAAGGAGAAGGTGAAGTCAGGAGGTTGAAGCAGAAGAAGCAGAAGAAGGAGAAGGAGAAGGTGAAGCCTGGAGGGTGAAGCAGAAGAAGCAGAAGGAGAAGGAGAAGGTGAAGTCTGGAGGGTGAAGCAGAAGAAGCAGAAGAAGGAGAAGGAGAAGGTGAAGTCAGGAGGGTGAATTAGAAGAAGTAGAAGAAGGAGAAGGAGAAGGTGACGTCTGGAGGGTGAATCAGAAGAAGTAGAAGAAGGCGAAGGAGATGGTGAAGTCTGGAGGGTGAATCAGAAGAAGTAGAAGAAGGAGAAGGAGAAGGTGAAGTCTGGAAGGTGAATCAGAAGAAGCAGAAGAAGGAGAAGGAGAAGGTGAAGTCTGGAGGGAGAAGCAGAAGAAGTAGAAGAAGGAGAAGGAGAAGGTGAAGTCTGGATGTTGAATCAGAAGAAGTAGAAGAAGGAGAAGGAGAAGGTGACGTCTGGAGGGTGAATCAGAAGAAGGAGAAGAAGGAGAAGGAGAAGGTGAAGTCTGGAGGTTGAATCAGAAGAAGCAGAAGAAGGGGAAGGAGAAGGTGAAGTCTGGAGGGTGAATCAGAAGAAGTAGAAGAAGGAGAAGGAGAAGGTTTAGTCTGGAGGGTGAATCAGAAGAAGTAGACGAAGGAGAAGGAGAAGGTGAAGTCTGGAGGGTGAATCAGAAGAAGCAGAAGAAGGAGAAGGAGAAGGTGAAGTCTGGAGGGTGAATCAGAAGAAGTAGAAGAAGGAGAAGGAGAAGGTGAAGTCTGGAGGGTGAATCAGAAGAAGCAGAAGAAGGAGAAGGAGAAGGTGAAGTCTGGAGGGTGAATCAGAAGAAGCAGAAGAAGGAGAAGGAGAAGGTGAAGTCTGGAGTGTGAATCAGAAGAAGCAGAAGAAGGAGAAGGAGATGGTGAAGTCTGGAGGGTGAATCAGAAGAAGCAGAAGAAGTAGAAGGAGAAGGTGCAGTCTGGAGGGTGAATCAGAAGAAGTAGAAGAAGGAGAAGGAGAAGGTGAAGTCTGGAGGATGAATCAGAAGAAGCAGAAGAAGGAGAAGGAGAAGGTGAAGTCAGGAGGGAGAATCAGAAGAAGCAGAAGAAGGAGAAGGAGAAGGAGAAGGTGAAGTCTGGAGGGTGAATCAGAAGAAGCAGAAGAAGGAGAAGGAGAAGGTGAAGACTGGAGGGTGAATCAGAAGAAGTAGAAGAAGGAGAAGGAGAAGGTGAAGTCTGGAGGGTGAATCAGAAGAAATAGAAAAAGGAGAAGGAGAAGGCGAAGTCTGGAGGGTGAATCAGAAGAAGCAGAAGAAGGAGAAGGAGAAGGTGAAGTCTGGAGGGTGAATCAGAAGAAGCAGAAGAAGGAGAAGGAGAAGGTGAAGTCTGGAGGGTGAATCAGAAGAAGTAGAAGAAGGAGAAGGAGAAGGTGAAGTCTGGAGGGTGAATCAGAAGAAGTAGAAGAAGGAGAAGGAGAAGGTGAAGTCTGGAGTTTGAATCAGAAGAAGCAGAAGAAGGAGAAGGAGAAGGTGAAGTCTGGAGGGTGAATCTGAAGAAGCAGAAGAAGGAGAAGGAGAAGGTGAAGTCTGGAGGGTGAATCAGAAGAAGTAGAAGAAGGAGAAGGAGAAGGTGAAGTCTGGAGGGAGAATCAGAAGAAGTAGAAGAAGGAGAAGGAGAAGGTGAGGTCTGGAGGGTGAATCAGAAGAAGCAGAAGAAGGAGAAGGAGAAGGTGAAGTCTGGAGGGTGAATCAGAAGAAGCAGGAGAAGGAGAAGGAGAAGGTGATGTCTGGAGGGTGAATCAGAAGAAGCAGAAGAAGGAGAAGGAGAAGGTGAAGTTAGGAGGGTGAATCAGAAGAAGCAGAAGAAGGAGAAGGAGAAGGTGAAGTTAGGAGGGTGAATCAGAAGAAGCAGAAGAAGGAGAAGGAGAAGGTGAAGTCAGGGGGGTGAAGCAGAAGAAGTAGAAGAAGGAGAAGGAGAAGGTGAAGTCTGGAGGGTGAATCAGAAGAAGTAGAAGAAGGAGAAGGAGAAGCTGGAGTCAGGAGGGTGAATCAGAAGAAGTAGAAGAAGGAGAAGGAGAAGGTGAAGTCTGGAGGGTGAGTCAGAAGAAGTGGAAGAAGGAGAAGGAGAAGGTGAAGTCTGGAGGGTGAATCAGAAGAAGTAGAAGAAGGAGAAGGAGAAGGTGAAGTCTGGAGGGTGAATAAGAAGAAGCAGAAGAAGGAGAAAGAGAAGGTGAAGTCTGGATGGAGAAGCAGAAGAAGTGGAAGAAGGAGAAGGAGAAGGTGAAGTCTGGAGGGTGAATCAGAAGAAGTAGAAGAAGGAGAAGGAGAAGGTGAAGTCTGGAGGGTGAATCAGAAGATGTAGAAGAAGGAGAAGGAGAAGGTGAAGTCTGGAGGGTGAATCAGAAGATGCAGAAGAAGGAGAAGGAGAAGGTGAAGTCTGGAGGGTGAAGCAGAAGAAGCAGAAGAAGGAGAAGGAGAAGGTGAAGTCTGGAGGGAGAATCAGAAGAAGTAGAAGAAGGAGAAGGAGAAGGTGAGGTCTGGAGGGTGAATCAGAAGAAGCAGAAGAAGGAGAAGGAGAAGGTGAAGTCTGGAGGGTGAATCAGAAGAAGCAGGAGAAGGAGAAGGAGAAGGTGAAGTCTGGAGGGTGAATCAGAAGAAGCAGAAGAAGGAGAAGGAGAAGGTGAAGTTAGGAGGGTGAATCAGAAGAAGCAGAAGAAGGAGAAGGAGAAGGTGAAGTTAGGAGGGTGAATCAGAAGAAGCAGAAGAAGGAGAAGGAGAAGGTGAAGTCAGGGGGGTGAAGCAGAAGAAGTAGAAGAAGGAGAAGGAGAAGGTGAAGTCAGCAGGGTGAAGCAGAAGAAGCAGAAGAAGGAGAAGGAGAAGGTGAAGTCTGGAGGGCGCAGCAGAAGAAGCAGAAGAAGGAGAAGGAGAAGGTGAAGTCTGGAGGGTGATGCAGAAGAAGCAGAAGAAGGAGAAGGAGAAGGTGAAGTCTGGGGGGTGAATCAGAAGAAGTAGAAGAAGGAGATGGAGAAGGTGAAGTCAGGAGGGTGAAGCAGATGAAGCAGAAGAAGGAGAAGGAGAAGGCGAAGTCTGGAGGGTGAAGCAGAAGAAGCAGAAGAAGGAGAAGAAGAAGGAGAAGTCTGGAGGGTGAAGCAGAAGATGCAGAAGAAGGAGGAGGAGAAGGTGAAGTCTGGAGGGTGAATCAGAAGAAGTAGAAGAAGGCGAAGGAGAAGGTGAAGTCAGGAGGTTGAAGCAGAAGAAGCAGAAGAAGGAGAAGGAGAAGGTGAAGTCTGGAGGGTGAAGCAGAAGAAGCAGAAGGAGAAGGAGAAGGTGAAGTCTGGAGGGTGAAGCAGAAGAAGCAGAAGAAGGAGAAGGAGAAGGTGAAGTCAGGAGGGTGAATCAGAAGAAGTAGAAGAAGGAGAAGGAGAAGGTGACGTCTGGAGGGTGAATCAGAAGAAGTAGAAGAAGGCGACGAGATGGTGAAGTCTGGAGGGTGAATCAGAAGAAGTAGAAGAAGGAGAAGGAGAAGGTGAAGTCTGGAAGGTGAATCAGAAGAAGCAGAAGAAGGAGAAGGAGAAGGTGACGTCTGGAGGGTGAATCAGAAGAAGGAGAAGAAGGAGAAGGAGAAGGTGAAGTCTGGAGGTTGAATCAGAAGAAGCAGAAGAAGGGGAAGGAGAAGGTGAAGTCTGGAGGGTGAATCAGAAGAAATAGAAGAAGGAGAAGGAGAAGGTTTAGTCTGGAGGGTGAATCAGAAGAAGTAGACGAAGGAGAAGGAGAAGGTGAAGTCTGGAGGGTGAATCAGAAGAAGCAGAAGAAGGAGAAGGAGAAGGTGAAGTCTGGAGGGTGAATCAGAAGAAGTAGAAGAAGGAGAAGGAGAAGGTGAAGTCTGGAGGGTGAATCAGAAGAAGCAGAAGAAGGAGAAGGAGAAGGTGAAGTCTGGAGGGTGAATCAGAAGAAGCAGAAGAAGGAGAAGGAGAAGGTGAAGTCTGGAGTGTGAATCAGAAGAAGCAGAAGAAGGAGAAGGAGATGGTGAAGTCTGGAGGGTGAATCAGAAGAAGCAGAAGAAGTAGAAGGAGAAGGTGCAGTCTGGAGGGTGAATCAGAAGAAGTAGAAGAAGGAGAAGGAGAAGGTGAAGTCTGGAGGATGAATCAGAAGAAGCAGAAGAAGGAGAAGGAGAAGGTGAAGTCTGGAGGGTGAATCAGAAGAAGCAGAAGAAGGAGAAGGAGAAGGTGAAGACTGGAGGGTGAATCAGAAGAAGTAGAAGAAGGAGAAGGAGAAGGTGAAGTCTGGAGGGTGAATCAGAAGAAATAGAAAAAGGAGAAGGAGAAGGCGAAGTCTGGAGGGTGAATCAGAAGAAGCAGAAGAAGGAGAAGGAGAAGGTGAAGTCTGGAGGGTGAATCAGAAGAAGCAGTAGAAGGAGAAGGAGAAGATGAAGTCTGGAGGGTGAATCAGAAGAAGTAGAAGAAGGAAAAGGAGAAGGTGAGGTCTGGAGGGTGAATCAGAAGAAGCAGAAGAAGGAGAAGGAGAAGGTGAAGTCTGAAGGGTGAATCAGAAGAAGCAGAAGAAGGAGAAGGAGAAGGTGAAGTCTGGAGGGTGAATCAGAAGAAGCAGAAGAAGGAGAAGGAGAAGGTGAAGTCTGGAGGGTGAATAAGAAGAAGCAGAAGAAGGAGAAGGAGAAGGTGAAGTCTCGAGGGTGAATCAGAAGAAGTAGAAGAAGGAGAAGGAGAAGGTGAAGTCTGGAGGGTGAATCAGATGGAGTAGAAGAAGGAGAAGGAGAAGGTGAAGTCTGGAGTTTGAATCAGAAGAAGCAGAAGAAGGAGAAGGAGAAGGTGAAGTCTGGAGGGTGAATCTGAAGAAGCAGAAGAAGGAGAAGGAGAAGGTGAAGTCTGGAGGGTGAATCAGAAGAAGTAGAAGAAGGAGAAGGAGAAGGTGAAGTCTGGAGGGTGAATCAGAAGAAGCAGAAGAAGGAGAAGGAGAAGGTGAAGTCTGGAGGGTGAATCAGAAGAAGCAGAAGAAGGAGAAGGAGAAGGTGAAGTCTGGAGGGTGAATCAGAAGAAGCAGAAGAAGGAGAAGGAGAAGGTGAAGTCTGGAGGGTGAATCAGAAGAAGTAGAAGAAGGAGAAGGAGAAGGTGAAGTCTGGAGGGTGAAGCAGAAGAAGTAGAAGAAGGAGAAGGAGAAGGTGAAGTCAGGAGGGTGAATCAGAAGAAGTAGAAGAAGGAGAAGGAGAAGGTGAAGTCAGGAGGGTGAATCAGAAGAAGCAGTAGAAGGAGAAGGAGAAGGTGAAGTCTGGAGGGTGAATCAGAAGAATCAGAAGAAGGAGAAGGAGAAGGTGAAGTCTGGAGGGTGAATCAGAAGAAGCAGAAGAAAGAGAAGGAGTAGGTGAAGTCTGGAGGGTGAAGCAGAAGAAGCAGAAGAAGGAGAAGGAGAAGGTGAAGACTGGAGGGTGAATCAGAAGAAGTAGAAGAAGGAGAAGGAGAAGGTGACGTCTGGAGGGTGAATCAGAAGAAGCAGAAGAAGGAGAAGGAGAAGATGAAGTCTGGAGGGTGAATCAGAAGAAGTAGAAGAAGGAGAAGGAGATGGTGAGGTCTGGAGGGAGAATCAGAAGAAGCAGAAGAAGGAGAAGGAGAAGGTGAAGTCTGGAGGGTGAATCAGAAGAATCAGAAGAAGGAGAAGGAGAAGGTGAAGTCTGGAGGGTGAATCAGAAGAAGCAGAAGAAGGAGAAGGAGAAGGTGAAGTCAGGAGGGTGAATCAGAAGAAGCAGAAGAAGGAGAAGGAGAAGGTGAAGTTAGGAGGGTGAATCAGAAGAAGCAGAAGAAGGAGAAGGAGAAGGTGAAGTCAGGGGGGTGAAGCAGAAGAAGTAGAAGAAGGAGAAGGAGAAGGTGAAGTCAGGAGGGTGAAGCAGAAGAAGCAGAAGAAGGAGAAGGAGCAGGTGAAGTCTGGAGGGCGCAGCAGAAGAAGCAGAAGAAGGAGAAGGAGAAGGTGAAGTCCGGAGGGTGAAGCAGAAGAAGCAGAAGAAGGAGAAGGAGAAGGTGAAGTCTGGAGGGTGAATCAGAAGAAGTAGAAGAAGGAGAAGGAGAAGGTGAAGTCAGGAGGGTGAAGCAGAAGAAGCAGAAGAAGGAGAAGGAGAAGGTGAAGTCTGGAGGGTGAAGCAGAAGAAGCAGAAGAAGGAGAAGGAGAAGATGAAGTCTGGAGGGTCAAGCAGAAGAAGCAGAAGAAGGAGAAGGAGAAGGTGAAGTCTGGAGGGTGAAGCAGAAGAAGCAGAAGAAGGAGAAGGAGAAGGTGAAGTCTGGAGGGTGAATCAGAAGAAGTAGAAGAAGGAGAAGGAGAAGGTGAAGTCAGGAGGGTGAAGCAGAAGAAGCAGAAGAAGGAGAAGGAGAAGGTGAAGTCTGGAGGGTGAATCAGAAGAAGCAGAAGAAGGAGAAGGAGAAGGTGATGTCAGGAGGGTGAATCAGAAGAAACATAGAAACATAGAGATAGGAACAGGAGTAGGCCATTCGGCCCTTCGAGCCTGCTCCGCCATTCAATGAGATCATGGCTGATCTTCGTCTGAGATCTTAGCTGATCTTACCAGTTCAGTACCCCGTCCCCGCCTTTTCTCCGTAACCCTTAATCCCCTTAGCCTTCAGAAATATATCCAATTCTTTCTTGAAAATATTTATTGAATTAGCCTTCACAGCCCTCTGTGGCAGGGAATTCCACAGGCTCACCACTCTTTGAGTGAAGAAATTCTTCCTCATCTCTGTTTTAAATGATTTGCCCGCTATTTTTAGACTGTGGCCCCTGGTTCTGTGCTCCCCTGCCATTGGAAACATTCTCTCTGAATTCAGCCTGTCCAGGCCTGCCATAATTTTATATGTTTCGATGAGAAGCAGAAGAAGGAGAAGGAGAAGGTGAAGTTAGGAGGGTGAATCAGAAGAAGCAGAAGAAGGAGAAGGAGAAGGAGAAGTCAGGGGGGTGAAGCAGAAGAAGTAGAAGAAGGAGAAGGAGAAGGTGAAGTCAGGAGGGTGAAGCAGAAGAAGCAGAAGAAGGAGAAGGAGAAGGTGAAGTCTGGAGGGCGCAGCAGAAGAAGCAGAAGAAGGAGAAGGAGAAGGTGAAGTCCGGAGGGTGAAGCAGAAGAAGCAGAAGATAGAGAAGGAGAAGGTGAAGTCTGGAGGGTGAATCAGAAGAAGTAGAAGAAGGAGAAGGAGAAGGTGAAGTCAGGAGGGTGAAGCAGAAGAAGCAGAAGAAGGAGAAGGAGAAGGTGAAGTCTGGAGGGTGAAGCAGAAGAAGCAGAAGAAGGAGAAGGAGAAGGTGAAGTCTGGAGGGCGAAGCAGAAGAAGCAGAAGAAGGAGAAGGAGAAGGTGAAGTCTGGAGGGTGAAGCAGAAGAAGCAGAAGAAGGAGAAGGAGAAGCTGAAGTCTGGAGGGTGAATCAGAAGAAGTAGAAGACGGAGAAGGAGAAGGTGAAGTCAGGAGGGTGAAGCAGAAGAAGCAGAAGAAGGAGAAGGAGAAGGTGAAGTCTGGAGGGTGAAGCAGAAGAAGCAGAAGAAGGAGAAGGAGAAGGTGAAGTCTGGAGGGTGAAGCAGAAGAAGCAGAAGAAGGAGAAGGAGAAGCTGGAGTCAGGAGGGTGAATGAGAAGAAGAAGAAGAAGGAGAAGGAGCAGGTGAAGTCAGGAGGGTGAAGCAGAAGAAGCAGAAGAAGGAGAAGGAGAAGGTGAAGTCTGGAGGGTGAATCAGAAGAAGCAGATGAAGGAGAAGGAGAAGGTGATATCAGGAGGGTGAATCAGAAGAAGCAGAAGAAAGAGAAGGAGAAGGTGAAGTTAGGAGGGTGAATCAGAAGAAGCAGAAGAAGGAGAAGGAGAAGGTGAAGTCAGGGGGGTGAAGCAGAAGAAGTAGAAGAAGGAGAAGGAGAAGGTGAAGTCAGGAGGGTGAAGCAGAAGAAGCAGAAGAAGGAGAAGGAGAAGGTGAAGTCTGGAGGGCGCAGCAGAAGAAGCAGAAGAAGAAGGAGAAGGTGAAGTCCGGAGGGTGAAGCAGAAGAAGCAGAAGAAGGAGAAGGAGAAGGTGAAGTCTGGAGGGTGAATCAGAAGAAGTAGAAGAAGGAGAAGGAGAAGGTGAAGTCAGGAGGGTGAAGCAGAAGAAGCAGAAGAAGGAGAAGGAGAAGGTGAAGTCTGGAGGGTGAAGCAGAAGAAGCAGAAGAAGGAGAAGGAGAAGGTGAAGTCTGGAGGGCGAAGCAGAAGAAGCAGAAGAAGGAGAAGGAGAAGGTGAAGTCTGGAGGGTGAAGCAGAAGAAGCAGAAGAAGGAGAAGGAGGAGCTGAAGTCTGGAGGGTGAATCAGAAGAAGTAGAAGACGGAGAAGGAGAAGGTGAAGTCAGGAGGGTGAAGCAGAAGAAGCAGAAGAAGGAGAAGGAGAAGGTGAAGTCTGGAGGGTGAAGCAGAAGAAGCAGAAGAAGGAGAAGGAGAAGGTGAAGTCTGGAGGGTGAAGCAGAAGAAGCAGAAGAAGGAGAAGGAGAAGCTGGAGTCAGGAGGGTGAATCAGAAGAAGTAGAAGAAGGAGAAGGAGAAGGTGCAGTCTGGAGGGTGAATCAGAAGAAGTAGAAGAAGGAGAAGGAGAAGGTGAAGTCTGGAGGGTGAATCAGAAGAAGTAGAAGAAGGAGAAGGAGAAGGTGAAGTCTGGAGGGTGAATCAGAAGAAGCAGAAGAAGGAGAAAGAGAAGGTGAAGTCTGGAGGGAGAAGCAGAAGAAGTAGACGAAGGAGAAGTAGAAGGTGAAGTCTGGAGGGTGAAGCAGAAGAAGCAGAAGAAGGAGAAGGAGAAGGTGAAGTCTGGAGGGTGAATCAGAAGAAGTAGAAGAAGGAGAAGGAGAAGGTGAAGTCTGGAGGGTGAATCAGAAGAAGCAGAAGAAGGAGAAGGAGAAGGTGAAGTCTGGAGGGTGAATCAGAAGAAGCAGAAGAAGGAGAAGGAGAAGGTGAAGTCTGGAGGGTGAATCAGAAGAAGCAGAAGAAGGAGAAGGAGAAGATGAAGTCTGGAGGGTGAATCAGAAGAAGCAGAAGAAGTAGAAGGAGAAGGTGAAGTCTGGAGGGTGAATCAGAAGAAGTAGAAGAAGGAGAAGGAGAAGGTGAAGTCAGGAGGGTGAATCAGAAGAAGCAGAAGAAGGAGAAGGAGAAGGTGAAGTCAGGAGGGTGAATCAGAAGAAGCAGAAGAAGGAGAAGGAGAAGGTGAAGTCTGGAGGGTGAAGCAAAAGAAGCAGAAGAAGGAGAAGGAGAAGGTGAAGACTGGAGGGTGAATCAGAAGAAGTAGAAGAAGGAGAAGGAGAAGGTGAAGTCTGGAGGGTGAACCAGAAGAAGTAGAAGAAGGAGAAGGAGAAGGTGAAGTCTGGAGGGTAAATCAGAAGAAGCAGAAGAAGGAGAAGGAGAAGGTGAAGTCTGGAGGGTGAATCAGAAGAAGCAGAAGAAGGAGAAGGAGAAGATGAAGTCTGGAGGGTGAATCAGAAGAAGTAGAAAAAGGAGAAGGAGAAGGTGAGGTCTGGAGGGTGAATCAGAAGAAGCAGAAGAAGGAGAAGGAGAAGGTGAAGTCTGGAGGGTGAATCAGAAGAAGCAGAAGAAGGAGAAGGAGAAGGTGAAGTCTGGAGGGTGAATCAGAAGAAGCAGAAGAAGGAGAAGGAGATGGTGAAGTCAGGAGGGTGAATCAGAAGAAGCAGAAGAAGGAGAAGGAGAAGGTGAAGTTAGGAGGGTGAATCAGAAGAAGCAGAAGAAGGAGAAGGAGAAGGTGAAGTCAGGGCGGTGAAGCAGAAGAAGTAGAAGAAGGAGAAGGAGAAGGTGAAGTCAGGAGGATGAAGCAGAAGAAGCAGAAGAAGGAGAAGGATAAGGTGAAGTCTGGAGGGCGCAGAGAAGAAGCAGAAGAAGGAGAAGGAGAAGGTGAAGTCTGGAGGGTGAAGCAGAAGAAGCAGAAGAAGGAGAAGGAGAAGGGGAAGTCTGGAGGGTGAAGCAGAAGAAGCAGAAGAAGGAGAAGGAGAAGGTGAAGTCTGGAGGGTGAAGCAGAAGAAGCAGAAGAAGGAGAAGGAGAAGGTGAAGTCTGGAGGGCGAAGCAGAAGAAGCAGAAGAAGGAGAAGGAGAAGGTGAAGTCAAGAGGGTGAAGCAGAAGAAGCAGAAGAAGGAGAAGGAGAAGGTGAAGTCTGGAGGGTGAAGCAGAAGAAGCAGAAGAAGGAGAAGGAGAAGGTGAAGTCTGGAGGGTGAAGCAGAAGAAGCAGAAGAAGGAGAAGGAGAAGGTGAAGCCAGGAGGGTGAATCAGAAGAAGTAGAAGAAGGAGAAGGAGAAGGTGAAGTCTGGAGGGTGAATCAGAAGAAGTAGAAGAAGGAGAAGGAGAAGGTGAAGTCTGGAGGGTGAATCAGAAGAAGTAGAAGAAGGAGAAGGAGAAGGTGAAGTCTGGAGGGTGAATCAGAAGAAGCAGAAGAAGGAGAAGGAGAAGGTGAAGTCTGGAGGGTGAATCAGAAGAAGCAGAAGAAGGAGAAGGAGAAGGTGAAGTCTGGAGGGTGAATCAGAAGAAGCAGAAGAAGGAGAAGGAGAAGATGAAGTCTGGAGGGTGAATCAGAAGAAGCAGAAGAAGTAGAAGGAGAAGGTGAAGTCTGGAGGGTGAATCAGAAGAAGTAGAAGAAGGAGAAGGAGAAGGTGAAGTCAGGAGGGTGAATCAGAAGAAGCAGAAGAAGGAGAAGGAGAAGGTGAAGTCAGGAGGGTGAATCAGAAGAAGCAGAAGAAGGAGAAGGAGAAGGTGAAGTCTGGAGGGTGAAGCAAAAGAAGCAGAAGAAGGAGAAGGAGAAGGTGAAGACTGGAGGGTGAATCAGAAGAAGTAGAAGAAGGAGAAGGAGAAGGTGAAGTCTGGAGGGTGAACCAGAAGAAGTAGAAGAAGGAGAAGGAGAAGGTGAAGTCTGGAGGGTGAATCAGAAGAAGCAGAAGAAGGAGAAGGAGAAGGTGAAGTCTGGAGGGTGAATCAGAAGAAGCAGAAGAAGGAGAAGGAGAAGATGAAGTCTGGAGGGTGAATCAGAAGAAGTAGAAAAAGGAGAAGGAGAAGGTGAGGTCTGGAGGGTGAATCAGAAGAAGCAGAAGAAGGAGAAGGAGAAGGTGAAGTCTGGAGGGTGAATCAGAAGAAGCAGAAGAAGGAGAAGGAGAAGGTGAAGTCTGGAGGGTGAATCAGAAGAAGCAGAAGAAGGAGAAGGAGATGGTGAAGTCAGGAGGGTGAATCAGAAGAAGCAGAAGAAGGAGAAGGAGAAGGTGAAGTTAGGAGGGTGAATCAGAAGAAGCAGAAGAAGGAGAAGGAGAAGGTGAAGTCAGGGCGGTGAAGCAGAAGAAGTAGAAGAAGGAGAAGGAGAAGGTGAAGTCAGGAGGATGAAGCAGAAGAAGCAGAAGAAGGAGAAGGAGAAGGTGAAGTCTGGAGGGCGCAGAGAAGAAGCAGAAGAAGGAGAAGGAGAAGGTGAAGTCTGGAGGGTGAAGCAGAAGAAGCAGAAGAAGGAGAAGGAGAAGGGGAAGTCTGGAGGGTGAAGCAGAAGAAGCAGAAGAAGGAGAAGGAGAAGGTGAAGTCTGGAGGGTGAAGCAGAAGAAGCAGAAGAAGGAGAAGGAGAAGATGAAGTCTGGAGGGCGAAGCAGAAGAAGCAGAAGAAGGAGAAGGAGAAGGTGAAGTCAAGAGGGTGAAGCAGAAGAAGCAGAAGAAGGAGAAGGAGAAGGTGAAGTCTGGAGGGTGAAGCAGAAGAAGCAGAAGAAGGAGAAGGAGAAGGTGAAGCCAGGAGGGTGAATCAGAAGAAGTAGAAGAAGGAGAAGGAGAAGGTGAAGTCTGGAGGGTGAATCAGAAGAAGTAGAAGAAGGAGAAGGAGAAGGTGAAGTCTGGAGGGTGAATCAGAAGAAGTAGAAGAAGGAGAAGGAGAAGGTGAAGTCTGGAGGGTGAATCAGAAGAAGCAGAAGAAGGAGAAGGAGAAGGTGAAGTCTGGAGGGAGAAGCAGAAGTAGTAGAAGAAGGAGAAGGAGTAGGTGAAGTCTGGAGGGTGAATCAGAAGAAGTGGAAGAAGGAGAAGGAGAAGGTGAAGTCTGGAGGGTGAATCAGAAGAAGTAGAAGAAGGAGAAGGAGAAGGTGTAGTCTGGAGGGTGAATCAGAAGAAGTAGACGAAGGAGAAGGAGAAGGTGAAGTCTGGAGGGTGAATCAGAAGAAGCAGAAGAAGGAGAAGGAGAAGGTGAAGTCTGGAGGGTGAATCAGAAGAAGTAGAAGAAGGAGAAGGAGAAGGTGAAGTCTGGAGGGTGAATCAGAAGAAGCAGAAGAAGGAGAAGGAGAAGGTGAAGTCTGGAGGGTGAATCAGAAGAAGCAGAAGAAGGAGAAGGAGAAGGTGAAGTCTGGAGGGTGAATCAGAAGAAGCAGAAGAAGGAGAAGGAGAAGGTGAAGTCTGGAGGGTGAATCAGAAGAAGCAGAAGAAGTAGAAGGAGAAGGTGAAGTCTGGAGGGTGAATCAGAAGAAGTAGAAGAAGGAGAAGGAGAAGGTGAAGTCTGGAGGGTGAATCAGAAGAAGCAGAAGAAGGAGAAGGAGAAGGTGAAGTCAGGAGGGTGAATCAGAAGAAGCAGAAGAAGGAGAAGGAGATGGTGAAGTCTGGAGGGTGAATCAGAAGAAGCAGAAGAAGGAGAAGGAGAAGGTGAAGTCTGGAGGTTGAATCAGAAGAAGCAGAAGAAGGAGAAGGAGAAGGTGAAGTCTGGAGGGTGAATCAGAAGCAGAAGAAGGAGAAGGAGAAGGTGAAGTCTGGAGGGTGAATCAGAAGAAGCAGAAGAAGTAGAAGGAGAAGGTGAAGTCTGGAGGGTGAATCAGAAGAAGTAGAAGAAGGAGAAGGAGAAGGTGAAGTCTGGAGGGTGAATCAGAAGAAGCAGAAGAAGGAGAAGGAGAAGGTGAAGTCAGGAGGGTGAATCAGAAGAAGCAGAAGAAGGAGAAGGAGAAGGTGAAGTCTGGAGGGTGAATCAGAAGAAGCAGAAGAAGGAGAAGGAGAAGGTGAAGTCTGGAGGGTGAATCAGAAGAAGCAGAAGAAGGAGAAGGAGAAGATGAAGTCTGGAGGGTGAATCAGAAGAAGTAGAAAAAGGAGAAGGAGAAGTTGAGGTCTGGAGGGTGAATCAGAAGAAGCAGAAGAAGGAGAAGGAGAAGGTGAAGTCTGGAGGGTGAATCAGAAGAAGCAGAAGAAGGAGAAGGAGAAGGTGAAGTCTGGAGGGTGAATCAGAAGAAGCAGAAGAAGGAGAAGGAGAAGATGAAGTCTGGAGGGTGAATCAGAAGAAGTAGAAAAAGGAGAAGGAGAAGGTGAGGTCTGGAGGGTGAATCAGAAGAAGCAGAAGAAGGAGAAGGAGAAGGTGAAGTCTGGAGGGTGAATCAGAAGAAGCAGAAGAAGGAGAAGGAGAAGGTGAAGTCTGGAGGGTGAATCAGAAGAAGCAGAAGAAGGAGAAGGAGATGGTGAAGTCAGGAGGGTGAATCAGAAGAAGCAGAAGAAGGAGAAGGAGATGGTGAAGTCAGGAGGGTGAATCAGAAGAAGCAGAAGAAGGAGAAGGAGAAGGTGAAGTCTGGAGGGTGAATCAGAAGAAGTAGAAGAAGGAGAAGGAGAAGGTGAAGTCTGGAGGGTGAATCAGAAGAAGCAGAAGAAGGAGAAGTAGAAGGTGAAGTCTGGAGGGAGAAGCAGAAGTAGTAGAAGAAGGAGAAGGAGAAGGTGAAGTCTGGAGGGTTAATCAGAAGAAGTAGAAGAAGGAGAAGGAGAAGGTGAAGTCTGGAGGGTGAATCAGAAGAAGTAGAAGAAGGAGAAGGAGAAGGTGTAGTCTGGAGGGTGAATCAGAAGAAGTAGACGAAGGAGAAGGAGAAGGTGAAGTCTGGAGGGTGAATCAGAAGAAGCAGAAGAAGGAGAAGGAGAAGGTGAAGTCTGGAGGGTGAATCAGAAGAAGTAGAAGAAGGAGAAGGAGAAGGTGAATTCTGGAGGGTGAATCAGAAGAAGCAGAAGAAGGAGAAGGAGAAGGTGAAGTCTGGAGGGTGAATCAGAAGAAGCAGAAGAAGGAGAAGGAGAAGGTGAAGTCTGGAGGGTGAATCAGAAGAAGCAGAAGAAGGAGAAGGAGAAGGTGAAGTCTGGAGGGTGAATCAGAAGAAGCAGAAGAAGTAGAAGGAGAAGGTGAAGTCTGGAGGGTGAATCAGAAGAAGTAGAAGAAGGAGAAGGAGAAGGTGAAGTCTGGAGGGTGAATCAGAAGAAGCAGAAGAAGGAGAAGGAGAAGGTGAAGTCAGGAGGGTGAATCAGAAGAAGCAGAAGAAGGAGAAGGAGATGGTGAAGTCTGGAGGGTGAATCAGAAGAAGCAGAAGAAGGAGAAGGAGAAGGTGAAGTCTGGAGGTTGAATCAGAAGAAGCAGAAGAAGGAGAAGGAGAAGGTGAAGTCTGGAGGGTGAATCAGAAGCAGAAGAAGGAGAAGGAGAAGGTGAAGTCTGGAGGGTGAATCAGAAGAAGCAGAAGAAGTAGAAGGAGAAGGTGAAGTCTGGAGGGTGAATCAAAAGAAGTAGAAGAAGGAGAAGGAGAAGGTGAAGTCTGGAGGGTGAATCAGAAGAAGCAGAAGAAGGAGAAGGAGAAGGTGAAGTCAGGAGGGTGAATCAGAAGAAGCAGAAGAAGGAGAAGGAGAAGGTGAAGTCTGGAGGGTGAATCAGAAGAAGCAGAAGAAGGAGAAGGAGAAGGTGAAGTCTGGAGGGTGAATCAGAAGAAGCAGAAGAAGGAGAAGGAGAAGATGAAGTCTGGAGGGTGAATCAGAAGAAGTAGAAAAAGGAGAAGGAGAAGGTGAGGTCTGGAGGGTTAATCAGAAGAAGCAGAAGAAGGAGAAGGAGAAGGTGAAGTCTGGAGGGTGAATCAGAAGAAGCAGAAGAAGGAGAAGGAGAAGGTGAAGTCTGGAGGGTGAATCAGAAGAAGCAGAAGAAGGAGAAGGAGAAGATGAAGTCTGGAGGGTGAATCAGAAGAAGTAGAAAAAGGAGAAGGAGAAGGTGAGGTCTGGAGGGTGAATCAGAAGAAGCAGAAGAAGGAGAAGGAGAAGGTGAAGTCTGGAGGGTGAATCAGAAGAAGCAGAAGAAGGAGAAGGAGAAGGTGAAGTCTGGAGGGTGAATCAGAAGAAGCAGAAGAAGGAGAAGGAGATGGTGAAGTCAGGAGGGTGAATCAGAAGAAGCAGAAGAAGGAGAAGGAGAAGGTGAAGTTAGGAGAGTGAATCAGAAGAAGCAGAAGAAGGAGAAGGAGAAGGTGAAGTCAGGGCGGTGAAGCAGAAGAAGTAGAAGAAGGAGAAGGAGAAGGTGAAGTCAGGAGGATGAAGCAGAAGAAGCAGAAGAAGGAGAAGGAGAAGGTGAAGTCTGGAGGGCGCAGAGAAGAAGCAGAAGAAGGAGAAGGAGAAGGTGAAGTCTGGAGGGTGAAGCAGAAGAAGCAGAAGAAGGAGAAGGAGAAGGTGAAGTCTGGAGGGTGAAGCAGAAGAAGCAGAAGAAGGAGAAGGAGAAGGTTAAATCTGGAGGGCGAAGCAGAAGAAGCAGAAGAAGGAGAAGGAGAAGGTGAAGTCTGGAGGGTGAAGCAGTAGAAGCAGAAGAAGGAGAAGGAGAAGGTGAAGTATTGAGGGTGAATCAGAAGAAGTAGAAGAAGGAGAAGGAGAAGGTGAAGTCAAGAGGGTGAAGCAGAAGAAGCAGAAGAAGGAGAAGGAGAAGGTGAAGTCTGGAGGGTGAAGCAGAAGAAGCAGAAGAAGGAGAAGGAGAAGGTGAAGTCTGGAGGGTGAAGCAGAAGAAGCAGAAGAAGGAGAAGGAGAAGGTGAAGCCAGGAGGGTGAATCAGAAGAAGTAGAAGAAGGAGAAGGAGAAGGTGAAGTCTGGAGGGTGAATCAGAAGAAGTAGAAGAAGGAGAAGGAGAAGGTGAAGTCTGGAGGGTGAATCAGAAGAAGTAGAAGAAGGAGAAGGAGAAGGTGAAGTCTGGAGGGTGAATCAGAAGAAGCAGAAGAAGGAGAAGGAGAAGGTGAAGTCTGGAGGGAGAAGCAGAAGTAGTAGAAGAAGCAGAAGGAGAAGGTGAAGTCTGGAGGGTGAATCAGAAGAAGTAGAAGAAGGAGAAGGAGAAGGTGAAGTCTGGAGGGTGAATCAGAAGAAGTAGAAGAAGGAGAAGGAGAAGGTGTAGTCTGGAGGGTGAATCAGAAGAAGTAGACGAAGGAGAAGGAGATGGTGAAGTCTGGAGGGTGAATCAGAAGAAGCAGAAGAAGGAGAAGGAGAAGGTGAAGTCTGGAGGGTGAATCAGAAGAAGTAGAAGAAGGAGAAGGAGAAGGTGAATTCTGGAGGGTGAATCAGAAGAAGCAGAAGAAGGAGAAGGAGAAGGTGAAGTCTGGAGGGTGAATCAGAAGAAGCAGAAGAAGGAGAAGGAGAAGGTGAAGTCTGGAGGGTGAATCAGAAGAAGCAGAAGAAGGAGAAGGAGAAGGTGAAGTCTGGAGGGTGAATCAGAAGAAGCAGAAGAAGTAGAAGGAGAAGGTGAAGTCTGGAGGGTGAATCAGAAGAAGTAGAAGAAGGAGAAGGAGAAGGTGAAGTCTGGAGGGTGAATCAGAAGAAGCAGAAGAAGGAGAAGGAGAAGGTGAAGTCAGGAGGGTGAATCAGAAGAAGCAGAAGAATGAGAAGGAGATGGTGAAGTCTGGAGGGTGAATCAGAAGAAGCAGAAGAAGGAGAAGGAGAAGGTGAAGTCTGGAGGTTGAATCAGAAGAAGCAGAAGAAGGAGAAGGAGAAGGTGAAGTCTGGAGGGTGAATCAGAAGCAGAAGAAGGAGAAGGAGAAGGTGAAGTCTGGAGGGTGAATCAGAAGAAGCAGAAGAAGTAGAAGGAGAAGGTGAAGTCTGGAGGGTGAATCAGAAGAAGTAGAAGAAGAAGAAGGAGAAGGTGAAGTCTGGAGGGTGAATCAGAAGAAGCAGAAGAAGGAGAAGGAGAAGGTGAAGTCAGGAGGGTGAATCAGAAGAAGCAGAAGAAGGAGAAGGAGAAGGTGAAGTCTGGAGGGTGAATCAGAAGAAGCAGAAGAAGGAGAAGGAGAAGGTGAAGACTGGAGGGTGAATCAGAAGAAGTGGAAGAAGGAGAAGGAGAAGGTGAAGTCTGGAGGGTGAATCAGATGAAGAAGAAGAAGGAGAAGGAGAAGGCGAAGTCTGGAGGGTGAATCAGAAGAAGCAGAAGAAGGAGAAGGAGAAGGTGAAGTCTGGAGGGCGAATCAGAAGAAGCAGAAGAAGGAGAAGCAGAAGATGAAGTCTGGAGGGTGAATCAGAAGAAGTAGAAGAAGGAGAAGGAGAAGGTGAGGTCTGGAGGGTGAATCAGAAGAAGCAGAAGGAGAAGGAGAAGGTGAAGTCTGAAGGGTGAATCAGAAGAAGCAGAAGAAGGAGAAGGATAAGGTGAAGTCTGGAGGGTGAATCAGAAGAAGCAGAAGAAGTAGAAGGAGAAGGTGAAGTCTGGAGGGTGAATCAGAAGAAGTAGAAGAAGCAGAAGGAGAAGGTGAAGTCTGGAGGGTGAATCAGAAGAAGCAGAAGAAGGAGAATGAGAAGGTGAAGTCTGGAGGGTGAATCAGAAGAAGCAGAAGAAGGAGAAGGAGAACGTGAAGTCTGGAGGGTGAATCAGAAGAAGCAGAAGAAGGAGAAGGAGAAGGTGAAGTCTGGAGGGTGAATCAGAAGAAGCAGAAGAAGTAGAAGGAGAAGGTGCAGTCTGGAGGGTGAATCAGAAGAAGTAGAAGAAGGAGAAGGAGAAGGTGAAGTCTGGAGGGTGAATCAGAAGAAGCACAAGAAGGAGAAGGAGAAGGTGAAGTCAGGAGGGTGAATCAGAAGAAGCAGAAGAAGGAGAAGGAGAAGGAGAAGGAGAAGTCTGGCGGGTGAATCAGAAGAAGCAGAAGTAGGAGAAGGAGAAGGTTAAGACTGGAGGGTGAATCAGAAGAAGTAGAAGAAGGAGAAGGAGAAGGTGAAGTCTGGAGGGTGAATCAGAAGAAATAGAAGAAGGAGAAGGAGAAGGCGAAGTCTGGAGGGTGAATCAGAAGAAGCAGAAGAAGGAGAAGGAGAAGGTGAAGTCTGGAGGGTGAATCAGAAGAAGCAGAAGAAGGAGAAGGAGAAGGTGAAGTCTGGAGGGTGAATCAGAAGAAGCAGAAGAAGGAGAAGGAGAAGGAGAAGGAGAAGTATGGAGGGTGAATCAGAAGAAGCAGTAGAAGGAGAAGGAGAAGATGAAGTCTGGAGGGTGAATCAGAAGAAGTAGAAGAAGGAAAAGGAGAAGGTGAGGTCTGGAGGGTGAATCAGAAGAAGCAGAAGAAGGAGAAGGAGAAGGTGAAGTTGAAGGGTGAATCAGAAGAAGCAGAAGAAGGAGAAGGAGAAGGTGAAGTCTGGAGGGTGAATCAGAAGAAGCAGAAGAAGGAGAAGGAGAAGGTGAAGTCTGGAGGGTGAATCAGAAGAAGCAGAAGAAGGAGAAGGAGATGGTGAAGTCTGGAGGGTGAATCAGAAGAAGTAGAAGAAGGAGAAGGAGAAGGTGAAGTTAGGAGGGTGAATCAGAAGAATTGGAAGAAGGAGAAGGAGAAGGTGATGTCATGTTGTTTGAATCAGAAGAAGCAGAAGATAGAGAAGGAGAAGGTGAAGTCTGGAGGGTGAATCAGAAGAAGTAGAAGAAGGAGAAGAAGAAGGTGAAGTCAGGAGGGTGAAGCAGAAGAAGCAGAAGAAGGAGAAGGAGAAGGTGAAGTCTGGAGGGTGAAGCAGAAGAAGCAGAAGAAGGAGAAGGAGAAGGTGAAGTCTGGAGGGCGAAGCAGAAGAAGCAGAAGAAGGAGAAGGAGAAGGTGAAGTCTGGAGGGTGAAGCAGAAGAAGCAGAAGAAGGAGAAGGAGAAGCTGAAGTCTGGAGGGTGAATCAGAAGAAGTAGAAGACGGAGAAGGAGAAGGTGAAGTCAGGAGGGTGAAGCAGAAGAAGCAGAAGAAGGAGAAGGAGAAGGTGAAGTCTGGAGGGTGAAGCAGAAGAAGCAGAAGAAGGAGAAGGAGAAGGTGAAGTCTGGAGGGTGAAGCAGAAGAAGCAGAAGAAGGAGAAGGAGAAGCTGGAGTCAGGAGGGTGAATCAGAAGAAGAAGAAGAAGGAGAAGGAGCAGGTGAAGTCAGGAGGGTGAAGCAGAAGAAGCAGAAGAAGGAGAAGGAGAAGGTGAAGTCTGGAGGGTGAATCAGAAGAAGCAGATGAAGGAGAAGGAGAAGGTGATATCAGGAGGGTGAATCAGAAGAAGCAGAAGAAAGAGAAGGAGAAGGTGAAGTTAGGAGGGTGAATCAGAAGAAGCAGAAGAAGGAGAAGGAGAAGGTGAAGTCAGGGGGGTGAAGCAGAAGAAGTAGAAGAAGGAGAAGGAGAAGGTGAAGTCAGGAGGGTGAAGCAGAAGAAGCAGAAGAAGGAGAAGGAGAAGGTGAAGTCTGGAGGGCGCAGCAGAAGAAGCAGAAGAAGAAGGAGAAGGTGAAGTCCGGAGGGTGAAGCAGAAGAAGCAGAAGAAGGAGAAGGAGAAGGTGAAGTCTGGAGGGTGAATCAGAAGAAGTAGAAGAAGGAGAAGGAGAAGGTGAAGTCAGGAGGGTGAAGCAGAAGAAGCAGAAGAAGGAGAAGGAGAAGGTGAAGTCTGGAGGGTGAAGCAGAAGAAGCAGAAGAAGGAGAAGGAGAAGGTGAAGTCTGGAGGGTGAAGCAGAAGAAGCAGAAGAAGGAGAAGGAGAAGGTGAAGTCTGGAGGGTGAAGCAGAAGAAGCAGAAGAAGGAGAAGGAGGAGCTGAAGTCTGGAGGGTGAATCAGAAGAAGTAGAAGACGGAGAAGGAGAAGGTGAAGTCAGGAGGGTGAAGCAGAAGAAGCAGAAGAAGGAGAAGGAGAAGGTGAAGTCTGGAGGGTGAAGCAGAAGAAGCAGAAGAAGGAGAAGGAGAAGGTGAAGTCTGGAGGGTGAAGCAGAAGAAGCAGAAGAAGGAGAAGGAGAAGCTGGAGTCAGGAGGGTGAATCAGAAGAAGTAGAAGAAGGAGAAGGAGAAGGTGCAGTCTGGAGGGTGAATCAGAAGAAGTAGAAGAAGGAGATGGAGAAGGTGAAGTCTGGAGGGTGAATCAGAAGAAGTAGAAGAAGGAGAAGGAGAAGGTGAAGTCTGGAGGGTGAATCAGAAGAAGCAGAAGAAGGAGAAAGAGAAGGTGAAGTCTGGAGGGAGAAGCAGAAGAAGTAGACGAAGGAGAAGTAGAAGGTGAAGTCTGGAGGGTGAAGCAGAAGAAGCAGAAGAAGGAGAAGGAGAAGGTGAAGTCTGGAGGGTGAATCAGAAGAAGTAGAAGAAGGAGAAGGAGAAGGTGAAGTCTGGAGGGTGAATCAGAAGAAGCAGAAGAAGGAGAAGGAGAAGGTGAAGTCTGGAGGGTGAATCAGAAGAAGCAGAAGAAGGAGAAGGAGAAGGTGAAGTCTGGAGGGTGAATCAGAAGAAGCAGAAGAAGGAGAAGGAGAAGATGAAGTCTGGAGGGTGAATCAGAAGAAGCAGAAGTAGTAGAAGGAGAAGGTGAAGTCTGGAGGGTGAATCAGAAGAAGTAGAAGAAGGAGAAGGAGAAGGTGAAGTCAGGAGGGTGAATCAGAAGAAGCAGAAGAAGGAGAAGGAGAAGGTGAAGTCAGGAGGGTGAATCAGAAGAAGCAGAAGAAGGAGAAGGAGAAGATGAAGTCTGGAGGGTGAAGCAAAAGAAGCAGAAGAAGGAGAAGGAGAAGGTGAAGACTGGAGGGTGAATCAGAAGAAGTAGAAGAAGGAGAAGGAGAAGGTGAAGTCTGGAGGGTGAACCAGAAGAAGTAGAAGAAGGAGAAGGAGAAGGTGAAGTCTGGAGGGTGAATCAGAAGAAGCAGAAGAAGGAGAAGGAGAAGGTGAAGTCTGGAGGGTGAATCAGAAGAAGCAGAAGAAGGAGAAGGAGAAGATGAAGTCTGGAGGGTGAATCAGAAGAAGTAGAAAAAGGAGAAGGAGAAGGTGAGGTCTGGAGGGTGAATCAGAAGAAGCAGAAGAAGGAGAAGGAGAAGGTGAAGTCTGGAGGGTGAATCAGAAGAAGCAGAAGAAGGAGAAGGAGAAGGTGAAGTCTGGAGGGTGAATCAGAAGAAGCAGAAGAAGGAGAAGGAGATGGTGAAGTCAGGAGGGTGAATCAGAAGAAGCAGAAGAAGGAGAAGGAGAAGGTGAAGTTAGGAGGGTGAATCAGAAGAAGCAGAAGAAGGAGAAGGAGAAGGTGAAGTCAGGGCGGTGAAGCAGAAGAAGTAGAAGAAGGAGAAGGAGAAGGTGAAGTCAGGAGGATGAAGCAGAAGAAGCAGAAGAAGGAGAAGGAGAAGGTGAAGTCTGGAGGGCGCAGAGAAGAAGCAGAAGAAGGAGAAGGAGAAGGTGATGTCTGGAGGGTGAAGCAGAAGAAGCAGAAGAAGGAGAAGGAGAAGGGGAAGTCTGGAGGGTGAAGCAGAAGAAGCAGAAGAAGGAGAAGGAGAAGGTGAAGTCTGGAGGGTGAAGCAGAAGAAGCAGAAGAAGGAGAAGGAGAAGGTGAAGTCTGGAGGGCGAAGCAGAAGAAGCAGAAGAAGGAGAAGGAGAAGGTGAAGTCTGGAGGGTGAAGCAGTAGAAGCAGAAGAAGGAGAAGGAGAAGGTGAAGTATTGAGGGTGAATCAGAAGAAGTTGAAGAAGGAGAAGGAGAAGGTGAAGTCAAGAGGGTGAAGCAGAAGAAGCAGAAGAAGGAGAAGGAGAAGGTGAAGTCTGGAGGGTGAAGCAGAAGAAGCAGATGAAGGAGAAGGAGAAGGTGAAGTCTGGAGGGTGAAGCAGAAGAAGCAGAAGAAGGAGAAGGAGAAGGTGAAGCCAGGAGGGTGAATCAGAAGAAGTAGAAGAAGGAGAAGGAGAAGGTGAAGTCTGGAGGGTGAATCAGAAGAAGTAGAAGAAGGAGAAGGAGAAGGTGAAGTCTGGAGGGTGAATCAGAAGAAGTAGAAGAAGGAGAAGGAGAAGGTGAAGTCTGGAGGGTGAATCAGAAGAAGCAGAAGAAGGAGAAGGAGAAGGTGAAGTCTGGAGGGAGAAGCAGAAGTAGTAGAAGAAGGAGAAGGAGTAGGTGAAGTCTGGAGGGTGAATCAGAAGAAGTAGAAGAAGGAGAAGGAGAAGGTGAAGTCTGGAGGGTGAATCAGAAGAAGTAGAAGAAGGAGAAGGAGAAGGTGTAGTCTGGAGGGTGAATCAGAAAAAGTAGACGAAGGAGAAGGAGAAGGTGAAGTCTGGAGGGTGAATCAGAAGAAGCAGAAGAAGGAGAAGGAGAAGGTGAAGTCTGGAGGGTGAATCAGAAGAAGTAGAAGAAGGAGAAGGAGAAGGTGAATTTTGGAGGGTGAATCAGAAGAAGCAGAAGAAGGAGAAGGAGAAGGTGAAGTCTGGAGGGTGAATCAGAAGAAGCAGAAGAAGGAGAAGGAGAAGGTGAAGTCTGGAGGGTGAATCAGAAGAAGCAGAAGAAGGAGAAGGAGAAGGTGAAGTCTGGAGGGTGAATCAGAAGAAGCAGAAGAAGTAGAAGGAGAAGGTGAAGTCTGGAGGGTGAATCAGAAGAAGTAGAAGAATGAGAAGGAGAAGGTGAAGTCTGGAGGGTGAATCAGAAGAAGCAGAAGAAGGAGAAGGAGAAGGTGAAGTCAGGAGGGTGAATCAGAAGAAGCAGAAGAAGGAGAAGGAGATGGTGAAGTCTGGAGGGTGAATCAGAAGAAGCAGAAGAAGGAGAAGGAGAAGGTGAAGTCTGGAGGTTGAATCAGAAGAAGCAGAAGAAGGAGAAGGAGAAGGTGAAGTCTGGAGGGTGAATCAGAAGCAGAAGAAGGAGAAGGAGAAGGTGAAGTCTGGAGGGTGAATCAGAAGAAGCAGAAGAAGTAGAAGGAGAAGGTGAAGTCTGGAGGGTGAATCAGAAGAAGTAGAAGAAGGAGAAGGAGAAGGTGAAGTCTGGAGGGTGAATCAGAAGAAGCAGAAGAAGGAGAAGGAGAAGGTGAAGTCAGGAGGGTGAATCAGAAGAAGCAGAAGAAGGAGAAGGAGAAGGTGAAGTCTGGAGGGTGAATCAGAAGAAGCAGAAGAAGGAGAAGGAGAAGGTGAAGTCTGGAGGGTGAATCAGAAGAAGCAGAAGAAGGAGAAGGAGAAGATGAAGTCTGGAGGGTGAATCAGAAGAAGTAGAAAAAGGAGAAGGAGAAGGTGAGGTCTGGAGGGTGAATCAGAAGAAGCAGAAGAAGGAGAAGGAGAAGGTGAAGTCTGGAGGGTGAATCAGAAGAAGCAGAAGAAGGAGAAGGAGAAGGTGAAGTCTGGAGGGTGAATCAGAAGAAGCAGAAGAAGGAGAAGGAGAAGATGAAGTCTGGAGGGTGAATCAGAAGAAGGAGAAAAAGTAGAAGGAGAAGGTGAGGTCTGGAGGGTGAATCAGAAGAAGCAGAAGAAGGAGAAGGAGAAGGTGAAGTCTGGAGGGTGAATCAGAAGAAGCAGAAGAAGGAGAAGGAGAAGGTGAAGTCTGGAGGGTGAATCAGAAGAAGCAGAAGAAGGAGAAGGAGATGGTGAAGTCAGGAGGGTGAATCAGAAGAAGCAGAAGAAGGAGAAGGAGATGGTGAAGTCAGGAGGGTGAATCAGAAGAAGCAGAAGAAGGAGAACGAGAAGGTGAAGTCTGGAGGGTGAATCAGAAGAAGTAGAAGAAGGAGAAGGAGAAGGTGAAGTCTGGAGGGTGAATCAGAAGAAGCAGAAGAAGGAGAAGGAGAAGGTGAAGTCTGGAGGGAGAAGCAGAAGTAGTAGAAGAAGGAGAAGGAGAAGGTGAAGTCTGGAGGGTTAATCAGAAGAAGTAGAAGAAGGAGAAGGAGAAGGTGAAGTCTGGAGGATGAATAAGAAGAAGTAGAAGAAGGAGAAGGAGAAGGTGTAGTCTGGAGGGTGAATCAGAAGAAGTAGACGAAGGAGAAGGAGAAGGTGAAGTCTGGAGGGTGAATCAGAAGAAGCAGAAGAAGGAGAAGGAGAAGGTGAAGTCTGGAGGGTGAATCAGAAGAAGTAGAAGAAGGAGAAGGAGAAGGTGAATTCTGGAGGGTGAATCAGAAGAAGCAGAAGAAGGAGAAGGAGAAGGTGAAGTCTGGAGGGTGAATCAGAAGAAGCAGAAGAAGGAGAAGGAGAAGGTTAAGTCTGGAGGGTGAATCAGAAGAAGCAGAAGAAGGAGAAGGAGAAGGTGAAGTCTGGAGGGTGAATCAGAAGAAGCAGAAGAAGTAGAAGGAGAAGGTGAAGTCTGGAGGGTGAATCAGAAGAAGTAGAAGAAGGAGAAGGAGAAGGTGAAGTCTGGAGGGTGAATCAGAAGAAGCAGAAGAAGGAGAAGGAGAAGGTGAAGTCAGGAGGGTGAATCAGAAGAAGCAGAAGAAGGAGAAGGAGATGGTGAAGTCTGGAGGGTGAATCAGAAGAAGCAGAAGAAGGAGAAGGAGAAGGTGAAGTCTGGAGGTTGAATCAGAAGAAGCAGAAGAAGGAGAAGGAGAAGGTGAAGTCTGGAGGGTGAATCAGAAGCAGAAGAAGGAGAAGGAGAAGGTGAAGTCTGGAGGGTGAATCAGAAGAAGCAGAAGAAGTAGAAGGAGAAGGTGAAGTCTGGAGGGTGAATCAGAAGAAGTAGAAGAAGGAGAAGGAGAAGGTGAAGTCTGGAGGGTGAATCAGAAGAAGCAGAAGAAGGAGAAGGAGACGGTGAAGTCAGGAGGGTGAATCAGAAGAAGCAGAAGAAGGAGAAGGAGAAGGTGAAGTCTGGAGGGTGAATCAGAAGAAGCAGAAGAAGGAGAAGGAGAAGGTGAAGTCTGGAGGGTGAATCAGAAGAAGCAGAAGAAGGAGAAGGAGAAGATGAAGTCTGGAGGGTGAATCAGAAGAAGTAGAAAAAGGAGAAGGAGAAGGTGAGGTCTGGAGGGTGAATCAGAAGAAGCAGAAGAAGGAGAAGGAGAAGGTGAAGTCTGGAGGGTGAATCAGAAGAAGCAGAAGAAGGAGAAGGAGAAGGTGAAGTCTGGAGGGTGAATCAGAAGAAGCAGAAGAAGGAGAAGGAGAAGATGAAGTCTGGAGGGTGAATCAGAAGAAGTAGAAAAAGGAGAAGGAGAAGGTGAGGTCTGGAGGGTGAATCAGAAGAAGCAGAAGAAGGAGAAGGAGAAGGTGAAGTCTGGAGGGTGAATCAGAAGAAGCAGAAGAAGGAGAAGGAGAAGGTGAAGTCTGGAGGGTGAATCAGAAGAAGCAGAAGAAGGAGAAGGAGATGGTGAAGTCAGGAGGGTGAATCAGAAGAAGCAGAAGAAGGAGAAGGAGAAGGTGAAGTCAGGGCGGTGAAGCAGAAGAAGTAGAAGAAGGAGAAGGAGAAGGTGAAGTCAGGAGGATGAAGCAGAAGAAGCAGAAGAAGGAGAAGGAGAAGGTGAAGTCTGGAGGGCGCAGAGAAGAAGCAGAAGAAGGAGAAGGAGAAGGTGAAGTCTGGAGGGTGAAGCAGAAGAAGCAGAAGAAGGAGAAGGAGAAGGTGAAGTCTGGAGGGTGAAGCAGAAGAAGCAGAAGAAGGAGAAGGAGAAGGTGAAGTCTGGGGGGAGAAGCAGAAGAAGCAGAAGAAGGAGAAGGAGAAGGTGAAGTCTGGAGGGTGAAGCAGTAGAAGCAGAAGAAGGAGAAGGAGAAGGTGAAGTATTGAGGGTGAATCAGAAGAAGTAGAAGAAGGAGAAGGAGAAGGTGAAGTCAAGAGGGTGAAGCAGAAGAAGCAGAAGAAGGAGAAGGAGAAGGTGAAGTCTGGAGGGTGAAGCAGAAGAAGCAGAAGAAGGAGAAGGAGAAGGTGAAGTCTGGAGGGTGAAGCAGAAGAAGCAGAAGAAGGAGAAGGAGAAGGTGAAGCCAGGAGGGTGAATCAGAAGAAGTAGAAGAAGGAGAAGGAGAAGGTGAAGTCTGGAGGGTGAATCAGAAGAAGTAGAAGAAGGAGAAGGAGAAGGTGAAGTCTGGAGGGTGAATCAGAAGAAGTAGAAGAAGGAGAAGGAGAAGGTGAAGTCTGGAGGGTGAATCAGAAGAAGCAGAAGAAGGAGAAGGAGAAGATGAAGTCTGGAGGGAGAAGCAGAAGTAGTAGAAGAAGCAGAAGGAGAAGGTGAAGTCTGGAGGGTGAATCAGAAGAAGTAGAAGAAGGAGAAGGAGAAGGTGAAGTCTGGAGGGTGAATCAGAAGAAGTAGAAGAAGGAGAAGGAGAAGGTGTAGTCTGGAGGGTGAATCAGAAGAAGTAGACGAAGGAGAAGGAGAAGGTGAAGTCTGGAGGGTGAATCAGAAGAAGCAGAAGAAGGAGAAGGAGAAGGTGAAGTCTGGAGGGTGAATCAGAAGAAGTAGAAGAAGGAGAAGGAGAAGGTGAATTCTGGAGGGTGAATCAGAAGAAGCAGAAGAAGGAGAAGGAGAAGGTGAAGTCTGGAGGGTGAATCAGAAGAAGCAGAAGAAGGAGAAGGAGAAGGTGAAGTCTGGAGGGTGAATCAGAAGAAGCAGAAGAAGGAGAAGGAGAAGGTGAAGTCTGGAGGGTGAATCAGAAGAAGCAGAAGAAGGAGAAGGAGAAGGTGAAGTCTGGAGGGTGAATCAGAAGAAGCAGAAGAAGTAGAAGGAGAAGGTGAAGTCTGGAGGGTGAATCAGAAGAAGTAGAAGAATGAGAAGGAGAAGGTGAAGTCTGGAGGGTGAATCAGAAGAAGCAGAAGAAGGAGAAGGAGAAGGTGAAGTCAGGAGGGTGAATCAGAAGAAGCAGAAGAAGGAGAAGGAGATGGTGAAGTCTGGAGGGTGAATCAGAAGAAGCAGAAGAAGGAGAAGGAGAAGGTGAAGTCTGGAGGTTGAATCAGAAGAAGCAGAAGAAGGAGAAGGAGAAGGTGAAGTCTGGAGGGTGAATCAGAAGCAGAAGAAGGAGAAGGAGAAGGTGAAGTCTGGAGGGTGAATCAGAAGAAGCAGAAGAAGTAGAAGGAGAAGGTGAAGTCTGGAGGGTGAATCAGAAGAAGTAGAAGAAGGAGAAGGAGAAGGTGAAGTCTGGAGGGTGAATCAGAAGAAGCAGAAGAAGGAGAAGGAGAAGGTGAAGTCAGGAGGGTGAATCAGAAGAAGCAGAAGAAGGAGAAGGAGAAGGTGAAGTCTGGAGGGTGAATCAGAAGAAGCAGAAGAAGGAGAAGGAGAAGGTGAAGTCTGGAGGGTGAATCAGAAGAAGCAGAAGAAGGAGAAGGAGAAGATGAAGTCTGGAGGGTGAATCAGAAGAAGTAGAAAAAGGAGAAGGAGAAGGTGAGGTCTGGAGGGTGAATCAGAAGAAGCAGAAGAAGGAGAAGGAGAAGGTGAAGTCTGGAGGGTGAATCAGAAGAAGCAGAAGAAGGAGAAGGAGAAGGTGAAGTCTGGAGGGTGAATCAGAAGAAGCAGAAGAAGGAGAAGGAGAAGATGAAGTCTGGAGGGTGAATCAGAAGAAGGAGAAAAAGTAGAAGGAGAAGGTGAGGTCTGGAGGGTGAATCAGAAGAAGCAGAAGAAGGAGAAGGAGAAGGTGAAGTCTGGAGGGTGAATCAGAAGAAGCAGAAGAAGGAGAAGGAGAAGGTGAAGTCTGGAGGGTAAATCAGAAGAAGCAGAAGAAGGAGAAGGAGATGGTGAAGTCAGGAGGGTGAATCAGAAGAAGCAGAAGAAGGAGAAGGAGATGGTGAAGTCAGGAGGGTGAATCAGAAGAAGCAGAAGAAGGAGAAGGAGAAGGTGAAGTCTGGAGGCTGAATCAGAAGAAGTAGAAGAAGGAGAAGGAGAAGGTGAAGTCTGGAGGGTGAATCAGAAGAAGCAGAAGAAGGAGAAGGAGAAGGTGAAGTCTGGAGGGAGAAGCAGAAGTAGTAGAAGAAGGAGAAGGAGAAGGTGAAGTCTGGAGGGTTAATCAGAAGAAGTAGAAGAAGGAGAAGGAGAAGGTGAAGTCTGGAGGGTGAATAAGAAGAAGTAGAAGAAGGAGAAGGAGAAGGTGTAGTCTGGAGGGTGAATCAGAAGAAGTAGACGAAGGAGAAGGAGAAGGTGAAGTCTGGAGGGTGAATCAGAAGAAGCAGAAGAAGGAGAAGGAGAAGGTGAAGTCTGGAGGGTGAATCAGAAGAAGTAGAAGAAGGAGAAGGAGAAGGTGAATTCTGGAGGGTGAATCAGAAGAAGCAGAAGAAGGAGAAGGAGAAGGTGAAGTCTGGAGGGTGAATCAGAAGAAGCAGAAGAAGGAGAAGGAGAAGGTGAAGTCTGGAGGGTGAATCAGAAGAAGCAGAAGAAGGAGAAGGAGAAGGTGAAGTCTGGAGGGTGAATCAGAAGAAGCAGAAGAAGTAGAAGGAGAAGGTGAAGTCTGGAGGGTGAATCAGAAGAAGTAGAAGAAGGAGAAGGAGAAGGTGAAGTCTGGAGGGTGAATCAGAAGAAGCAGAAGAAGGAGAAGGAGAAGGTGAAGTCAGGAGGGTGAATCAGAAGAAGCAGAAGAAGGAGAAGGAGATGGTGAAGTCTGGAGGGTGAATCAGAAGAAGCAGAAGAAGGAGAAGGAGAAGGTGAAGTCTGGAGGTTGAATCAGAAGAAGCAGAAGAAGGAGAAGGAGAAGGTGAAGTCTGGAGGGTGAATCAGAAGCAGAAGAAGGAGAAGGAGAAGGTGAAGTCTGGAGGGTGAATCAGAAGAAGCAGAAGAAGTAGAAGGAGAAGGTGAAGTCTGGAGGGTGAATCAGAAGAAGTAGAAGAAGGAGAAGGAGAAGGTGAAGTCTGGAGGGTGAATCAGAAGAAGCAGAAGAAGGAGAAGGAGAAGGTGAAGTCAGGAGGGTGAATCAGAAGAAGCAGAAGAAGGAGAAGGAGAAGGTGAAGTCTGGAGGGTGAATCAGAAGAAGCAGAAGAAGGAGAAGGAGAAGGTGAAGTCTGGAGGGTGAATCAGAAGAAGCAGAAGAAGGAGAAGGAGAAGATGAAGTCTGGAGGGTGAATCAGAAGAAGTAGAAAAAGGAGAAGGAGAAGGTGAGGTCTGGAGGGTGAATCAGAAGAAGCAGAAGAAGGAGAAGGAGAAGGTGAAGTCTGGAGGGTGAATCAGAAGAAGCAGAAGAAGGAGAAGGAGAAGGTGAAGTCTGGAGGGTGAATCAGAAGAAGCAGAAGAAGGAGAAGGAGAAGATGAAGTCTGGAGGGTGAATCAGAAGAAGTAGAAAAAGGAGAAGGAGAAGGTGAGGTCTGGAGGGTGAATCAGAAGAAGCAGAAGAAGGAGAAGGAGAAGGTGAAGTCTGGAGGGTGAATCAGAAGAAGCAGAAGAAGGAGAAGGAGAAGGTGAAGTCTGGAGGGTGAATCAGAAGAAGCAGAAGAAGGAGAAGGAGATGGTGAAGTCAGGAGGGTGAATCAGAAGAAGCAGAAGAAGGAGAAGGAGAAGGTGAAGTCAGGGCGGTGAAGCAGAAGAAGTAGAAGAAGGAGAAGGAGAAGGTGAAGTCAGGAGGATGAAGCAGAAGAAGCAGAAGAAGGAGAAGGAGAAGGTGAAGTCTGGAGGGCGCAGAGAAGAAGCAGAAGAAGGAGAAGGAGAAGGTGAAGTCTGGAGGGTGAAGCAGAAGAAGCAGAAGAAGGAGAAGGAGAAGGTGAAGTCTGGAGGGTGAAGCAGAAGAAGCAGAAGAAGGAGAAGGAGAAGGTGAAGTCTGGAGGGCGAAGCAGAAGAAGCAGAAGAAGGAGAAGGAGAAGGTGAAGTCTGGAGGGTGAAGCAGTAGAAGCAGAAGAAGGAGAAGGAGAAGGTGAAGTATTGAGGGTGAATCAGAAGAAGTAGAAGAAGGAGAAGGAGAAGGTGAAGTCAAGAGGGTGAAGCAGAAGAAGCAGAAGAAGGAGAAGGAGAAGGTGAAGTCTGGAGGGTGAAGCAGAAGAAGCAGAAGAAGGAGAAGGAGAAGGTGAAGTCTGGAGGGTGAAGCAGAAGAAGCAGAAGAAGGAGAAGGAGAAGGTGAAGCCAGGAGGGTGAATCAGAAGAAGTAGAAGAAGGAGAAGGAGAAGGTGAAGTCTGGAGGGTGAATCAGAAGAAGTAGAAGAAGGAGAAGGAGAAGGTGAAGTCTGGAGGGTGAATCAGAAGAAGTAGAAGAAGGAGAAGGAGAAGGTGAAGTCTGGAGGGTGAATCAGAAGAAGCAGAAGAAGGAGAAGGAGAAGATGAAGTCTGGAGGGAGAAGCAGAAGTAGTAGAAGAAGCAGAAGGAGAAGGTGAAGTCTGGAGGGTGAATCAGAAGAAGTAGAAGAAGGAGAAGGAGAAGGTGAAGTCTGGAGGGTGAATCAGAAGAAGTAGAAGAAGGAGAAGGAGAAGGTGTAGTCTGGAGGATGAATCAGAAGAAGTAGACGAAGGAGAAGGAGAAGGTGAAGTCTGGAGGGTGAATCAGAAGAAGCAGAAGAAGGAGAAGGAGAAGGTGAAGTCTGGAGGGTGAATCAGAAGAAGTAGAAGAAGGAGAAGGAGAAGGTGAATTCTGGAGGGTGAATCAGAAGAAGCAGAAGAAGGAGAAGGAGAAGGTGAAGTCTGGAGGGTGAATCAGAAGAAGCAGAAGAAGGAGAAGGAGAAGGTGAAGTCTGGAGGGTGAATCAGAAGAAGCAGAAGAAGGAGAAGGAGAAGGTGAAGTCTGGAGGGTGAATCAGAAGAAGCAGAAGAAGTAGAAGGAGAAGGTGAAGTCTGGAGGGTGAATCAGAAGAAGTAGAAGAAGGAGAAGGAGAAGGTGAAGTCTGGAGGGTGAATCAGAAGAAGCAGAAGAAGGAGAAGGAGAAGGTGAAGTCAGGAGGGTGAATCAGAAGAAGCAGAAGAATGAGAAGGAGATGGTGAAGTCTGGAGGGTGAATCAGAAGAAGCAGAAGAAGGAGAAGGAGAAGGTGAAGTCTGGAGGTTGAATCAGAAGAAGCAGAAGAAGGAGAAGGAGAAGGTGAAGTCTGGAGGGTGAATCAGAAGCAGAAGAAGGAGAAGGAGAAGGTGAAGTCTGGAGGGTGAATCAGAAGAAGCAGAAGAAGTAGAAGGAGAAGGTGAAGTCTGGAGGGTGAATCAGAAGAAGTAGAAGAAGGAGAAGGAGAAGGTGAAGTCTGGAGGGTGAATCAGAAGAAGCAGAAGAAGGAGAAGGAGAAGGTGAAGTCAGGAGGGTGAATCAGAAGAAGCAGAAGAAGGAGAAGGAGAAGGTGAAGTCTGGAGGGTGAATCAGAAGAAGCAGAAGAAGGAGAAGGAGAAGGTGAAGACTGGAGGGTGAATCAGAAGAAGTGGAAGAAGGAGAAGGAGAAGGTGAAGTCTGGAGGGTGAATCAGAAGAAGAAGAAGAAGGAGAAGGAGAAGGCGAAGTCTGGAGGGTGAATCAGAAGAAGCAGAAGAAGGAGAAGGAGAAGGTGAAGTCTGGAGGGCGAATCAGAAGAAGCAGAAGAAGGAGAAGCAGAAGATGAAGTCTGGAGGGTGAATCAGAAGAAGTAGAAGAAGGAGAAGGAGAAGGTGAGGTCTGGAGGGTGAATCAGAAGAAGCAGAAGGAGAAGGAGAAGGTGAAGTCTGAAGGGTGAATCAGAAGAAGCAGAAGAAGGAGAAGGAGAAGGTGAAGTCTGGAGGGTGAATCAGAAGAAGCAGAAGAAGTAGAAGGAGAAGGTGAAGTCTGGAGGGTGAATCAGAAGAAGTAGAAGAAGGAGAAGGAGAAGGTGAAGTCTGGAGGGTGAATCAGAAGAAGCAGAAGAAGGAGAATGAGAAGGTGAAGTCTGGAGGGTGAATCAGAAGAAGCAGAAGAAGGAGAAGGAGAACGTGAAGTCTGGAGGGTGAATCAGAAGAAGCAGAAGAAGGAGAAGGAGAAGGTGAAGTCTGGAGGGTGAATCAGAAGAAGCAGAAGAAGTAGAAGGAGAAGGTGCAGTCTGGAGGGTGAATCAGAAGAAGTAGAAGAAGGAGAAGGAGAAGGTGAAGTCTGGAGGGTGAATCAGAAGAAGCAGAAGAAGGAGAAGGAGAAGGTGAAGTCAGGAGGGTGAATCAGAAGAAGCAGAAGAAGGAGAAGGAGAAGGAGAAGGTGAAGTCTGGAGGGTGAATCAGAAGAAGCAGAAGTAGGAGAAGGAGAAGGTGAAGACTGGAGGGTGAATCAGAAGAAGTAGAAGAAGGAGAAGGAGAAGGTGAAGTATGGAGGGTGAATCAGAAGAAGCAGTAGAAGGAGAAGGAGAAGATGAAGTCTGGAGGGTGAATCAGAAGAAGTAGAAGAAGGAAAAGGAGAAGGTGAGGTCTGGAGGGTGAATCAGAAGAAGCAGAAGAAGGAGAAGGAGAAGGTGAAGTTGAAGGGTGAATCAGAAGAAGCAGAAGAAGGAGAAGGAGAAGGTGAAGTCTGGAGGGTGAATCAGAAGAAGCAGAAGAAGGAGAAGGAGAAGGTGAAGTCTGGAGGGTGAATCAGAAGAAGCAGAAGAAGGAGAAGGAGATGGTGAAGTCTGGAGGGTGAATCAGAAGAAGTAGAAGAAGGAGAAGGAGAAGGTGAAGTTAGGAGGGTGAATCAGAAGAATTGGAAGAAGGAGAAGGAGAAGGTGATGTCATGTTGTTTGAATCAGAAGAAGCAGAAGAAGGAGAAGGAGAAGGTGAAGTCTGGAGGGTGAATCTGAAGAAGCAGAAGAAGGAGAAGGAGAAGGTGAAGTCTGGAGGGTGAATCAGAAGAAGCAGAAGAAGGAGAAGGAGAAGGTGAAGTCTGGAGGGTGAATCAGAAGAAGCAGAAGAAGGAGAAGGAGAAGGTGAAGTCTGGAGGGTGAATCAGAAGAAGCAGAAGAAGGAGAAGGAGAAGGTGAAGTCTGGAGGGTGAATCAGAAGAAGCAGAAGAAGGAGAAGGAGAAGGTGAAGTCTGGAGGGTGAATCAGAAGAAGTAGAAGAAGGAGAAGGAGAAGGTGAAGTCTGGAGGGTGAAGCAGAAGAAGTAGAAGAAGGAGAAGGAGAAGGTGAAGTCAGGAGGGTGAATCAGAAGAAGTAGAAGAAGGAGAAGGAGAAAGTGAAGTCAGGAGGGTGAATCAGAAGAATCAGAAGAAGGAGAAGGAGAAGGTGAAGTCTGGAGGGTGTATCAGAAGAAGCAAAAGAAAGAGAAGGAGAAGGTGAAGTCTGGAGGGTGAATCAGAAGAAGTAGAAGAAGAAGAAGGAGATGGTGAGGTCTGGACGGAGAATCAGAAGAAGCAGAAGAAGGAGAAGGAGAAGGTGAAGTCTGGAGGGTGTATCAGAAGAAGCAGAAGAAAGAGAAGGAGAAGGTGAAGTCTGGAGGGTGACTCAGAAGAAGTAGAAGAAGAAGAAGGAGATGGTGAGGTCTGGAGGGAGAATCAGAAGAAGCAGAAGAAGGAGAAGGAGAAGGTGAAGTCTGGAGGGAGAATCAGAAGAAGCAGAAGAAGGAGAAGGAGAAGGTGAAGTCTGGAGGGTGAATCAGAAGAAGCAGAAGAAGGAGAAGGAGAAGGTGAAGTCAGGAGGGTGAATCAGAAGAAGCAGAAGAAAGAGAAGGAGAAGTTCAAGTTAGGAGGGTGAATCAGAAGAAGCAGAAGAAGGAGAAGGAGAAGGTGAAGTCAGGGGGGTGAAGCAGAAGAAGTAGAAGAAGGAGAAGGAGAAGGTGAAGTCAGGAGGGTGAAGCAGAAGAAGCAGAAGAAGGAGAAGGAGCAGGTGAAGTCTGGAGGGCGCAGCAGAAGAAGCAGAAGAAGGAGAAGGAGAAGGTGAAGTCCGGAGGGTGAAGCAGAAGAAGCAGAAGAAGGAGAAGTAGAAGGTAAAGTCTGGAGGGTGAATCAGAAGAAGTAGAAGAAGGAGAAGGAGAAGGTGATGTCAGGAGGGTGAAGCAGAAGAAGCAGAAGAAGGAGAAGGAGAAGGTGAAGTCTGGAGGGTGAAGCAGAAGAAGCAGAAGAAGGAGAAGGAGAAGGTGAAGTCTGGAGGGCGAAGCAGAAGAAGCAGAAGAAGGAGAAGGAGAAGGTGAAGTCTGGAGGGTGAAGCAGAAGAAGCAGAAGAAGGAGAAGGAGAAGGTGAAGTCTGGAGGGTGAATCAGAAGAAGTAGAAGAAGGAGAAGCAGAAGGTGAAGTCAGGAGGGTGAAGCAGAAGAAGTAGAAGAAGGAGAAGGAGAAGGTGAAATCTGGAGGGTGAAGCAGAAGAAGCAGAAGAAGGAGAAGGAGAAGGTGAAGTCTGGAGGGTGAAGCAGAAGAAACAGAAGAAGGAGAAGGAGAAGCTGGAGTCAGAAGGATGAATCAGAAGAAGTAGAAGAAGGAGAAGGAGAAGGTGAAGTCTGGAGGGTGAATCAGAAGAAGCAGAAGAAGGAGAAGGAGAAGCTGATGTCAGGAGGGTGAATCAGAAGAAGCAGAAGAAGGAGAAGGAGAAGGTGAAGTTAGGAGGGTGAATCAGAAGAAGCAGAAGAAGGAGAAGGAGAAGGTGAAGTCAGGGGGGTGAAGCAGAAGAAGTAGAAGAAGGAGAAGGAGAAGGTGAAGTCAGGAGGGTGAAGCAGAAGAAGCAGAAGAAGGAGAAGGAGAAGGTGAAGTCTGGAGGGCGCAGCAGAAGAAGTAGAAGAAGGAGAAGGAGAAGGTGAAGTCCGGAGGGTGAAGCAGAAGAAGCAGAAGAAGGAGAAGGAGAAGGTGAAGTCTGGAGGGTGAATCAGAAGAAGTAGAAGAAGGAGAAGGAGAAGGTGAAGTCAGGAGGGTGAAGCAGAAGAAGCAGAAGAAGGAGAAGGTGAAGGTGAAGTCTGGAGGGTGAAGCAGAAGAAGCAGAAGAAGGAGAAGGAGAAGGTGAAGTCTGGAGGGCGAAGCAGAAGAAGCAGAAGAAGGAGAAGGAGAAGGTGAAGTCTGGAGGGTGAAGCAGAAGAAGCAGAAGAAGGAGAAGGAGAAGGTGAAGTCTGGAGGGTGAATCAGAAGAAGTAGAAGACGGAGAAGGAGAAGGTGAAGTCAGGAGGGTGAAGCAGAAGAAGCAGAAGAAGGAGAAGGAGAACATGAAGTCTGGAGGGTGAAGCAGAAGAAGCAGAAGAAGGAGAAGGATAAGGTGAAGTCTGGAGGGTGAAGCAGAAGAAGCAGAAGAAGGAGAAGGATAAGCTGGAGTCAGGAGGGTGAATCAGAAGAAGTAGAAGAAGGAGAAGGAGAAGGTGAAGTCTGGAGGGTGAATCAGAAGAAGTAGAAGAAGGAGAAGGAGAAGATGAAGTCTGGAGGGTGAATCAGAAGAAGTAGAAGAAGGAGAAGCAGAAGGTGAAGTCTGGAGGGTGAATCAGAAGAAGCAGAAGAAGGAGAAAGAGAAGGTGAAGTCTGGAGGGAGAAGCAGAAGAAGTAGAAGAAGGAGAAGGAGAAGGTGAAGTCTGGAGGGTGAATCAGAAGTAGTAGAAGAAGGAGAAGGAGAAGGTGAAGTCTGGAGGGTGAATCAGAAGATGTAGAAGAAGGAGAAGGAGAAGGTGAAGTCTGGAGGGTGAATCAGAAGAAGCAGAAGAAGGAGACGGAGAAGGTGAAGTCTGGAGGGTGAATCAGAAGAAGTAGAAGAAGGAGAAGGAGAAGGTGTAGTCTGGAGGGTGAATCAAAAGAAGTAGACGAAGGAGAAGTAGAAGGTGAAGTCTGGAGGGTGAAGCAGAAGAAGCAGAAGAAGGAGAAGGAGAAGGTGAAGTCTGGAGGGTGAATCAGAAGAAGTAGAAGAAGGAGAAGGAGAAGGTGAAGTCTGGAGGGTGAATCAGAAGAAGCAGAAGAAGGAGAAGGAGAAGGTGAAGTCTGGAGGGTGAATCAGAAGATGTAGAAGAAGGAGAAGGAGAAGGTGCAGTCTGGAGGGTGAATCAGAAGAAGCAGAAGAAGGAGAAGGAGAAGGTGAAGTCTGGAGGGTGAATCAGAAGAAGCAGAAGAAGTAGAAGGAGAAGGTGAAGTCTGGAGGGTGAATCAGAAGAAGATGAAGAAGGAGAAGGAGAAGGTGAAGTCAGGAGGGTGAATCAGAAGAAGCAGAAGAAGGAGAAGGAGAAGGTGAAGTCAGGAGGGTGAATCAGAAGAAGCAGAAGAAGGAGAAGGAGAAGGTGAAGTCTGGAGGGTGAAGCAGAAGAAGCAGAAGAAGGAGAAGGAGAAGGTGAAGACTGGAGGGTGAATCAGAAGAAGTAGAAGAAGGAGAAGGAGAAGGTGAAGTCTGGAGGGTGAACCAGAAGAAGTAGAAGAAGGAGAAGGAGAAGGGGAAGTCTGGAGGGTGAATCAGAAGAAGCAGAAGAAGGAGAAGGAGAAGGTGAAGTCTGGAGGGTGAATCAGAAGAAGCAGAAGAAGGAGAAGGAGAAGATGAAGTCTGGAGGGTGAATCAGAAGAAGTAGAAAAAGGAGAAGGAGAAGGTGAGGTCTGGAGGGTGAATCAGAAGAAGCAGAAGAAGGAGAAGGAGAAGGTGAAGTCTGGAGGGTGAATCAGAAGAAGCAGAAGAAGGAGAAGGAGAAGGTGAAGTCTGGAGGGTGAATCAGAAGAAGCAGAAGAAGGAGAAGGAGATGGTGAAGTCAGAAGGGTGAATCAGAAGAAGCAGAAGAAGGAGAAGGAGAAGGTGAAGTTAGGAGGGTGAATCAGAAGAAGCAGAAGAAGGAGAAGGAGAAGGTGAAGTCAGGGCGGTGAAGCAGAAGAAGTAGAAGAAGGAGAAGGAGAAGGTGAAGTCAGGAGGGTGAAGCAGAAGAAGCAGAAGAAGGAGAAGGAGAAAGAGAAGTCTGGAGGGCGCAGCAGAAGAAGCAGAAGAAGGAGAAGGAGAAGGTGAAGTCTCGAGGGTGAAGCAGAAGAAGCAGAAGAAGGAGAAGCAGAAGGGGAAGTCTGGAGGGTGAAGCAGAAGAAGCAGAAGAAGGAGAAGGAGAAGGTGAAGTCTGGAGGGTGAATCAGAAGAAGAAGAAGAAGGAGAAGGAGAAGGCGAAGTCTGGAGGGTGAATCAGAAGAAGCAGAAGAAGGAGAAGGAGAAGGTGAAGTCTGGAGGGCGAATCAGAAGAAGCAGAAGAAGGAGAAGCAGAAGATGAAGTCTGGAGGGTGAATCAGAAGAAGTAGAAGAAGGAGAAGGAGAAGGTGAGGTCTGGAGGGTGAATCAGAAGAAGCAGAAGGAGAAGGAGAAGGTGAAGTCTGAAGGGTGAATCAGAAGAAGCAGAAGAAGGAGAAGGAGAAGGTGAAGTCTGGAGGGTGAATCAGAAGAAGCAGAAGAAGTAGAAGGAGAAGGTGAAGTCTGGAGGGTGAATCAGAAGAAGTAGAAGAAGGAGAAGGAGAAGGTGAAGTCTGGAGGGTGAATCAGAAGAAGCAGAAGAAGGAGAATGAGAAGGTGAAGTCTGGAGGGTGAATCAGAAGAAGCAGAAGAAGGAGAAGGAGAACGTGAAGTCTGGAGGGTGAATCAGAAGAAGCAGTAGAAGGAGAAGGAGAAGGTGAAGTCTGGAGGGTGAATCAGAAGAAGCAGAAGAAGTAGAAGGAGAAGGTGCAGTCTGGAGGGTGAATCAGAAGAAGTAGAAGAAGGAGAAGGAGAAGGTGAAGTCTGGAGGGTGAATCAGAAGAAGCAGAAGAAGGAGAAGGAGAAGGTGAAGTCAGGAGGGTGAATCAGAAGAAGCAGAAGAAGGAGAAGGAGAAGGAGAAGGTGAAGTCTGGAGGGTGAATCAGAAGAAGCAGAAGTAGGAGAAGGAGAAGGTGAAGACTGGAGGGTGAATCAGAAGAAGTAGAAGAAGGAGAAGGAGAAGGTGAAGTCTGGAGGGTGAATCAGAAGAAATAGAAGAAGGAGAAGGAGAAGGTGAAGTCTGGAGGGTGAATCAGAAGAAGTAGAAGACGGAGAAGGAGAAGGTGAAGTCAGGAGGGTGAAGCAGAAGAAGCAGAAGAAGGAGAAGGAGAACATGAAGTCTGGAGGGTGAAGCAGAAGAAGCAGAAGAAGGAGAAGGAGAAGGTGAAGTCTGGAGGGTGAAGCAGAAGAAGCAGAAGAAGGAGAAGGATAAGCTGGAGTCAGGAGGGTGAATCAGAAGAAGTAGAAGAAGGAGAAGGAGAAGGTGAAGTCTGGAGGGTGAATCAGAAGAAGCAGAAGAAGGAGAAAGAGAAGGTGAAGTCTGGAGGGAGAAGCAGAAGAAGTAGAAGAAGGAGAAGGAGAAGGTGAAGTCTGGAGGGTGAATCAGAAGTAGTAGAAGAAGGAGAAGGAGAAGGTGAAGTCTGGAGGGTGAATCAGAAGATGTAGAAGAAGGAGAAGGAGAAGGTGAAGTCTGGAGGGTGAATCAGAAGAAGCAGAAGAAGGAGACGGAGAAGGTGAAGTCTGGAGGGTGAATCAGAAGAAGTAGAAGAAGGAGAAGGAGAAGGTGTAGTCTGGAGGGTGAATCAAAAGAAGTAGACGAAGGAGAAGTAGAAGGTGAAGTCTGGAGGGTGAAGCAGCAGAAGCAGAAGAAGGAGAAGGAGAAGGTGAAGTCTGGAGGGTGAATCAGAAGAAGTAGAAGAAGGAGAAGGAGAAGGTGAAGTCTGGAGGGTGAATCAGAAGAAGCAGAAGAAGGAGAAGGAGAAGGTGAAGTCTGGAGGGTGAATCAGAAGATGTAGAAGAAGGAGAAGGAGAAGGTGCAGTCTGGAGGGTGAATCAGAAGAAGCAGAAGAAGGAGAAGGAGAAGGTGAAGTCTGGAGGGTGAATCAGAAGAAGCAGAAGAAGTAGAAGGAGAAGGTGAAGTCTGGAGGGTGAATCAGAAGAAGATGAAGAAGGAGAAGGAGAAGGTGAAGTCAGGAGGGTGAATCAGAAGAAGCAGAAGAAGGAGAAGGAGAAGGTGAAGTCAGGAGGGTGAATCAGAAGAAGCAGAAGAAGGAGAAGGAGAAGGTGAAGTCTGGAGGGTGAAGCAGAAGAAGCAGAAGAAGGAGAAGGAGAAGGTGAAGACTGGAGGGTGAATCATAAGAAGTAGAAGAAGGAGAAGGAGAAGGTGAAGTCTGGAGGGTGAACCAGAAGAAGTAGAAGAAGGAGAAGGAGAAGGTGAAGTCTGGAGGGTGAATCAGAAGAAGCAGAAGAAGGAGAAGGAGAAGGTGAAGTCTGGAGGGTGAATCAGAAGAAGCAGAAGAAGGAGAAGGAGAAGATGAAGTCTGGAGGGTGAATCAGAAGAAGTAGAAAAAGGAGAAGGAGAAGGTGAGGTCTGGAGGGTGAATCAGAAGAAGCAGAAGAAGGAGAAGGAGAAGGTGAAGTCTGGAGGGTGAATCAGAAGAAGCAGAAGAAGGAGAAGGAGAAGGTGAAGTCTGGAGGGTGAATCAGAAGAAGCAGAAGAAGGAGAAGGAGATGGTGAAGTCAGGAGGGTGAATCAGAAGAAGCAGAAGAAGGAGAAGGAGAAGGTGAAGTTAGGAGGGTGAATCAGAAGAAGCAGAAGAAGGAGAAGGAGAAGGTGAAGTCAGGGCGGTGAAGCAGAAGAAGTAGAAGAAGGAGAAGGAGAAGGTGAAGTCAGGAGGGTGAAGCAGAAGAAGCAGAAGAAGGAGAAGGAGAAAGAGAAGTCTGGAGGGCGCAGCAGAAGAAGCAGAAGAAGGAGAAGGAGAAGGTGAAGTCTGGAGGGTGAAGCAGAAGAAGCAGAAGAAGGAGAAGCAGAAGGGGAAGTCTGGAGGGTGAAGCAGAAGAAGCAGAAGAAGGAGAAGGAGAAGGTGAAGTCTGGAGGGCGAATCAGAAGAAGCAGAAGAAGGAGAAGCAGAAGATGAAGTCTGGAGGGTGAATCAGAAGAAGTAGAAGAAGGAGAAGGAGAAGGTGAGGTCTGGAGGGTGAATCAGAAGAAGCAGAAGGAGAAGGAGAAGGTGAAGTCTGAAGGGTGAATCAGAAGAAGCAGAAGAAGGAGAAGGAGAAGGTGAAGTCTGGAGGGTGAATCAGAAGAAGCAGAAGAAGTAGAAGGAGAAGGTGAAGTCTGGAGGGTGAATCAGAAGAAGTAGAAGAAGGAGAAGGAGAAGGTGAAGTCTGGAGGGTGAATCAGAAGAAGCAGAAGAAGGAGAATGAGAAGGTGAAGTCTGGAGGGTGAATCAGAAGAAGCAGAAGAAGGAGAAGGAGAACGTGAAGTCTGGAGGGTGAATCAGAAGAAGCAGAAGAAGGAGAAGGAGAAGGTGAAGTCTGGAGGGTGAATCAGAAGAAGCAGAAGAAGTAGAAGGAGAAGGTGCAGTCTGGAGGGTGAATCAGAAGAAGTAGAAGAAGGAGAAGGAGAAGGTGAAGTCTGGAGGGTGAATCAGAAGAAGCAGAAGAAGGAGAAGGAGAAGGTGAAGTCAGGAGGGTGAATCAGAAGAAGCAGAAGAAGGAGAAGGAGAAGGAGAAGGTGAAGTCTGGAGGGTGAATCAGAAGAAGCAGAAGTAGGAGAAGGAGAAGGTGAAGACTGGAGGGTGAATCAGAAGAAGTAGAAGAAGGAGAAGGAGAAGGTGAAGTCTGGAGGGTGAATCAGAAGAAATAGAAGAAGGAGAAGGAGAAGGCGAAGTCTGGAGGGTGAATCAGAAGAAGCAGAAGAAGGAGAAGGAGAAGGTGAAGTATGGAGGGTGAATCAGAAGAAGCAGTAGAAGGAGAAGGAGAAGATGAAGTCTGGAGGGTGAATCAGAAGAAGTAGAAGAAGGAAAAGGAGAAGGTGAGGTCTGGAGGGTGAATCAGAAGAAGCAGAAGAAGGAGAAGGAGAAGGTGAAGTTGAAGGGTGAATCAGAAGAAGCAGAAGAAGGAGAAGGAGAAGGTGAAGTCTGGAGGGTGAATCAGAAGAAGCAGAAGAAGGAGAAGGAGAAGGTGAAGTCTGGAGGGTGAATCAGAAGAAGCAGAAGAAGGAGAAGGAGATGGTGAAGTCTGGAGGGTGAATCAGAAGAAGTAGAAGAAGGAGAAGGAGAAGGTGAAGTTAGGAGGGTGAATCAGAAGAATTGGAAGAAGGAGAAGGAGAAGGTGATGTCATGTTGTTTGAATCAGAAGAAGCAGAAGAAGGAGAAGGAGAAGGTGAAGTCTGGAGGGTGAATCTGAAGAAGCAGAAGAAGGAGAAGGAGAAGGTGAAGTCTGGAGGGTGAATCAGAAGAAGTAGAAGAAGGAGAAGGAGAAGGTGAAGTCTGGAGGGTGAATCAGAAGAAGCAGAAGAAGGAGAAGGAGAAGGTGAAGTCTGGAGGGTGAATCAGAAGAAGCAGAAGAAGGAGAAGGAGAAGGTGAAGTCTGGAGGGTGAATCAGAAGAAGCAGAAGAAGGAGAAGGAGAAGGTGAAGTCTGGAGGGTGAATCAGAAGAAGTAGAAGAAGGAGAAGGAGAAGGTGAAGTCTGGAGGGTGAAGCAGAAGAAGTAGAAGAAGGAGAAGGAGAAGGTGAAGTCAGGAGGGTGAATCAGAAGAAGTAGAAGAAGGAGAAGGAGAAAGTGAAGTCAGGAGGGTGAATCAGAAGAATCAGAAGAAGGAGAAGGAGAAGGTGAAGTCTGGAGGGTGTATCAGAAGAAGCAAAAGAAAGAGAAGGAGAAGGTGAAGTCTGGAGGGTGAATCAGAAGAAGTAGAAGAAGAAGAAGGAGATGGTGAGGTCTGGAGGGAGAATCAGAAGAAGCAGAAGAAGGAGAAGGAGAAGGTGAAGTCTGGAGGGTGAATCAGAAGAATCAGAAGAAGGAGAAGGAGAAGGTGAAGTCTGGAGGGTGTATCAGAAGAAGCAGAAGAAAGAGAAGGAGAAGGTGAAGTCTGGAGGGTGTATCAGAAGAAGCAGAAGAAAGAGAAGGAGAAGGTGAAGTCTGGAGGGTGACTCAGAAGAAGTAGAAGAAGAAGAAGGAGATGGTGAAGTCTGGAGGGTGAATCAGAAGAAGCAGAAGAAGGAGAAGGAGAAGGTGAAGTCAGGAGGGTGAATCAGAAGAAGCAGAAGAAAGAGAAGGAGAAGTTCAAGTTAGGAGGGTGAATCAGAAGAAGCAGAAGAAGGAGAAGGAGAAGGTGAAGTCAGGGGGGTGAAGCAGAAGAAGTAGAAGAAGGAGAAGGAGAAGGTGAAGTCAGGAGGGTGAAGCAGAAGAAGCAGAAGAAGGAGAAGGAGCAGGTGAAGTCTGGAGGGCGCAGCAGAAGAAGCAGAAGAAGGAGAAGGAGAAGGTGAAGTCCGGAGGGTGAAGCAGAAGAAGCAGAAGAAGGAGAAGGAGAAGGTAAAGTCTGGAGGGTGAATCAGAAGAAGTAGAAGAAGGAGAAGGAGAAGGTGATGTCAGGAGGGTGAAGCAGAAGAAGCAGAAGAAGGAGAAGGAGAAGGTGAAGTCTGGAGGGTGAAGCAGAAGAAGCAGAAGAAGGAGAAGGAGAAGGTGAAGTCTGGAGGGCGAAGCAGAAGAAGCAGAAGAAGGAGAAGGAGAAGGTGAAGTCTGGAGGGTGAAGCAGAAGAAGCAGAAGAAGGAGAAGGAGAAGGTGAAGTCTGGAGGGTGAATCAGAAGAAGTAGAAGAAGGAGAAGCAGAAGGTGAAGTCAGGAGGGTGAAGCAGAAGAAGTAGAAGAAGGAGAAGGAGAAGGTGAAATCTGGAGGGTGAAGCAGAAGAAGCAGAAGAAGGAGAAGGAGAAGGTGAAGTCTGGAGGGTGAAGCAGAAGAAACAGAAGAAGGAGAAGGAGAAGCTGGAGTCAGAAGGATGAATCAGAAGAAGTAGAAGAAGGAGAAGGAGAAGGTGAAGTCTGGAGGGTGAATCAGAAGAAGCAGAAGAAGGAGAAGGAGAAGCTGATGTCAGGAGGGTGAATCAGAAGAAGCAGAAGAAGGAGAAGGAGAAGGTGAAGTTAGGAAGGTGAATCAGAAGAAGCAGAAGAAGGAGAAGGAGAAGGTGAAGTCAGGGGGGTGAAGCAGAAGAAGTAGAAGAAGGAGAAGGAGAAGGTGAAGTCAGGAGGGTGAAGCAGAAGAAGCAGAAGAAGGAGAAGGAGAAGGTGAAGTCTGGAGGGCGCAGCAGAAGACGTAGAAGAAGGAGAAGGAGAAGGTGAAGTCCGGAGGGTGAAGCAGAAGAAGCAGAAGAAGGAGAAGGAGAAGGTGAAGTCTGGAGGGTGAATCAGAAGAAGTAGAAGAAGGAGAAGGAGAAGGTGAAGTCAGGAGGGTGAAGCAGAAGAAGCAGAAGAAGGAGAAGGTGAAGGTGAAGTCTGGAGGGTGAAGCAGAAGAAGCAGAAGAAGGAGAAGGAGAAGGTGAAGTCTGGAGGGCGAAGCAGAAGAAGCAGAAGAAGGAGAAGGAGAAGGTGAAGTCTGGAGGGTGAAGCAGAAGAAGCAGAAGAAGGAGAAGGAGAAGGTGAAGTCTGGAGGGTGAATCAGAAGAAGTAGAAGACGGAGAAGGAGAAGGTGAAGTCAGGAGGGTGAAGCAGAAGAAGCAGAAGAAGGAGAAGGAGAACATGAAGTCTGGAGGGTGAAGCAGAAGAAGCAGAAGAAGGAGAAGGAGAAGGTGAAGTCTGGAGGGTGAAGCAGAAGAAGCAGAAGAAGGAGAAGGATAAGCTGGAGTCAGGAGGGTGAATCAGAAGAAGTAGAAGAAGGAGAAGGAGAAGGTGAAGTCTGGAGGGTGAATCAGAAGAAGTAGAAGAAGGAGAAGGAGAAGGTGAAGTCTGGAGGGTGAATCAGAAGAAGTAGAAGAAGGAGCAGCAGAAGGTGAAGTCTGGAGGGTGAATCAGAAGAAGCAGAAGAAGGAGAAAGAGAAGGTGAAGTCTGGAGGGAGAAGCAGAATAAGTAGAAGAAGGAGAAGGAGAAGGTGAAGTCTGGAGGGTGAATCAGAAGTAGTAGAAGAAGGAGAAGGAGAAGGTGAAGTCTGGAGGGTGAATCAGAAGATGTAGAAGAAGGAGAAGGAGAAGGTGAAGTCTGGAGGGTGAATCAGAAGAAGCAGAAGAAGGAGAAGGAGAAGGTGAAGTCTGGAGGGTGAATCAGAAGAAGTAGAAGAAGGAGAAGGAGAAGGTGTAGTCTGGAGGGTGAATCAAAAGAAGTAGACGAAGGAGAAGTAGAAGGTGAAGTCTGGAGGGTGAAGCAGAAGAAGCAGAAGAAGGAGAAGGAGAAGGTGAAGTCTGGAGGGTGAATCAGAAGAAGTAGAAGAAGGAGAAGGAGAAGGTGAAGTCTGGAGGGTGAATCAGAAGAAGCAGAAGAAGGAGAAGGAGAAGGTGAAGTCTGGAGGGTGAATCAGAAGATGTAGAAGAAGGAGAAGGAGAAGGTGCAGTCTGGAGGGTGAATCAGAAGAAGCAGAAGAAGGAGAAGGAGAAGGTGAAGTCTGGAGGGTGAATCAGAAGAAGCAGAAGAAGTAGAAGGAGAAGGTGAAGTCTGGAGGGTGAATCAGAAGAAGATGAAGAAGGAGAAGGAGAAGGTGAAGTCAGGAGGGTGAATCAGAAGAAGCAGAAGAAGGAGAAGGAGAAGGTGAAGTCAGGAGGGTGAATCAGAAGAAGCAGAAGAAGGAGAAGGAGAAGGTGAAGTCTGGAGGGTGAAGCAGAAGAAGCAGAAGAAGGAGAAGGAGAAGGTGAAGACTGGAGGGTGAATCAGAAGAAGTAGAAGAAGGAGAAGGAGAAGGTGAAGTCTGGAGGGTGAACCAGAAGAAGTAGAAGAAGGAGAAGGAGAAGGTGAAGTCTGGAGGGTGAATCAGAAGAAGCAGAAGAAGGAGAAGGAGAAGGTGAAGTCTGGAGGGTGAATCAGAAGAAGCAGAAGAAGGAGAAGGAGAAGATGAAGTCTGGAGGGTGAATCAGAAGAAGTAGAAAAAGGAGAAGGAGAAGGTGAGGTCTGGAGGGTGAATCAGAAGAAGCAGAAGAAGGAGAAGGAGAAGGTGAAGTCTGGAGGGTGAATCAGAAGAAGCAGAAGAAGGAGAAGGAGAAGGTGAAGTCTGGAGGGTGAATCAGAAGAAGCAGAAGAAGGAGAAGGAGATGGTGAAGTCAGGAGGGTGAATCAGAAGAAGCAGAAGAAGGAGAAGGAGAAGGTGAAGTTAGGAGGGTGAATCAGAAGAAGCAGAAGAAGGAGAAGGAGAAGGTGAAGTCAGGGCGGTGAAGCAGAAGAAGTAGAAGAAGGAGAAGGAGAAGGTGAAGTCAGGAGGGTGAAGCAGAAGAAGCAGAAGAAGGAGAAGGAGAAAGTGAAGTCTGGAGGGCGCAGCAGAAGAAGCAGAAGAAGGAGAAGGAGAAGGTGAAGTCTGGAGGGTGAAGCAGAAGAAGCAGAAGAAGGAGAAGCAGAAGGGGAAGTCTGGAGGGTGAAGCAGAAGAAGCAGAAGAAGGAGAAGGAGAAGGTGAAGTCTGGAGGGTGAATCAGAAGATGTAGAAGAAGGAGAAGGAGAAGGTGAAGTCTGGAGGGTGAATCAGAAGAAGCAGAAGAAGGAGAAGGAGAAGGTGAAGTCTGGAGGGTGAATCAGAAGAAGTAGAAGAAGGAGAAGGAGAAGGTGTAGTCTGGAGGGTGAATCAAAAGAAGTAGACGAAGGAGAAGTAGAAGGTGAAGTCTGGAGGGTGAAGCAGAAGAAGCAGAAGAAGGAGAAGGAGAAGGTGAAGTCTGGAGGGTGAATCAGAAGAAGTAGAAGAAGGAGAAGGAGAAGGTGAAGTCTGGAGGGAGAATCAGAAGAAGCAGAAGAAGGAGAAGGAGAAGGTGAAGTCTGGAGGGTGAATCAGAAGAAGCAGAAGAAGGAGAAGGAGAAGGTGCAGTCTGGAGGGTGAATCAGAAGAAGCAGAAGAAGGAGAAGGAGAAGGTGAAGTCTGGAGGGTGAATCAGAAGAAGCAGAAGAAGTAGAAGGAGAAGGTGAAGTCTGGAGGGTGAATCAGAAGAAGTAGAAGAAGGAGAAGGAGAAGGTGAAGTCAGGAGGGTGAATCAGAAGAAGCAGAAGAAGGAGAAGGAGAAGGTGAAGTCAGGAGGGTGAATCAGAAGAAGCAGAAGAAGGAGAAGGAGAAGGTGAAGTCTGGAGGGTGAAGCAGAAGAAGCAGAAGAAGGAGAAGGAGAAGGTGAAGACTGGAGGGTGAATCAGAAGAAGTAGAAGAAGGAGAAGGAGAAGGTGAAGTCTGGAGGGTGAACCAGAAGAAGTAGAAGAAGGAGAAGGAGAAGGTGAAGTCTGGAGGGTGAATCAGAAGAAGCAGAAGAAGGAGAAGGAGAAGGTGAAGTCTGGAGGGTGAATCAGAAGATGCAGAAGAAGGAGAAGGAGAAGATGAAGTCTGGAGGGTGAATCAGAAGAAGTAGAAAAAGGAGAAGGAGAAGGTGAGGTCTGGAGGGTGAATCAGCAGAAGCAGAAGAAGGAGAAGGAGAAGGTGAAGTCTGGAGGGTGAATCAGAAGAAGCAGAAGAAGGAGAAGGAGAAGGTGAAGTCTGGAGGGTGAATCAGAAGAAGCAGAAGAAGGAGAAGGAGATGGTGAAGTCAGGAGGGTGAATCAGAAGAAGCAGAAGAAGGAGAAGGAGAAGATGAAGTTAGGAGGGTGAATCAGAAGAAGCAGAAGAAGGAGAAGGAGAAGGTGAAGTCAGGGCGGTGAAGCAGAAGAAGTAGAAGAAGGAGAAGGAGAAGGTGAAGTCAGGAGGGTGAAGCAGAAGAAGCAGAAGAAGGAGAAGGAGAAGGTGAAGTCTGGAGGGCGCAGCAGAAGAAGCAGAAGAAGGAGAAGGAGAAGGTGAAGTCTGGAGGGTGAAGCAGAAGAAGCAGAAGAAGGAGAAGGAGAAGGGGAAGTCTGGAGGGTGAAGCAGAAGAAGCAGAAGAAGGAGAAGGAGAAGGTGAAGTCTGGAGGGTGAAGCAGAAGAAGCAGAAGAAGGAGAAGGAGAAGGTGAAGTCTGGAGGGCGAAGCAGAAGAAGCAGAAGAAGGAGAAGGAGAAGGTGAAGTCTGGAGGGTGAAGCAGTAGAAGCAGAAGAAGGAGAAGGAGAAGGTGAAGTATTGAGGGTGAATCAGAAGAAGTAGAAGAAGGGGAAGGAGAAGGTGAAGTCAAGAGGGTGAAGCAGAAGAAGCAGAAGAAGGAGAAGGAGAAGGTGAAGTCTGGAGGGTGAAGCAGAAGAAGCAGAAGAAGAAGAAGGAGAAGGTGAAGTCTGGAGGGTGCAGCAGAAGAAGCAGAAGAAGGAGAAGGAGAAGGTGAAGTCTGGAGGGTGAAGCAGAAGAAGCAGAAGAAGAAGAAGGAGAAGGTGAAGTCAGGAGGGTGAATCAGAAGAAGTAGAAGAAGGAGAAGGAGAAGGTGAAGTCTGGAGGGTGAAACAGAAGAAGTAGAAGAAGGAGAAGGAGAAGGTGAAGTCTGGAGGGTGAATCAGAAGAAGTAGAAGAAGGAGAAGGAGAAGGTGAAGTCTGGAGGGTGAATCAGAAGAAGCAGAAGAAGGAGAAGGAGAAGGTGAAGTCTGGAGGGAGAAGCAGAAGTAGTAGAAGAAGGAGAAGGAGAAGGTGAAGTCTGGAGGGTGAATCAGAAGAAGTAGAAGAAGGAGAAGGAGAAGGTGAATTCTGGAGGGTGAATCAGAAGAAGCAGAAGAAGGAGAAGGAGAAGAAGAAGTCTGGAGGGTGAATCAGAAGAAGCAGAAGAAGGAGAAGGAGAAGGTGAAGTCTGGAGGGTGAATCAGAAGAAGCAGAAGAAGGAGAAGGAGAAGGTGAAGTCTGGAGGGTGAATCAGAAGAAGCAGAAGAAGTAGAAGGAGAAGGTGAAGTCTGGAGGGTGAATCAGAAGAAGTAGAAGAAGGAGAAGGAGAAGGTGAAGTCTGGAGGGTGAATCAGAAGAAGCAGAAGAAGGAGAAGGAGATGGTGAAGTCTGGAGGGTGAATCAGAAAAAGCAGAAGAAGGAGAAGGAGAAGGTGAAGTCTGCAGGTTGAATCAGAAGAAGCAGAAGAAGGAGAAGGAGAAGGTGAAGTCTGGAGGGTGAATCAGAAGCAGAAGAAGGAGAAGGAGAAGGTGAAGTCTGGAGGGTGAATCAGAAGAAGCAGAAGAAGTAGAAGGAGAAGGTGAAGTCTGGAGGGTGAATCAGAAGAAGTAGAAGAAGGAGAAGGAGAAGGTGAAGTCTGGAGGGTGAATCAGAAGAAGCAGAAGAAGGAGAAGGAGAAGGTGAAGTCAGGAGGGTGAATCAGAAGAAGCAGAAGAAGGAGAAGGAGAAGGTGAAGTCTGGAGGGTGAATCAGAAGAAGCAGAAGAAGGAGAAGGAGAAGGTGAAGACTGGAGGGTGAATCAGAAGAAGTGGAAGAAGGAGAAGGAGAAGGTGAAGTCTGGAGGGTGAATCAGAAGAAGTAGAAGAAGGAGAAGGAGAAGGCGAAGTCTGGAGGGTGAATCAGAAGAAGCAGAAGAAGGAGAAGGAGAAGGTGAAGTCTGGAGGGCGAATCAGAAGAAGCAGAAGAAGGAGAAGCAGAAGATGAAGTCTGGAGGGTGAATCAGAAGAAGTAGAAGAAGGAGAAGGAGAAGGTGAGGTCTGGAGGGTGAATGAGAAGAAGCAGAAGGAGAAGGAGAAGGTGAAGTCTGAAGGGTGAATCAGAAGAAGCAGAAGAAGGAGAAGGAGAAGGTGAAGTCTGGAGGGTGAATCAGAAGAAGCAGAAGAAGGAGAAGGAGAAGGTGAAGTCTGGGGGTTGAATCAGAAGAAGCAGAAGAAGGAGAAGGAGAAGGTGAAGTCTGGAGGGTGAATCAGAAGAAGTAGAAGAAGGAGAAGGAGAAGGTGAAGTCTGGAGGGTGAATCAGAAGAAGGAGAAGAAGGAGAAGGAGACGATGAAGTCAGGAGGGTGAATCAGAAGAAGCAGAAGAAGGAGAAGGAGAAGGTGAAGTCTGGAGGGTGAATCAGAAGAAGCAGAAGAAGGAGAAGGAGAAGATGAAGTCTGGAGAGTGAATCGGAAGAAGTAGAAGAAGGTGAAGGAGAAGGTGAAGTCTGGAGGGTGAATCAGAAGAAGCAGAAGAAGGAGAAGGAGAAGGTGAAGTCTGGAGGGTGAATCAGAAGAAGTAGAAGAAGGAGAAGGAGAAGGTGAAGTCTGGAGGGTGAATCAGAAGAAGCAGAATAAGGGGAAGGAGAAGGTGAAGTCTGGAGGGTGAATCAGAAGAAGCAGAAAAAGGAGAAGGAGAAGGTGAAGTCTGGAGGGTGAATCAGAAGAAGTAGAAGAAGGAGAAGGAGAAGGTGAAGTCTGGAGGGTGAAGCAGAAGAAGTAGAAGAAGGAGAAGGAGAAGGTGAAGTTAGGAGGGTGAATCAGCAGAAGTAGAAGAAGGAGAAGGAGAAGGTGAAGTCAGGAGGGTGAATCAGAAGAAGCAGAAGAAGGAGAAGGAGAAGGTAAAGTTTGAAGGGTGAATCAGAAGAATCAGAAGAAGGGGAAGGAGAAGGTGAAGTCTGGAGGGTGAATCAGAAGAAGCAGAAGAAACAGAAGGAGAAGGTGTAGTCTGGAAGGTGAAGCAGAAGATGCAGAAGAAGGAGAAGTTGAAGGTGAAGACCGGAGGGTGAATCAGAAGAAGTAGAAGAAGGAGAAGGAGAAGGTGAAGTCTGGAGGGTGAATCAGAAGAAGTAGAAGAAGGAGAAGGAGAAGGTGAAGTCTGGAGGGTGAATCAGAAGAAGCAGAAGAAGGAGAAGGAGAAGGAGAAGTCTGGAGGGTGAATCAGAAGAAGCAGAAAAAGGAGAAGGAGTAGATGAAGTCTGGAGGGTGAATCAGAAGAAGTAGAAGAAGGAAAAGGAGAAGGTGAGGTCTGGAGGGTGAATCAGAAGAAGCAGAGGAAGGAGAAGGAGAAGGTGAAGTCTGGAGGGTGAATCAGAAGAAGCAGAAGAAGGAGAAGGAGAAGGTGAAGTCTGGAAGGTGAATCAGAAGAAGCAGAAGAAGGAGATGGAGAAGGTGAAGTCAGGAGGGTGAATCAGAAGAAGCAGAAGAAGGAGAAGGAGAAGGTGAAGTTAGGAGGGTGAATCAGAAGAAGCAGAAGAAGGAGAAGGAGAAGGTGAAGTCAGGGCGTGAAGCAGACGAAGTAGAAGAAGGAGAAGGAGAAGGTGAAGTCAGCAGGGTGAAGCAGAAGAAGCAGAAGAAGGAGAAGGAGATGGTGAAGTCTGGAGGGCGCAGCAGAAGAAGCAGAAGAAGGAGAAGGAGAAGGTGAAGTCTGGAGGGTCAAGCAGAAGAAGCAGACGAAGGAGAAGGAGAAGGTGAGGTCTTGAGGGTGAATCAGAAGAAGTAGAAGAAGGAGAAGGAGAAGGTGAAGTCAGGAGGGTGAAGCGGAAGAAGCAGAAGAAGGAGAAGGAGAATGTGAAGTCTGGAGGGTGAAGCAGGAGAAGCAGAAGAAGGAGAAGGAGAAGGTGAAGTCTGGAGGGCGAAGCTGAAGAAGCAGAAGAAGGAGAAGGAGAAGGTGAAGTCTGGAGGGTGAAGCAGAAGAAGCAGAAGAAGGAGAAGGAGAAGGTGAAGTCTGGAGGGTGAATCAGAAGAAGTAGAAGAAGGAGAAGGAGAAGGTGAAGTCAGGAGGGTGAAGCAGTGATGCACTATCAATTGCTACAAAAGACTGGAGATTGAGAAAGTAATAAACAGGCTTTTATTACCAAAGAACAGAGCATGCCTCTTGTGGTTGCCTGGTATCCAAAAGGGCTGGAGGCTTCTGAGCAGCGACCTTTATACCCAGCCATGAGGGTGGAGCCAGGGGCGGAGTCAGCTGAGGCATGCACAGACAAGTACAACAATATGCAAGAGTGAACAACAGTACTAACAGTGAACAACAATACTAACAACAGTGGTTTACCACATTCACCCCTTGTTTAGAATTGAGTCCGGCGGGGTGAAGTGCACTAAAAATTCGTGTACTGAAGTCTATCAGGAGGCCTTGTAAGCCGTCCTGAGCGTCGCAGCAGCGGCGGTGTCCTCCCGCCCGTCCGGGTACACCACGTAAGCATACTGCGGGTTGGCGTGGAGGAGGCTCACCCTCTCGACCAGGGGGTCCGCCTTATGGGTCCTCACGTGCTTCCGCAGTAGGACGGGACCTGGAGAAGTCAGCCATGTTGGTAGCGAAATCCCCGACGTGGACTTCCTGGGGAAGGAGAACATTCTCTCGTGAGGAGTGGCATTGGTGGGTGTACAGAGCAGCGACCGAATGGAATGGAGCGCCGCAGGGAGGACCTCCTGCCAGCGGGAGGTCGGAAGGCCCTTAGATTTTAAGTTTAAAAGGACTGCCTTCCAGACTGTCGCATTCTCCCTTTCCACCTGGCCGTTACCCCGGGGGTTGTAGCTGGTGGTCCTGCTTGTAGCAATGCCTCTCGCGAGCAGGTACTGCCGAAGTTCGTCGCTCATAAAAGATGAGCCCCTGTCGCTATGGATATAGCTAGGGAAACCGAACAAGGCGAAGAGGTCATTCAGACATTTAATGACCGTGGTACTGGTCATGTCCGAGCAAGGGATGGCAAACGGGAAACGGGAGTACTCATCAATTATATTGAGGAAGTACACATTGCGGTCAGAGGAGGGGAGGGGCCCTTTAAAATCGATGCTCAGCCGCTCGAAGGGGCGCGTGGCTTTGATCAGGTTCGCTCTGTCTGGCCTATAAAAATGCGGCTTGCACTCGGCACAGATCTGGCAGTTCCTGGTCATGGTCCTGACCTCCTCGATGGAGTAGGGCAGGTTACGGGATTTGATAAAATGGAAGAACCTGGTGACCCCCGGGTGGCAGAGGTCATTGTGGAGGGTCTGTAGCCTATCAACCTGCGCGTTGGCGCACGTACCACGTGATAGGGCATCTGGGGGCTCATTGAGTTTCCCGGGCCGGTACAAGATATCGTAATTGTAGGTGGAGAGTTCGATTCTCCACCTTAAGATCTTGTCATTCTTGATTTTGCCCCGCTGCTTATTATGAAACATAAAAGCCACTGAACGCTGGTCAGTGAGCAGGGTAAATCGTTTTCCGGCCAGGTAATGCCGCCAATGTCGCACGGCTTCCACAATGGCCTGGGCCTCCTTTTCGACAGAGGAGTGTCGAATCTCGGGGCCCTGGAGGGTCCTTGAGAAAAAGGCCACGGGTCTCCCCGCCTGGTTAAGGGTTGCAGCTAGGGCAAAGTCGGATGCGTCGCTCTCCACTTGAAAAGGAAGGGACTCATCCACAGCGTGCATTGTGGCCTTCGCAATGTCTCCTTTTATGAGAGTGAAGGCTGCACAGGCCTCTGCTGTCAGGGGGAAGGAGGCGGACTTGATGAGGGGTCGGGCTTTATCCGCATAGTTGGGCACCCACTGAGCATAGTAAGAGAAAAACCCCAGGCATCTCTTCAGTGCTTTCTGGCAGTGGGGGAGGGGGAGCTCCATAAGGGGGCGCATTCTATCGGGGTCTGGGCCGATGACTCCGTTCTCCACTACGCAGCCAAGAATAGCGAGGCGCGTAGTACGAAACATACATTTGTCTTTGTTGTATGTGAGATTCAGCCGCTGGGCCGTCCGGAGGAATTTCTCTAGATTAACGTCGTGGTCCTGCTGGTCGTGGCCGCAGATGGTGACGTTGTCTAGATATGGGAAAGTGGCCTGGAGCGCGTTCTGGTCAACCATCCGGTCCATCTCCCGTTGGAAGACAGAAACTCCGTTGGTGACGCCGAAGGGAACTCTGAGAAAGTGATAGAGCCGACCGTCAGCTTCAAAAGCTGTGTACTGGCGGTCCTCAGCCCTGATGGGGAGCTGGTGGTATGCCGACTTCAGATCAATCGTCGAGAACACCCGGTATTGTGCTATCTGATTGACCATGTCAGATATGCGGGGGAGTGGGTATGCATCTAGTTGGGTGTAGCGATTGATCGTCTGGCTGTAGTCAATAACTAGGCGCTGTTTTTCGCCAGTCTTCACTACCACCACTTGTGCTCGCCATGGGCTGGTGCTACTTTCAATAATCCCTTCCTTCAGGAGTCTCGCTACCTCGGATTTAATGAAGCTCCTATCCCCAACACTGTAACGCCTGCTTTTGGTAGCGATGGGCTTACAGTCGCGGGTGAGGTTAGCGAACAAGGAGGGGGGGGGAACTTTAAGGGTGGAGAGGCTGCAAATGGTGCACGGCGGGCGATTTAAAAGCTGCTGGCTGCAGACTGTGAGTGGGGGGAGGGGTCCGTCATACGCTAATGTGACACTCTTAAGGTGGCACTGAAAATCCAACCCCAGTAGAACGGCAGCGCAGAGATGGGGCAGGACCAGAAGTTTAAAATTTTTGTATTCTGTGCCCCTTACTGAAAGGGTCACTACACAGTAGCCACCGACGTCCGCTGACTGGGCTTTGGAAGCCAAAGAGATCCGATGGCGCGTCGGCAGGACCGGGAGAGAGTAACTGCGCACCGTGTCGGGGTGGATAAAGCTCTCCGTGCTCCCGCTGTCAAAAAGGCAGGTAGTGGCGCGGCCGTTTACCGTAATATCCATCATGGACCTGGACAGTTGATCAGCATCCGCAGCCAACATTTAACTTTGGTAATAAAATTGATGCACTATCAATTGCTACAAAAGACTGGAGATTGAGAAAGTAATAAACAGGCTTTTATTACCAAAGAACAGAGCATGCCTCTTGTGGTTGCCTGGTATCCAAAAGGGCTGGAGGCTTCTGAGCAGCGACCTTTATACCCAGCCATGAGGGTGGAGCCAGGGGCGGAGTCAGCTGAGGCATGCACAGACAAGTACAACAATATGCAAGAGTGAACAACAGTACTAACAGTGAACAACAATACTAACAACAGTGGTTTACCACAAGCAGAAGAAGCAGAAGAAGGAGAAGGAGAAGGTGAAGTCTGGAGGGTGAAGCAGAAGAAGCAGAAGAAGGAGAAGGAGAAGGTGAAGTCTGGAGGGTGAAGCAGAAGAAGCAGAAGAAGGAGAAGGAGAAGGTGAAGTCAGGAGGGTGAATCAGAAGAAGTAGAAGAAGGAGAAGGTGAAGTCTGGAGGGTGAAACAGAAGAAGTAGAAGAAGGAGAAGGAGAAGGTGAAGTCTGGAGGGTGAATTAGAAGAAGTAGAAGAAGGAGAAGGAGAAGGTGAAGTCTGGAGGGTGAATCAGAAGAAGCAGAAGAAGGAGAAGGAGAAGGTGAAGTGTGGAGGGAGAAGCAGAAGAAGTAGAAGAAGGAGAAGGAGAAGGTGAAGTCTGGAGGGTGAATCAGAAGAAGTAGAAGAAGGAGAAGGAGAAGGTGAAGTCTGGAGGGTGAATCAGAAGAAGTAGCAGAAGGAGAAGGAGAAGGTGAAGTCTGGAGGGTGAATCAGAAGAAGCAGAAGAAGGAGAAGGAGAAGGTGAAGTCTGGAGGGTGAATCAGAAGAAGTAGAAGAAGGAGAAGGAGAAGGTGTAGTCTGGAGGGTGAATCAGAAGAAGTAGACGAAGGAGAAGGAGAAGGTGAAGACTGGAGGGTGAATCAGAAGAAGCAGAAGAAGGAGAAGGAGAAGGTGAAGACTGGAGGGTGAATCAGAAGAAGTAGAAGAAGGAGAAGGAGAAGGTGAAGTCTGGAGGGTGAATCAGAAGAAGCAGAAGAAGGAGAAGGAGAAGGTGAAGTCTGGAGGGTGAATCAGAAGAAGCAGAAGAAGGAGAAGGAGAAGGTGAAGTCTGGAGGGTGAATCAGAAGAAGCAGAAGAAGGAGAAGGAGAAGGTGAAGTCTGGAGGGTGAATCAGAAGAAGCAGAATAAGTAGAAGGAGAAGGTGAATCTGCAGGGTGAATCAGAAGAAGTAGAAGAAGGAGAAGGAGAAGGTGAAGTCTGGAGGGTGAATCAGAAGAAGCAGAAGAAGGAGAAGGAGAAGATGAAGTCAGGAGGGTGAATCAGAAGAAGCAGAAGAAGGAGAAGGAGAAGGTGAAGTCTGGATGGTGAATCAGAAGAAGCAGAAGAAGGAGAAGGAGAAGGTGAAGACTGGAGGGTGAATCAGAAGAAGTAGAAGAAGGAGAAGGAGAAGGTGAAGTCTGGAGGGTGAATCAGAAGAAGTAGAAGAAGGAGAAGGAGAAGGCGAAGTCTGGAGGGTCAATCAGAAGAAGCAGAAGAAGGAGAAGGAGAAGGTGAAGTCTGGAGGGTGAATCAGAAGAAGCAGAAGAAGGAGAAGGAGAAGATGAAGTCTGGAGGGTGAATCAGAAGAAGTAGAAGAAGGAGAAGGAGAAGGTGAGGTCTGGAGGGTGAATCAGAAGAAGCAGAAGAAGGAGAAGGAGAAGGTGAAATCTGAAGGGTGAATCAGAAGAAGCAGAAGAAGGAGAAGGAGAAGGTGAAGTCTGGAGGGTGAATCAGAAGATGCAGCAGAAGGAGAAGGAGAAGGGGAAGTCTGGATGGTGAATCAGAAGAAGTACAAGAAGGAGAAGGAGAAGGTGAGGTCTGGAGGGTGAATCAGAAGAAGCAGAAGAAGGAGAAGGAGAAGGTGAAGTCTGGAGGGTGAATCAGAAGAAGCAGAAGAAGGAGATGGAGAAGGAGAAGTCAGGAGGGTGAATCAGATGAAGCAGAAGAAGGAGAAGGAGAAGGTGAAGTTAGGAGGGTGAATCAGAAGAAGCAGAAGAAGGAGAAGGAGAAGGTGAAGTCTGGAGGGTGAATCAGAAGAAGTAGAAGAAGGAGAAGGAGAAGGTGAAGTCTGGAGGCTGAATCAGAAGAAGTAGAAAAAGGAGAAGGAGAAGGTGAAGTCTGGAGGGTGAATCAGAAGATGCAGAAGAAGGAGAAGGGGAAGGTGAAGTCTGGAGGGTGAAGCAGAAGAAGCAGAAGAAGGAGAAGGAGAAGGTGAAGTCTGGAGGGAGAATCAGAAGAAGTAGAAGAAGGAGAAGGAGAAGGTGAGGTCTGGAGGGTGAATCAGAAGAAGCTGAAGAAGGAGAAGGAGAAGGTGAAGTCTGGAGGGTGAATCAGAAGAAGCAGAAGAAGGAGAAGGAGAAGGTGAAGTCTGGAGGGTGAATCAGAAGAAGCAGAAGAAGGAGAAGGAGAAGGTGAAGTTAGGAGGGTGAATCAGAAGAAGCAGAAGAAGGAGAAGGAGAAGGTGAAGTTAGGAGGGTGAATCAGAAGAAGCAGAAGAAGGAGAAGGAGAAGGTGAAGTCAGGGGGGTGAAGCAGAAGAAGTAGAAGAAGGAGAAGGAGAAGGTGAAGTCAGCAGGGTGAAGCAGAAGAAGCAGAAGAAGGAGAAGGAGAAGGTGAAGTCTGGAGGGCGCAGCAGAAGAAGCAGAAGAAGGAGAAGGAGAAGGTGAAGTCTGAAGGGTGAGGCAGAAGAAGCAGAAGAAGGAGAAGGAGAAGGTGAAGTCTGGAGGGTGAATCAGAAGAAGTAGAAGAAGGAGAAGGAGAAGGTGAAGTCAGGAGGGTGAAGCAGAAGAAGCAGAAGAAGGAGAAGGAGAAGGCGAAGTCTGGAGGGTGAAGCAGAAGAAGCAGAAGAAGGAGAAGAAGAAGGAGAAGTCTGGAGGGTGAAGCAGAAGATGCAGAAGAAGGAGAAGGAGAAGGTGAAGTCTGGAGGGTGAATCAGAAGAAGTAGAAGAAGGCGAAGGAGAAGGTGAAGTCAGGAGGTTGAAGCAGAAGAAGCAGAAGAAGGAGAAGGAGAAGGTGAAGTCTGGAGGGTGAAGCAGAAGAAGCAGAAGGAGAAGGAGAAGGTGAAGTCTGGAGGGTGAAGCAGAAGAAGCAGAAGAAGGAGAAGGAGAAGGTGAAGTCAGGAGGGTGAATCAGAAGAAGTAGAAGAAGGAGAAGGAGAAGGTGAAGTCTGGAGGGTGAATCAGAAGAAGTAGAAGAAGGAGAAGGAGAAGGTGAAGTCTGGAAGGTGAATCAGAAGAAGTAAAAGAAGGAGAAGGAGAAGGTGAAGTCTGGAAGGTGAATCAGAAGAAGCAGAAGAAGGAGAAGGAGAAGGTGAAGTCTGGAGGGAGAAGCAGAAGAAGTAGAAGAAGGAGAAGGAGAAGGTGAAGTCTGGAGGGTGAATCAGAAGAAGTAGAAGAAGGAGAAGGAGAAGGTGACGTCTGGAGGGTGAATCAGAAGAAGGAGAAGAAGGAGAAGGAGAAGGTGAAGTCTGGAGGTTGAATCAGAAGAAGCAGAAGAAGGGGAAGGAGAAGGTGAAGTCTGGAGGGTGAATCAGAAGAAGTAGAAGAAGGAGAAGGAGAAGGTTTAGTCTGGAGGGTGAATCAGAAGAAGTTGACGAAGGAGAAGGAGAAGGTGAAGTCTGGAGGGTGAATCAGAAGAAGGAGAAGGAGAAGGTGAAGTCTGGAGGGTGAATCAGAAGAAGTAGAAGAAGGAGAAGGAGAAGGTGAAGTCTGGAGGGTGAATCAGAAGAAGCAGAAGAAGGAGAAGGAGAAGGTGAAGTCTGGAGGGTGAATCAGAAGAAGCAGAAGAAGGAGAAGGAGAAGGTGAAGTCTGGAGGGTGAATCAGAAGAAGCAGAAGAAGGAGAAGGAGAAGGTGAAGTCTGGAGGGTGAAGCAGAAGAAGCAGAAGAAGTAGAAGGAGAAGGTGCAGTCTGGAGGGTGAATCAGAAGAAGTAGAAGAAGGAGAAGGAGAAGGTGAAGTCTGGAGGGTGAATCAGAAGAAGCAGAAGAAGGAGAAGGAGAAGGTGAAGTCAGGAGGGTGAATCAGAAGAAGCAGAAGAAGGAGAAGGAGAAGGAGAAGGTGAAGTCTGGAGGGTGAATCAGAAGAAGCAGAAGAAGGAGAAGGAGAAGGTGAAGTCTGAAGGGTGAATCAGAAGAAGCAGAAGAAGGAGAAGGAGAAGGTGAAGTCTGGAGGGTGAATCAGAAGAAGCAGAAGAAGGAGAAGGAGAAGGTGAAGTCTGGAGGGTGAATCAGAAGAAGTGGAAGAAGGAGAAGGAGAAGGTGAAGTCTGGAGGGTGAATCAGAAGAAGTAGAAGAAGGAGAAGGAGAAGGCGAAGTCTGGAGGGTGAATCAGAAGAAGCAGAAGAAGGAGAAGGAGAAGGTGAAGTCTGGAGGGCGAATCAGAAGAAGCAGAAGAAGGAGAAGCAGAAGATGAAGTCTGGAGGGTGAATCAGAAGAAGTAGAAGAAGGAGAAGGAGAAGGTGAGGTCTGGAGGGTGAATGAGAAGAAGCAGAAGGAGAAGGAGAAGGTGAAGTCTGAAGGGTGAATCAGAAGAAGCAGAAGAAGGAGAAGGAGAAGGTGAAGTCTGGAGGGTGAATCAGAAGAAGCAGAAGAAGGAGAAGGAGAAGGTGAAGTCTGGGGGTTGAATCAGAAGAAGCAGAAGAAGGAGAAGGAGAAGGTGAAGTCTGGAGGGTGAATCAGAAGAAGTAGAAGAAGGAGAAGGAGAAGGTGAAGTCTGGAGGGTGAATCAGAAGAAGGAGAAGAAGGAGAAGGAGACGATGAAGTCTGGAGGGTGAATCAGAAGAAGCAGAAGAAGGAGAAGGAGAAGGTGAAGTCTGGAGGGTGAATCAGAAGAAGCAGAAGAAGGAGAAGGAGAAGATGAAGTCTGGAGAGTGAATCGGAAGAAGTAGAAGAAGGAGAAGGAGAAGGTGAAGTCTGGAGGGTGAATCAGAAGAAGCAGAAGAAGGAGAAGGAGAAGGTGAAGTCTGGAGGGTGAATCAGAAGAAGTAGAAGAAGGAGAAGGAGAAGGTGAAGTCTGGAGGGTGAATCAGAAGAAGCAGAATAAGGGGAAGGAGAAGGTGAAGTCTGGAGGGTGAATCAGAAGAAGCAGAAAAAGGAGAAGGAGAAGGTGAAGTCTGGAGGGTGAATCAGAAGAAGTAGAAGAAGGAGAAGGAGAAGGTGAAGTCTGGAGGGTGAAGCAGAAGAAGTAGAAGAAGGAGAAGGAGAAGGTGAAGTTAGGAGGGTGAATCAGCAGAAGTAGAAGAAGGAGAAGGAGAAGGTGAAGTCAGGAGGGTGAATCAGAAGAAGCAGAAGAAGGAGAAGGAGAAGGTAAAGTTTGAAGGGTGAATCAGAAGAATCAGAAGAAGGGGAAGGAGAAGGTGAAGTCTGGAGGGTGAATCAGAAGAAGCAGAAGAAACAGAAGGAGAAGGTGTAGTCTGGAAGGTGAAGCAGAAGATGCAGAAGAAGGAGAAGTTGAAGGTGAAGACCGGAGGGTGAATCAGAAGAAGTAGAAGAAGGAGAAGGAGAAGGTGAAGTCTGGAGGGTGAATCAGAAGAAGTAGAAGAAGGAGAAGGAGAAGGTGAAGTCTGGAGGGTGAATCAGAAGAAGCAGAAGAAGGAGAAGGAGAAGGAGAAGTCTGGAGGGTGAATCAGAAGAAGCAGAAGAAGGAGAAGGAGTAGATGAAGTCTGGAGGGTGAATCAGAAGAAGTAGAAGAAGGAGAAGGAGAAGGTGAGGTCTGGAGGGTGAATCAGAAGAAGCAGAGGAAGGAGAAGGAGAAGGTGATGTCTGGAGGGTGAATCAGAAGAAGCAGAAGAAGGAGAAGGAGAAGGTGAAGTCTGGAAGGTGAATCAGAAGAAGCAGAAGAAGGAGATGGAGAAGGTGAAGTCAGGAGGGTGAATCAGAAGAAGCAGAAGAAGGAGAAGGAGAAGGTGAAGTTAGGAGGGTGAATCAGAAGAAGCAGAAGAAGGAGAAGGAGAAGGTGAAGTCAGGGCGTGAAGCAGACGAAGTAGAAGAAGGAGAAGGAGAAGGTGAAGTCAGCAGGGTGAAGCAGAAGAAGCAGAAGAAGGAGAAGGAGATGGTGAAGTCTGGAGGGCGCAGCAGAAGAAGCAGAAGAAGGAGAAGGAGAAGGTGAAGTCTGGAGGGTCAAGCAGAAGAAGCAGACGAAGGAGAAGGAGAAGGTGAGGTCTTGAGGGTGAATCAGAAGAAGTAGAAGAAGGAGAAGGAGAAGGTGAAGTCAGGAGGGTGAAGCGGAAGAAGCAGAAGAAGGAGAAGGAGAATGTGAAGTCTGGAGGGTGAAGCAGGAGAAGCAGAAGAAGGAGAAGGAGAAGGTGAAGTCTGGAGGGCGAAGCTGAAGAAGCAGAAGAAGGAGAAGGAGAAGGTGAAGTCTGGAGGGTGAAGCAGAAGAAGCAGAAGAAGGAGAAGGAGAAGGTGAAGTCTGGAGGGTGAATCAGAAGAAGTAGAAGAAGGAGAAGGAGAAGGTGAAGTCAGGAGGGTGAAGCAGAAGAAGCAGAAGAAGGAGAAGGAGAAGGTGAAGTCTGGAGGGTGAAGCAGAAGAAGCAGAAGAAGGAGAAGGAGAAGGTGAAGTCTGGAGGGTGAAGCAGAAGAAGCAGAAGAAGGAGAAGGAGAAGGTGAAGTCAGGAGGGTGAATCAGAAGAAGTAGAAGAAGGAGAAGGTGAAGTCTGGAGGGTGAATCAGAAGAAGTAGAAGAAGGAGAAGGAGAAGGTGAAGTCTGGAGGGTGAATTAGAAGAAGTAGAAGAAGGAGAAGGAGAAGGTGAAGTCTGGAGGGTGAATCAGAAGAAGCAGAAGAAGGAGAAGGAGAAGGTGAAGTGTGGAGGGAGAAGCAGAAGAAGTAGAAGAAGGAGAAGGAGAAGGTGAAGTCTGGAGGGTGAATCAGAAGAAGTAGAAGAAGGAGAAGGAGAAGGTGAAGTCTGGAGGGTGAATCAGAAGAAGTAGCAGAAGGAGAAGGAGAAGGTGAAGTCTGGAGGGTGAATCAGAAGAAGCAGAAGAAGGAGAAGGAGAAGGTGAAGTCTGGAGGGTGAATCAGAAGAAGTAGAAGAAGGAGAAGGTGTAGTCTGGAGGGTGAATCAGAAGAAGTAGACGAAGGAGAAGGAGAAGGTGAAGACTGGAGGGTGAATCAGAAGAAGCAGAAGAAGGAGAAGGAGAAGGTGAAGACTGGAGGGTGAATCAGAAGAAGTAGAAGAAGGAGAAGGAGAAGGTGAAGTCTGGAGGGTGAATCAGAAGAAGCAGAAGAAGGAGAAGGAGAAGGTGAAGTCTGGAGGGTGAATCAGAAGAAGCAGAAGAAGGAGAAGGAGAAGGTGAAGTCTGGAGGGTGAATCAGAAGAAGCAGAAGAAGGAGAAGGAGAAGGTGAAGTCTGGAGGGTGAATCAGAAGAAGCAGAATAAGTAGAAGGAGAAGGTGAATCTGCAGGGTGAATCAGAAGAAGTAGAAGAAGGAGAAGGAGAAGGTGAAGTCTGGAGGGTGAATCAGAAGAAGCAGAAGAAGGAGAAGGAGAAGATGAAGTCAGGAGGGTGAATCAGAAGAAGCAGAAGAAGGAGAAGGAGAAGGTGAAGTCTGGATGGTGAATCAGAAGAAGCAGAAGAAGGAGAAGGAGAAGGTGAAGACTGGAGGGTGAATCAGAAGAAGTAGAAGAAGGAGAAGGAGAAGGTGAAGTCTGGAGGGTGAATCAGAAGAAGTAGAAGAAGGAGAAGGAGAAGGCGAAGTCTGGAGGGTCAATCAGAAGAAGCAGAAGAAGGAGAAGGAGAAGGTGAAGTCTGGAGGGTGAATCAGAAGATGCAGAAGAAGGAGAAGGAGAAGATGAAGTCTGGAGGGTGAATCAGAAGAAGTAGAAGAAGGAGAAGGAGAAGGTGAGGTCTGGAGGGTGAATCAGAAGAAGCAGAAGAAGGAGAAGGAGAAGGTGAAATCTGAAGGGTGAATCAGAAGAAGCAGAAGAAGGAGAAGGAGAAGGTGAAGTCTGGAGGGTGAATCAGAAGATGCAGCAGAAGGAGAAGGAGAAGGGGAAGTCTGGATGGTGAATCAGAAGAAGTACAAGAAGGAGAAGGAGAAGGTGAGGTCTGGAGGGTGAATCAGAAGAAGCAGAAGAAGGAGAAGGAGAAGGTGAAGTCTGGAGGGTGAATCAGAAGAAGCAGAAGAAGGAGATGGAGAAGGAGAAGTCAGGAGGGTGAATCAGATGAAGCAGAAGAAGGAGAAGGAGAAGGTGAAGTTAGGAGGGTGAATCAGAAGAAGCAGAAGAAGGAGAAGGAGAAGGTGAAGTCTGGAGGGTGAATCAGAAGAAGTAGAAGAAGGAGAAGGAGAAGGTGAAGTCTGGAGGCTGAATCAGAAGAAGTAGAAAAAGGAGAAGGAGAAGGTGAAGTCTGGAGGGTGAATCAGAAGATGCAGAAGAAGGAGAAGGGGAAGGTGAAGTCTGGAGGGTGAAGCAGAAGAAGCAGAAGAAGGAGAAGGAGAAGGTGAAGTCTGGAGGGAGAATCAGAAGAAGTAGAAGAAGGAGAAGGAGAAGGTGAGGTCTGGAGGGTGAATCAGAAGAAGCTGAAGAAGGAGAAGGAGAAGGTGAAGTCTGAAGGGTGAATCAGAAGAAGCAGAAGAAGGAGAAGGAGAAGGTGAAGTCTGGAGGGTGAATCAGAAGAAGCAGAAGAAGGAGAAGGAGAAGGTGAAGTTAGGAGGGTGAATCAGAAGAAGCAGAAGAAGGAGAAGGAGAAGGTGAAGTTAGGAGGGTGAATCAGAAGAAGCAGAAGAAGGAGAAGGAGAAGGTGAAGTCAGGGGGGTGAAGCAGAAGAAGTAGAAGAAGGAGAAGGAGAAGGTGAAGTCAGCAGGGTGAAGCAGAAGAAGCAGAAGAAGGAGAAGGAGAAGGTGAAGTCTGGAGGGCGCAGCAGAAGAAGCAGAAGAAGGAGAAGGAGAAGGTGAAGTCTGAAGGGTGAGGCAGAAGAAGCAGAAGAAGGAGAAGGAGAAGGTGAAGTCTGGAGGGTGAATCAGAAGAAGTAGAAGAAGGAGAAGGAGAAGGTGAAGTCAGGAGGGTGAAGCAGAAGAAGCAGAAGAAGGAGAAGGAGAAGGCGAAGTCTGGAGGGTGAAGCAGAAGAAGCAGAAGAAGGAGAAGAAGAAGGAGAAGTCTGGAGGGTGAAGCAGAAGATGCAGAAGAAGGAGAAGGAGAAGGTGAAGTCTGGAGGGTGAATCAGAAGAAGTAGAAGAAGGCGAAGGAGAAGGTGAAGTCAGGAGGTTGAAGCAGAAGAAGCAGAAGAAGGAGAAGGAGAAGGTGAAGTCTGGAGGGTGAAGCAGAAGAAGCAGAAGGAGAAGGAGAAGGTGAAGTCTGGAGGGTGAAGCAGAAGAAGCAGAAGAAGGAGAAGGAGAAGGTGAAGTCAGGAGGGTGAATCAGAAGAAGTAGAAGAAGGAGAAGGAGAAGGTGAAGTCTGGAGGGTGAATCAGAAGAAGTAGAAGAAGGAGAAGGAGAAGGTGAAGTCTGGAGGGTGAATCAGAAGAAGTAAAAGAAGGAGAAGGAGAAGGTGAAGTCTGGAAGGTGAATCAGAAGAAGCAGAAGAAGGAGAAGGAGAAGGTGAAGTCTGGAGGGAGAAGCAGAAGAAGTAGAAGAAGGAGAAGGAGAAGGTGAAGTCTGGAGGGTGAATCAGAAGAAGTAGAAGAAGGAGAAGGAGAAGGTGACGTCTGGAGGGTGAATCAGAAGAAGGAGAAGAAGGAGAAGGAGAAGGTGAAGTCTGGAGGTTGAATCAGAAGAAGCAGAAGAAGGGGAAGGAGAAGGTGAAGTCTGGAGGGTGAATCAGAAGAAGTAGAAGAAGGAGAAGGAGAAGGTTTAGTCTGGAGGGTGAATCAGAAGAAGTTGACGAAGGAGAAGGAGAAGGTGAAGTCTGGAGGGTGAATCAGAAGAAGGAGAAGGAGAAGGTGAAGTCTGGAGGGTGAATCAGAAGAAGTAGAAGAAGGAGAAGGAGAAGGTGAAGTCTGGAGGGTGAATCAGAAGAAGCAGAAGAAGGAGAAGGAGAAGGTGAAGTCTGGAGGGTGAATCAGAAGAAGCAGAAGAAGGAGAAGGAGAAGGTGAAGTCTGGAGGGTGAATCAGAAGAAGCAGAAGAAGGAGAAGGAGAAGGTGAAGTCTGGAGGGTGAAGCAGAAGAAGCAGAAGAAGTAGAAGGAGAAGGTGCAGTCTGGAGGGTGAATCAGAAGAAGTAGAAGAAGGAGAAGGAGAAGGTGAAGTCTGGAGGGTGAATCAGAAGAAGCAGAAGAAGGAGAAGGAGAAGGTGAAGTCAGGAGGGTGAATCAGAAGAAGCAGAAGAAGGAGAAGGAGAAGGAGAAGGTGAAGTCTGGAGGGTGAATCAGAAGAAGCAGAAGAAGGAGAAGGAGAAGGTGAAGACTGGAGGGTGAATCAGAAGAAGTAGAAGAAGGAGAAGGAGAAGGTGAAGTCTGGAGGGTGAATCAGAAGAAATAGAAGAAGGAGAAGGAGAAGGCGAAGTCTGGAGGGTGAATCAGAAGAAGCAGAAGAAGGAGAAGGAGAAGGTGAAGTCTGGAGGGTGAATCAGAAGAAGCAGTAGAAGGAGAAGGAGAAGATGAAGTCTGGAGGGTGAATCAGAAGAAGTAGAAGAAGGAAAAGGAGAAGGTGAGGTCTGGAGGGTGAATCAGAAGAAGCAGAAGAAGGAGAAGGAGAAGGTGAAGTCTGAAGGGTGAATCAGAAGAAGCAGAAGAAGGAGAAGGAGAAGGTGAAGTCTGGAGGGTGAATCAGAAGAAGCAGAAGAAGGAGAAGGAGAAGGTGAAGTCTGGAGGGTGAATCAGAAGAAGCAGAAGAAGGAGAAGGAGAAGGTGAAGTCTGGAGGGTGAATCAGAAGAAGTAGAAGAAGGAGAAGGAGAAGGTGAAGTCTGGAGGGTGAATCAGAAGAAGTAGAAGAAGGAGAAGGAGAAGGTGAAGTCTGGAGTTTGAATCAGAAGAAGCAGAAGAAGGAGAAGGAGAAGTTGAAGTCTGGAGGGTGAATCTGAAGAAGCAGAAGAAGGAGAAGGAGAAGGTGAAGTCTGGAGGGTGAATCAGAAGAAGTAGAAGAAGGAGAAGGAGTAGGTGAAGTCTGGAGGGTGAATCAGAAGAAGCAGAAGAAGGAGAAGGAGAAGGTGAAGTCTGGAGGGTGAATCAGAAGAAGCAGAAGAAGGAGAAGGAGAAGGTGAAGTCTGGAGGGTGAATCAGAAGAAGCAGAAGAAGGAGAAGGAGAAGGTGAAGTCTGGAGGGTGAATCAGAAGAAGTAGAAGAAGGAGAAGGAGAAGGTGAAGTCTGGAGGGTGAAGCAGAAGAAGTAGAAGAAGGAGAAGGAGAAGGTGAAGTCAGGAGGGTGAATCAGAAGAAGTAGAAGAAGGAGAAGGAGAAGGTGAAGTCAGGAGGGTGAATCAGAAGAAGCAGAAGAAGAAGAAGGAGAAGGTGAAGTCTGGAGGGTGAATCAGAAGAATCAGAAGAAGGAGAAGGAGAAGGTGAAGTCTGGAGGGTGAATCAGGAGAAGCAGAAGAAAGAGAAGGAGAAGGTGAAGTCTGGAGGGTGAAGCAGATGAAGCAGAAGAAGGAGAAGGAGAAGGTGAAGACTGGAGGGTGAATCAGAAGAAGTAGAAGAAGGAGAAGGAGAAGGTGAAGTCAGGAGGGTGAATCAGAAGAAGCAGAAGAAGGAGAAGGAGAAGGTGAAGTTAGGAGGGTGAATCAGAAGAAGCAGAAGAAGGAGAAGGAGAAGGTGAAGTCTGGAGGGTGAATCAGAAGAAGCAGAAGAAGGAGAAGGAGAAGGTGAAGTCAGGAGGGTGAATCAGAAGAAGCAGAAGAAGGAGAAGGAGAAGGTGAAGTTAGGAGGGTGAATCAGAAGAAGCAGAAGAAGGAGAAGGAGAAGGTGAAGTCAGGGGGGTGAAGCAGAAGAAGTAGAAGAAGGAGAAGGAGAAGGTGAAGTCAGGAGGGTGAAGCAGAAGAAGCAGAAGAAGGAGAAGGAGCAGGTGAAGTCTGGAGGGCGCAGCAGAAGAAGCAGAAGAAGGAGAAGGAGAAGGTGAAGTCCGGAGGGTGAAGCAGAAGAAGCAGAAGAAGGAGAAGGAGATGGTGAAGTCTGGAGGGTGAATCAGAAGAAGTAGAAGAAGGAGAAGGAGAAGGTGAAGTCAGGAGGGTGAAGCAGAAGAAGCAGAAGAAGGAAAAGGAGAAGGTGAAGTCTGGAGGGTGAAGCAGAAGAAGCAGAAGAAGGAGAAGGAGAAGATGAAGTCTGGAGGGCGAAGCAGAAGAAGCAGAAGAAGGAGAAGGAGAAGGTGAAGTCTGGAGGGTGAAGCAGAAGAAGCAGAAGAAGGAGAAGGAGAAGGTGAAGTCTGGAGGGTGAATCAGAAGAAGTAGAAGAAGGAGAAGGAGAAGGTGAAGTCTGGAGGGTGAAGCAGAAGAAGCAGAAGAAGGAGAAGGAGAAGGTGAAGTCTGGAGGGTGAAGCAGAAGAAGCAGATGAAGGAAAAGGAGAAGCTGGAGTCAGGAGGGTGAATCAGAAGAAGTAGAAGAAGGAGAAGGAGAAGGTGAAGTCTGGAGGGTGAATCAGAAGAAGCAGAAGAAGGAGAAGGAGAAGGTGATGTCAGGAGGGTGAATCAGAAGAAGCAGAAGAAGGAGAAGGAGAAGGTGAAGTCAGGGGGTGAAGCAGAAGAAGTAGAAGAAGGAGAAGGAGAAGGTGAAGTCAGGAGGATGAAGCAGAAGAAGCAGAAGAAGGAGAAGGAGAAGGTGAAGTCAGGAGGATGAAGCAGAAGAAGCAGAAGAAGGAGAAGGAGAAGGTGAAGTCTGGAGGGCGCAGCAGAAGAAGCAGAAGAAGGAGAAGGAGAAGGTGAAGTCTGGAGGGCGAAGCAGAAGAAGGAGAAGGAGAAGGTGAAGTCTGGAGGGTGAAGCAGAAGAAGCAGAAGAAGGAGAAGGAGAAGCTGAAGTCTGGAGGGTGAATCAGAAGAAGTAGAAGACGGAGAAGGAGAAGGTGAAGTCAGGAGGGTGAAGCAGAAGAAGCAGAAGAAGGAGAAGGAGAAGGTGAAGTCTGGAGGGTGAAGCAGAAGAAGCAGAAGAAAGAGAAGGAGAAGATGAAGTCTGGAGGGTGAAGCAGAAGAAGCAGAAGAAGGAGAAGGAGAAGCTGGAGTCAGGAGGGTGAATCAGAAGAAGTAGAAGAAGGAGAAGGAGAAGGTGAAGTCTGGAGGGTGAATCAGAAGAAGTAGAAGAAGGAGAAGGAGAAGGTGAAGTCTGGAGGGTGAATCAGAAGAAGTAGAAGAAGGAGAAGCAGAAGGTGAAGTCTGGAGGGTGAATCAGAAGAAGCAGAAGAAGGAGAAAGAGAAGGTGAAGTCTGGAGGGAGAAGCAGAAGAAGTAGAAGAAGGAGAAGGAGAAGGTGAAGTCTGGAGGGTGAATCAGAAGAAGTAGATGAAGGAGAAGGAGAAGGTGAAGTCTGGAGGGTGAATCAGAAGATGTAGAAGAAGGAGAAGGAGAAGGTGAAGTCTGGAGGGTGAATCAGAAGAAGCAGAAGAAGGAGAAGGAGAAGGTGAAGTCTGGAGGGTGAATCAGAAGAAGTAGAAGAAGGAGAAGGAGAAGGTGTAGTCTGGAGGGCGAGTCAAAACAAGTAGACGAAGGAGAAGTAGAATGTGAAGTCTGGAGGGTGAAGCAGAAGAAGCAGAAGAAGGAGAAGGAGAAGGTGAAGTCTGGAGGGTGAATCAGAAGAAGTAGAAGAAGGAGAAGGAGAAGGTGAAGTCTGGAGGGTGAATCAGAAGAAGCAGAAGAAGGAGAAGGAGAAGGTGAAGTCTGGAGGGTGAATCAGAAGAAGCAGAAGAAGGAGAAGGAGAAGGTGAAGTCTGGAGGGTGAATCAGAAGAAGCAGAAGAAGGAGAAGGAGAAGGTGAAGTCTGGAGGGTGAATCAGAAGAAGCAGAAGAAGTAGAAGGAGAAGGTGAAGTCTGGAGGGTGAATCAGAAGAAGTAGAAGAAGGAGAAGGAGAAGGTGAAGTCAGGATGGTGAATCAGAAGAAGCAGAAGAAGGAGAAGGAGAAGGTGAAGTCAGGAGGGTGAATCAGAAGAAGCAGAAGAAGGAGAAGGAGAAGGTGAAGACTGGAGGGTGAAGCAGAAGAAGCAGAAGAAGGAGAAGGAGAAGGTGAAGACTGGAGGGTGAATCAGAAGAAGTAGAAGAAGGAGAAGGAGAAGGTGAAGTCTGGAGGGTGAACCAGAAGAAGTAGAAGAAGGAGAAGGAGAAGGTGAAGTCTGGAGGGTGAATCAGAAGAAGCAGAAGAAGGAGAAGGAGAAGGTGAAGTCTGGAGGGTGAATCAGAAGAAGCAGAAGAAGGAGAAGGAGAAGATGAAGTCTGGAGGGTGAATCAGAAGAAGTAGAAAAAGGAGAAGGAGAAGGTGAGGTCTGGAGGGTGAATCAGAAGAAGCAGAAGAAGGAGAAGGAGAAGGTGAAGTCTGGAGGGTGAATCAGAAGAAGCAGAAGAAGGAGAAGGAGAAGGTGAAGTCTGGAGGGTGAATCAGAAGAAGCAGAAGAAGGAGAAGGAGATGGTGAAGTCAGGAGGGTGAATCAGAAGAAGCAGAAGAAGGAGAAGGAGAAGGTGAAGTTAGGAGGGTGAATCAGAAGAAGCAGAAGAAGGAGAAGGAGAAGGTGAAGTCAGGGCGGTGAAGCAGAAGAAGTAGAAGAAGGAGATGGAGAAGGTGAAGTCAGGAGGGTGAAGCAGAAGAAGCAGAAGAAGGAGAAGGAGAAGGTGAAGTCTGGAGGGCGCAGCAGAAGAAGCAGAAGAAGGAGAAGGAGAAGGTGAAGTCTGGAGGGTGAAGCAGAAGAAGCAGAAGAAGGAGAAGGAGAAGGGGAAGTCTGGAGGGTGAAGCAGAAGAAGCAGAAGAAGGAGAAGGAGAAGGTGAAGTCTGGAGGGTGAAGCAGAAGAAGTAGAAGAAGGAGAAGGAGAAGGTGAAGTCTGGAGGGCGAAGCAGAAGAAGCAGAAGAAGGAGAAGGAGAAGGTGAAGTCTGGAGGGTGAAGCAGTAGAAGCAGAAGATGGAGAAGGAGAAGGTGAAGTATTGAGGGTGAATCAGAAGAAGTAGAAGAAGGAGAAGGAGAAGGTGAAGTCAAGAGGGTGAAGCAGAAGAAGCAGAAGAAGGAGAAGGAGAAGGTGAAGTCTGGAGGGTGAAGCAGAAGAAGCAGAAGAAGGAGAAGGAGAAGGTGAAGTCTGGAGGGTGAATCAGAAGAAGCAGAATAAGGAGAAGGAGAAGGTGAAGTCTGGAGGGTGAATCAGAAGAAGCAGAAGAAGGAGAAGGAAAAGGTGAAGTCTGGAGCGTGAATCAGAAGAAGTAGAAGAAGGAGAAGGAGAAGGTGATGTCTGGAGGGTGAAGCAGAAGAAGTAGAAGAAGGAGAAGGAGAAGGTGAAGACTGGAGGGTGAATCAGAAGAAGTAGAAGAAGGAGAAGGAGAAGGTGAAGTCTGGAGGGTGAATCAGAAGAAGCAGAAGAAGGAGAAGGAGAAGGTGAAGTCTGGAGGGTGAATCAGAAGAAGCAGAAGAAGGAGAAGGAGAAGGTGAAGTCTGGAGGGTGAATCAGAAGAAGTAGAAGAAGGAGAAGGAGAAGGTGAAGTCTGGAGGGTGAATCAGAAGAAGTAGAAGAAGGAGAAGGAGAAGGTGAAGTCTGGAGTTTGAATCAGAAGAAGCAGAAGAAGGAGAAGGAGAAGGTGAAGTCTGGAGGGTGAATCTGAAGAAGCAGAAGAAGGAGAAGGAGAAGGTGAAGTCTGGAGGGTGAATCAGAAGAAGTAGAAGAAGGAGAAGGAGTAGGTGAAGTCTGGAGGGTGAATCAGAAGAAGCAGAAGAAGGAGAAGGAGAAGGTGAAGTCTGGAGGGTGAATCAGAAGAAGCAGAAGAAGGAGAAGGAGAAGGTGAAGTCTGGAGGGTGAATCAGAAGAAGCAGAAGAAGGAGAAGGAGAAGGTGAAGTCTGGAGGGTGAATCAGAAGAAGTAGAAGAAGGAGAAGGAGAAGGTGAAGTCTGGAGGGTGAAGCAGAAGAAGTAGAAGAAGGAGAAGGAGAAGGTGAAGTCAGGAGGGTGAATCAGAAGAAGTAGAAGAAGGAGAAGGAGAAGGTGAAGTCAGGAGGGTGAATCAGAAGAAGCAGAAGAAGAAGAAGGAGAAGGTGAAGTCTGGAGGGTGAATCAGAAGAATCAGAAGAAGGAGAAGGAGAAGGTGAAGTCTGGAGGGTGAATCAGGAGAAGCAGAAGAAAGAGAAGGAGAAGGTGAAGTCTGGAGGGTGAAGCAGAAGAAGCAGAAGAAGGAGAAGGAGAAGGTGAAGACTGGAGGGTGAATCAGAAGAAGTAGAAGAAGGAGAAGGAGAAGGTGAAGTCAGGAGGGTGAATCAGAAGAAGCAGAAGAAGGAGAAGGAGAAGGTGAAGTTAGGAGGGTGAATCAGAAGAAGCAGAAGAAGGAGAAGGAGAAGGTGAAGTCTGGAGGGTGAATCAGAAGAAGCAGAAGAAGGAGAAGGAGAAGGTGAAGTCTGGAGGGTGAATCAGAAGAAGCAGAAGAAGGAGAAGGAGAAGGTGAAGTCTGGAGGGTGAATCAGAAGAAGTAGAAGAAGGAGAAGGAGAAGGTGAAGTCTGGAGGGTGAATCAGAAGAAGTAGAAGAAGGAGAAGGAGAAGGTGAAGTCTGGAGTTTGAATCAGAAGAAGCAGAAGAAGGAGAAGGAGAAGGTGAAGTCTGGAGGGTGAATCTGAAGAAGCAGAAGAAGGAGAAGGAGAAGGTGAAGTCTGGAGGGTGAATCAGAAGAAGTAGAAGAAGGAGAAGGAGAAGGTGAAGTCTGGAGGGTGAATCAGAAGAAGCAGAAGAAGGAGAAGGAGAAGGTGAAGTCTGGAGGGTGAATCAGAAGAAGCAGAAGAAGGAGAAGGAGAAGGTGAAGTCTGGAGGGTGAATCAGAAGAAGCAGAAGAAGGAGAAGGAGAAGGTGAAGTCTGGAGGGTGAATCAGAAGAAGTAGAAGAAGGAGAAGGAGAAGGTGAAGTCTGGAGGGTGAAGCAGAAGAAGTAGAAGAAGGAGAAGGAGAAGGTGAAGTCAGGAGGGTGAATCAGAAGAAGTAGAAGAAGGAGAAGGAGAAGGTGAAGTCAGGAGGGTGAATCAGAAGAAGCAGAAGAAGAAGAAGGAGAAGGTGAAGTCTGGAGGGTGAATCAGAAGAAGCAGAAGAAGGAGAAGGAGAAGGTGAAGTCCGGAGGGTGAATCAGAAGACGCAGAAGAAGGAGAAGGAGAAGATGAAGTCTGGAGGGTGAATCAGAAGAAGTAGAAGAAGGAGAAGGAGATGGTGAGGTCTGGAGGGAGAATCAGAAGAAGCAGAAGAAGGAGAAGGAGAAGGTGAAGTCTGGAGGGTGAATCAGAAGAAGCAGAAGAAGGAGAAGGAGAAGGTGAAGTCTGGAGGGTGAATCAGAAGAAGCAGAAGAAGGAGAAGGAGAAGGTGAAGTCAGGAGGGTGAATCAGAAGAAGCAGAAGAAGGAGAAGGAGAAGGTGAAGTTAGGAGGGTGAATCAGAAGAAGCAGAAGAAGGAGAAGGAGAAGGTGAAGTCAGGGGGGTGAAGCAGAAGAAGTAGAAGAAGGAGAAGGAGAAGGTGAAGTCAGGAGGGTGAAGCAGAAGAAGCAGAAGAAGGAGAAGGAGGAGGTGAAGTCTGGAGGGCGCAGCAGAAGAAGCAGAAGAAGGAGAAGGAGAAGGTGAAGTCCGGAGGGTGAAGCAGAAGAAGCAGAAGAAGGAGAAGGAGATTGTGAAGTCTGGAGGGTGAATCAGAAGAAGTAGAAGAAGGAGAAGGAGAAGGTGAAGTCAGGAGGGTGAAGCAGAAGAAGCAGAAGAAGGAAAAGGAGAAGGTGAAGTCTGGAGGGTGAAGCAGAAGAAGCAGAAGAAGGAGAAGGAGAAGATGAAGTCTGGAGGGCGAAGCAGAAGAAGCAGAAGAAGGAGAAGGAGAAGGTGAAGTCTGGAGGGTGAAGCAGAAGAAGCAGAAGAAGGAGAAGGAGAAGGTGAAGTCTGGAGGGTGAATCAGAAGAAGTAGAAGAAGGAGAAGGAGAAGGTGAAGTCTGGAGGGTGAAGCAGAAGAAGCAGAAGAAGGAGAAGGAGAAGGTGAAGTCTGGAGGGTGAAGCAGAAGAAGCAGATGAAGGAAAAGGAGAAGCTGGAGTCAGGAGGGTGAATCAGAAGAAGTAGAAGAAGGAGAAGGAGAAGGTGAAGTCTGGAGGGTGAATCAGAAGAAGCAGAAGAAGGAGAAGGAGAAGGTTATGTCAGGAGGGTGAATCAGAAGAAGCAGAAGAAGGAGAAGGAGAAGGTGAAGTCAGGGGGTGAAGCAGAAGAAGTAGAAGAAGGAGAAGGAGAAGGTGAAGTCAGGAGGATGAAGCAGAAGAAGCAGAAGAAGGAGAAGGAGAAGGTGAAGTCAGGAGGATGAAGCAGAAGAAGCAGAAGAAGGAGAAGGAGAAGGTGAAGTCTGGAGGGCGCAGCAGAAGAAGCAGAAGATGGAGAAGGAGAAGGTGAAGTCCGGAGGGTGAAGCAGAAGAAGCAGAAGAAGGAGAAGTAGAAGGTGAAGTCTGGAGGGTGAATCAGAAGAAGTAGAAGAAGGAGAAGTAGAAGGTGAAGTCAGGAGGGTGAAGCAGAAGAAGCAGAAGAAGGAGAAGGAGAAGGTGAAGTCTGGAGGGTGAAGCAGAAGAAGCAGAAGAAGGAGAAGGAGAAGGTGAAGTCTGGAGGGCGAAGCAGAAGAAGGAGAAGGAGAAGGTGAAGTCTGGAGGGTGAAGCAGAAGAAGCAGAAGAAGGAGAAGGAGATGCTGAAGTCTGGAGGGTGAATCAGAAGAAGTAGAAGACGGAGAAGGAGAAGGTGAAGTCAGGAGGGAGAAGCAGAAGAAGCAGAAGAAGGAGAAGGAGAAGGTGAAGTCTGGAGGGTGAAGCAGAAGAAGCAGAAGAAGGAGAAGGAGAAGATGAAGTCTGGAGGGTGAAGCAGAAGAAGCAGAAGAAGGAGAAGGAGAAGCTGGAGTCAGGAGGGTGAATCAGAAGAAGTAGAAGAAGGAGAAGGAGAAGGTGAAGTCTGGAGGGTGAATCAGAAGAAGTAGAAGAAGGAGAAGGAGAAGGTGAAGTCTGGAGGGTGAATCAGAAGAAGTAGAAGAAGGAGAAGCAGAAGGTGAAGTCTGGAGGGTGAATCAGAAGAAGCAGAAGAAGGAGAAAGAGAAGGTGAAGTCTGGAGGGAGAAGCAGAAGAAGTAGAAGAAGGAGAAGGAGAAGGTGAAGTCTGGAGGGTGAATCAGAAGAAGTAGATGAAGGAGAAGGAGAAGGTGAAGTCTGGAGGGTGAATCAGAAGATGTAGAAGAAGGAGAAGGAGAAGGTGAAGTCTGGAGGGTGAATCAGAAGAAGCAGAAGAAGGAGAAGGAGAAGGTGAAGTCTGGAGGGTGAATCAGAAGAAGTAGAAGAAGGAGAAGGAGAAGGTGTAGTCTGGAGGGCGAATCAAAACAAGTAGACGAAGGAGAAGTAGAAGGTGAAGTCTGGAGGGTGAAGCAGAAGAAGCAGAAGAAGGAGAAGGAGAAGGTGAAGTCTGGAGGGTGAATCAGAAGAAGTAGAAGAAGGAGAAGGAGAAGGTGAAGTCTGGAGGGTGAATCAGAAGAAGCAGAAGAAGGAGAAGGAGAAGGTGAAGTCTGGAGGGTGAATCAGAAGAAGCAGAAGAGGGAGAAGGAGAAGGTGAAGTCTGGAGGGTGAATCAGAAGAAGCAGAAGAAGGAGAAGGAGAAGGTGAAGTCTGGAGGGTGAATCAGAAGAAGCAGAAGAAGTAGAAGGAGAAGGTGAAGTCTGGAGGGTGAATCAGAAGAAGTAGAAGAAGGAGAAGGAGAAGGTGAAGTCAGGATGGTGAATCAGAAGAAGCAGAAGAAGGAGAAGGAGAAGGTGAAGTCAGGAGGGTGAATCAGAAGAAGCAGAAGAAGGAGAAGGAGAAGGTGAAGACTGGAGGGTGAAGCAGAAGAAGCAGAAGAAGGAGAAGGAGAAGGTGAAGACTGGAGGGTGAATCAGAAGAAGTAGAAGAAGGAGAAGGAGAAGGTGAAGTCTGGAGGGTGAACCAGAAGAAGTAGAAGAAGGAGAAGGAGAAGGTGAAGTCTGGAGGGTGAATCAGAAGAAGCAGAAGAAGGAGAAGGAGAAGGTGAAGTCTGGAGGGTGAATCAGAAGAAGCAGAAGAAGGAGAAGGAGAAGATGAAGTCTGGAGGGTGAATCAGAAGAAGTAGAAAAAGGAGAAGGAGAAGGTGAGGTCTGGAGGGTGAATCAGAAGAAGCAGAAGAAGGAGAAGGAGAAGGTGAAGTCTGGAGGGTGAATCAGAAGAAGCAGAAGAAGGAGAAGGAGAAGGTGAAGTCTGGAGGGTGAATCAGAAGAAGCAGAAGAAGGAGAAGGAGATGGTGAAGTCAGGAGGGTGAATCAGAAGAAGCAGAAGAAGGAGAAGGAGAAGGTGAAGTTAGGAGGGTGAATCAGAAGAAGCAGAAGAAGGAGAAGGAGAAGGTGAAGTCAGGGCGGTGAAGCAGAAGAAGTAGAAGAAGGAGATGGAGAAGGTGAAGTCAGGAGGGTGAAGCAGAAGAAGCAGAAGAAGGAGAAGGAGAAGGTGAAGTCTGGAGGGCGCAGCAGAAGAAGCAGAAGAAGGAGAAGGAGAAGGGGAAGTCTGGAGGGTGAAGCAGAAGAAGTAGAAGAAGGAGAAGGAGAAGGTGAAGTCTGGAGGGCGAAGCAGAAGAAGCAGAATAAGGAGAAGGAGAAGGTGAAGTCTGGAGGGTGAAGCAGTAGAAGCAGAAGATGGAGAAGGAGAAGGTGAAGTATTGAGGGTGAATCAGAAGAAGTAGAAGAAGGAGAAGGAGAAGGTGAAGTCAAGAGGGTGAAGCAGAAGAAGCAGAAGAAGGAGAAGGAGAAGGTGAAGTCTGGAGGGTGAAGCAGAAGAAGCAGAAGAAGGAGAAGGAGAAGGTGAAGTCTGGAGGGTGAATCAGAAGAAGCAGAATAAGGAGAAGGAGAAGGTGAAGTCTGGAGGGTGAATCAGAAGAAGCAGAAGAAGGAGAAGGAAAAGGTGAAGTCTGGAGCGTGAATCAGAAGAAGTAGAAGAAGGAGAAGGAGAAGGTGATGTCTGGAGGGTGAAGCAGAAGAAGTAGAAGAAGGAGAAGGAGAAGGTGAAGACTGGAGGGTGAATCAGAAGAAGTAGAAGAAGGAGAAGGAGAAGGTGAAGTCTGGAGGGTGAATCAGAAGAAGCAGAAGAAGGAGAAGGAGAAGGTGAAGACTGGAGGGTGAATCAGAAGAAGTAGAAGAAGGAGAAGGAGAAGGTGAAGTCTGGAGGGTGAATCAGAAGAAGCAGAAGAAGGAGAAGGAGAAGGTGAAGTCTGGAGGGTGAATCAGAAGAAGCAGAAGAAGGAGAAGGAGAAGGTGAAGTCTGGAGGGTGAATCAGAAGAAGCAGAAGAAGGAGAAGGAGAAGGTGAAGTCTGGAGGGTGAATCAGAAGAAGCAGAATAAGTAGAAGGAGAAGGTGAATCTGCAGGGTGAATCAGAAGAAGTAGAAGAAGGAGAAGGAGAAGGTGAAGTCTGGAGGGTGAATCAGAAGAAGCAGAAGAAGGAGAAGGAGAAGATGAAGTCAGGAGGGTGAATCAGAAGAAGCAGAAGAAGGAGAAGGAGAAGGTGAAGTCTGGATGGTGAATCAGAAGAAGCAGAAGAAGGAGAAGGAGAAGGTGAAGACTGGAGGGTGAATCAGAAGAAGTAGAAGAAGTGGAAGGAGAAGGTGAAGTCTGGAGGGTGAATCAGAAGAAGTAGAAGAAGGAGAAGGAGAAGGCGAAGTCTGGAGGGTCAATCAGAAGAAGCAGAAGAAGGAGAAGGAGAAGGTGAAGTCTGGAGGGTGAATCAGAAGAAGCAGAAGAAGGAGAAGGAGAAGATGAAGTCTGGAGGGTGAATCAGAAGAAGTAGAAGAAGGAGAAGGAGAAGGTGAGGTCTGGAGGGTGAATCAGAAGAAGCAGAAGAAGGAGAAGGAGAAGGTGAAATCTGAAGGGTGAATCAGAAGAAGCAGAAGAAGGAGAAGGAGAGGTGAAGTCTGGAGGGTGAATCAGAAGATGCAGCAGAAGGAGAAGGAGAAGGGGAAGTCTGGATGGTGAATCAGAAGAAGTACAAGAAGGAGAAGGAGAAGGTGAGGTCTGGAGGGTGAACCAGAAGAAGCAGAAGAAGGAGAAGGAGAAGGTGAAGTCTGGAGGGTGAATCAGAAGAAGCAGAAGAAGGAGATGGAGAAGGAGAAGTCAGGAGGGTGAATCAGATGAAGCAGAAGAAGGAGAAGGAGAAGGTGAAGTTAGGAGGGTGAATCAGAAGAAGCAGAAGAAGGAGAAGGAGAAGGTGAAGTCTGGAGGGTGAATCAGAAGAAGTAGAAGAAGGAGAAGGAGAAGGTGAAGTCTGGAGGGTGAATCAGAAGAAGTAGAAAAAGGAGAAGGAGAAGGTGAAGTCTGGAGGGTGAATCAGAAGATGCAGAAGAAGGAGAAGGGGAAGGTGAAGTCTGGAGGGTGAAGCAGAAGAAGCAGAAGAAGGAGAAGGAGAAGGTGAAGTCTGGAGGGAGAATCAGAAGAAGTAGAAGAAGGAGAAGGAGAAGGTGAGGTCTGGAGGGTGCATCAGAAGAAGCAGAAGAAGGAGAAGGAGAAGGTGAAGTCTGGAGGGAGAATCAGAAGAAGCAGAAGAAGGAGAAGGAGAAGGTGAAGTCTGGAGGGTGAATCAGAAGAAGCAGAAGAAGGAGAAGGAGAAGGTGAAGTTAGGAGGGTGAATCAGAAGAAGCAGAAGAAGGAGAAGGAGAAGGTGAAGTTAGGAGGGTGAATCAGAAGAAGCAGAAGAAGGAGAAGGAGAAGGTGAAGTCAGGGGGGTGAAGCAGAAGAAGTAGAAGAAGGAGAAGGAGAAGGTGAAGTCAGCAGGGTGAAGCAGAAGAAGCAGAAGAAGGAGAAGGAGAAGGTGAAGTCTGGAGGGCGCAGCAGAAGAAGGAGAAGGAGAAGGTGAAGTCAGGAGGGTGAAGCAGAAGAAGCAGAAGAAGGAGAAGGAGAAGGCGAAGTCAGGAGGTTGAAGCAGAAGAAGCAGAAGAAGGAGAAGGAGAAGGTGAAGTCTGGAGGGTGAAGCAGAAGAAGCAGAAGGAGAAGGAGAAGGTGAAGTCTGGAGGGTGAAGCAGAAGAAGCAGAAGAAGGAGAAGGAGAAGGTGAAGTCAGGAGGGTGAATCAGAAGAAGTAGAAGAAGGAGAAGGAGAAGGTGAAGTCTGGAGGGTGAATCAGAAGAAGTAGAAGAAGGAGAAGGAGAAGGTGAAGTCTGGAGGGTGAATCAGAAGAAGTAAAAGAAGGAGAAGGAGAAGGTGAAGTCTGGAAGGTGAATCAGAAGAAGCAGAAGAAGGAGAAGGAGAAGGTGAAGTCTGGAGGGAGAAGCAGAAGAAGTAGAAGAAGGAGAAGGAGAAGGTGAAGTCTGGAGGGTGAATCAGAAGAAGTAGAAGAAGGAGAAGGAGAAGGTGACGTCTGGTGGGTGAATCAGAAGAAGGAGAAGAAGGAGAAGGAGAAGGTGAAGTCTGGAGGTTGAATCAGAAGAAGCAGAAGAAGGGGAAGGAGAAGGTGAAGTCTGGAGGGTGAATCAGAAGAAGTAGAAGAAGGAGAAGGAGAAGGTTTAGTCTGGAGGGTGAATCAGAAGAAGTTGACGAAGGAGAAGGAGAAGGTGAAGTCTGGAGGGTGAATCAGAAGAAGGAGAAGGAGAAGGTGAAGTCTGGAGGGTGAATCAGAAGAAGTAGAAGAAGGAGAAGGAGAAGGTGAAGTCTGGAGGGTGAATCAGAAGAAGCAGAAGAAGGAGAAGGAGAAGGTGAAGTCTGGAGGGTGAATCAGAAGAAGCAGAAGAAGGAGAAGGAGAAGGTGAAGTCTGGAGGGTGAATCAGAAGAAGCAGAAGAAGGAGAAGGAGAAGGTGAAGTCTGGAGGGTGAAGCAGAAGAAGCAGAAGAAGTAGAAGGAGAAGGTGCAGTCTGGAGGGTGAATCAGAAGAAGTAGAAGAAGGAGAAGGAGAAGGTGAAGTCTGGAGGGTGAATCAGAAGAAGCAGAAGAAGGAGAAGGAGAAGGTGAAGTCAGGAGGGTGAATCAGAAGAAGCAGAAGAAGGAGAAGGAGAAGGAGAAGGTGAAGTCTGGAGGGTGAATCAGAAGAAGCAGAAGAAGGAGAAGGAGAAGGTGAAGACTGGAGGGTGAATCAGAAGAAGTAGAAGAAGGAGAAGGAGAAGGTGAAGTCTGGAGGGTGAATCAGAAGAAATAGAAGAAGGAGAAGGAGAAGGCGAAGTCTGGAGGGTGAATCAGAAGAAGCAGAAGAAGGAGAAGGAGAAGGTGAAGTCTGGAGGGTGAATCAGAAGAAGCAGTAGAAGGAGAAGGAGAAGATGAAGTCTGGAGGGTGAATCAGAAGAAGTAGAAGAAGGAAAAGGAGAAGGTGAGGTCTGGAGGGTGAATCAGAAGAAGCAGAAGAAGGAGAAGGAGAAGGTGAAGTCTGAAGGGTGAATCAGAAGAAGCAGAAGAAGGAGAAGGAGAAGGTGAAGTCTGGAGGGTGAATCAGAAGAAGCAGAAGAAGGAGAAGGAGAAGGTGAAGTCTGGAGGGTGAATCAGAAGAAGCAGAAGAAGGAGAAGGAGAAGGTGAAGTCTGGAGGGTGAATCAGAAGAAGTAGAAGAAGGAGAAGGAGAAGGTGAAGTCTGGAGGGTGAATCAGAAGAAGTAGAAGAAGGAGAAGGAGAAGGTGAAGTCTGGAGTTTGAATCAGAAGAAGCAGAAGAAGGAGAAGGAGAAGGTGAAGTCTGGAGGGTGAATCAGAAGAAGCAGAAGAAGGAGAAGGGGAAGGTGAAGTCTGGAGGGTGAATCAGAAGAAGTAGAAGAAGGAGAAGGAGAAGGTGAAGTCTGGAGGGTGAATCAGAAGAAGCAGAAGAAGGAGAAGGAGAAGGTGAAGTCTGGAGGGTGAATCAGATGAAGCAGAAGAAGGAGAAGGAGAAGGTTAAGTCTGGAGGGTGAATCAGAAGAAGCAGAAGAAGGAGAAGGAGAAGGTGAAGTCTGGAGGGTGAATCAGAAGAAGTAGAAGAAGGAGAAGGAGAAGGTGAAGTCTGGAGGGTGAAGCAGAAGAAGTAGAAGAAGGAGAAGGAGAAGGTGAAGTCAGGAGGGTGAATCAGAAGAAGTAGAAGAAGGAGAAGGAGAAGGTGAAGTCAGGAGGGTGAATCAGAAGAAGCAGAAGAAGAAGAAGGAGAAGGTGAAGTCTGGAGGGTGAATCAGAAGAATCAGAAGAAGGAGAAGGAGAAGGTGAAGTCTGGAGGGTAAATCAGAAGAAGCAGAAGAAAGAGAAGGAGAAGGTGAAGTCTGGAGGGTGAAGCAGAAGAAGCAGAAGAAGGAGAAGGAGAAGGTGAAGACTGGAGGGTGAATCAGAAGAAGTAGAAGAAGGAGAAGGAGAAGGTGAAGTCTGGAGGGTGAATCAGAAGAAGTAGAAGAAGGAGAAGGAGAAGGTGAAGTCTGGAGGGTGAATCAGAAGAAGCAGAAGAAGGAGAAGGAGAAGGTGAAGTCCGGAGGGTGAATCAGAAGACGCAGAAGAAGGAGAAGGAGAAGATGAAGTCTGGAGGGTGAATCAGAAGAAGTTGAAGAAGGAGAAGGAGATGGTGAGGTCTGGAGGGAGAATCAGAAGAAGCAGAAGAAGGAGAAGGAGAAGGTGAAGTCTGGAGGGTGAATCAGAAGAAGCAGAAGAAGGAGAAGGAGAAGGTGAAGTCTGGAGGGTGAATCAGAAGAAGCAGAAGAAGGAGAAGGAGAAGGTGAAGTCAGGAGGGTGAATCAGAAGAAGCAGAAGAAGGAGAAGGAGAAGGTGAAGTTAGGAGGGTGAATCAGAAGAAGCAGAAGAAGGAGAAGGAGAAGGTGAAGTCAGGGGGGTGAAGCAGAAGAAGTAGAAGAAGGAGAAGGAGAAGGTGAAGTCAGGAGGGTGAAGCAGAAGAAGCAGAAGAAGGAGAAGGAGCAGGTGAAGTCTGGAGGGCGCAGCAGAAGAAGCAGAAGAAGGAGAAGGAGAAGGTGAAGTCCGGAGGGTGAAGCAGAAGAAGCAGAAGAAGGAGAAGGAGATGGTGAAGTCTGGAGGGTGAATCAGAAGAAGTAGAAGAAGGAGAAGGAGAAGGTGAAGTCAGGAGGGTGAAGCAGAAGAAGCAGAAGAAGGAAAAGGAGAAGGTGAAGTCTGGAGGGTGAAGCAGAAGAAGCAGAAGAAGGAGAAGGAGAAGATGAAGTCTGGAGGGCGAAGCAGAAGAAGCAGAAGAAGGAGAAGGAGAAGGTGAAGTCTGGAGGGTGAAGCAGAAGAAGCAGAAGAAGGAGAAGGAGAAGGTGAAGTCTGGAGGGTGAATCAGAAGAAGTAGAAGAAGGAGAAGGAGAAGGTGAAGTCTGGAGGGTGAAGCAGAAGAAGCAGAAGAAGGAGAAGGAGAAGGTGAAGTCTGGAGGGTGAAGCAGAAGAAGCAGAGGAAGGAAAAGGAGAAGCTGGAGTCAGGAGGGTGAATCAGAAGAAGTAGAAGAAGGAGAAGGAGAAGGTGAAGTCTGGAGGGTGAATCAGAAGAAGCAGAAGAAGGAGAAGGAGAAGGTGATGTCAGGAGGGTGAATCAGAAGAAGCAGAAGAAGGAGAAGGAGAAGGTGAAGTTAGGAGGGCGAATCAGAAGAAGCAGAAGAAGGAGAAGGAGAAGGTGAAGTCAGGGGGTGAAGCAGAAGAAGTAGAAGAAGGAGAAGGAGAAGGTGAAGTCAGGAGGATGAAGCAGAAGAAGCAGAAGAAGGAGAAGGAGAAGGTGAAGTCTGGAGGGCGCAGCAGAAGAAGCAGAAGATGGAGAAGGAGAAGGTGAAGTCCGGAGGGTGAAGCAGAAGAAGCAGAAGAAGGAGAAGTAGAAGGTGAAGTCTGGAGGGTGAATCAGAAGAAGTAGAAGAAGGAGAAGGAGAAGGTGAAGTCAGGAGGGTGAAGCAGAAGAAGCAGAAGAAGGAGAAGGAGAAGGTGAAGTCTGGAGGGTGAAGCAGAAGAAGCAGAAGAAGGAGAAGGAGAAGGTGAAGTCTGGAGGGCGAAGCAGAAGAAGGAGAAGGAGAAGGTGAAGTCTGGAGGGTGAATCAGAAGAAGCAGAAGAAGGAGAAGGAGAAGGTGATGTCAGGAGGGTGAATCAGAAGAAGCAGAAGAAGGAGAAGGAGAAGGTGAAGTTAGGAGGGCGAATCAGAAGAAGCAGAAGAAGGAGAAGGAGAAGGTGAAGTCAGGGGGTGAAGCAGAAGAAGTAGAAGAAGGAGAAGGAGAAGGTGAAGTCAGGAGGATGAAGCAGAAGAAGCAGAAGAAGGAGAAGGAGAAGGTGAACTCTGGAGGGCGCAGCAGAAGAAGCAGAAGATGGAGAAGGAGAAGGTGAAGTCCGGAGGGTGAAGCAGAAGAAGCAGAAGAAGGAGAAGTAGAAGGTGAAGTCTGGAGGGTGAAGCAGAAGAAGCAGAAGAAGGAGAAGGAGAAGGTGAAGTCTGGAGGGCGAAGCAGAAGAAGGAGAAGGAGAAGGTGAAGTCTGGAGGGTGAAGCAGAAGAAGCAGAAGAAGGAGAAGGAGAAGCTGAAGTCTGGAGGGTGAATCAGAAGAAGTAGAAGACGGAGAAGGAGAAGGTGAAGTCAGGAGGGTGAAGCAGAAGAAGCAGAAGAAGGAGAAGAAGGTGAAGTCTGCAGGGTGAAGCAGAAGAAGTAGAAGAAGGAGAAGGAGAAGGTGAAGTCAGGAGGATGAAGCAGAAGAAGCAGAAGAAGGAGAAGGAGAAGGTGAAGTCTGGAGGGCGCAGCAGAAGAAGCAGAAGATGGAGAAGAAGAAGGTGAAGTCCGGAGGGTGAAGCAGAAGAAGCAGAAGAAGGAGAAGTAGAAGGTGAAGTCTGGAGGGTGAATCAGAAGAAGTAGAAGAAGGAGAAGGAGAAGGTGAAGTCAGGAGGGTGAAGCAGAAGAAGCAGAAGAAGGAGAAGGAGAAGGTGAAGTCTGGAGGGTGAAGCAGAAGAAGCAGAAGAAGGAGAAGGAGAAGGTGAAGTCTGGAGGGCGAAGCAGAAGAAGGAGAAGGAGAAGGTGAAGTCTGGAGGGTGAAGCAGAAGAAGCAGAAGAAGGAGAAGGAGAAGCTGAAGTCTGGAGGGTGAATCAGAAGAAGTAGAAGACGGAGAAGGAGAAGGTGAAGTCAGGAGGGTGAAGCAGAAGAAGCAGAAGAAGGAGAAGAAGGTGAAGTCTGGAGGGTGAAGCAGAAGAAGCAGAAGAAGGAGAAGGAGAAGATGAAGTCTGGAGGGTGAAGCAGAAGAAGCAGAAGAAGGAGAAGGAGAAGCTGGAGTCAGGAGGGTGAATCAGAAGAAGTAGAAGAAGGAGAAGGAGAAGGTGAAGTCTGGAGGGTGAATCAGAAGAAGTAGAAGAAGGAGAAGGAGAAGGTGAAGTCTGGAGGGTGAATCAGAAGAAGTAGAAGAAGGAGAAGGAGAAGGTGAAGTCTGGAGGGTGAATCAGAAGAAACAGAAGAAGGAGAAAGAGAAGGTGAAGTCTGGAGGGAGAAGCAGAAGAAGTAGAAGAAGGAGAAGGAGAAGGTGAAGTCTGGAGGGTGAATCAGAAGAAGTAGATGAAGGAGAAGGAGAAGGTGAAGTCTGGAGGGTGAATCAGAAGATGTAGAAGAAGGAGAAGGAGAAGGTGAAGTCTGGAGGGTGAATCAGAAGAAGCAGAAGAAGGAGAAGGAGAAGGTGAAGTCTGGAGGGTGAATCAGAAGAAGTAGAAGAAGGAGAAGGAGAAGGTGTAGTCTGGAGGGCGAATCAAAACAAGTAGACGAAGGAGAAGTAGAAGGTGAAGTCTGGAGGGTGAAGCAGAAGAAGCAGAAGAAGGAGAAGGAGAAGGTGAAGTCTGGAGGGTGAATCAGAAGAAGTAGAAGAAGGAGAAGGAGAAGGTGAAGTCTGGAGGGTGAATCAGAAGAAGCAGAAGAAGGAGAAGGAGAAGGTGAAGTCTGGAGGGTGAATCAGAAGAAGCAGAAGAAGGAGAAGGAGAAGGTGAAGTCTGGAGGGTGAATCAGAAGAAGCAGAAGAAGGAGAAGGAGAAGGTGAAGTCTGGAGGGTGAATCAGAAGAAGCAGAAGAAGTAGAAGGAGAAGGTGAAGTCTGGAGGGTGAATCAGAAGAAGTAGAAGAAGGAGAAGGAGAAGGTGAAGTCAGGAGGGTGAATCAGAAGAAGCAGAAGAAGGAGAAGGAGAAGGTGAAGTCAGGAGGGTGAATCAGAAGAAGCAGAAGAAGGAGAAGGAGAAGGTGAAGACTGGAGGGTGAAGCAGAAGAAGCAGAAGAAGGAGAAGGAGAAGGTGAAGACTGGAGGGTGAATCAGAAGAAGTAGAAGAAGGAGAAGGAGAAGGTGAAGTCTGGAGGGTGAACCAGAAGAAGTAGAAGAAGGACAAGGAGAAGGTGAAGTCTGGAGGGTGAATCAGAAGAAGCAGAAGAAGGAGAAGGAGAAGGTGAAGTCTGGAGGGTGAATCAGAAGAAGCAGAAGAAGGAGAAGGAGAAGATGAAGTCTGGAGGGTGAATCAGAAGAAGTAGAAAAAGGAGAAGGAGAAGGTGAGGTCTGGAGGGTGAATCAGAAGAAGCAGAAGAAGGAGAAGGAGAAGGTGAAGTCTGGAGGGTGAATCAGAAGAAGCAGAAGAAGGAGAAGGAGAAGGTGAAGTCTGGAGGGTGAATCAGAAGAAGCAGAAGAAGGAGAAGGAGATGGTGAAGTCAGGAGGGTGAATCAGAAGAAGCAGAAGAAGGAGAAGGAGAAGGTGAAGTTAGGAGGGTGAATCAGAAGAAGCAGAAGAAGGAGAAGGAGAAGGTGAAGTCAGGGCGGTGAAGCAGAAGAAGTAGAAGAAGGAGATGGAGAAGGTGAAGTCAGGAGGGTGAAGCAGAAGAAGCAGAAGAAGGAGAAGGAGAAGGTGAAGTCTGGAGGGCGCAGCAGAAGAAGCAGAAGAAGGAGAAGGAGAAGGTGAAGTCTGGAGGGTGAAGCAGAAGAAGCAGAAGAAGGAGAAGGAGAAGGGGAAGTCTGGAGGGTGAAGCAGAAGAAGCAGAAGAAGGAGAAGGAGAAGTTGAAGTCTGGAGGGTGAAGCAGAAGAAGTAGAAGAAGGAGAAGGAGAAGGTGAAGTCTGGAGGGCGAAGCAGAAGAAGCAGAAGAAGGAGAAGGAGAAGGTGAAGTCTGGAGGGTGAAGCAGTAGAAGCAGAAGATGGAGAAGGAGAAGGTGAAGTATTGAGGGTGAATCAGAAGAAGTAGAAGAAGGAGAAGGAGAAGGTGAAGTCAAGAGGGTGAAGCAGAAGAAGCAGAAGAAGGAGAAGGAGAAGGTGAAGTCTGGAGGGTGAAGCAGAAGAAGCAGAAGAAGGAGAAGGAGAAGGTGAAGTCTGGAGGGTGAATCAGAAGAAGCAGAATAAGGAGAAGGAGAAGGTGAAGTCTGGAGGGTGAATCAGAAGAAGCAGAAGAAGGAGAAGGAAAAGGTGAAGTCTGGAGCGTGAATCAGAAGAAGTAGAAGAAGGAGAAGGAGAAGGTGATGTCTGGAGGGTGAAGCAGAAGAAGTAGAAGAAGGAGAAGGAGAAGGTGAAGTCAGGAGGGTGAATTAGAAGAAGTAGAAGAAGGAGAAGGAGAAGGTGAAGTCAGGAGGGTGAATCAGAAGAAGCAGAAGAAGGAGAAGGAGAAGGTGAAGTCTGGAGGGTGAATCAGAAGAAGCAGAAGAAAGAGAAGGAGAAGGTGAAGTCTGGAGGGTGAAGCAGAAGAAGGAGAAGGAGAAGGTGAAGACTGGAGGGTGAATCAGAAGAAGTAGAAGAAGGAGAAGGAGAAGGTGAAGTCTGGAGGGTGAATCAGAAGAAGTAGAAGAAGGAGAAGGAGAAGGTGAAGTCTGGAGGGTGAATCAGAAGAAGCAGAACAAGGAGAAGGAGAAGGTGAAGTTAGGAGGGTGAATCAGAAGAAGCAGAAGAAGGAGAAGGAGAAGGTGAAGTCAGGGGGTTGAAGCAGAAGAAGTAGAAGAAGGAGAAGGAGAAGGTGAAGTCAGGAGGGTGAAGCAGAAGAAGCAGAAGAAGGAGAAGGAGAAGGTGAAGTCTGGAGGGCGCAGCAGAAGAAGCAGAAGAAGGAGAAGGAGAAGGTGAAGTCTGGAGGGTGAAGCAGAAGAAGCAGAAGAAGGAGAAGGAGATGGTGAAGTCTGGAGGGTGAATCAGAAGAAGTAGAAGAAGGAGAAGGAGAAGGTGAAGTCAGGAGGGTGAAGCAGAAGAAGCAGAAGAAGGAGAAGGAGAAGGTGAAGTCTGGGGGATGAAGCAGAAGAAGCAGAAGAAGGAGAAGGAGAAGGTGAAGTCTGGAGGGCGTAGCAGAAGAAGCAGAAGAAGGAGAAGGAGAAGGTGAAGTCTGGAGGGTGAAGCAGAAGAAGCAGAAGAAGGAGAAGGAGAAGGTGAAGTCTGGAGGGTGAATCAGAAGAAGCAGAAGAAAGAGAAGGAGAAGGTGAAGTCTGGAGGGTGAATCAGAAGAAGTAGAAGAAGGAGAAGGAGAAGGTGAAGTCTGGAGGGTGAATCAAAAGAAGCAGAAGAAGGAGAAGGAGAAGGTGAAGTCTGGAGGGTGAATCAGAAGAATCAGAAGAAGGAGAAGGTGAAGTCTGGAGGGTGAATCAGAAGAAGTAGAAGAAGGAGAAGGAGAAGGTGAAGTCTGGAGGGTGAATCAGAAGAAGCAGAAAAAGGAGAAGGAGAAGGTGAAGTATGGAGGGTGAATCAGAAGAAGCAGAAGAAGGAGAAGGAGAAGGTGAAGTCTGGAGGGTGAATCAGAAGAAGAAGAATAAGAAGAAGGAGAAGGTGAAGTCTGGAGGGTGAATCAGAAGAAGCAGAAGAAGGAGAAGGAGAAGGTGAAGTCTGGAGGGTGAATCAGAAGAAGTAGAAGAAGGAGAAGGAGAAGGTGAAGTCTGGAGGGTGAAGCAGAAGAAGTAGAAGAAGGAGAAGGAGAAGGCGAAGTCAGGAGGGTGAATCAGAAGAAGTAGAAGAAGGAGAAGGAGAAGGTGAAGTCAGGAGGGTGAATCAGGAGAAGCAGAAGAAGGAGAAGGAGAAGGTGAAGTCTGGAGGGTGAATCCGAAGAATCAGAAGAAGGAGAAGGAGAAGGTGAAGTCAGGAGGGTGAATCAGAAGAAGCAGAAGAAGGAGAAGGAGAAGGTGAAGTTAGGAGGGTGAATCAGAAGAAGCAGAAGAAGGAGAAGGAGAAGGTGAAGTCAGGGGGTGAAGCAGAAGAAGTAGAAGAAGGAGAAGGAGATGTTGAAGTCAGGAGGGTGAAGCAGAAGAAGCAGAAGAAGGAAAAGGAGAAGGTGAAGTCTGGAGGGCGCAGCAGAAGAAGCAGAAGAAGGAGAAGGAGAAGGTGAAGTCTGGAGGGTGAAGCAGAAGATGCAGAAGAAGGAGAAGGAGAAGGTGAAGTCTGGAGGGTGAATCAGAAATAGTAGAAGAAGGAGAAGGAGAAGGTGAAGTCAGGAGGGTGAAGCAGAAGAAGCAGAAGAAGGAGAAGGAGAAGGTGAAGTCTGGAGGGTGAAGCAGAAGAAGCAGAAGAAGGAGAAGGAGAAGGTGAAGTCTGGAGGGTGAAGCAGAAGAAGCAGAAGAAGGAGAAGGAGAAGGTGAAGTCAGGAGGGTGAATCAGAAGAAGTAGAAGAAGGAGAAGGAGAAGGTGAAGTCTGGAGGGTGAATCAGAAGAAGTAGAAGAAGGAGAAGGAGAAGGTGAAGTCTGGAGGGTGAATCAGAAGAAGCAGAAGAAGGAGAAGGAGAAGGTGAAGTCTGGAGGAAGAAGCAGAAGAAGTAGAAGAAGGAGAAGGAGAAGGTGAAGTCTGAAGGGTGAATCAGAAGAAGTAGAAGAAGGAAAAAGAAGGTGAAGTCTGGAGGGTGAATCAGAAGAAGTAGAAGAAGGAGAAGGAGAAGGTGAAGTCTGGAGGGTGAATCAGAAGAAGCAGAAGAAGGAGAAGGAGAAGGTGAAGTCTTGAGGGTGAATCAGAAGAAGCAGAAGAAGGAGAAGGAGAAGGTGAAGTCTGGAGGGTGAATCAGAAGAAGCAGAAGAAGGAGAAAGAGAAGGTGAAGTCAGGAGGGTGAATCAGAAGAAGCAGAAGAAGGAGAAGGAGAAGGAGAAGTTAGGAGGGTGAATCAGAAGAAGTAGAAGAAGGAGAAGGAGAAGGTGAAGTCAGGAGGGTAAAGCAGAAGAAGCAGAAGAAGGAGAAGGAGAAGGTGAAGTCTGGAAGGTGAAGCAGAAGAAGCAGAAAAAGGAGAAGGAGAAGGTGAAGTCTGGAGGGCGAAGCAGAAGAAGCAGAAGAAGGAGAAGGAGAAGGTGAAGACTGGAGGGTGAATCAGAAGAAGTCGAAGAAGGAGAAGGAGAAGGTGAAGTCAGGAGGATGAATCAGAAGAAGCAGAAGGAGGAGAAGGAGAAGGTGAAGTCTGGAGGGTGAATCAGAAGAATCAGAAGAAGGAGAAGGAGAAGGTGAAGTCTGGAGGGTGAATCAGAAGAAGCAGAAGAAAGAGAAGGAGAAGGTTAAGTCTGGAGGGTGAAGCAGAAGAAGCAGAAGAAGGAGATGGAGAAGGTGGAGACTGGAGGGTGAATCAGAAGAAGTAGAAGAAGGAGAAGGAGAAGGTGAAGTCTGGAGGATGAATCAGAAGAAGGAGAAGAAGGAAAAGGAGCGGGTGAAGCCTGGAGGGTGAATCAGAAGAAGCAGAAGAAGGAGAAGGAGAAGGTGAAGTCTGGAGGGTGAATCAGAAGAAGCAGAAGAAGGAGAAGGAGAAGGTGAAGTCTGGAGGGTGCAGCAGAAGAAGCAGAAGAAGGAGAAGGAGAAGGTGAAGTCTGGAGGGTGAAGCAGAAGATGCAGAAGAAGGAGAAAGAGAAGGTGAAGTCCGGAGGGTGAATCAGAAGAAGTAGAAGAAGGAGAAGGAGAAGGTGAAGTCAGGAGGGTGAAGCAGAAGAAGCAGAAGAAGGAGAAGGAGAAGGTGAAGTCTGGAGGGTGAAGCAGAAGAAGCAGGAGAAGGAGAAGGAGCAGGTGAAGTCTGGAGGGCGAAGCAGAGGAAGCAGAAGAAGGAGAAGGAGAAGGTGAAGTCTGGAGGGTGAAGCAGAAGAAGCAGAAGAAGGAGAAGGAGAAGGTGAAGTCTGGAGGTTGAATCAGAAGAAGTAGAAGAAGGAGAAGGAGAAGGTGAAGTCAGGAGGGTGAAGCAGAAGAAGCAGAAGAAGGAGAAGGAGAAGGTGACGTCTGGAGGGTGAAGCAGAAGAAGCAGAAGATGGAGAAGGAGAAGGTGAAGTCAGGAGGGTGAATCAGAAGAAGTAGAAGAAGGAGAAGGAGAAGGTGAAGTCTGGAGGGTGAATCAGAAGAAGTAGAAGAAGGAGAAGGAGAAGGTGTAGTCTGGAGGGTGAATCAGAAGAAGTAGACGAAGGAGAAGGAGAAGGTGAAGTCTGGAGGGTGAATCAGAAGAAGCAGAAGAAGGAGAAGGAGAAGGTGAAGTCTGGAGGGTGAATCAGAAGAAGTAGAAGAAGGAGAAGGAGAAGGTGAAGTCTGGAGGGTGAATCAGAAGAAGCAGAAGAAGGAGAAGGAGAAGGTGAAGTCTGGAGGGTGAATCAGAAGAAGCAGAAGAAGGAGAAGGAGAAGGTGAAGTCTGGAGGGTGAATCAGAAGAAGCAGAAGAAGGAGAAGGAGAAGGTGAAGTCTGGAGGGTGAATCAGAAGAAGCAGAAGGAGAAGAAGGAGAAGGTGAAGTCTGGAGGGTGAATCAGAAGTAGTAGAAGAAGGAGAAGGAGAAGGTGAAGTCTGGAGGGTGAATCAGAAGAAGTAGAAGAAGGAGAAGGAGAAGGTGAAGTCAGGAGGGTGAATCAGAAGAAGCAGAAGAAGGAGAAGGAGAAGGTGAAGTCTGGAGGGTGAATCAGAAGAAGCAGAAGGAGTAGAAGGAGAAGGTGAAGTCTGGAGGGTGAATCAGAAGTAGTAGAAGAAGGAGAAGGAGAAGGTGAAGTCTGGAGGGTGAATCAGAAGAAGTAGAAGAAGGAGAAGGAGAAGGTGAAGTCAGGAGGGTGAATCAGAAGAAGCAGAAGAAGGAGAAGGAGAAGGTGAAGTCTGGAGGGTGAATCAGAAGAAGCAGAAGAAGGAGAAGGAGAAGGTGAAGACTGGAGGGTGAATCAGAAGAAGTAGAAGAAGGAGAAGGAGAAGGTGAAGTCTGGAGGGTGAATCAGAAGAAGCAGAAGAAGGAGAAGGAGAAGGTGAAGTCTGGAGGGTGAATCAGAAGAAGCAGAAGAAGGAGAAGGAGAAGATGAAGTCTGGAGGGTGAATCAGAAGAAGTAGAAGAAGGAGAAGGAGAAGGTGAAGCCTGGAGGGTGAATCAGAAGAAGCAGAAGAAGGAGAAGGAGAAGGTGAAGTCTGGAGGGTGAATCAGAAGAAGCAGAAGAAGGAGAAGGAGAAAGTGAAGTCTGGAGGGTGAATCAGAAGAAGCAGAATAAGGAGAAGGAGAAGGTGAAGTCTGGAGGGTGAATCAGAAGAAGCAGAAGAAGGAGAAGGAGAAGGTGAAGTCTGGAGGGTGAATCAGAAGAAGTAGAAGAAGGAGAAGGAGAAGGTGAAGTCTGGAGTGTGAAGCAGAAGAAGTAGAAGAAGGAGAAGGAGAAGGTGAAGTCAGGAGGGTGAATCAGAAGAAGTAGAAGAAGGAGAAGGAGAAGGTGAAGTCAGGAGGGTGAATCAGAAGAAGCAGAAGAAGGAGAAGGAGAAGGTGAAGTCTGGAGGGTGAATCAGAAGAATCAGAAGAAGGAGAAGGAGAAGGTGAAGTCTGGAGTGTGAATCAGAAGAAGCAGAAGAAAGAGAAGGAGAAGGTGAAGTCTGGAGGGTGAAGCAGATGAAGCAGAAGAAGGAGAAGGAGAAGGTGAAGACTGGAGGGTGAATCAGAAGAAGTAGAAGAAGGAGAAGGAGAAGGTGAAGTCTGGAGGGTGAATCAGAAGAAGTAGAAGAAGGAGAAGGAGAAGGTGAACCCTGGAGGGTGAATCAGAAGAAGCAGAAGAAGGAGAAGGAGAAGGTGAGGTCTGGAGGGTGAATCAGAAGAAGCAGAAGAAGGAGAAGGAGAAGGTGAAGTCTGGAGGGTGAATCAGAAAAAGCAGAAGATGGAGAAGGAGAAGGTGAAGTCTGGAGGGTGAATCAGAAGAAGCAGAAGATGGAGAAGGAGAAGGTGAAGTCAGGAGGGTGAATCAGAAGAAGCAGAAGAAGGAGAAGGAGTAGGTGAAGTTAGGAGGGTAAATCAGAAGAAGCAGAAGAAGGAGAAGGAGAAGGTGAAGTCAGGGGGGTGAAGCAGAAGAAGTAGAAGAAGGAGAAGGAGAAGGTGAAGTCAGGAGGGTGAAGCAGAAGAAGCAGAAGAAGGAAAAGGAGAAGGTGAAGTCTGGAGGGCGCAGCAGAAGAAGCAGAAGAAGGAGAAGGAGAAGGTGAAGTCTGGAGGGTGAAGCAGAAGATGCAGAAGAAGGAGAAGGAGAAGGTGAAGTCTGGAGGGTGAATCAGAAGAAGTAGAAGAAGGAGAAGGAGAAGGTGAAGTCAGGAGGGTGAAGCAGAAGAAGCAGACGAAGGAGAAGGAGAAGGTGAAGTCTGGAGGGTGAAGCAGAAGAAGCAGGAGAAGGAGAAGGAGAAGGTGAAGTCTGGAGGGTGAATCAGAAGAAGTTGAAGAAGGAGAAGGAGAAGGTGAAGTCTGGAGGATGAATCAGAAGAAGTAGAAGAAGGAGAAGGAGAAGGTGAAGTCTGGAGGGTGAATCAGAAGAAGCAGAAGAAGGAGAAGGAGATGGTGAAGTCTGGAGGGTGAATCAGAAGAAGTAGAAGATGGAGAAGGAGAAGGTATAGTCTGGAGGGTGAATCAGAAGAAGTAGAAGAAGGAGAATGAGAAGGTGAAGTCTGGAGGGTGAATCAGAAGAAGCAGAAGAAGGAGAAGGAGAAGGTGAAGTCTGGAGGGTGAATCAGAAGAAGTAGGAGAAGGAGAAGGAGAAGGTGAAGTCTGGAGGGTGAATCAGAAGAAGCAGAAGAAGGAGAAGGTGAAGGTGAAGTCTGGAGGGTGAAACAGAAGAAGCAGAAGAAGGAGAAGGAGAAGGTGAAGTCAGTAGGGTGAATCAGAAGAAGTAGAAGAAGGAGAATGAGAAGGTGAAGTCTGGAGGGTGAATCAGAAGAAGCAGAAGAAGGAGAAGGAGAAGGTGAAGTCTGGAGGGTGAATCAGAAGAAGTAGGAGAAGGAGAAGGAGCAGGTGAAGTCTGGAGGGCGAAGCAGAGGAAGCAGAAGAAGGAGAAGGAGAAGGTGAAGTCTGGAGGGTGAAGCAGAAGAAGCAGAAGAAGGAGAAGGAGAAGGTGAAGTCTGGAGGTTGAATCAGAAGAAGTAGAAGAAGGAGAAGGAGAAGGTGAAGTCAGGAGGGTGAAGCAGAAGAAGCAGAAGAAGGAGAAGGAGAAGGTGACGTCTGGAGGGTGAAGCAGAAGAAGCAGAAGATGGAGAAGGAGAAGGTGAAGTCAGGAGGGTGAATCAGAAGAAGTAGAAGAAGGAGAAGGAGAAGGTGAAGTCTGGAGGGTGAATCAGAAGAAGTAGAAGAAGGAGAAGGAGAAGGTGTAGTCTGGAGGGTGAATCAGAAGAAGTAGACGAAGGAGAAGGAGAAGGTGAAGTCTGGAGGGTGAATCAGAAGAAGCAGAAGAAGGAGAAGGAGAAGGTGAAGTCTGGAGGGTGAATCAGAAGAAGTAGAAGAAGGAGAAGGAGAAGGTGAAGTCTGGAGGGTGAATCAGAAGAAGCAGAAGAAGGAGAAGGAGAAGGTGAAGTCTGGAGGGTGAATCAGAAGAAGCAGAAGAAGGAGAAGGAGAAGGTGAAGTCTGGAGGGTGAATCAGAAGAAGCAGAAGAAGGAGAAGGAGAAGGTGAAGTCTGGAGGGTGAATCAGAAGAAGCAGAAGGAGAAGAAGGAGAAGGTGAAGTCTGGAGGGTGAATCAGAAGTAGTAGAAGAAGGAGAAGGAGAAGGTGAAGTCTGGAGGGTGAATCAGAAGAAGTAGAAGAAGGAGAAGGAGAAGGTGAAGTCAGGAGGGTGAATCAGAAGAAGCAGAAGAAGGAGAAGGAGAAGGTGAAGTCTGGAGGGTGAATCAGAAGAAGCAGAAGGAGTAGAAGGAGAAGGTGAAGTCTGGAGGGTGAATCAGAAGTAGTAGAAGAAGGAGAAGGAGAAGGTGAAGTCTGGAGGGTGAATCAGAAGAAGTAGAAGAAGGAGAAGGAGAAGGTGAAGTCAGGAGGGTGAATCAGAAGAAGCAGAAGAAGGAGAAGGAGAAGGTGAAGTCTGGAGGGTGAATCAGAAGAAGCAGAAGAAGGAGAAGGAGAAGGTGAAGACTGGAGGGTGAATCAGAAGAAGTAGAAGAAGGAGAAGGAGAAGGTGAAGTCTGGAGGGTGAATCAGAAGAAGCAGAAGAAGGAGAAGGAGAAGGTGAAGTCTGGAGGGTGAATCAGAAGAAGCAGAAGAAGGAGAAGGAGAAGATGAAGTCTGGAGGGTGAATCAGAAGAAGTAGAAGAAGGAGAAGGAGAAGGTGAAGCCTGGAGGGTGAATCAGAAGAAGCAGAAGAAGGAGAAGGAGAAGGTGAAGTCTGGAGGGTGAATCAGAAGAAGCAGAAGAAGGAGAAGGAGAAAGTGAAGTCTGGAGGGTGAATCAGAAGAAGCAGAATAAGGAGAAGGAGAAGGTGAAGTCTGGAGGGTGAATCAGAAGAAGCAGAAGAAGGAGAAGGAGAAGGTGAAGTCTGGAGGGTGAATCAGAAGAAGTAGAAGAAGGAGAAGGAGAAGGTGAAGTCTGGAGTGTGAAGCAGAAGAAGTAGAAGAAGGAGAAGGAGAAGGTGAAGTCAGGAGGGTGAATCAGAAGAAGTAGAAGAAGGAGAAGGAGAAGGTGAAGTCAGGAGGGTGAATCAGAAGAAGCAGAAGAAGGAGAAGGAGAAGGTGAAGTCTGGAGGGTGAATCAGAAGAATCAGAAGAAGGAGAAGGAGAAGGTGAAGTCTGGAGTGTGAATCAGAAGAAGCAGAAGAAAGAGAAGGAGAAGGTGAAGTCTGGAGGGTGAAGCAGAAGAAGCAGAAGAAGGAGAAGGAGAAGGTGAAGACTGGAGGGTGAATCAGAAGAAGTAGAAGAAGGAGAAGGAGAAGGTGAAGTCTGGAGGGTGAATCAGAAGAAGTAGAAGAAGGAGAAGGAGAAGGTGAACCCTGGAGGGTGAATCAGAAGAAGCAGAAGAAGGAGAAGGAGAAGGTGAGGTCTGGAGGGTGAATCAGAAGAAGCAGAAGAAGGAGAAGGAGAAGGTGAAGTCTGGAGGGTGAATCAGAAAAAGCAGAAGATGGAGAAGGAGAAGGTGAAGTCTGGAGGGTGAATCAGAAGAAGCAGAAGATGGAGAAGGAGAAGGTGAAGTCAGGAGGGTGAATCAGAAGAAGCAGAAGAAGGAGAAGGAGTAGGTGAAGTTAGGAGGGTAAATCAGAAGAAGCAGAAGAAGGAGAAGGAGAAGGTGAAGTCAGGGGGGTGAAGCAGAAGAAGTAGAAGAAGGAGAAGGAGAAGGTGAAGTCAGGAGGGTGAAGCAGAAGAAGCAGAAGAAGGAAAAGGAGAAGGTGAAGTCTGGAGGGCGCAGCAGAAGAAGCAGAAGAAGGAGAAGGAGAAGGTGAAGTCTGGAGGGTGAAGCAGAAGATGCAGAAGAAGGAGAAGGAGAAGGTGAAGTCTGGAGGGTGAATCAGAAGAAGTAGAAGAAGGAGAAGGAGAAGGTGAAGTCAGGAGGGTGAAGCAGAAGAAGCAGACGAAGGAGAAGGAGAAGGTGAAGTCTGGAGGGTGAAGCAGAAGAAGCAGGAGAAGGAGAAGGAGAAGGTGAAGTCTGGAGGGTGAATCAGAAGAAGTTGAAGAAGGAGAAGGAGAAGGTGAAGTCTGGAGGATGAATCAGAAGAAGTAGAAGAAGGAGAAGGAGAAGGTGAAGTCTGGAGGGTGAATCAGAAGAAGCAGAAGAAGGAGAAGGAGATGGTGAAGTCTGGAGGGTGAATCAGAAGAAGTAGAAGATGGAGAAGGAGAAGGTATAGTCTGGAGGGTGAATCAGAAGAAGTAGAAGAAGGAGAATGAGAAGGTGAAGTCTGGAGGGTGAATCAGAAGAAGCAGAAGAAGGAGAAGGAGAAGGTGAAGTCTGGAGGGTGAATCAGAAGAAGTAGGAGAAGGAGAAGGAGAAGGTGAAGTCTGGAGGGTGAATCAGAAGAAGCAGAAGAAGGAGAAGGTGAAGGTGAAGTCTGGAGGGTGAAACAGAAGAAGCAGAAGAAGGAGAAGGAGAAGGTGAAGTCAGTAGGGTGAATCAGAAGAAGTAGAAGAAGGAGAATGAGAAGGTGAAGTCTGGAGGGTGAATCAGAAGAAGCAGAAGAAGGAGAAGGAGAAGGTGAAGTCTGGAGGGTGAATCAGAAGAAGTAGGAGAAGGAGAAGGAGCAGGTGAAGTCTGGAGGGCGAAGCAGAGGAAGCAGAAGAAGGAGAAGGAGAAGGTGAAGTCTGGAGGGTGAAGCAGAAGAAGCAGAAGAAGGAGAAGGAGAAGGTGAAGTCTGGAGGTTGAATCAGAAGAAGTAGAAGAAGGAGAAGGAGAAGGTGAAGTCAGGAGGGTGAAGCAGAAGAAGCAGAAGAAGGAGAAGGAGAAGGTGACGTCTGGAGGGTGAAGCAGAAGAAGCAGAAGATGGAGAAGGAGAAGGTGAAGTCAGGAGGGTGAATCAGAAGAAGTAGAAGAAGGAGAAGGAGAAGGTGAAGTCTGGAGGGTGAATCAGAAGAAGTAGAAGAAGGAGAAGGAGAAGGTGTAGTCTGGAGGGTGAATCAGAAGAAGTAGACGAAGGAGAAGGAGAAGGTGAAGTCTGGAGGGTGAATCAGAAGAAGCAGAAGAAGGAGAAGGAGAAGGTGAAGTCTGGAGGGTGAATCAGAAGAAGTAGAAGAAGGAGAAGGAGAAGGTGAAGTCTGGAGGGTGAATCAGAAGAAGCAGAAGAAGGAGAAGGAGAAGGTGAAGTCTGGAGGGTGAATCAGAAGAAGCAGAAGAAGGAGAAGGAGAAGGTGAAGTCTGGAGGGTGAATCAGAAGAAGCAGAAGAAGGAGAAGGAGAAGGTGAAGTCTGGAGGGTGAATCAGAAGAAGCAGAAGGAGAAGAAGGAGAAGGTGAAGTCTGGAGGGTGAATCAGAAGTAGTAGAAGAAGGAGAAGGAGAAGGTGAAGTCTGGAGGGTGAATCAGAAGAAGTAGAAGAAGGAGAAGGAGAAGGTGAAGTCAGGAGGGTGAATCAGAAGAAGCAGAAGAAGGAGAAGGAGAAGGTGAAGTCTGGAGGGTGAATCAGAAGAAGCAGAAGGAGTAGAAGGAGAAGGTGAAGTCTGGAGGGTGAATCAGAAGTAGTAGAAGAAGGAGAAGGAGAAGGTGAAGTCTGGAGGGTGAATCAGAAGAAGTAGAAGAAGGAGAAGGAGAAGGTGAAGTCAGGAGGGTGAATCAGAAGAAGCAGAAGAAGGAGAAGGAGAAGGTGAAGTCTGGAGGGTGAATCAGAAGAAGCAGAAGAAGGAGAAGGAGAAGGTGAAGTCTGGAGTGTGAAGCAGAAGAAGTAGAAGAAGGAGAAGGAGAAGGTGAAGTCAGGAGGGTGAATCAGAAGAAGTAGAAGAAGGAGAAGGAGAAGGTGAAGTCAGGAGGGTGAATCAGAAGAAGCAGAAGAAGGAGAAGGAGAAGGTGAAGTCTGGAGGGTGAATCAGAAGAATCAGAAGAAGGAGAAGGAGAAGGTGAAGTCTGGAGTGTGAATCAGAAGAAGCAGAAGAAAGAGAAGGAGAAGGTGAAGTCTGGAGGGTGAAGCAGAAGAAGCAGAAGAAGGAGAAGGAGAAGGTGAAGACTGGAGGGTGAATCAGAAGAAGTAGAAGAAGGAGAAGGAGAAGGTGAAGTCTGGAGGGTGAATCAGAAGAAGTAGAAGAAGGAGAAGGAGAAGGTGAACCCTGGAGGGTGAATCAGAAGAAGCAGAAGAAGGAGAAGGAGAAGGTGAGGTCTGGAGGGTGAATCAGAAGAAGCAGAAGAAGGAGAAGGAGAAGGTGAAGTCTGGAGGGTGAATCAGAAAAAGCAGAAGATGGAGAAGGAGAAGGTGAAGTCTGGAGGGTGAATCAGAAGAAGCAGAAGATGGAGAAGGAGAAGGTGAAGTCAGGAGGGTGAATCAGAAGAAGCAGAAGAAGGAGAAGGAGTAGGTGAAGTTAGGAGGGTAAATCAGAAGAAGCAGAAGAAGGAGAAGGAGAAGGTGAAGTCAGGGGGGTGAAGCAGAAGAAGTAGAAGAAGGAGAAGGAGAAGGTGAAGTCAGGAGGGTGAAGCAGAAGAAGCAGAAGAAGGAAAAGGAGAAGGTGAAGTCTGGAGGGCGCAGCAGAAGAAGCAGAAGAAGGAGAAGGAGAAGGTGAAGTCTGGAGGGTGAAGCAGAAGATGCAGAAGAAGGAGAAGGAGAAGGTGAAGTCTGGAGGGTGAATCAGAAGAAGTAGAAGAAGGAGAAGGAGAAGGTGAAGTCAGGAGGGTGAAGCAGAAGAAGCAGACGAAGGAGAAGGAGAAGGTGAAGTCTGGAGGGTGAAGCAGAAGAAGCAGGAGAAGGAGAAGGAGAAGGTGAAGTCTGGAGGGTGAATCAGAAGAAGTTGAAGAAGGAGAAGGAGAAGGTGAAGTCTGGAGGATGAATCAGAAGAAGTAGAAGAAGGAGAAGGAGAAGGTGAAGTCTGGAGGGTGAATCAGAAGAAGCAGAAGAAGGAGAAGGAGATGGTGAAGTCTGGAGGGTGAATCAGAAGAAGTAGAAGATGGAGAAGGAGAAGGTATAGTCTGGAGGGTGAATCAGAAGAAGTAGAAGAAGGAGAATGAGAAGGTGAAGTCTGGAGGGTGAATCAGAAGAAGCAGAAGAAGGAGAAGGAGAAGATGAAGTCTGGAGGGTGAATCAGAAGAAGTAGGAGAAGGAGAAGGAGAAGGTGAAGTCTGGAGGGTGAATCAGAAGAAGCAGAAGAAGGAGAAGGTGAAGGTGAAGTCTGGAGGGTGAAACAGAAGAAGCAGAAGAAGGAGAAGGAGAAGGTGAAGTCAGTAGGGTGAATCAGAAGAAGTAGAAGAAGGAGAATGAGAAGGTGAAGTCTGGAGGGTGAATCAGAAGAAGCAGAAGAAGGAGAAGGAGAAGGTGAAGTCTGGAGGGTGAATCAAAAGAAGTAGGAGAAGGAGAAGGAGCAGGTGAAGTCTGGAGGGCGAAGCAGAGGAAGCAGAAGAAGGAGAAGGAGAAGGTGAAGTCTGGAGGGTGAAGCAGAAGAAGCAGAAGAAGGAGAAGGAGAAGGTGAAGTCTGGAGGTTGAATCAGAAGAAGTAGAAGAAGGAGAAGGAGAAGGTGAAGTCAGGAGGGTGAAGCAGAAGAAGCAGAAGAAGGAGAAGGAGAAGGTGACGTCTGGAGGGTGAAGCAGAAGAAGCAGAAGATGGAGAAGGAGAAGGTGAAGTCAGGAGGGTGAATCAGAAGAAGTAGAAGAAGGAGAAGGAGAAGGTGAAGTCTGGAGGGTGAATCAGAAGAAGTAGAAGAAGGAGAAGGAGAAGGTGTAGTCTGGAGGGTGAATCAGAAGAAGTAGACGAAGGAGAAGGAGAAGGTGAAGTCTGGAGGGTGAATCAGAAGAAGCAGAAGAAGGAGAAGGAGAAGGTGAAGTCTGGAGGGTGAATCAGAAGAAGTAGAAGAAGGAGAAGGAGAAGGTGAAGTCTGGAGGGTGAATCAGAAGAAGCAGAAGAAGGAGAAGGAGAAGGTGAAGTCTGGAGGGTGAATCAGAAGAAGCAGAAGAAGGAGAAGGAGAAGGTGAAGTCTGGAGGGTGAATCAGAAGAAGCAGAAGAAGGAGAAGGAGAAGGTGAAGTCTGGAGGGTGAATCAGAAGAAGCAGAAGGAGAAGAAGGAGAAGGTGAAGTCTGGAGGGTGAATCAGAAGTAGTAGAAGAAGGAGAAGGAGAAGGTGAAGTCTGGAGGGTGAATCAGAAGAAGTAGAAGAAGGAGAAGGAGAAGGTGAAGTCAGGAGGGTGAATCAGAAGAAGCAGAAGAAGGAGAAGGAGAAGGTGAAGTCTGGAGGGTGAATCAGAAGAAGCAGAAGGAGTAGAAGGAGAAGGTGAAGTCTGGAGGGTGAATCAGAAGTAGTAGAAGAAGGAGAAGGAGAAGGTGAAGTCTGGAGGGTGAATCAGAAGAAGCAGAAGAAGGAGAAGGAGAAGGTGAAGTCTGGAGGGTGAAGCAGAAGATGCAGAAGAAGGAGAAGGAGAAGGTGAAGTCTGGAGGGTGAATCAGAAGAAGTAGAAGAAGGAGAAGGAGAAGGTGAAGTCAGGAGGGTGAAGCAGAAGAAGCAGACGAAGGAGAAGGAGAAGGTGAAGTCTGGAGGGTGAAGCAGAAGAAGCAGGAGAAGGAGAAGGAGAAGGTGAAGTCTGGAGGGTGAATCAGAAGAAGTTGAAGAAGGAGAAGGAGAAGGTGAAGTCTGGAGGATGAATCAGAAGAAGTAGAAGAAGGAGAAGGAGAAGGTGAAGTCTGGAGGGTGAATCAGAAGAAGCAGAAGAAGGAGAAGGAGATGGTGAAGTCTGGAGGGTGAATCAGAAGAAGTAGAAGATGGAGAAGGAGAAGGTATAGTCTGGAGGGTGAATCAGAAGAAGTAGAAGAAGGAGAATGAGAAGGTGAAGTCTGGAGGGTGAATCAGAAGAAGCAGAAGAAGGAGAAGGAGAAGGTGAAGTCTGGAGGGTGAATCAGAAGAAGTAGGAGAAGGAGAAGGAGAAGGTGAAGTCTGGAGGGTGAATCAGAAGAAGCAGAAGAAGGAGAAGGTGAAGGTGAAGTCTGGAGGGTGAAACAGAAGAAGCAGAAGAAGGAGAAGGAGAAGGTGAAGTCAGTAGGGTGAATCAGAAGAAGTAGAAGAAGGAGAATGAGAAGGTGAAGTCTGGAGGGTGAATCAGAAGAAGCAGAAGAAGGAGAAGGAGAAGGTGAAGTCTGGAGGGTGAATCAGAAGAAGTAGGAGAAGGAGAAGGAGCAGGTGAAGTCTGGAGGGCGAAGCAGAGGAAGCAGAAGAAGGAGAAGGAGAAGGTGAAGTCTGGAGGGTGAAGCAGAAGAAGCAGAAGAAGGAGAAGGAGAAGGTGAAGTCTGGAGGTTGAATCAGAAGAAGTAGAAGAAGGAGAAGGAGAAGGTGAAGTCAGGAGGGTGAAGCAGAAGAAGCAGAAGAAGGAGAAGGAGAAGGTGACGTCTGGAGGGTGAAGCAGAAGAAGCAGAAGATGGAGAAGGAGAAGGTGAATCAGGAGGGTGAATCAGAAGAAGTAGAAGAAGGAGAAGGAGAAGGTGAAGTCTGGAGGGTGAATCAGAAGAAGTAGAAGAAGGAGAAGGAGAAGGTGTAGTCTGGAGGGTGAATCAGAAGAAGTAGACGAAGGAGAAGGAGAAGGTGAAGTCTGGAGGGTGAATCAGAAGAAGCAGAAGAAGGAGAAGGAGAAGGTGAAGTCTGGAGGGTGAATCAGAAGAAGTAGAAGAAGGAGAAGGAGAAGGTGAAGTCTGGAGGGTGAATCAGAAGAAGCAGAAGAAGGAGAAGGAGAAGGTGAAGTCTGGAGGGTGAATCAGAAGAAGCAGAAGAAGGAGAAGGAGAAGGTGAAGTCTGGAGGGTGAATCAGAAGAAGCAGAAGAAGGAGAAGGAGAAGGTGAAGTCTGGAGGGTGAATCAGAAGAAGCAGAAGGAGAAGAAGGAGAAGGTGAAGTCTGGAGGGTGAATCAGAAGTAGTAGAAGAAGGAGAAGGAGAAGGTGAAGTCTGGAGGGTGAATCAGAAGAAGTAGAAGAAGGAGAAGGAGAAGGTGAAGTCAGGAGGGTGAATCAGAAGAAGCAGAAGAAGGAGAAGGAGAAGGTGAAGTCTGGAGGGTGAATCAGAAGAAGCAGAAGGAGTAGAAGGAGAAGGTGAAGTCTGGAGGGTGAATCAGAAGTAGTAGAAGAAGGAGAAGGAGAAGGTGAAGTCTGGAGGGTGAATCAGAAGAAGTAGAAGAAGGAGAAGGAGAAGGTGAAGTCAGGAGGGTGAATCAGAAGAAGCAGAAGAAGGAGAAGGAGAAGGTGAAGTCTGGAGGGTGAATCAGAAGAAGCAGAAGAAGGAGAAGGAGAAGGTGAAGACTGGAGGGTGAATCAGAAGAAGTAGAAGAAGGAGAAGGAGAAGGTGAAGTCTGGAGGGTGAATCAGAAGAAGCAGAAGAAGGAGAAGGAGAAGGTGAAGTCTGGAGGGTGAATCAGAAGAAGCAGAAGAAGGAGAAGGAGAAGATGAAGTCTGGAGGGTGAATCAGAAGAAGTAGAAGAAGGAGAAGGAGAAGGTGAAGCCTGGAGGGTGAATCAGAAGAAGCAGAAGAAGGAGAAGGAGAAGGTGAAGTCTGGAGGGTGAATCAGAAGAAGCAGAAGAAGGAGAAGGAGAAAGTGAAGTCTGGAGGGTGAATCAGAAGAAGCAGAATAAGGAGAAGGAGAAGGTGAAGTCTGGAGGGTGAATCAGAAGAAGCAGAAGAAGGAGAAGGAGAAGGTGAAGTCTGGAGGGTGAATCAGAAGAAGTAGAAGAAGGAGAAGGAGAAGGTGAAGTCTGGAGTGTGAAGCAGAAGAAGTAGAAGAAGGAGAAGGAGAAGGTGAAGTCAGGAGGGTGAATCAGAAGAAGTAGAAGAAGGAGAAGGAGAAGGTGAAGTCAGGAGGGTGAATCAGAAGAAGCAGAAGAAGGAGAAGGAGAAGGTGAAGTCTGGAGGGTGAATCAGAAGAATCAGAAGAAGGAGAAGGAGAAGGTGAAGTCTGGAGTGTGAATCAGAAGAAGCAGAAGAAAGAGAAGGAGAAGGTGAAGTCTGGAGGGTGAAGCAGAAGAAGCAGAAGAAGGAGAAGGAGAAGGTGAAGACTGGAGGGTGAATCAGAAGAAGTAGAAGAAGGAGAAGGAGAAGGTGAAGTCTGGAGGGTGAATCAGAAGAAGTAGAAGAAGGAGAAGGAGAAGGTGAAGTCTGGAGTGTGAAGCAGAAGAAGTAGAAGAAGGAGAAGGAGAAGGTGAAGTCAGGAGGGTGAATCAGAAGAAGTAGAAGAAGGAGAAGGAGAAGGTGAAGTCAGGAGGGTGAATCAGAAGAAGCAGAAGAAGGAGAAGGAGAAGGTGAAGTCTGGAGGGTGAATCAGAAGAATCAGAAGAAGGAGAAGGAGAAGGTGAAGTCTGGAGTGTGAATCAGAAGAAGCAGAAGAAAGAGAAGGAGAAGGTGAAGTCTGGAGGGTGAAGCAGAAGAAGCAGAAGAAGGAGAAGGAGAAGGTGAAGACTGGAGGGTGAATCAGAAGAAGTAGAAGAAGGAGAAGGAGAAGGTGAAGTCTGGAGGGTGAATCAGAAGAAGTAGAAGAAGGAGAAGGAGAAGGTGAACCCTGGAGGGTGAATCAGAAGAAGCAGAAGAAGGAGAAGGAGAAGGTGAGGTCTGGAGGGTGAATCAGAAGAAGCAGAAGAAGGAGAAGGAGAAGGTGAAGTCTGGAGGGTGAATCAGAAAAAGCAGAAGATGGAGAAGGAGAAGGTGAAGTCTGGAGGGTGAATCAGAAGAAGCAGAAGATGGAGAAGGAGAAGGTGAAGTCAGGAGGGTGAATCAGAAGAAGCAGAAGAAGGAGAAGGAGTAGGTGAAGTTAGGAGGGTAAATCAGAAGAAGCAGAAGAAGGAGAAGGAGAAGGTGAAGTCAGGGGGGTGAAGCAGAAGAAGTAGAAGAAGGAGAAGGAGAAGGTGAAGTCAGGAGGGTGAAGCAGAAGAAGCAGAAGAAGGAAAAGGAGAAGGTGAAGTCTGGAGGGCGCAGCAGAAGAAGCAGAAGAAGGAGAAGGAGAAGGTGAAGTCTGGAGGGTGAAGCAGAAGATGCAGAAGAAGGAGAAGGAGAAGGTGAAGTCTGGAGGGTGAATCAGAAGAAGTAGAAGAAGGAGAAGGAGAAGGTGAAGTCAGGAGGGTGAAGCAGAAGAAGCAGACGAAGGAGAAGGAGAAGGTGAAGTCTGGAGGGTGAAGCAGAAGAAGCAGGAGAAGGAGAAGGAGAAGGTGAAGTCTGGAGGGTGAATCAGAAGAAGTTGAAGAAGGAGAAGGAGAAGGTGAAGTCTGGAGGATGAATCAGAAGAAGTAGAAGAAGGAGAAGGAGAAGGTGAAGTCTGGAGGGTGAATCAGAAGAAGCAGAAGAAGGAGAAGGAGATGGTGAAGTCTGGAGGGTGAATCAGAAGAAGTAGAAGATGGAGAAGGAGAAGGTATAGTCTGGAGGGTGAATCAGAAGAAGTAGAAGAAGGAGAATGAGAAGGTGAAGTCTGGAGGGTGAATCAGAAGAAGCAGAAGAAGGAGAAGGAGAAGGTGAAGTCTGGAGGGTGAATCAGAAGAAGTAGGAGAAGGAGAAGGAGAAGGTGAAGTCTGGAGGGTGAATCAGAAGAAGCAGAAGAAGGAGAAGGTGAAGGTGAAGTCTGGAGGGTGAAACAGAAGAAGCAGAAGAAGGAGAAGGAGAAGGTGAAGTCAGTAGGGTGAATCAGAAGAAGCAGAAGAAGGAGAAGAAGAAGGTGAAGTCTGGAGGGTGAATCAGAAGAAGCAGAAGAAGGAGAAGGAGAAGGTGAAGACTGGAGGGTGTATCAGAAGAAGTAGAAGAAGGAGAAGGAGAAGGTGAAGTCTGGAGGGTGAATCAGAAGAAGTAGAAGAAGGAGAAGGAGAAGGTGAAGTCTGGAGGGTGAAGCAGAAGAAGCAGAAGAAGGAGAAGGAGAAGGTGAAGTCTGGAGGGTGAATCAGAAGAAGCAGAAGAAAGAGAAGGAGAAGGTGAAGTCAGGAGGGTGAAGCAGAAGAAGCAGAAGAAGGAGAAGGAGAAGGTGAAGAGTGGAGGGTGAATCAGAAGAAGTAGAAGAAGGAGAAGGAGAAGGTGAAGTCTGGAGGGTGAATCAGAAGAAGTAGAAGAAGGAGAAGGAGAAGGTGAAGTCTGGAGGGTGAATCAAAAGAAGCAGAAGAAGGAGAAGGAGAAGGTGAAGTCTGGAGGGTGAATCAGAAGAATCAGAAGAAGGAGAAGGAGAAGGTGAAGTCTGGAGGGTGAATCAGAAGAAGTAGAAGAAGGAGAAGGAGAAGGTGAAGTCTGGAGGGTGAATCAGAAGAAGCAGAAAAAGGAGAAGGAGAAGGTGAAGTATGGAGGGTGAATCAGAAGAAGCAGAAGAAGGAGAAGGAGAAGGTGAAGTCTGGAGGGTGAATCAGAAGAAGAAGAATAAGAAGAAGGAGAAGGTGAAGTCTGGAGGGTGAATCAGAAGAAGCAGAAGAAGGAGAAGGAGAAGGTGAAGTCTGGAGGGTGAATCAGAAGAAGTAGAAGAAGGAGAAGGAGAAGGTGAAGTCTGGAGGGTGAAGCAGAAGAAGTAGAAGAAGGAGAAGGAGAAGGCGAAGTCAGGAGGGTGAATCAGAAGAAGTAGAAGAAGGAGAAGGAGAAGGTGAAGTCAGGAGGGTGAATCAGGAGAAGCAGAAGAAGGAGAAGAAGAAGGTGAAGTCTGGAGGGTGAATCCGAAGAATCAGAAGAAGGAGAAGGAGAAGGTGAAGTCAGGAGGGTGAATCAGAAGAAGCAGAAGAAGGAGAAGGAGAAGGTGAAGTTAGGAGGGTGAATCAGAAGAAGCAGAAGAAGGGGAAGGAGAAGGTGAAGTCAGGGGGTGAAGCAGAAGAAGTAGAAGAAGGAGAAGGAGATGTTGAAGTCAGGAGGGTGAAGCAGAAGAAGCAGAAGAAGGAAAAGGAGAAGGTGAAGTCTGGAGGGCGCAGCAGAAGAAGCAGAAGAAGGAGAAGGAGAAGGTGAAGTCTGGAGGGTGAAGCAGAAGATGCAGAAGAAGGAGAAGGAGAAGGTGAAGTCTGGAGGGTGAATCAGAAATAGTAGAAGAAGGAGAAGGAGAAGGTGAAGTCAGGAGGGTGAAGCAGAAGAAGCAGAAGAAGGAGAAGGAGAAGGTGAAGTCTGGAGGGTGAAGCAGAAGAAGCAGAAGAAGGAGAAGGAGAAGGTGAAGTCTGGAGGGTGAAGCAAAAGAAGCAGAAGAAGGAGAAGGAGAAGGTGAAGTCAGGAGGGTGAATCAGAAGAAGTAGAAGAAGGAGAAGGAGAAGGTGAAGTCTGGAGGGTGAATCAGAAGAAGTAGAAGAAGGAGAAGGAGAAGGTGAAGTCTGGAGGGTGAATCAGAAGAAGTAGAAGAAGGAGAAGGAGAAGGTGAAGTCTGGAGGGTGAATCAGAAGAAGCAGAAGAAGGAGAAGGAGAAGGTGAAGTCTGGAGGAAGAAGCAGAAGAAGTAGAAGAAGGAGAAGGAGAAGGTGAAGTCTGAAGGGTGAATCAGAAGAAGTAGAAGAAGGAAAAAGAAGGTGAAGTCTGGAGGGTGAATCAGAAGAAGTAGAAGAAGGAGAAGGAGAAGGTGAAGTCTGGAGGGTGAATCAGAAGAAGCAGAAGAAGGAGAAGGAGAAGGTGAAGTCTTGAGGGTGAATCAGAAGAAGCAGAAGAAGGAGAAGGAGAAGGTGAAGTCAGGAGGGTGAATCAGAAGAAGCAGAAGAAGGAGAAGGAGAAGGAGAAGTTAGGAGGGTGAATCAGAAGAAGTAGAAGAAGGAGAAGGAGAAGGTGAAGTCAGGAGGGTAAAGCAGAAGAAGCAGAAGAAGGAGAAGGAGAAGGTGAAGTCTGGAAGGTGAAGCAGAAGAAGCAGAAAAAGGAGAAGGAGAAGGTGAAGTCTGGAGGGCGAAGCAGAAGAAGCAGAAGAAGGAGAAGGAGAAGGTGAAGACTGGAGGGTGAATCAGAAGAAGTCGAAGAAGGAGAAGGAGAAGGTGAAGTCAGGAGGATGAATCAGAAGAAGCAGAAGGAGGAGAAGGAGAAGGTGAAGTCTGGAGGGTGAATCAGAAGAATCAGAAGAAGGAGAAGGAGAAGGTGAAGTCTGGAGGGTGAATCAGAAGAAGCAGAAGAAAGAGAAGGAGAAGGTTAAGTCTGGAGGGTGAAGCAGAAGAAGCAGAAGAAGGAGATGGAGAAGGTGGAGACTGGAGGGTGAATCAGAAGAAGTAGAAGAAGGAGAAGGAGAAGGTGAAGTCTGGAGGATGAATCAGAAGAAGGAGAAGAAGGAAAAGGAGCGGGTGAAGCCTGGAGGGTGAATCAGAAGAAGCAGAAGAAGGAGAAGGAGAAGGTGAAGTCTGGAGGGTGAATCAGAAGAAGCAGAAGAAGGAGAAGGAGAAGGTGAAGTCTGGAGGGTGCAGCAGAAGAAGCAGAAGAAGGAGAAGGAGAAGGTGAAGTCAGGAGGGTGAAGCAGAAGAAGCAGAAGAAGGAGAAGGAGAAGGTGAAGTCTGGAGGGTGAAGCAGAAGAAGCAGGAGAAGGAGCAGGTGAAGTCTGGAGGGCGAAGCAGAGGAAGCAGAAGAAGGAGAAGGAGAAGGTGAAGTCTGGAGGGTGAAGCAGAAGAAGCAGAAGAAGGAGAAGGAGAAGGTGAAGTCTGGAGGTTGAATCAGAAGAAGTAGAAGAAGGAGAAGGAGAAGGTGAAGTCAGGAGGGTGAAGCAGAAGAAGCAGAAGAAGGAGAAGGAGAAGGTGACGTCTGGAGGGTGAAGCAGAAGAAGCAGAAGATGGAGAAGGAGAAGGTGAAGTCAGGAGGGTGAATCAGAAGAAGTAGAAGAAGGAGAAGGAGAAGGTGAAGTCTGGAGGGTGAATCAGAAGAAGTAGAAGAAGGAGAAGGAGAAGGTGTAGTCTGGAGGGTGAATCAGAAGAAGTAGACGAAGGAGAAGGAGAAGGTGAAGTCTGGAGGGTGAATCAGAAGAAGCAGAAGAAGGAGAAGGAGAAGGTGAAGTCTGGAGGGTGAATCAGAAGAAGTAGAAGAAGGAGAAGGAGAAGGTGAAGTCTGGAGGGTGAATCAGAAGAAGCAGAAGAAGGAGAAGGAGAAGGTGAAGTCTGGAGGGTGAATCAGAAGAAGCAGAAGAAGGAGAAGGAGAAGGTGAAGTCTGGAGGGTGAATCAGAAGAAGCAGAAGAAGGAGAAGGAGAAGGTGAAGTCTGGAGGGTGAATCAGAAGAAGCAGAAGGAGAAGAAGGAGAAGGTGAAGTCTGGAGGGTGAATCAGAAGTAGTAGAAGAAGGAGAAGGAGAAGGTGAAGTCTGGAGGGTGAATCAGAAGAAGTAGAAGAAGGAGAAGGAGAAGGTGAAGTCAGGAGGGTGAATCAGAAGAAGCAGAAGAAGGAGAAGGAGAAGGTGAAGTCTGGAGGGTGAATCAGAAGAAGCAGAAGGAGTAGAAGGAGAAGGTGAAGTCTGGAGGGTGAATCAGAAGTAGTAGAAGAAGGAGAAGGAGAAGGTGAAGTCTGGAGGGTGAATCAGAAGAAGTAGAAGAAGGAGAAGGAGAAGGTGAAGTCAGGAGGGTGAATCAGAAGAAGCAGAAGAAGGAGAAGGAGAAGGTGAAGTCTGGAGGGTGAATCAGAAGAAGCAGAAGAAGGAGAAGGAGAAGGTGAAGACTGGAGGGTGAATCAGAAGAAGTAGAAGAAGGAGAAGGAGAAGGTGAAGTCTGGAGGGTGAATCAGAAGAAGCAGAAGAAGGAGAAGGAGAAGGTGAAGTCTGGAGGGTGAATCAGAAGAAGCAGAAGAAGGAGAAGGAGAAGATGAAGTCTGGAGGGTGAATCAGAAGAAGTAGAAGAAGGAGAAGGAGAAGGTGAAGCCTGGAGGGTGAATCAGAAGAAGCAGAAGAAGGAGAAGGAGAAGGTGAAGTCTGGAGGGTGAATCAGAAGAAGCAGAAGAAGGAGAAGGAGAAAGTGAAGTCTGGAGGGTGAATCAGAAGAAGCAGAATAAGGAGAAGGAGAAGGTGAAGTCTGGAGGGTGAATCAGAAGAAGCAGAAGAAGGAGAAGGAGAAGGTGAAGTCTGGAGGGTGAATCAGAAGAAGTAGAAGAAGGAGAAGGAGAAGGTGAAGTCTGGAGTGTGAAGCAGAAGAAGTAGAAGAAGGAGAAGGAGAAGGTGAAGTCAGGAGGGTGAATCAGAAGAAGTAGAAGAAGGAGAAGGAGAAGGTGAAGTCAGGAGGGTGAATCAGAAGAAGCAGAAGAAGGAGAAGGAGAAGGTGAAGTCTGGAGGGTGAATCAGAAGAATCAGAAGAAGGAGAAGGAGAAGGTGAAGTCTGGAGTGTGAATCAGAAGAAGCAGAAGAAAGAGAAGGAGAAGGTGAAGTCTGGAGGGTGAAGCAGAAGAAGCAGAAGAAGGAGAAGGAGAAGGTGAAGACTGGAGGGTGAATCAGAAGAAGTAGAAGAAGGAGAAGGAGAAGGTGAAGTCTGGAGGGTGAATCAGAAGAAGTAGAAGAAGGAGAAGGAGAAGGTGAACCCTGGAGGGTGAATCAGAAGAAGCAGAAGAAGGAGAAGGAGAAGGTGAGGTCTGGAGGGTGAATCAGAAGAAGCAGAAGAAGGAGAAGGAGAAGGTGAAGTCTGGAGGGTGAATCAGAAAAAGCAGAAGATGGAGAAGGAGAAGGTGAAGTCTGGAGGGTGAATCAGAAGAAGCAGAAGATGGAGAAGGAGAAGGTGAAGTCAGGAGGGTGAATCAGAAGAAGCAGAAGAAGGAGAAGGAGTAGGTGAAGTTAGGAGGGTAAATCAGAAGAAGCAGAAGAAGGAGAAGGAGAAGGTGAAGTCAGGGGGGTGAAGCAGAAGAAGTAGAAGAAGGAGAAGGAGAAGGTGAAGTCAGGAGGGTGAAGCAGAAGAAGCAGAAGAAGGAAAAGGAGAAGGTGAAGTCTGGAGGGCGCAGCAGAAGAAGCAGAAGAAGGAGAAGGAGAAGGTGAAGTCTGGAGGGTGAAGCAGAAGATGCAGAAGAAGGAGAAGGAGAAGGTGAAGTCTGGAGGGTGAATCAGAAGAAGTAGAAGAAGGAGAAGGAGAAGGTGAAGTCAGGAGGGTGAAGCAGAAGAAGCAGACGAAGGAGAAGGAGAAGGTGAAGTCTGGAGGGTGAAGCAGAAGAAGCAGGAGAAGGAGAAGGAGAAGGTGAAGTCTGGAGGGTGAATCAGAAGAAGTTGAAGAAGGAGAAGGAGAAGGTGAAGTCTGGAGGATGAATCAGAAGAAGTAGAAGAAGGAGAAGGAGAAGGTGAAGTCTGGAGGGTGAATCAGAAGAAGCAGAAGAAGGAGAAGGAGATGGTGAAGTCTGGAGGGTGAATCAGAAGAAGTAGAAGATGGAGAAGGAGAAGGTATAGTCTGGAGGGTGAATCAGAAGAAGTAGAAGAAGGAGAATGAGAAGGTGAAGTCTGGAGGGTGAATCAGAAGAAGCAGAAGAAGGAGAAGGAGAAGGTGAAGTCTGGAGGGTGAATCAGAAGAAGTAGGAGAAGGAGAAGGAGAAGGTGAAGTCTGGAGGGTGAATCAGAAGAAGCAGAAGAAGGAGAAGGTGAAGGTGAAGTCTGGAGGGTGAAACAGAAGAAGCAGAAGAAGGAGAAGGAGAAGGTGAAGTCAGTAGGGTGAATCAGAAGAAGCAGAAGAAGGAGAAGAAGAAGGTGAAGTCTGGAGGGTGAATCAGAAGAAGCAGAAGAAGGAGAAGGAGAAGGTGAAGACTGGAGGGTGTATCAGAAGAAGTAGAAGAAGGAGAAGGAGAAGGTGAAGTCTGGAGGGTGAATCAGAAGAAGTAGAAGAAGGAGAAGGAGAAGGTGAAGTCAGTAGTGTGATTCAGAAGAAGCAGAAGAAGGAGAAGAAGAAGGTGAAGTCTGGAGGGTGAATCAGAAGAAGCAGAAGAAGGAGAAGGAGAAGGTGAAGTCTGGAGGGTGAATCAGAAGAAGCAGAAGAAGGAGAAGGAGAAGGTGAAGTCAGTAGGGTGAATCAGAAGAAGTAGACGGAGGAGAAGGAGAAAGTGAAGTCTGGAGGGTGAATCAGAAGAAGCAGAAGAAGGAGAAGGAGAAGGTGAAGTCTGGAGGGTGAATCAGAAGAAGTAGAAGAAGGAGAATGAGAAGGTGAAGTCTGGAGGGTGAATCAGAAGAAGCAGAAGAAGGAGAAGGAGAAGGTGAAGTCTGGAGGGTGAATCCGAAGAAGCAGAAGAAGGAGAAGGAGAAGGTGAAGTCAGTAGGGTGAATCAGAAGAAGCAGAAGAAGGAGAAGAAGAAGGTGAAGTCTGGAGGGTGAATCAGAAGAAGCAGAAGAAGGAGAAGGAGAAGGTGAAGACTGGAGGGTGAATCAGAAGAAGTAGAAGAAGGAGAAGGAGAAGGTGAAGTCTGGAGGGTGAATCAGAAGAAGCAGAAGAAGGAGAAGGAGAAGGCGAAGTCTGGAGGGTGAAGTTGAAGAAGCAGAAGAAGGAGAAGGAGAAGGTGAAGTCTGGAGGGTGAATCAGAAGAAGCAGAAGAAGGAGAAGGAGAAGATGAAGTCTGGAGGGTGAATCAGAAGAAGTAGAAGAAGGAGAAGGAGAAGGTGAAGTCAGGAGGGTGAATCAGAAGAAGCAGAAGAAGGAGAAGGAGAAGGTGAAGTCAGGAGGGTGAATCAGAAGAAGCAGAAGAAGGAGAAGGAGAAGGTGAAGACTGGAGGGTGAAGCAGAAGAAGCAGAAGAAGGAGAAGGAGAAGGTGAAGACTGGAGGGTGAATCAGAAGAAGTAGAAGAAGGAGAAGGAGAAGGTGAAGTCTGGAGGGTGAACCAGAAGAAGTAGAAGAAGGAGAAGGAGAAGGTGAAGTCTGGAGGGTGAATCAGAAGAAGCAGAAGAAGGAGAAGGAGAAGGTGAAGTCTGGAGGGTGAATCAGAAGAAGCAGAAGAAGGAGAAGGAGAAGATGAAGTCTGGAGGGTGAATCAGAAGAAGTAGAAAAAGGAGAAGGAGAAGGTGAGGTCTGGAGGGTGAATCAGAAGAAGCAGAAGAAGGAGAAGGAGAAGGTGAAGTCTGGAGGGTGAATCAGAAGAAGCAGAAGAAGGAGAAGGAGAAGGTGAAGTCTGGAGGGTGAATCAGAAGAAGCAGAAGAAGGAGAAGTAGATGGTGAAGTCAGGAGGGTGAATCAGAAGAAGCAGAAGAAGGAGAAGGAGAAGGTGAAGTTAGGAGGGTGAATCAGAAGAAGCAGAAGAAGGAGAAGGAGAAGGTGAAGTCAGGGCGGTGAAGCAGAAGAAGTAGAAGAAGGAGATGGAGAAGGTGAAGTCAGGAGGGTGAAGCAGAAGAAGCAGAAGAAGGAGAAGGAGAAGGTGAAGTCTGGAGGGCGCAGCAGAAGAAGCAGAAGAAGGAGAAGGAGAAGGTGAAGTCTGGAGGGTGAAGCAGAAGAAGCAGAAGAAGGAGAAGGAGAAGGGGAAGTCTGGAGGGTGAAGCAGAAGAAGCAGAAGAAGGAGAAGGAGAAGGTGAAGTCTGGAGGGTGAAGCAGAAGAAGTAGAAGAAGGAGAAGGAGAAGGTGAAGTCTGGAGGGCGAAGCAGAAGAAGCAGAAGAAGGAGAAGGAGAAGGTGAAGTCTGGAGGGTGAAGCAGTAGAAGCAGAAGATGGAGAAGGAGAAGGTGAAGTATTGAGGGTGAATCAGAAGAAGTAGAAGAAGGAGAAGGAGAAGGTGAAGTCAAGAGGGTGAAGCAGAAGAAGCAGAAGAAGGAGAAGGAGAAGGTGAAGTCTGGAGGGTGAAGCAGAAGAAGCAGAAGAAGGAGAAGGAGAAGGTGAAGTCTGGAGGGTGAATCAGAAGAAGCAGAATAAGGAGAAGGAGAAGGTGAAGTCTGGAGGGTGAATCAGAAGAAGCAGAAGAAGGAGAAGGAAAAGGCGAAGTCTGGAGCGTGAATCAGAAGAAGTAGAAGAAGGAGAAGGAGAAGGTGATGTCTGGAGGGTGAAGCAGAAGAAGTAGAAGAAGGAGAAGGAGAAGGTGAAGTCAGGAGGGTGAATTAGAAGAAGTAGAAGAAGGAGAAGGAGAAGGTGAAGTCAGGAGGGTGAATCAGAAGAAGCAGAAGAAGGAGAAGGAGAAGGTGAAGTCTGGAGGGTGAATCAGAAGAAGCAGAAGTAAGAGAAGGAGAAGGTGAAGTCTGGAGGGTGAAGCAGAAGAAGGAGAAGGAGAAGGTGAAGACTGGAGGGTGAATCAGAAGAAGTAGAAGAAGGAGAAGGAGAAGGTGAAGTCTGGAGGGTGAATCAGAAGAAGTAGAAGAAGGAGAAGGAGAAGGTGAAGTCTGGAGGGTGAATCAGAAGAAGCAGAACAAGGAGAAGGAGAAGGTGAAGTTAGGAGGGTGAATCAGAAGAAGCAGAAGAAGGAGAAGGAGAAGGTGAAGTCAGGGGGTTGAAGCAGAAGAAGTAGAAGAAGGAGAAGGAGAAGGTGAAGTCAGGAGGGTGAAGCAGAAGAAGCAGAAGAAGGAGAAGGAGAAGGTGAAGTCTGGAGGGCGCAGCAGAAGAAGCAGAAGAAGGAGAAGGAGAAGGTGAAGTCTGGAGGGTGAAGCAGAAGAAGCAGAAGAAGGAGAAGGAGAAGGTGAAGTCTGGAGGGTGAATCAGAAGAAGTAGAAGAAGGAGAAGGAGAAGGTGAAGTCAGGAGGGTGAAGCAGAAGAAGCAGAAGAAGGAGAAGGAGAAGGTGAAGTCTGGGGGATGAAGCAGAAGAAGCAGAAGAAGGAGAAGGAGAAGGTGAAGTCTGGAGGGCGTAGCAGAAGAAGCAGAAGAAGGAGAAGTTGAAGATGAAGTCTGGAGGGTGAATCAGAAGAAGTAGAAGAAGGAGAAGGAGAAGGTGAAGTCAGGAGGGTGAATCAGAAGAAGCAGAAGAAGGAGAAGGAGAAGGTGAAGTCAGGAGGGTGAATCAGAAGAAGCAGAAGAAGGAGAAGGAGAAGGTGAAGACTGGAGGGTGAAGCAGAAGAAGCAGAAGAAGGAGAAGGAGAAGGTGAAGACTGGAGGGTGAATCAGAAGAAGTAGAAGAAGGAGCAGGAGAAGGTGAAGTCTGGAGGGTGAACCAGAAGAAGTAGAAGAAGGAGAAGGAGAAGGTGAAGTCTGGAGGGTGAATCAGAAGAAGCAGAAGAAGGAGAAGGAGAAGGTGAAGTCTGGAGGGTGAATCAGAAGAAGCAGAAGAAGGAGAAGGAGAAGATGAAGTCTGGAGGGTGAATCAGAAGAAGTAGAAAAAGGAGAAGGAGAAGGTGAGGTCTGGAGGGTGAATCAGAAGAAGCAGAAGAAGGAGAAGGAGAAGGTGAAGTCTGGAGGGTGAATCAGAAGAAGCAGAAGAAGGAGAAGGAGAAGGTGAAGTCTGGAGGGTGAATCAGAAGAAGCAGAAGAAGGAGAAGGAGATGGTGAAGTCAGGAGGGTGAATCAGAAGAAGCAGAAGAAGGAGAAGGAGAAGGTGAAGTTAGGAGGGTGAATCAGAAGAAGCAGAAGAAGGAGAAGGAGAAAGTGAAGTCTGGAGGGTGAATCAGAAGAAGCAGAATAAGGAGAAGGAGAAGGTGAAGTCTGGAGGGTGAATCAGAAGAAGCAGAAGAAGGAGAAGGAGAAGGTGAAGTCTGGAGGGTGAATCAGAAGAAGTAGAAGAAGGAGAAGGAGAAGGTGAAGTCTGGAGTGTGAAGCAGAAGAAGTAGAAGAAGGAGAAGGAGAAGGTGAAGTCAGGAGGGTGAATCAGAAGAAGTAGAAGAAGGAGAAGGAGAAGGTGAAGTCAGGAGGGTGAATCAGAAGAAGCAGAAGAAGGAGAAGGAGAAGGTGAAGTCTGGAGGGTGAATCAGAAGAATCAGAAGAAGGAGAAGGAGAAGGTGAAGTCTGGAGTGTGAATCAGAAGAAGCAGAAGAAAGAGAAGGAGAAGATGAAGTCTGGAGGGTGAAGCAGAAGAAGCAGAAGAAGGAGAAGGAGAAGGTGAAGACTGGAGGGTGAATCAGAAGAAGTAGAAGAAGGAGAAGGAGAAGGTGAAGTCTGGAGGGTGAATCAGAAGACGTAGAAGAAGGAGAAGGAGAAGGTGAACCCTGGAGGGTGAATCAGAAGAAGCAGAAGAAGGAGAAGGAGAAGGTGAGGTCTGGAGGGTGAATCAGAAGAAGCAGAAGAAGGAGAAGGAGAAGGTGAAGTCTGGAGGGTGAATCAGAAAAAGCAGAAGATGGAGAAGGAGAAGGTGAAGTCTGGAGGGTGAATCAGAAGAAGCAGAAGATGGAGAAGGAGAAGGTGAAGTCAGGAGGGTGAATCAGAAGAAGCAGAAGAAGGAGAAGGAGTAGGTGAAGTTAGGAGGGTAAATCAGAAGAAGCAGAAGAAGGAGAAGGAGAAGGTGAAGTCAGGGGGGTGAAGCAGAAGAAGTAGAAGAAGGAGAAGGAGAAGGTGAAGTCAGGAGGGTGAAGCAGAAGAAGCAGAAGAAGGAAAAGGAGAAGGTGAAGTCTGGAGGGCGCAGCAGAAGAAGCAGAAGAAGGAGAAGGAGAAGGTGAAGTCTGGAGGGTGAAGCAGAAGATGCAGAAGAAGGAGAAGGAGAAGGTGAAGTCTGGAGGGTGAATCAGAAGAAGTAGAAGAAGGAGAAGGAGAAGGTGAAGTCATGAGGGTGAAGCAGAAGAAGCAGACGAAGGAGAAGGAGAAGGTGAAGTCTGGAGGGTGAAGCAGAAGAAGCAGGAGAAGGAGAAGGAGAAGGTGAAGTCTGGAGGGTGAATCAGAAGAAGTTGAAGAAGGAGAAGGAGAAGGTGAAGTCTGGAGGATGAATCAGAAGAAGTAGAAGAAGGAGAAGGAGAAGGTGAAGTCTGGAGGGTGAATCAGAAGAAGCAGAAGAAGGAGAAGGAGATGGTGAAGTCTGGAGGGTGAATCAGAAGAAGTAGAAAATGGAGAAGGAGAAGGTATAGTCTGGAGGGTGAATCAGAAGAAGTAGAAGAAGGAGAATGAGAAGGTGAAGTCTGGAGGGTGAATCAGAAGAAGCAGAAGAAGGAGAAGGAGAAGGTGAAGTCTGGAGGTTGAATCAGAAGAAGTAGGAGAAGGAGAAGGAGAAGGTGAAGTCTGGAGGGTGAATCAGAAGAAGCAGAAGAAGGAGAAGGTGAAGGTGAAGTCTGGAGGGTGAAACAGAAGAAGCAGAAGAAGGAGAAGGAGAAGGTGAAGTCAGTAGGGTGAATCAGAAGAAGCAGAAGAAGGAGAAGAAGAAGGTGAAGTCTGGAGGGTGAATCAGAAGAAGCAGAAGAAGGAGAAGGAGAAGGTGAAGACTGGAGGGTGTATCAGAAGAAGTAGAAGAAGGAGAAGGAGAAGGTGAAGTCTGGAGGGTGAATCAGAAGAAGTAGAAGAAGGAGAAGGAGAAGGTGAAGTCAGTAGTGTGATTCAGAAGAAGCAGAAGAAGGAGAAGAAGAAGGTGAAGTCTGGAGGGTGAATCAGAAGAAGCAGAAGAAGGAGAAGGAGAAGGTGAAGTCTGGAGGGTGAATCAGAAGAAGCAGAAGAAGGAGAAGGAGAAGGTGAAGTCAGTAGGGTGAATCAGAAGAAGTAGACGGAGGAGAAGGAGAAAGTGAAGTCTGGAGGGTGAATCAGAAGAAGCAGAAGAAGGAGAAGGAGAAGGTGAAGTCTGGAGGGTGAATCAGAAGAAGTAGAAGAAGGAGAATGAGAAGGTGAAGTCTGGAGGGTGAATCAGAAGAAGCAGAAGAAGGAGAAGGAGAAGGTGAAGTCTGGAGGGTGAATCAGAAGAAGCAGAAGAAGGAGAAGGAGAAGGTGAAGTCAGTAGGGTGAATCAGAAGAAGCAGAAGAAGGAGAAGAAGAAGGTGAAGTCTGGAGGGTGAATCAGAAGAAGCAGAAGAAGGAGAAGGAGAAGGTGAAGACTGGAGGGTGAATCAGAAGAAGTAGAAGAAGGAGAAGGAGAAGGTGAAGTCTGGAGGGTGAATCAGAAGAAGCAGAAGAAGGAGAAGGAGAAGGCGAAGTCTGGAGGGTGAAGTTGAAGAAGCAGAAGAAGGAGAAGGAGAAGGTGAAGTCTGGAGGGTGAATCAGAAGAAGCAGAAGAAGGAGAAGGAGAAGATGAAGTCTGGAGGGTGAATCAGAAGAAGTAGAAGAAGGAGAAGGAGAAGGTGAAGTCAGGAGGGTGAATCAGAAGAAGCAGAAGAAGGAGAATGAGAAGGTGAAGTCAGGAGGGTGAATCAGAAGAAGCAGAAGAAGGAGAAGGAGAAGGTGAAGACTGGAGGGTGAAGCAGAAGAAGCAGAAGAAGGAGAAGGAGAAGGTGAAGACTGGAGGGTGAATCAGAAGAAGTAGAAGAAGGAGAAGGAGAAGGTGAAGTCTGGAGGGTGAACCAGAAGAAGTAGAAGAAGGAGAAGGAGAAGGTGAAGTCTGGAGGGTGAATCAGAAGAAGCAGAAGAAGGAGAAGGAGAAGGTGAAGTCTGGAGGGTGAATCAGAAGAAGCAGAAGAAGGAGAAGGAGAAGATGAAGTCTGGAGGGTGAATCAGAAGAAGTAGAAAAAGGAGAAGGAGAAGGTGAGGTCTGGAGGGTGAATCAGAAGAAGCAGAAGAAGGAGAAGGAGAAGGTGAAGTCTGGAGGGTGAATCAGAAGAAGCAGAAGAAGGAGAAGGAGAAGGTGAAGTCTGGAGGGTGAATCAGAAGAAGCAGAAGAAGGAGAAGGAGATGGTGAAGTCAGGAGGGTGAATCAGAAGAAGCAGAAGAAGGAGAAGGAGAAGGTGAAGTTAGGAGGGTGAATCAGAAGAAGCAGAAGAAGGAGAAGGAGAAGGTGAAGTCAGGGCGGTGAAGCAGAAGAAGTAGAAGAAGGAGATGGAGAAGGTGAAGTCAGGAGGGTGAAGCAGAAGAAGCAGAAGAAGGAGAAGGAGAAGGTGAAGTCTGGAGGGCGCAGCAGAAGAAGCAGAAGAAGGAGAAGGAGAAGGTGAAGTCTGGAGGGTGAAGCAGAAGAAGCAGAAGAAGGAGAAGGAGAAGGGGAAGTCTGGAGGGTGAAGCAGAAGAAGCAGAAGAAGGAGAAGGAGAAGGTGAAGTCTGGAGGGTGAAGCAGAAGAAGTAGAAGAAGGAGAAGGAGAAGGTGAAGTCTGGAGGGCGAAGCAGAAGAAGCAGAAGAAGGAGAAGGAGAAGGTGAAGTCTGGAGGGTGAAGCAGTAGAAGCAGAAGATGGAGAAGGAGAAGGTGAAGTATTGAGGGTGAATCAGAAGAAGTAGAAGAAGGAGAAGGAGAAGGTGAAGTCAAGAGGGTGAAGCAGAAGAAGCAGAAGAAGGAGAAGGAGAAGGTGAAGTCTGGAGGGTGAAGCAGAAGAAGCAGAAGAAGGAGAAGGAGAAGGTGAAGTCTGGAGGGTGAATCAGAAGAAGCAGAATAAGGAGAAGGAGAAGGTGAAGTCTGGAGGGTGAATCAGAAGAAGCAGAAGAAGGAGAAGGAAAAGGCGAAGTCTGGAGCGTGAATCAGAAGAAGTAGAAGAAGGAGAAGGAGAAGGTGATGTCTGGAGGGTGAAGCAGAAGAAGTAGAAGAAGGAGAAGGAGAAGGTGAAGTCAGGAGGGTGAATTAGAAGAAGTAGAAGAAGGAGAAGGAGAAGGTGAAGTCAGGAGGGTGAATCAGAAGAAGCAGAAGAAGGAGAAGGAGAAGGTGAAGTCTGGAGGGTGAATCAGAAGAAGCAGAAGAAAGAGAAGGAGAAGGTGAAGTCTGGAGGGTGAAGCAGAAGAAGGAGAAGGAGAAGGTGAAGACTGGAGGGTGAATCAGAAGAAGTAGAAGAAGGAGAAGGAGAAGGTGAAGTCTGGAGGGTGAATCAGAAGAAGTAGAAGAAGGAGAAGGAGAAGGTGAAGTCTGGAGGGTGAATCAGAAGAAGCAGAACAAGGAGAAGGAGAAGGTGAAGTTAGGAGGGTGAATCAGAAGAAGCAGAAGAAGGAGAAGGAGAAGGTGAAGTCAGGGGGTTGAAGCAGAAGAAGTAGAAGAAGGAGAAGGAGAAGGTGAAGTCAGGAGGGTGAAGCAGAAGAAGCAGAAGAAGGAGAAGGAGAAGGTGAAGTCTGGAGGGCGCAGCAGAAGAAGCAGAAGAAGGAGAAGGAGAAGGTGAAGTCTGGAGGGTGAAGCAGAAGAAGCAGAAGAAGGAGAAGGAGAAGGTGAAGTCTGGAGGGTGAATCAGAAGAAGTAGAAGAAGGAGAAGGAGAAGGTGAAGTCAGGAGGGTGAAGCAGAAGAAGCAGAAGAAGGAGAAGGAGAAGGTGAAGTCTGGGGGATGAAGCAGAAGAAGCAGAAGAAGGAGAAGGAGAAGGTGAAGTCTGGAGGGCGTAGCAGAAGAAGCAGAAGAAGGAGAAGGAGAAGATGAAGTCTGGAGGGTGAATCAGAAGAAGTAGAAGAAGGAGAAGGAGAAGGTGAAGTCAGGAGGGTGAATCAGAAGAAGCAGAAGAAGGAGAAGGAGAAGGTGAAGTCAGGAGGGTGAATCAGAAGAAGCAGAAGAAGGAGAAGGAGAAGGTGAAGACTGGAGGGTGAAGCAGAAGAAGCAGAAGAAGGAGAAGGAGAAGGTGAAGACTGGAGGGTGAATCAGAAGAAGTAGAAGAAGGAGAAGGAGAAGGTGAAGTCTGGAGGGTGAACCAGAAGAAGTAGAAGAAGGAGAAGGAGAAGGTGAAGTCTGGAGGGTGAATCAGAAGAAGCAGAAGAAGGAGAAGGAGAAGGTGAAGTCTGGAGGGTGAATCAGAAGAAGCAGAAGAAGGAGAAGGAGAAGATGAAGTCTGGAGGGTGAATCAGAAGAAGTAGAAAAAGGAGAAGGAGAAGGTGAGGTCTGGAGGGTGAATCAGAAGAAGCAGAAGAAGGAGAAGGAGAAGGTGAAGTCTGGAGGGTGAATCAGAAGAAGCAGAAGAAGGAGAAGGAGAAGGTGAAGTCTGGAGGGTGAATCAGAAGAAGCAGAAGAAGGAGAAGGAGATGGTGAAGTCAGGAGGGTGAATCAGAAGAAGCAGAAGAAGGAGAAGGAGAAGGTGAAGTTAGGAGGGTGAATCAGAAGAAGCAGAAGAAGGAGAAGGAGAAGGTGAAGTCAGGGCGGTGAAGCAGAAGAAGTAGAAGAAGGAGATGGAGAAGGTGAAGTCAGGAGGGTGAAGCAGAAGAAGCAGAAGAAGGAGAAGGAGAAGGTGAAGTCTGGAGGGCGCAGCAGAAGAAGCAGAAGAAGGAGAAGGAGAAGGTGAAGTCTGGAGGGTGAAGCAGAAGAAGCAGAAGAAGGAGAAGGAGAAGGGGAAGTCTGGAGGGTGAAGCAGAAGAAGCAGAAGAAGGAGAAGGAGAAGGTGAAGTCTGGAGGGTGAAGCAGAAGAAGTAGAAGAAGGAGAAGGAGAAGGTGAAGTCTGGAGGGCGAAGCAGAAGAAGCAGAAGAAGGAGAAGGAGAAGGTGAAGTCTGGAGGGTGAAGCAGTAGAAGCAGAAGATGGAGAAGGAGAAGGTGAAGTATTGAGGGTGAATCAGAAGAAGTAGAAGAAGGAGAAGGAGAAGGTGAAGTCAAGAGGGTGAAGCAGAAGAAGCAGAAGAAGGAGAAGGAGAAGGTGAAGTCTGGAGGGTGAAGCAGAAGAAGCAGAAGAAGGAGAAGGAGAAGGTGAAGTCTGGAGGGTGAATCAGAAGAAGCAGAATAAGGAGAAGGAGAAGGTGAAGTCTGGAGGGTGAATCAGAAGAAGCAGAAGAAGGAGAAGGAAAAGGTGAAGTCTGGAGCGTGAATCAGAAGAAGTAGAAGAAGGAGAAGGAGAAGGTGATGTCTGGAGGGTGAAGCAGAAGAAGTAGAAGAAGGAGAAGGAGAAGGTGAAGTCAGGAGGGTGAATTAGAAGAAGTAGAAGAAGGAGAAGGAGAAGGTGAAGTCAGGAGGGTGAATCAGAAGAAGCAGAAGAAGGAGAAGGAGAAGGTGAAGTCTGGAGGGTGAATCAGAAGAAGCAGAAGAAAGAGAAGGAGAAGGTGAAGTCTGGAGGGTGAAGCAGAAGAAGGAGAAGGAGAAGGTGAAGACTGGAGGGTGAATCAGAAGAAGTAGAAGAAGGAGAAGGAGAAGGTGAAGTCTGGAGGGTGAATCAGAAGAAGTAGAAGAAGGAGAAGGAGAAGGTGAAGTCTGGAGGGTGAATCAGAAGAAGCAGAACAAGGAGAAGGAGAAGGTGAAGTTAGGAGGGTGAATCAGAAGAAGCAGAAGAAGGAGAAGGAGAAGGTGAAGTCAGGGGGTTGAAGCAGAAGAAGTAGAAGAAGGAGAAGGGGAAGGTGAAGTCAGGAGGGTGAAGCAGAAGAAGCAGAAGAAGGAGAAGGAGAAGGTGAAGTCTGGAGGGCGCAGCAGAAGAAGCAGAAGAAGGAGAAGGAGAAGGTGAAGTCTGGAGGGTGAAGCAGAAGAAGCAGAAGAAGGAGAAGGAGAAGGTGAAGTCTGGAGGGTGAATCAGAAGAAGTAGAAGAAGGAGAAGGAGAAGGTGAAGTCAGGAGGGTGAAGCAGAAGAAGCAGAAGAAGGAGAAGGAGAAGGTGAAGTCTGGGGGATGAAGCAGAAGAAGCAGAAGAAGGAGAAGGAGAAGGTGAAGTCTGGAGGGCGTAGCAGAAGAAGCAGAAGAAGGAGAAGGAGAAGGTGAAGTCTGGAGGGTGAAGCAGAAGAAGCAGAAGAAGGAGAAGGAGAAGGTGAAGTCTGGAGGGTGAATCAGAAGAAGCAGAAGAAAGAGAAGGAGAAGGTGAAGTCAGGAGGGTGAAGCAGAAGAAGCAGAAGAAGGAGAAGGAGAAGGTGAAGAGTGGAGGGTGAATCAGAAGAAGTAGAAGAAGGAGAAGGAGAAGGTGAAGTCTGGAAGGTGAATCAGAAGAAGTAGAAGAAGGAGAAGGAGAAGGTGAAGTCTGGAGGGTGAATCAAAAGAAGCAGAAGAAGGAGAAGGAGAAGGTGAAGTCTGGAGGGTGAATCAGAAGAATCAGAAGAAGGAGAAGGAGAAGGTGAAGTCTGGAGGGTGAATCAGAAGAAGTAGAAGAAGGAGAAGGAGAAGGTGAAGTCTGGAGGGTGAATCAGAAGAAGCAGAAAAAGGAGAAGGAGAAGGTGAAGTATGGAGGGTGAATCAGAAGAAGCAGAAGAAGGAGAAGGAGAAGGTGAAGTCTGGAGGGTGAATCAGAAGAAGAAGAATAAGAAGAAGGAGAAGGTGAAGTCTGGAGGGTGAATCAGAAGAAGCAGAAGAAGGAGAAGGAGAAGGTGAAGTCTGGAGGGTGAATCAGAAGAAGTAGAAGAAGGAGAAGGAGAAGGTGAAGTCTGGAGTGTGAATCAGAAGAAGTAGAAGAAGGAGAAGGAGAAGGCGAAGTCAGGAGGGTGAATCAGAAGAAGTAGAAGAAGGAGAAGGAGAAGGTGAAGTCAGGAGGGTGAATCAGGAGAAGCAGAAGAAGGAGAAGGAGAAGGTGAAGTCTGGAGGGTGAATCCGAAGAATCAGAAGAAGGAGAAGGAGAAGGTGAAGTCAGGAGGGTGAATCAGAAGAAGCAGAAGAAGGAGAAGGAGAAGGTGAAGTCTGGAGGGTGAATCAGAAGAAGCAGAAGAAAGAGAAGGAGAAGGTGAAGTCTGGAGGGTGAAGCAGAAGAAGGAGAAGGAGAAGGTGAAGACTGGAGGGTGAATCAGAAGAAGTAGAAGAAGGAGAAGGAGAAGGTGAAGTCTGGAGGGTGAATCAGAAGAAGTAGAAGAAGGAGAAGGAGAAGGTGAAGTCTGGAGGGTGAATCAGAAGAAGCAGAACAAGGAGAAGGAGAAGGTGAAGTTAGGAGGGTGAATCAGAAGAAGCAGAAGAAGGAGAAGGAGAAGGTGAAGTCAGGGGGTTGAAGCAGAAGAAGTAGAAGAAGGAGAAGGGGAAGGTGAAGTCAGGAGGGTGAAGCAGAAGAAGCAGAAGAAGGAGAAGGAGAAGGTGAAGTCTGGAGGGCGCAGCAGAAGAAGCAGAAGAAGGAGAAGGAGAAGGTGAAGTCTGGAGGGTGAATCAGAAGAAGTAGAAGAAGGAGAAGGAGAAGGTGAAGTCAAGAGGGTGAAGCAGAAGAAGCAGAAGAAGGAGAAGGAGAAGGTGAAGTCTGGAGGGTGAAGCAGAAGAAGCAGAAGAAGGAGAAGGAGAAGGTGAAGTCTGGAGGGTGAATCAGAAGAAGCAGAATAAGGAGAAGGAGAAGGTGAAGTCTGGAGGGTGAATCAGAAGAAGCAGAAGAAGGAGAAGGAAAAGGTGAAGTCTGGAGCGTGAATCAGAAGAAGTAGAAGAAGGAGAAGGAGAAGGTGATGTCTGGAGGGTGAAGCAGAAGAAGTAGAAGAAGGAGAAGGAGAAGGTGAAGTCAGGAGGGTGAATTAGAAGAAGTAGAAGAAGGAGAAGGAGAAGGTGAAGTCAGGAGGGTGAATCAGAAGAAGCAGAAGAAGGAGAAGGAGAAGGTGAAGTCTGGAGGGTGAATCAGAAGAAGCAGAAGAAAGAGAAGGAGAAGGTGAAGTCTGGAGGGTGAAGCAGAAGAAGGAGAAGGAGAAGGTGAAGACTGGAGGGTGAATCAGAAGAAGTAGAAGAAGGAGAAGGAGAAGGTGAAGTCTGGAGGGTGAATCAGAAGAAGTAGAAGAAGGAGAAGGAGAAGGTGAAGTCTGGAGGGTGAATCAGAAGAAGCAGAACAAGGAGAAGGAGAAGGTGAAGTTAGGAGGGTGAATCAGAAGAAGCAGAAGAAGGAGAAGGAGAAGGTGAAGTCAGGGGGTTGAAGCAGAAGAAGTAGAAGAAGGAGAAGGGGAAGGTGAAGTCAGGAGGGTGAAGCAGAAGAAGCAGAAGAAGGAGAAGGAGAAGGTGAAGGCTGGAGGGCGCAGCAGAAGAAGCAGAAGAAGGAGAAGGAGAAGGTGAAGTCTGGAGGGTGAAGCAGAAGAAGCAGAAGAAGGAGAAGGAGAAGGTGAAGTCTGGAGGGTGAATCAGAAGAAGTAGAAGAAGGAGAAGGAGAAGGTGAAGTCAGGAGGGTGAAGCAGAAGAAGCAGAAGAAGGAGAAGGAGAAGGTGAAGTCTGGGGGATGAAGCAGAAGAAGCAGAAGAAGGAGAAGGAGAAGGTGAAGTCTGGAGGGCGTAGCAGAAGAAGCAGAAGAAGGAGAAGGAGAAGGTGAAGTCTGGAGGGTGAAGCAGAAGAAGCAGAAGAAGGAGAAGGAGAAGGTGAAGTCTGGAGGGTGAATCAGAAGAAGCAGAAGAAAGAGAAGGAGAAGGTGAAGTCAGGAGGGTGAAGCAGAAGAAGCAGAAGAAGGAGAAGGAGAAGGTGAAGAGTGGAGGGTGAATCAGAAGAAGTAGAAGAAGGAGAAGGAGAAGGTGAAGTCTGGAAGGTGAATCAGAAGAAGTAGAAGAAGGAGAAGGAGAAGGTGAAGTCTGGAGGGTGAATCAAAAGAAGCAGAAGAAGGAGAAGGAGAAGGTGAAGTCTGGAGGGTGAATCAGAAGAATCAGAAGAAGGAGAAGGAGAAGGTGAAGTCTGGAGGGTGAATCAGAAGAAGTAGAAGAAGGAGAAGGAGAAGGTGAAGTCTGGAGGGTGAATCAGAAGAAGCAGAAAAAGGAGAAGGAGAAGGTGAAGTATGGAGGGTGAATCAGAAGAAGCAGAAGAAGGAGAAGGAGAAGGTGAAGTCTGGAGGGTGAATCAGAAGAAGAAGAATAAGAAGAAGGAGAAGGTGAAGTCTGGAGGGTGAATCAGAAGAAGCAGAAGAAGGAGAAGGAGAAGGTGAAGTCTGGAGGAAGAAGCAGAAGAAGTAGAAGAAGGAGAAGGAGAAGGTGAAGTCTGAAGGGTGAATCAGAAGAAGTAGAAGAAGGAAAAAGAAGGTGAAGTCTGGAGGGTGAATCAGAAGAAGTACAAGAAGGAGAAGGAGAAGGTGAAGTCAGGAGGGTGAAGCAGAAGAAGCAGAAGAAGGAGAAGGAGAAGGTGAAGTCTGGGGGATGAAGCAGAAGAAGCAGAAGAAGGAGAAGGAGAAGGTGAAGTCTGGAGGGCGTAGCAGAAGAAGCAGAAGAAGGAGAAGGAGAAGGTGAAGTCTGGAGGGTGAAGCAGAAGAAGCAGAAGAAGGAGAAGGAGAAGGTGAAGTCTGGAGGGTGAATCAGAAGAAGCAGAAGAAAGAGAAGGAGAAGGTGAAGTCAGGAGGGTGAAGCAGAAGAAGCAGAAGAAGGAGAAGGAGAAGGTGAAGAGTGGAGGGTGAATCAGAAGAAGTAGAAGAAGGAGAAGGAGAAGGTGAAGTCTGGAAGGTGAATCAGAAGAAGTAGAAGAAGGAGAAGGAGAAGGTGAAGTCTGGAGGGTGAATCAAAAGAAGCAGAAGAAGGAGAAGGAGAAGGTGAAGTCTGGAGGGTGAATCAGAAGAATCAGAAGAAGGAGAAGGAGAAGGTGAAGTCTGGAGGGTGAATCAGAAGAAGTAGAAGAAGGAGAAGGAGAAGGTGAAGTCTGGAGGGTGAATCAGAAGAAGCAGAAAAAGGAGAAGGAGAAGGTGAAGTATGGAGGGTGAATCAGAAGAAGCAGAAGAAGGAGAAGGAGAAGGTGAAGTCTGGAGGGTGAATCAGAAGAAGAAGAATAAGAAGAAGGAGAAGGTGAAGTCTGGAGGGTGAATCAGAAGAAGCAGAAGAAGGAGAAGGAGAAGGTGAAGTCTGGAGGGTGAATCAGAAGAAGTAGAAGAAGGAGAAGGAGAAGGTGAAGTCTGGAGGGTGAAGCAGAAGAAGTAGAAGAAGGAGAAGGAGAAGGCGAAGTCAGGAGGGTGAATCAGAAGAAGTAGAAGAAGGAGAAGGAGAAGGTGAAGTCAGGAGGGTGAATCAGGAGAAGCAGAAGAAGGAGAAGGAGAAGGTGAAGTCTGGAGGGTGAATCCGAAGAATCAGAAGAAGGAGAAGGAGAAGGTGAAGTCAGGAGGGTGAATCAGAAGAAGCAGAAGAAGGAGAAGGAGAAGGTGAAGTTAGGAGGGTGAATCAGAAGAAGCAGAAGAAGGAGAAGGAGAAGGTGAAGTCAGGGGGTGAAGCAGAAGAAGTAGAAGAAGGAGAAGGAGATGGTGAAGTCAGGAGGGTGAAGCAGAAGAAGCAGAAGAAGGAAAAGGAGAAGGTGAAGTCTGGAGGGCGCAGCAGAAGAAGCAGAAGAAGGAGAAGGAGAAGGTGAAGTCTGGAGGGTGAAGCAGAAGATGCAGAAGAAGGAGAAGGAGAAGGTGAAGTCTGGAGGGTGAATCGGAAGTAGTAGAAGAAGGAGAAGGAGAAGGTGAAGTCAGGAGGGTGAAGCAGAAGAAGCAGAAGAAGGAGAAGGAGAAGGTGAAGTCTGGAGGGTGAAGCAGAAGAAGCAGAAGAAGGAGAAGGAGAAGGTGAAGTCAGGAGGGTGAATCAGAAGAAGTAGAAGAAGGAGAAGGAGAAGGTGAAGTCTGGAGGGTGAATCAGAAGAAGTAGAAGAAGGAGAAGGAGAAGGTGAAGTCTGGAGGGTGAATCAGAAGAAGTAGAAGAAGGAGAAGGAGAAGGTGAAGTCTGGAGGGTGAATCAGAAGAAGCAGAAGAAGGAGAAGGAGAAGGTGAAGTCTGGAGGAAGAAGCAGAAGAAGTAGAAGAAGGAGAAGGAGAAGGTGAAGTCTGAAGGGTGAATCAGAAGAAGTAGAAGAAGGAAAAAGAAGGTGAAGTCTGGAGGGTGAATCAGAAGAAGTAGAAGAAGGAGAAGGAGAAGGTGAAGTCTGGAGGGTGAATCAGAAGAAGCAGAAGAAGGAGAAGGAGAAGGTGAAGTCTGGAGGGTGAATCAGAAGAAGCAGAAGAAGGAGAAGGAGAAGGTGAAGTCTGGAGGGTGAATCAGAAGAAGCAGAAGAAGGAGAAAGAGAAGGTGAAGTCAGGAGGGTGAATCAGAAGAAGCAGAAGACGGAGAAGGAGAAGGAGAAGTTAGGAGGGTGAATCAGAAGAAGTAGAAGAAGGAGAAGGAGAAGGTGAAGTCAGGAGGGTAAAGCAGAAGAAGCAGAAGAAGGAGAAGGAGAAGGTGAAGTCTGGAAGGTGAAGCAGAAGAAGCAGAAGAAGGAAAAGGAGAAGGTGAAGTCTGGAGGGCGCAGCAGAAGAAGCAGAAGAAGGAGAAGGAGAAGGTGAAGTCTGGAGGGCGCAGCAGAAGAAGCAGAAGAAGGAGAAGGAGAAGGTGAAGTCTGGAGGGTGAAGCAGAAGATGCAGAAGAAGGAGAAGGAGAAGGTGAAGTCTGGAGGGTGAATCGGAAGTAGTAGAAGAAGGAGAAGGAGAAGGTGAAGTCAGGAGGGTGAAGCAGAAGAAGCAGAAGAAGGAGAAGGAGAAGGTGAAGTCTGGAGGGTGAAGCAGAAGAAGCAGAAGAAGGAGAAGGAGAAGGTGAAGTCAGGAGGGTGAATCAGAAGAAGTAGAAGAAGGAGAAGGAGAAGGTGAAGTCTGGAGGGTGAATCAGAAGAAGTAGAAGAAGGAGAAGGAGAAGGTGAAGTCTGGAGGGTGAATCAGAAGAAGTAGAAGAAGGAGAAGGAGAAGGTGAAGTCTGGAGGGTGAATCAGAAGAAGCAGAAGAAGGAGAAGGAGAAGGTGAAGTCTGGAGGAAGAAGCAGAAGAAGTAGAAGAAGGAGAAGGAGAAGGTGAAGTCTGAAGGGTGAATCAGAAGAAGTAGAAGAAGGAAAAAGAAGGTGAAGTCTGGAGGGTGAATCAGAAGAAGTAGAAGAAGGAGAAGGAGAAGGTGAAGTCTGGAGGGTGAATCAGAAGAAGCAGAAGAAGGAGAAGGAGAAGGTGAAGTCTGGAGGGTGAATCAGAAGAAGCAGAAGAAGGAGAAGGAGAAGGTGAAGTCTGGAGGGTGAATCAGAAGAAGCAGAAGAAGGAGAAAGAGAAGGTGAAGTCAGGAGGGTGAATCAGAAGAAGCAGAAGACGGAGAAGGAGAAGGAGAAGTTAGGAGGGTGAATCAGAAGAAGTAGAAGAAGGAGAAGGAGAAGGTGAAGTCAGGAGGGTAAAGCAGAAGAAGCAGAAGAAGGAGAAGGAGAAGGTGAAGTCTGGAAGGTGAAGCAGAAGAAGCAGAAAAAGGAGAAGGAGAAGGTGAAGTCTGGAGGGCGAAGCAGAAGAAGCAGAAGAAGGAGAAGGAGAAGGTGAAGACTGGAGGGTGAATCAGAAGAAGTCGAAGAAGGAGAAGGAGAAGGTGAAGTCAGGAGGATGAATCAGAAGAAGCAGAAGGAGGAGAAGGAGAAGGTGAAGTCTGGAGGGTGAATCAGAAGAATCAGAAGAAGGAGAAGGAGAAGGTGAAGTCTGGAGGGTGAATCAGAAGAAGCAGAAGAAAGAGAAGGAGAAGGTTAAGTCTGGAGGGTGAAGCAGAAGAAGCAGAAGAAGGAGAAGAAGAAGGTGAAGACTGGAGGGTGAATCAGAAGAAGTAGAAGAAGGAGAAGGAGAAGGTGATGTCTGGAGGGTGAAGCAGAAGAAGTAGAAGAAGGAGAAGGAGAAGGTGAAGTCAGGAGGGTGAATTAGAAGAAGTAGAAGAAGGAGAAGGAGAAGGTGAAGTCAGGAGGGTGAATCAGAAGAAGCAGAAGAAGGAGAAGGAGAAGGTGAAGTCTGGAGGGTGAATCAGAAGAAGCAGAAGAAAGAGAAGGAGAAGGTGAAGTCTGGAGGGTGAAGCAGAAGAAGGAGAAGGAGAAGGTGAAGACTGGAGGGTGAATCAGAAGAAGTAGAAGAAGGAGAAGGAGAAGGTGAAGTCTGGAGGGTGAATCAGAAGAAGTAGAAGAAGGAGAAGGAGAAGGTGAAGTCTGGAGGGTGAATCAGAAGAAGCAGAACAAGGAGAAGGAGAAGGTGAAGTTAGGAGGGTGAATCAGAAGAAGCAGAAGAAGGAGAAGGAGAAGGTGAAGTCAGGGGGTTGAAGCAGAAGAAGTAGAAGAAGGAGAAGGGGAAGGTGAAGTCAGGAGGGTGAAGCAGAAGAAGCAGAAGAAGGAGAAGGAGAAGGTGAAGGCTGGAGGGCGCAGCAGAAGAAGCAGAAGAAGGAGAAGGAGAAGGTGAAGTCTGGAGGGTGAAGCAGAAGAAGCAGAAGAAGGAGAAGGAGAAGGTGAAGTCTGGAGGGTGAATCAGAAGAAGTAGAAGAAGGAGAAGGAGAAGGTGAAGTCAGGAGGGTGAAGCAGAAGAAGCAGAAGAAGGAGAAGGAGAAGGTGAAGTCTGGGGGATGAAGCAGAAGAAGCAGAAGAAGGAGAAGGAGAAGGTGAAGTCTGGAGGGCGTAGCAGAAGAAGCAGAAGAAGGAGAAGGAGAAGGTGAAGTCTGGAGGGTGAAGCAGAAGAAGCAGAAGAAGGAGAAGGAGAAGGTGAAGTCTGGAGGGTGAATCAGAAGAAGCAGAAGAAAGAGAAGGAGAAGGTGAAGTCAGGAGGGTGAAGCAGAAGAAGCAGAAGAAGGAGAAGGAGAAGGTGAAGAGTGGAGGGTGAATCAGAAGAAGTAGAAGAAGGAGAAGGAGAAGGTGAAGTCTGGAAGGTGAATCAGAAGAAGTAGAAGAAGGAGAAGGAGAAGGTGAAGTCTGGAGGGTGAATCAAAAGAAGCAGAAGAAGGAGAAGGAGAAGGTGAAGTCTGGAGGGTGAATCAGAAGAATCAGAAGAAGGAGAAGGAGAAGGTGAAGTCTGGAGGGTGAATCAGAAGAAGTAGAAGAAGGAGAAGGAGAAGGTGAAGTCTGGAGGGTGAATCAGAAGAAGCAGAAAAAGGAGAAGGAGAAGGTGAAGTATGGAGGGTGAATCAGAAGAAGCAGAAGAAGGAGAAGGAGAAGGTGAAGTCTGGAGGGTGAATCAGAAGAAGAAGAATAAGAAGAAGGAGAAGGTGAAGTCTGGAGGGTGAATCAGAAGAAGCAGAAGAAGGAGAAGGAGAAGGTGAAGTCTGGAGGAAGAAGCAGAAGAAGTAGAAGAAGGAGAAGGAGAAGGTGAAGTCTGAAGGGTGAATCAGAAGAAGTAGAAGAAGGAAAAAGAAGGTGAAGTCTGGAGGGTGAATCAGAAGAAGTACAAGAAGGAGAAGGAGAAGGTGAAGTCAGGAGGGTGAAGCAGAAGAAGCAGAAGAAGGAGAAGGAGAAGGTGAAGTCTGGGGGATGAAGCAGAAGAAGCAGAAGAAGGAGAAGGAGAAGGTGAAGTCTGGAGGGCGTAGCAGAAGAAGCAGAAGAAGGAGAAGGAGAAGGTGAAGTCTGGAGGGTGAAGCAGAAGAAGCAGAAGAAGGAGAAGGAGAAGGTGAAGTCTGGAGGGTGAATCAGAAGAAGCAGAAGAAAGAGAAGGAGAAGGTGAAGTCAGGAGGGTGAAGCAGAAGAAGCAGAAGAAGGAGAAGGAGAAGGTGAAGAGTGGAGGGTGAATCAGAAGAAGTAGAAGAAGGAGAAGGAGAAGGTGAAGTCTGGAAGGTGAATCAGAAGAAGTAGAAGAAGGAGAAGGAGAAGGTGAAGTCTGGAGGGTGAATCAAAAGAAGCAGAAGAAGGAGAAGGAGAAGGTGAAGTCTGGAGGGTGAATCAGAAGAATCAGAAGAAGGAGAAGGAGAAGGTGAAGTCTGGAGGGTGAATCAGAAGAAGTAGAAGAAGGAGAAGGAGAAGGTGAAGTCTGGAGGGTGAATCAGAAGAAGCAGAAAAAGGAGAAGGAGAAGGTGAAGTATGGAGGGTGAATCAGAAGAAGCAGAAGAAGGAGAAGGAGAAGGTGAAGTCTGGAGGGTGAATCAGAAGAAGAAGAATAAGAAGAAGGAGAAGGTGAAGTCTGGAGGGTGAATCAGAAGAAGCAGAAGAAGGAGAAGGAGAAGGTGAAGTCTGGAGGGTGAATCAGAAGAAGTAGAAGAAGGAGAAGGAGAAGGTGAAGTCTGGAGGGTGAAGCAGAAGAAGTAGAAGAAGGAGAAGGAGAAGGCGAAGTCAGGAGGGTGAATCAGAAGAAGTAGAAGAAGGAGAAGGAGAAGGTGAAGTCAGGAGGGTGAATCAGGAGAAGCAGAAGAAGGAGAAGGAGAAGGTGAAGTCTGGAGGGTGAATCCGAAGAATCAGAAGAAGGAGAAGGAGAAGGTGAAGTCAGGAGGGTGAATCAGAAGAAGCAGAAGAAGGAGAAGGAGAAGGTGAAGTTAGGAGGGTGAATCAGAAGAAGCAGAAGAAGGAGAAGGAGAAGGTGAAGTCAGGGGGTGAAGCAGAAGAAGTAGAAGAAGGAGAAGGAGATGGTGAAGTCAGGAGGGTGAAGCAGAAGAAGCAGAAGAAGGAAAAGGAGAAGGTGAAGTCTGGAGGGCGCAGCAGAAGAAGCAGAAGAAGGAGAAGGAGAAGGTGAAGTCTGGAGGGTGAAGCAGAAGATGCAGAAGAAGGAGAAGGAGAAGGTGAAGTCTGGAGGGTGAATCGGAAGTAGTAGAAGAAGGAGAAGGAGAAGGTGAAGTCAGGAGGGTGAAGCAGAAGAAGCAGAAGAAGGAGAAGGAGAAGGTGAAGTCTGGAGGGTGAAGCAGAAGAAGCAGAAGAAGGAGAAGGAGAAGGTGAAGTCAGGAGGGTGAATCAGAAGAAGTAGAAGAAGGAGAAGGAGAAGGTGAAGTCTGGAGGGTGAATCAGAAGAAGTAGAAGAAGGAGAAGGAGAAGGTGAAGTCTGGAGGGTGAATCAGAAGAAGTAGAAGAAGGAGAAGGAGAAGGTGAAGTCTGGAGGGTGAATCAGAAGAAGCAGAAGAAGGAGAAGGAGAAGGTGAAGTCTGGAGGAAGAAGCAGAAGAAGTAGAAGAAGGAGAAGGAGAAGGTGAAGTCTGAAGGGTGAATCAGAAGAAGTAGAAGAAGGAAAAAGAAGGTGAAGTCTGGAGGGTGAATCAGAAGAAGTAGAAGAAGGAGAAGGAGAAGGTGAAGTCTGGAGGGTGAATCAGAAGAAGCAGAAGAAGGAGAAGGAGAAGGTGAAGTCTGGAGGGTGAATCAGAAGAAGCAGAAGAAGGAGAAGGAGAAGGTGAAGTCTGGAGGGTGAATCAGAAGAAGCAGAAGAAGGAGAAAGAGAAGGTGAAGTCAGGAGGGTGAATCAGAAGAAGCAGAAGACGGAGAAGGAGAAGGAGAAGTTAGGAGGGTGAATCAGAAGAAGTAGAAGAAGGAGAAGGAGAAGGTGAAGTCAGGAGGGTAAAGCAGAAGAAGCAGAAGAAGGAGAAGGAGAAGGTGAAGTCTGGAAGGTGAAGCAGAAGAAGCAGAAAAAGGAGAAGGAGAAGGTGAAGTCTGGAGGGCGAAGCAGAAGAAGCAGAAGAAGGAGAAGGAGAAGGTGAAGACTGGAGGGTGAATCAGAAGAAGTCGAAGAAGGAGAAGGAGAAGGTGAAGTCAGGAGGATGAATCAGAAGAAGCAGAAGGAGGAGAAGGAGAAGGTGAAGTCTGGAGGGTGAATCAGAAGAATCAGAAGAAGGAGAAGGAGAAGGTGAAGTCTGGAGGGTGAATCAGAAGAAGCAGAAGAAAGAGAAGGAGAAGGTTAAGTCTGGAGGGTGAAGCAGAAGAAGCAGAAGAAGGAGAAGAAGAAGGTGAAGACTGGAGGGTGAATCAGAAGAAGTAGAAGAAGGGGAAGGAGAAGGTGAAGTCTGGAGGATGAATCAGAAGAAGGAGAAGAAGGAAAAGGAGCGGGTGAAGCCTGGAGGGTGAATCAGAAGAAGCAGAAGAAGGAGAAGGAGAAGGTGAAGTCTGGAGGGTGAATCAGAAGAAGCAGAAGAAGGAGAAGGAGAAGGTGAAGTCTGGAGGGTGCAGCAGAAGAAGCAGAAGAAGGAGAAGGAGAAGGTGAAGTCTGGAGGGTGAAGCAGAAGATGCAGAAGAAGGAGAAAGAGAAGGTGAAGTCCGGAGGGTGAATCAGAAGAAGTAGAAGAAGGAGAAGGAGAAGGTGAAGTCAGGAGGGTGAAGCAGAAGAAGCAGAAGAAGGAGAAGGAGAAGGTGAAGTCTGGAGGGTGAAGCAGAAGAAGCAGAAGAAGGAGAAGGAGAAGGTGAAGTCTGGAGGGTGAATCAGAAGAAGCAGAATAAGGAGAAGGAGAAGGTGAAGTCTGGAGGGTGAATCAGAAGAAGCAGAAGAAGGAGAAGGAGAAGGTGAAGTCTGGAGGGAGAAGCAGAAGAAGTAGAAGAAGGAGAAGGAGAAGATGAAGTCTGGAGGGTGAATCAGAAGAAGTAGAAGAAGGAGAAGGAGAAGGTGAAGTCTGGAGGGTGAATCAGAAGAAGTAGAAGAAGGAGAAGGAGAAGGTGAAGTCTGGAGGGTAAATCAGAAGAAGGTGAAGAAGGAGAAGGAGAAGGTGAGGTCTGGAGGGTGAAGCAGAAGAAGCAGAAGAAGGAGAAGGAGAAGGTGAAGTCTGGAGGGTGAAGCAGAAGAAGCAGAAGAAGGAGAAGGAGAAGGTGAAGTCTGGAGGGCGTAGCAGAAGAAGCAGAAGAAGGAGAAGGAGAAGGTGAAGTCTGGAGGGTGAAGCAGAAGAAGCTGAAGAAGGAGAAGGAGAAGGTGAAGTCTGGAGGGTGAATCAGAAGAAGTAGAAGAAGGAGAAGGAGAAGGTGAAGTCAGGAGGGTGAAGCAGAAGAAGCAGAAGAAGGAGAAGGAGAAGGTGAAGTCTGGAGGGTGAAGCAGAAGAAGCAGAAGAAGGAGAAGGAGAAGGTGAAGTCTGGAGGGTGAAGCAGAAGATGCAGAAGAAGGAGAAGGAGAAGGTGAAGTCAGGAGGGTGAATCAGAAGAAGTAGAAGAAGGAGAAGGAGAAGGTGAAGTCTGGAGGGAGAATCAGAAGAAGTAGAAGAAGGAGAAGGAGAAGGTGAAGTCTGGAGGGTGAATCAGAAGAAGTAGAAGAAGGAGAAGGAGAAGGAGAAGTCTGGAGGGTGAATCAGAAGAAGCAGAAGAAGGAGAAGGAGAAGATGAAGTCTGGAGGGAGAAGCAGAAGAAGTAGAAGAACGAGAAGGAGAATGTGAAGTCTGGAGGGTGAATCAGAAGAAGTAGAAGAAGGAGAAGGAGAAGGAGAAGTCTGGAGGGTGAATCAGAAGAAGCAGAAGAAGGAGAAGGAGAAGGTGAAGTCTGGAGGGAGAAGCAGAAGAAGTAGAAGAACGAGAAGGAGAATGTGAAGTCTGGAGGGTGAATCAGAAGAAGTAGAAGAAGCAGAAGAAGGTGAAGTCTGGAGGGTGAATCAGAAGAAGCAGAAGAAGGAGAAGGAGAAGGTGAAGTCTGGAGCGTGAATCAGAAGAAGTAAAAGAAGGAGAAGGAGAAGGTGATGTCTGGAGGGTGAAGCAGAAGAAGTAGAAGAAGGAGAAGGAGAAGGTGAAGTCTGGAGGGTGAATCAGAAGAAGTAGAAGAAGGAGAAGGAGAAGGTGAAGTCTGGAGGGTGACTCAGAAGAAGTAGAAGAAGGAGAAGGAGAAGGTGAAGTCTGGAGGGTGAATCAGAAGAAGCAGAAGAAGGAGAAGGAGAGGGTGAAGTCTGGAGGGTGAATCAGAAGAAGCAGAATAAGGAGAAGGAGAAGGTGAAGTCTGGAAGGTGAATCAGAAGAAGCAGAAGAAGGAGAAGGAGAAGGTGAAGTCTGGAGCGTGAATCAGAAGAAGTAAAAGAAGGAGAAGGAGAAGGTGATGTCTGGAGGGTGAAGCAGAAGAAGTAGAAGAAGGAGAAGGAGAAGGTGAAGTCAGGAGGGTGAATTAGAAGAAGTAGAAGAAGGAGAAGGAGAAGGTGAAGTCAGGAGGGTGAATCAGAAGAAGCAGAAGAAAGAGAAGGAGAAGGTGAAGTCTGGAGGGTGAAGCAGAAGAAGCAGTAGAAGGAGAAGGAGAAGGTGAAGACTGGAGGGTGAATCAGAAGAAGTAGAAGAAGGAGAAGGAGAAGGTGGAGTCTGGAGGGTGAATCAGAAGAAGTAGAAGAAGGAGAAGGAGAAGGTGAAGTCTGGAGGGTGAATCAGAAGAAGCAGAAGAAGGAGAAGGAGAAGGTGAAGTCTGGAGGGTGAATCAGAAGAATCAGAAGAAGGAGAAAGAGAAGGTGAAGTCTGGAGGGTGACTCAGAATAAGTAGAAGAAGGAGAAGGAGAAGGTGAAGTCTGGAGGGTGAATCAGAAGAAGCAGAAGAAGGAGAAGGAGAAGGTGAAGTCTGGTGGGTGAATCAGAAGAAGCAGAAGAAGGAGAAGGAGAAGGTGAAGTCTGGAGGGTGAATCAGAAGAAGCAGAATAAGGAGAAGGAGAAGGTGAAGTCTGGGGGGTGAATCAAAAGAAGCAGAAGAAGGAGAAGGAGAAGGTGAAGTCTGGAGGGTGAATCAAAAGAAGCAGAAGAAGGAGAAGGAGAAGGTGAAGTTAGGAAGGTGAATCAGAAGAAGCAGAAGAAGGAGAAGGAGAAGGTGAAGTCAGGGGGGTGAAGCAGAAGAATTAGAAGAAGGAGAAGGAGAAGGTGAAGTCAGGACGGTGAAGCAGAAGAAGCAGAAGAAGGAGAAGGAGAAGGTGAAGTCTGGAGGGTGGATCAGAAGAAGTAGAAGAAGGAGAAGGAGAAGGTGAAGTCAGGAGGGTGAAGCAGAAGAAGCAGAAGAAGGAGAAGGAGAAGGCGAAGTCAGGGGGGTGAAGCAGAAGAAGTAGAAGAAGGAGAAGGAGAAGGTGAAGTCAGGAGGGTGAAGCAGAAGAAGCAGAAGAAGGAGAAGGAGAAGGTGAAGTCTGGAGGGCGCAGCAGAAGAAGCAGAAGAAGGAGAAGGAGAAGGTGAAGTCTGGAGGGTGAGGCAGAAGAAGCAGAAGAAGGAGAAGGAGAAGGTGAAGTCTGGAGGGTGAATCAGAAGAAGTAGAAGAAGGAGAAGGAGAAGGTGAAGTCAGGAGGGTGAAGCAGAAGAAGCAGAAGAAGGAGAAGGAGAAGGTGAAGTCTGGAGGGTGAAGCAGAAGAAGCAGAAGAAGGAGAAGGAGAAGGTGAAGTCTGGAGGGCGTAGCAGAAGAAGCAGAAGAAGGAGAAGGAGAAGGTGAAGTCTGGAGGGTGAAGCAGAAGAAGCAGAAGAAGGAGAAGGAGAAGGTGAAGTCTGGAGGGTGAATCAGAAGAAGTAGAAGAAGGAGAAGGAGAAGGTGAAGTCAGGAGGGTGAAGCAGAAGAAGCAGAAGAAGGAGAAGGAGAAGGTGAAGTCTGGAGGGTGAAGCAGAAGAAGCAGAAGAAGGAGAAGGAGAAGGTGAAGTCTGGAGGGTGAAGCAGAAGAAGCAGAAGAAGGAGAAGGTGAAGTCAGGAGGGTGAATCAGAAGAAGTAGAAGAAGGAGAAGGAGAAGGTGAAGTCTGGAGGGAAAATCAGAAGAAGTAGAAGAAGGAGAAGGAGAAGGTGAAGTCTGGAGGATGAATCAGAAGAAGTAGAAGAAGGAGAAGGAGAAGGAGAAGTCTGGAGGGTGAATCAGAAGAAGCAGAAGAAGGAGCAGGAGAAGGTGAAGTCTGGAGGGAGAAGCAGAAGAAGTAGAAGAACGAGAAGGAGAATGTGAAGTCTGGAGGGTGAATCAGAAGAAGTAGAAGAAGGAGAAGGAGAAGGTGAAGTCTGGAGGGTGAATCAGAAGAAGTAGAAGAAGGAGAAGGAGAAGGTGAAGTCTGGAGGGTGAATCAGAAGAAGCAGAAGAAGGAGAAGGAGAAGGTGAAGTCTGGAGGGTGAATCAGAAGAAGCAGAAGAAGTAGAAGGAGAAGGTGAAGTCTGGAGGGTGAATCAGAAGAAGCAGAAGAAGGAGAAGGAGAAGGTGAAGTCTGGAGTGTGAATCAGAAGAAGCAGAATAAGAAGAAGGAGAAGGTGAAGTCTGGAGGGTGAATCAGAAGAAGCAGAAGAAGGAGAAGGGGAAGGTGAAGTCTGGAGGGTGAATCAGAAGAAGTAGAAGAAGGAGAAGGAGAAGGTGAAGTCTGGAGGGTGAAGCAGAAGAAGTAGAAGAAGGAGAAGGGGAAGGTGAAGTCAGGAGGGTGAATCAGAAGAAGTAGAAGAAGGAGAAGGAGAAGGTGAAGTCAGGAGGGTGAATCAGAAGAAGCAGAAGAAGGAGAAGGAGAAGGTGAAGTCTGGAGGGTGAATCAGAAGATTCAGGAGAAGGAGAAGGAGAAGGTGAAGTCTGGAGGGTGAATCAGAAGAAGCAGAAGAAGGAGAAGGAGAAGGTGAAGTTAGGAAGGTGAATCAGAAGAAGCAGAAGAAGGAGAAGGAGAAGGTGAAGTCAGGGGGGTGAAGCAGAAGAAGTAGAAGAAGGAGAAGGAGAAGGTGAAGTCAGGACGGTGAAGCAGGAGAAGCAGAAGAAGGAGAAGGAGAAGGTGAAGTCTGGAGTGCGCAGCAGAAGAAGCAGAAGAAGGAGAAGGAGAAGGTGAAGTCTGGAGGGTGAAGCAGAAGAAGCAGAAGGAGGAGAAGGAGAAGGTGAAGTCTGGAGGGTGAATCAGAAGAAGTAGAAGAAGGAGAAGGAGAAGGTGAAGTCAGGAGGGTGAAGCAGAAGAAGCAGAAGAAGGAGAAGGAGAAGGTGAAGTCTGGAGGGTGAAGCAGAAGAAGCAGAAGAAGGAGAAGGAGAAGGTGAAGTCTGGAGGGTGAATCAGAAGAAGCAGAATAAGGAGAAGGAGAAGGTGAAGTCTGGAGGGTGAATCAGAAGAAGCAGAAGAAGGAGAAGGAGAAGGTGAAGTCTGGAGGGAGAAGCAGAAGAAGGAGAAGAAGGAGAAGGAGAAGATGAAGTCTGGAGGGTGAATCAGAAGAAGTAGAAGAAGGAGAAGGAGAAGGTGAAGTCTGGAGGGTGAATCAGAAGAAGTAGAAGAAGGAGAAGGAGAAGGTGAAGTCTGGAGGGTAAATCAGAAGAAGGTGAAGAAGGAGAAGGAGAAGGTGAGGTCTGGAGGGTGAAGCAGAAGAAGCAGAAGAAGGAGAAGGAGAAGGTGAAGTCTGGAGGGTGAAGCAGAAGAAGCAGAAGAAGGAGAAGGAGAAGGTGAAGTCTGGAGGGCGTAGCAGAAGAAGCAGAAGAAGGAGAAGGAGAAGGTGAAGTCTGGAGGGTGAAGCAGAAGAAGCTGAAGAAGGAGAAGGAGAAGGTGAAGTCTGGAGGGTGAATCAGAAGAAGTAGAAGAAGGAGAAGGAGAAGGTGAAGTCAGGAGGGTGAAGCAGAAGAAGCAGAAGAAGGAGAAGGAGAAGGTGAAGTCTGGAGGGTGAAGCAGAAGAAGCAGAAGAAGGAGAAGGAGAAGGTGAAGTCTGGAGGGTGAAGCAGAAGAAGCAGAAGAAGGAGAAGGAGAAGGTGAAGTCAGGAGGGTGAATCAGAAGAAGTAGAAGAAGGAGAAGGAGAAGGTGAAGTCTGGAGGGAGAATCAGAAGAAGTAGAAGAAGGAGAAGGAGAAGGTGAAGTCTGGAGGGTGAATCAGAAGAAGTAGAAGAAGGAGAAGGAGAAGGAGAAGTCTGGAGGGTGAATCAGAAGAAGCAGAAGAAGGAGAAGGAGAAGATGAAGTCTGGAGGGAGAAGCAGAAGAAGTAGAAGAACGAGAAGGAGAATGTGAAGTCTGGAGGGTGAATCAGAAGAAGTAGAAGAAGGAGAAGGAGAAGGTGAAGTCTGGAGGGTGAATCAGAAGAAGTAGAAGAAGGAGAAGGAGAAGGTGAAGTCTGGAGGGTGAATCAGAAGAAGCAGAAGAAGGAGAAGGAGAAGGTGAAGTCTGGAGGGTGAATCAGAAGAAGCAGAAGAAGGAGAAGGAGAAGGTGAAGTCTGGAGTGTGAATCAGAAGAAGCAGAAGAAGGAGAAGGAGAAGGTGAAGTCTGGAGGGTGAATCAGAAGAAGCAGAATAAGAAGAAGGAGAAGGTGAAGTCTGGAGGGTGAATCAGAAGAAGCAGAAGAAGGAGAAGGAGAAGGTGAAGTCTGGAGGGAGAATCAGAAGAAGGAGAAGAAGGAGAAGGAGAAGGTGAAGTCTGGAGGGTGAATCAGAAGAAGTAGAAGAAGGAGAAGGAGAAGGAGAAGTCTGGAGGGTGAATCAGAAGAAGCAGAAGAAGGAGAAGGAGAAGGTGAAGTCTGGAGGGAGAAGCAGAAGAAGTAGAAGAACGAGAAGGAGAATGTGAAGTCTGGAGGGTGAATCAGAAGAAGTAGAAGAAGCAGAAGAAGGTGAAGTCTGGAGGGTGAATCAGAAGAAGCAGAAGAAGGAGAAGGAGAAGGTGAAGTCTGGAGGGTGAATCAGAAGAAGCAGAAGAAGGAGAAGGAGAAGGTCAAGTCTGGAGGGTGAATCAGAAGAAGCAGAATAAGGAGAAGGAGAAGGTGAAGTCTGGAGGGCGTAGCAGAAGAAGCAGAAGAAGGAGAAGGAGAAGGTGAAGTCTGGAGGGTGAAGCAGAAGAAGCAGAAGAAGGAGAAGGAGAAGGTGAAGTCTGGAGGGTGAATCAGAAGAAGTAGAAGAAGGAGAAGGAGAAGGTGAAGTCTGGAGGGTGAATCAGAAGAAGTGGAAGAAGGAGAAGGAGAAGGTGAAGTCTGGAGGGTGACTCAGAAGAAGTAGAAGAAGGAGAAGGAGAAGGTGAAGTCTGGAGGGTGAATCAGAAGAAGCAGAAGAAGGAGAAGGAGAGGGTGAAGTCTGGAGGGTGAATCAGAAGAAGCAGAATAAGGAGAAGGAGAAGGTGAAGTCTGGAGGGTGAATCAGAAGAAGCAGAAGAAGGAGAAGGAGAAGGTGAAGTCTGGAGCGTGAATCAGAAGATGTAAAAGAAGGAGAAGGAGAAGGTGATGTCTGGAGGGTGAAGCAGAAGAAGTAGAAGAAGGAGAAGGAGAAGGTGAAGTCAGGAGGGTGAATTAGAAGAAGTAGAAGAAGGAGAAGGAGAAGGTGAAGTCAGGAGGGTGAATCAGAAGAAGCAGAAGAAAGAGAAGGAGAAGGTGAAGTCTGGAGGGTGAAGCAGAAGAAGCAGTAGAAGGAGAAGGAGAAGGTGAAGACTGGAGGGTGAATCAGAAGAAGTAGAAGAAGGAGAAGGAGAAGGTGGAGTCTGGATGGTGAATCAGAAGAAGTAGAAGAAGGAGAAGGAGAAGGTGAAGTCTGGAGGGTGAATCAGAAGAAGCAGAAGAAGGAGAAGGAGAAGTTGAAGTCTGGAGGGTGAATCAGAAGAATCAGAAGAAGGAGAAGGAGAAGGTGAAGTCTGGAGGGTGACTCAGAATAAGTAGAAGAAGGAGAAGGAGAAGGTGAAGTCTGGAGGGTGAATCAGAAGAAGCAGAAGAAGGAGAAGGAGAAGGTGAAGTCAGGAGGGTGAATCAGAAGAAGCAGAAGAAGGAGAAGGAGAAGGTGAAGTCTGGAGGGTGAATCAGAAGAATCAGAAGAAGGAGAAGGAGAAGGTGAAGTCAGGAGGGTGAATCAGAAGAAGCAGAAGAAGGAGAAGGAGAAGGTGAAGTTAGGAGGGTGAATCAGAAGAAGCAGAAGAAGGAGAAGGAGAAGGTGAAGTCAGGGGGGTGAAGCAGACGAAGTAGAAGAAGGAGAAGGAGAAGGTGAAGTCAGGAGGGTGAAGCAGAAGAAGCAGAAGAAGGAGAAGGAGAAGGTGAAGTCTGGGGGGTGAAGCAGAAGAAGCAGAAGAAGGAGAAGGAGAAGGTGAAGTCTGGAGGGCGTAGCAGAAGAAGCAGAAGAAGGAGAAGGAGAAGGTGACGTTTGGAGGGTGAAGCAGAAGAAGCAGAAGAAGGAGAAAGAGAAGGTGAAGTCTGGAGGGTGAATCAGAAGAAGCAGAAGAAAGAGAAGGAGAAGGTGAAGTCTGGAGGGTGAAGCAGAAGAAGCAGAAGAAGGAGAAGGAGAAGGTGAAGACTGGAGGGTGAATCAGAGGAAGTAGAAGAAGGAGAAGGAGAAGGTGAAGTCTGGGGGGTGAATCAAAAGAAGCAGAAGAAGGAGAAGGAGAAGGTGAAGTCTGGAGGGTGAATCAAAAGAAGCAGAAGAAGGAGAAGGAGAAGGTGAAGTTAGGAAGGTGAATCAGAAGAAGCAGAAGAAGGAGAAGGAGAAGGTGAAGTCAGGGGGGTGAAGCAGAAGAAGTAGAAGAAGGAGAAGGAGAAGGTGAAGTCAGGACGGTGAAGCAGGAGAAGCAGAAGAAGGAGAAGGAGGAGGTGAAGTCTGGAGTGCGCAGCAGAAGAAGCAGAAGAAGGAGAAGGAGAAGGTGAAGTCTGGAGGGTGAAGCAGAAGAAGCAGAAGAAGGAGAAGGAGAAGGTGAAGTCTGGAGGGTGAATCAGAAGAAGTAGAAGAAGGAGAAGAAGAAGGTGAAGTCAGGAGGGTGAAGCAGAAGAAGCAGAAGAAGGAGAAGGAGAAGGCGAAGTCAGGGGGGTGAAGCAGAAGAAGTAGAAGAAGGAGAAGGAGAAGGTGAAGTCAGGAGGGTGAAGCAGAAGAAGCAGAAGAAGGAGAAGGAGAAGGTGAAGTCTGGAGGGCGCAGCAGAAGAAGCAGAAGAAGGAGAAGGAGAAGGTGAAGTCTGGAGGGTGAAGCAGAAGAAGCAGAAGAAGGAGAAGGAGAAGGTGAAGTCTGGAGGGTGAATCAGAAGAAGTAGAAGAAGGAGAAGGAGAAGGTGAAGTCTGGAGGGAAAATCAGAAGAAGTAGAAGAAGGAGAAGGAGAAGGTGAAGTCTGGAGGATGAATCAGAAGAAGTAGAAGAAGGAGAAGGAGAAGGAGAAGTCTGGAGGGTGAATCAGAAGAAGCAGAAGAAGGAGAAGGAGAAGGTGAAGTCTGGAGGGAGATGCAGAAGAAGTAGAAGAACGAGAAGGAGAATGTGAAGTCTGGTGGGTGAATCAGAAGAAGTAGAAGAAGGAGAAGGAGAAAGTGAAGTCTGGAGGGTGAATCAGAAGAAGTAGAAGAAGGAGAAGGAGAAGGTGAAGTCTGGAGGGTGAATCAGAAGAAGCAGAAGAAGGAGAAGGAGAAGGTGAAGTCTGGAGGGTGAATCAGAAGAAGCAGAAGAAGTAGAAGGAGAAGGTGAAGTCTGGAGGGTGAATCAGAAGAAGCAGAAGAAGGAGAAGGAGAAGGTGAAGTCTGGAGTGTGAATCAGAAGAAGCAGAATAAGAAGAAGGAGAAGGTGAAGTCTGGAGGGTGAATCAGAAGAAGCAGAAGAAGGAGAAGGAGAAGGTGAAGTCTGGAGGGTGAATCAGAAGAAGTAGAAGAAGGAGAAGGAGAAGGTGAAGTCTGGAGGGTGAAGCAGAAGAAGTAGAAGAAGGAGAAGGGGAAGGTGAAGTCAGGAGGGTGAATCAGAAGAAGTAGAAGAAGGAGAAGGAGAAGGTGAAGTCAGGAGGGTGAATCAGAAGAAGCAGAAGAAGGAGAAGGAGAAGGTGAAGTCTGGAGGGTGAATCAGAAGATTCAGGAGAAGGAGAAGGAGAAGGTGAAGTCAGGAGGGTGAATCAGAAGAAGCAGAAGAAGGAGAAGGAGAAGGTGAAGTTAGGAAGGTGAATCAGAAGAAGCAGAAGAAGGAGAAGGAGAAGGTGAGGTCAGGGGGGTGAAGCAGAAGAAGTAGAAGAAGGAGAAGGAGAAGGTGAAGTCAGGACGGTGAAGCAGGAGAAGCAGAAGAAGGAGAAGGAGAAGGTGAAGTCTGGAGTGCGCAGCAGAAGAAGCAGAAGAAGGAGAAGGAGAAGGTGAAGTCTGGAGGGTGAAGCAGAAGAAGCAGAAGGAGGAGAAGGAGAAGGTGAAGTCTGGAGGGTGAATCAGAAGAAGTAGAAGAAGGAGAAGGAGAAGGTGAAGTCAGGAGGGTGAAGCAGAAGAAGCAGAAGAAGGAGAAGGAGAAGGTGAAGTCTGGAGGGTGAAGCAGAAGAAGTAGAAGAAGGAGAAGGAGAAGGTGAAGTCAGGAGGGTGAAGCAGAAGAAGCAGAAGAAGGAGAAGGAGAAGGTGAAGTCTGGAGGGTGGAGCAGAAGAAGCAGAAGAAGGAGAAGGAGAAGGTGAAGTCGGGAGGGTGAATCAGAAGAAGCAGAATAAGGAGAAGGATAAGGTGAAGTCTGGAGGGTGAATCAGAAGAAGCAGAAGAAGGAGAAGGAGAAGGTGAAGTCTGGAGGGAGAAGCAGAAGAAGTAGAAGAAGGAGAAGGAGAAGATGAAGTCTGGAGGGTGAATCAGAAGAAGTAGAAGAAGGAGAAGGAGAAGGTGAAGTCTGGAGGGTGAAGCAGAAGAAGTAGAAGAAGGAGAAGGAGAAGGTGAAGTCAGGAGGGTGAAGCAGAAGAAGCAGAAGTAGGAGACGGAGAAGGTGAAGTCTGGAGGGTGAAGCAGAAGAAGCAGAAGAAGGAGAAGGAGAAGGTGAAGTCTGGAGGGTGAATCAGAAGAAGCAGAATAAGGAGAAGGAGAAGGTGAAGTCTGGAGGGTGAATCAGAAGAAGCAGAAGAAGGAGAAGGAGAAGGTGAAGTCTGGAGGGAGAAGCAGAAGAAGTAGAAGAAGGAGAAGGAGAAGATGAAGTCTGGAGGGTGAATCAGAAGAAGTAGAAGAAGGAGAAGGAGAAGGTGAAGTCTGGAGGGTGAATCAGAAGAAGTAGAAGAAGGAGAAGGAGAAGGTGAAGTCTGGAGGGTAAATCAGAAGAAGGTGAAGAAGGAGAAGGAGAAGGTGAGGTCTGGAGGGTGAAGCAGAAGAAGCAGAAAAAGGAGAAGGAGAAGGTGAAGTCTGGAGGGTGAAGCAGAAGAAGCAGAAGAAGGAGAAGGAGAAGGTGAGGTCTGGAGGGCGTAGCAGAAGAAGCAGAAGAAGGAGAAAGAGAAGGTGAAGTCTGGAGGGTGAAGCAGAAGAAGCTGAAGAAGGAGAAGGAGAAGGTGAAGTCTGGAGGGTGAATCAGAAGAAGTAGAAGAAGGAGAAGGAGAAGGTGAAGTCAGGAGGGTGAAGCAGAAGAAGGAGAAGGAGAAGGTGAAGTCTGGAGGGTGAAGCAGAAGAAGCAGAAGAAGGAGAAGGAGAAGGTGAAGTCTGGAGGGTGAAGCAGAAGAAGCAGAAGAAGGAGAAGGAGAAGGTGAAGTCAGGAGGGTGAATCAGAAGAAGTAGAAGAAGGAGAAGGAGAAGGTGAAGTCTGGAGGAAGAATCAGAAGAAGTAGAAGAAGGAGAAGGAGAAGGTGAAGTCTGGAGGGTGAATCAGAAGAAGTAGAAGAAGGAGAAGGAGAAGGAGAAGTCTGGAGGGTGAATCAGAAGAAGCAGAAGAAGGAGAAGGAGAAGGTGAAGTCTGGAGGGAGAAGCAGAAGAAGTAGAAGAACGAGAAGGAGAATGTGAAGTCTGGAGGGTGAATCAGAAGAGGTAGAAGAAGGAGAAGGAGAAGGTGAAGTCTGGAGGGTGAATCAGAAGAAGTAGAAGAAGGAGAAGGAGAAGGTGAAGTCTGGAGGGTGAATCAGAAGAAGCAGAAGAAGGAGAAGGAGAAGGTGAAGTCTGGAGGGTGAATCAGAAGAAGCAGAAGAAGGAGAAGGAGAAGGTGAAGTCTGGAGTGTGAATCAGAAGAAGCAGAAGAAGGAGAAGGAGAAGGTGAAGTCTGGAGGGTGAATCAGAAGAAGCAGAATAAGAAGAAGGAGAAGGTGAAGTCTGGAGGGTGAATCAGAAGAAGCAGAAGAAGGAGAAGGAGAAAGTGAAGTCTGGAGGGAGAATCAGAAGAAGGAGAAGAAGGAGAAGGAGAAGGTGAAGTCTGGAGGATGAATCAGAAGAAGTAGAAGAAGGAGAAGGAGAAGGAGAAGTCTGGAGGGTGAATCAGAAGAAGCAGAAGAAGGAGAAGGAGAAGGTGAAGTCTGGAGGGAGAAGCAGAAGAAGTAGAAGAACGAGAAGGAGAATGTGAAGTCTGGAGGGTGAATCAGAAGAAGTAGAAGAAGCAGAAGAAGGTGAAGTCTGGAGGGTGAATCAGATGAAGCAGAAGAAGGAGAAGGAGAAGGTGAAGTCTGGAGGGTGAATCAGAAGAAGTAGAAGAAGGAGAAGGAGAAGGTGAGGTCTGGAGGGTGAATCAGAAGAAGCAGAAGAAGGAGAAGGAGAAGGTGAAGTCTGAAGGGTGAATCAGAAGAAGCAGAAGAAGGAGAAGGAGAAGGTGAAGTCTGGAGGGTGAATCAGAAGAAGCAGAAGAAGGAGAAGGAGAAGGTGAAGTCTGAAGGGTGAATCAGAAGAAGCAGAAGAAGGAGAAGTAGAAGGTGAAGTCTGGAGAGTGAATCAGAAGAAGTAGAAGAAGGAGAAGGAGAAGGTGAAGTCTGGAGGGTGAAGCAGAAGAAGTAGAAGAAGGAGAAGGAGAAGGTGAAGTCTGGAGGGTGAATCAGAAGAAGCAGAAGAAGGAGAAGGAGAAGGTGAAGTCTGGAGGGTGAATCAGAAGAAGCAGAAGAAGGAGAAGGAGAAGATGAAGTCTGGAGGGTGAATCCGAAGAAGTAGAAGAAGGAGAAGGAGAAGGTGAAGTCTGGAGGGTGAATCAGAAGACGCAGAAGAAGGAGAAGGAGAAGGTGAAGTCTGGAGGGCGAAGCAGAAGAAGCAGAAGAAGGAGAAGGAGAAGGTGAAGTCTGGAGGGTGAAGCAGAAGAAGCAGAAGAAGGAGAAGGAGAAGGTGAAGTCTGGAGGGTGAATCAGAAGAAGCAGAAGAAGGAGAAGGAGAAGGTGAATTCTGGAGGGTGAATCTGAAGAAGTAGGAGAAGGAGAAGGAGAAGGTGAAGTCTGAAGGGTGAATCAGAAGAAGCAGAAGAAGGAGAAGGAGAAGGTGAAGTCTGGAGGGAGAAGCAGAAGAAGTAGAAGAAGGAGAAGGAGAAGGTGAAGTCTGGAGGGTGAATCAGAAGAAGTAGAAGAAGGAGAAGGAGAAGGTGAAGTCTGGAGGGTGAATCAGAAGAAGTAGAAGAAGGAGAAGGAGAAGGTGAAGTCTGGAGGGTGAATCAGAAGAAGCAGAAGAAGGAGAAGGAGAAGGTGAAGTCTGGAGGGTGAAGCAGAAGAAGTAGAAGAAGGAGAAGGAGAAGGTGAAGTCTGGAGGGCGAAGCAGAAGAAGCAGAAGAAGGAGAAGGGGAAGGTGAAGTCTGGAGGGTGAAGCAGAAGAAGCAGAAGAAGGAGAAGGAGAAGGTGAAGTCTGGAGGGTGAATCAGAAGAAGTAGAAGAAGGAGAAGGAGAAGGTGAAGTAAGGAGGGTGAAGCAGAAGAAGCAGAAGAAGGAGAAGGAGAAGGTGAAGTCTGGAGGTTGAAGCAGAAGAAGCAGAAGAAGGAGAAGGAGGAGGTGAAGTCTGGAGGGTGAATCAGAAGAAGCAGAAGAAGGAGAAGGAGAAGGTGAAGTCTGGAGGGTGAATCAGAAGAAGTTGAAGAAGGAGAAGGTGTAGTCTGGAGGGTGAATCAGAAGAAGTAGAAGAAGGAGAAGGAGAAGGTGAAGTCTGGAGGGTGAATCAGAAGAAGCAGAATAAGGAGAAGGAGAAGGTGAAGTCTGGAGGGTGAATCAGAAGAAGCAGAAGAAGGAGAAGGAGAAGGTGAAGTCTGGAGGGTGAATCAGAAGAAGTAGAAGAAGGAGAAGGAGAAGGTGAAGTCTGGAGGGTGAAGCGGAAGAAGTAGAAGAAGGAGAAGGAGAAGGTGAAGTCAGGAGGGTGAATCAGAAGAAGTAGAAGAAGGAGAAGGAGAAGGTGAAGCCAGGAGGGTGAATCAGAAGAAGCAGAAGAAGGAGAAGGAGAAGGTGAAGTCTGGAGCGTGAATCAGAAGAATCAGACGAAGGAGAAGGAGAAGGTGAAATCTGGAGGGTGAATCAGAAGAAGCAGAAGAAAGAGAAGGAGAAGGTGAAGTCTGGAGGGTGAAGCAGAAGAAGCAGAAGAAGGGGAAGGAGAAGGTGAAGACTGGAGTGTGAATCAGAAGAAGTAGAAGAAGGAGAAGGAGAAGATGAAGTCTGGAGGGTGTATCAGAAGAAGTAGAATAAGGAGAAGGGGAAGGTGAAGTTTGGAGGGTGAATCAGAAGAAGCAGAAGAAGGAGAAGTAGAAGATGAAGTCTGGAGCGTGAATCAGAAGAAGCAGAAGAAGGAGAAGGAGAAGATGAAGTCTGGAGGGTGAATCAGAAGTAGAAGAAGGAGAAGGAGAAGGTGTGGTCTGGAGGGTGAATCAGAAGAAGCAGAAGAAGGAGAAGGAGAAGGTGAAGTCTGGAGGGTGAATCAGAAGAAGCAGAAGAAGGAGAAGGAGAAGGTGAAGTCTGGAGGGTGAATCAGAAGAAGCAGAAGAAGGAGAAGGAGAAGGTGAAGTCAGGAGGGTGAATCAGAAGAAGCAGAAGAAGGAGAAGGAGAAGGTGAAGTTAGGAGGGTGAATCAGAAGAAGCAGAAGAAGGAGAAGGAGAAGGTGAAGTCAGGGGGGTGAAGCAGAAGAAGTAGAAGAAGGAGAAGGAGAAGGTGAAGTCAGGAGGGTGATGCAGAAGAAGCAGAAGAAGGAGAAGGAGAAGGTGAAGTCAGGAGGGTGAAGCAGAAGAAGCAGAAGAAGGAGATGGAGACGGTGAAGTCTGGAGGGCGCAGCAGAGGAAGCAGAAGAAGGAGAAGGAGAAGGTGAAGTCCTAAGGGTGAAGCAGAAGAACCAGAAGAAGGAGAAGGAGAAGGTGAAGTCAGGAGGGTGAAGCAGAAGAAGCAGAAGAAGGAGAAGGAGAAGGTGAAGTCTGGAGGGTGAATCAGAAGAAGCAGAAGAAGGAGAAGGAGAAGGTGAAGTCTGGAGGGTGAATCAGAAGAAGCAGAATAAGGAGAAGGAGAAGGTGAAGTCTGGAGGGTGAATCAGAAGAAGCAGAAGAAGGAGAAGGAGAAGGTGAAGTCTGGAGGGTGAATCAGAAGAAGTAGAAGAAGGAGAAGGAGAAGGTGAAGTCTGGAGGGTGAATCAGAAGAAGTAGAAGAAGGAGAAGGAGAAGGTGAAGTCAGGAGGGTGAATCAGAAGAAGTAGAAGAAGGAGAATTAGAAGGTGAAGTCAGGAGGGTGAATCAGAAGAAGCAGAAGAAGGAGAAGGAGAAGGTGAAGTCTGGAGGGTGAATCAGAAGAATCAGAAGAAGGAGAAGGAGATGGTGAAGTCTAGAGGGTGAATCAGAAGAAGCAGAAGAAAGAGAAGGAGAAGGTGAAGTCTGGAGGGTGAAGCAGAAGAAGCAGAAGAAGGAGAAGGAGAAGGTGAAGACTGGAGGGTGAATCAGAGGAAGTAGACGAAGGAGAAGGAGAAGGTAAAGTCTGGAGGGTGAATCAGAAGAAGTAGAAGAAGGAGAAGGAGAAGGTGAAGTCCAGAGGGTGAATCAGAAGATGCAGAAGAAGGAGAAGGAGAAGGTGAAGTCTGGAGGGTGAATCAGAAGAAGCAGAAGAAGGAGAAGGAGAAGATGAAGTCTGGAGGGTGAATCAGAAGAAGTAGAAGAAGGAGAAGGAGAAGGTGAGGTCTGGAGGGTGAATCAGAAGAAGCAGAAGAAGGAGAAGGAGAAGATGAAGTCTGGAGGGTGAATCAGAAGAAGCAGAAGAAGGAGAAGGAGAAGGTGAAGTCTGGAGGGTGAATCAGAAGAAGTAGAAGAAGGAGAAGGAGAAGGAGTAGTCTGGAGGATGAATCAGAAGAAGTAGAAGAAGGAGAAGGAGAAGGTGAAGTCTGGAGGTTGAATCAGAAGAAGCAGAATAAGGAGAAGGAGAAGGTGAAGTCTGGAGGGTGAATCAGAAGAAGTAGAAGAAGGAGAAGGAGAAGGTGAAGTCTGGAGGGTGAAGCAGAAGAAGTAGAAGAAGGAGAAGGAGAATGTGAAGTCTGGAGGGCGAAGCAGAAGAAGCAGAAGAAGGAGAAGGAGAAGGTGAAGTCTGGAGGGTGAAGCAGAAGAAGCAGAAGAAGGAGAAGGAGAAGGTGAAGTCTGGAGGGTGAATCAGAAGAAGTAGAAGAAGGAGAAGGAGAAGGTGAAGTAAGGAGGGTGAAGCAGAAGAAGTAGAAGAAGGAGAAGGAGAAGGTGAAGTCAGGGGGGTGAAGCAGAAGAAGTAGAAGAAGGAGAAGGAGAAGGTGAAGTCAGGAGGGTGAAGCAGAAGAAGCAGAAGAAGGAGAAGGAGAAGGTGAAGTCTGGAGGGTGCAGCAGAAGAAGCAGAAGAAGGAGAAGGAGAAGGTGAAGTCTGGAGGGTGAAGCAGAAGAAGTAGAAGAAGGAGAAGGAGAAGGTGAAGCCTGGAGAGTGAATCAGAAGAAGTAGAAGAAGGAGAAGGCGAAGGTGAAGTCTGGAGGGTGAATCAGAAGAAACAGAAGAAGGAGAAGGAGAAGGTGAAGTCTGGAGGGTGAATCAGAAGAAGTAGAAGAAGGAGAAGGAGAAGGTGTAGTCTGGAGGGTGAATCAGAAGAAGTAGACGAAGGAGAAGGAGAAGGTGAAGTCTGGAGGGTGAATCAGAAGAAGCAGAAGAAGGAGAAGGAGAAGGTGAAGTCTGGAGGGTGAATCAGAAGATGTAGAAGAAGGAGAAGGAGAAGGTGAAGTCTGGAGGGTGAATCAGAAGAAGCAGAAGAAGGAGAAGGAGAAGTGAAGTCTGGAGGGTGAATCAGAAGAAGTAGAAGAAGGAGAAGGAGAAGGCGAAGTCTGGAGGGTGAATCAGAAGAAGCAGAAGAAGGAGAAGGAGAAGATGAAGTCTGGAGGGTGAATCAGAAGAAGCAGAAGAAGGAGAAGGAGAAGATGAAGTCTGGAGGGTGAATCAGAAGAAGTAGAAGAAGGAGAAGGAGAAGGTGAGGTCTGGAGGGTGAATCAGAAGAAGCAGAAGAAGGAGAAGGAGAAGGTGAAGTCTGAAGGGTGAATCAGAAGAAGCAGAAGAAGGAGAAGGAGAAGGTGAAGTCTGGAGGGTGAATCAGAAGAAGCAGAAGAAGGAGAAGGAGAAGGTGAAGTCTGAAGGGTGAATCAGAAGAAGCAGAAGAAGGAGAAGTAGAAGGTGAAGTCTGGAGAGTGAATCAGAAGAAGTAGAAGAAGGAGAAGGAGAAGATGAAGTCTGGAGGGTGAAGCAGAAGATGTAGAAGAAGGAGAAGGAGAAGGTGAAGTCTGGAGGGTGAATCAGAAGAAGCAGAAGAAGGAGAAGGAGAAGGTGAAGTCTGGAGGGTGAATCAGAAGAAGCAGAAGAAGGAGAAGGAGAAGATGAAGTCTGGAGGGTGAATCCGAAGAAGTAGAAGAAGGAGAAGGAGAAGGTGAAGTCTGGAGGGTGAATCAGAAGACGCAGAAGAAGGAGAAGGAGAAGGTGAAGTCTGGAGGGCGAAGCAGAAGAAGCAGAAGAAGGAGAAGGAGAAGGTGAAGTCTGGAGGGTGAAGCAGAAGAAGCAGAAGAAGGAGAAGGAGAAGGTGAAGTCTGGAGGGTGAATCAGAAGAAGCAGAAGAAGGAGAAGGAGAAGGTGAATTCTGGAGGGTGAATCTGAAGAAGTAGGAGAAGGAGAAGGAGAAGGTGAAGTCTGAAGGGTGAATCAGAAGAAGCAGAAGAAGGAGAAGGAGAAGGTGAAGTCTGGAGGGAGAAGCAGAAGAAGTAGAAGAAGGAGAAGGAGAAGGTGAAGTCTGGAGGGTGAATCAGAAGAAGTAGAAGAAGGAGAAGGAGAAGGTGAAGTCTGGAGGGTGAATCAGAAGAAGTAGAAGAAGGAGAAGGAGAAGGTGAAGTCTGGAGGGTGAATCAGAAGAAGCAGAAGAAGGAGAAGGAGAAGGTGAAGTCCGGAGGGTGAATCAGAAGAAGTAGAAGAAGGAGAAGGAGAAGGTGTAGTCTGGAGGGTGAATCAGAAGAAGTAGAAGAAGGAGAAGGAGAACGTGAAGTCAGGAGGGTGAATCAGAAGAAGCAGAAGAAGGAGAAGGAGAAGGTGACGTCTGGAGGGAGAAGCAGAAGAAGTAGAAGAAGGAGAAGGAGAAGGTGAAGTCTGGAGGGTGAATCAGAAGAAGTATAAGAAGGAGAAGGAGAAGGTGAAGTCTGGAGGGTGAATCAGAAGAAGTAGAAGAAGGAGAAGGAGAAGGTGAAGTCTGGAGGTTGAATCAGAAGAAGCAGAAGAAGGAGAAGGAGAAGGTGAAGTCTGGAGGGTGAATCAGAAGAAGTAGAAGAAGGAGAAGGAGAAGGTGTAGTCTGGAGGGTGAATCAGAAGAAGTAGACGAAGGAGAAGGAGAAGGTGAAGTCTGGAGGGTGAATCAGAAGAAGCAGAAGAAGGAGAAGGAGAAGGAGAAGTCTGGGGGGTGAATCAGAAGAAGTAGAAGAAGGAGAAGGAGAAGGTGAGGTCTGGAGGGTGAATCAGAAGAAGCAGAAGAAGGAGAAGGAGAAGGTGAAGTCTGAAGGGTGAATCAGAAGAAGCAGAAGAAGGAGAAGGAGAAGGTGAAGTCTGGAGGGTGAATCAGAAGAAGCAGAAGAAGGAGAAGGAGAAGGTGAAGTCTGGAGGGTGAATCAGAAGAAGCAGAAGAAGGAGAAGGAGAAGGTGAAGTCTGGAGGGTGAATCAGAAGAAGTAGAAGAAGGAGAAGGAGAAGGTGAAGTCTGGAGTGTGAATCAGAAGAAGTAGAAGAAGGAGAAGGAGAAGGTGAAGTATGGAGGGTGAATCAGAAGAAGCAGAAGAAGGAGAAGGAGAAGGTGAAGTCTGGAGGGTGAATCAGAAGAAGTATAAGAAGGAGAAGGAGAAGGTGAAGTCTGGAGGGTGAAGCAGAAGAAGTAGAAGAAGGAGAAGGAGAAGGTGAAGTCTGGAGGGTGAATCAGAAGAAGTAGAAGAAGGAGAAGGAGCAGGTGAAGTCAGGAGGGTGAATCAGAAGAAGCAGAAGAAGGAGAAGGAGAAGGTGAAGTCTGGAGGGTGAATCAGAAGAATCAGAAAAAGGAGAAGAAGAAGGTGAAGTCTGGAGGGTGAATCAGAAGAAGCAGAAGAAAGAGAAGGAGAAGGTGAAGTCTGGAGGGTGAAGCAGAAGAAGCAGAAGAAGGAAAAGGAGAAGGTGAAGACTGGAGGGTGAATCAGAAGAAGTAGAAGTAGGAGAAGGAGAAGGTGAAGTCAGGAGGGTGAATCAGAAGAAGCAGAAGAAGGAGAAGGAGAAGGTGAAGTCTGGAGGGCGCAGCAGAAGAAGCAGAAGAAGGAGAAGGAGAAGGTGAAGTCTGGAGGGTGAAGCAGAAGAAGCAGAAGAAGGAGAAGGAGAAGGTGAAGTCTGGAGGGTGAATCAGAAGAAGTAGAAGAAGGAGAAGGAGAAGGTGAAGTCAGGAGGGTGAAGCAGAAGAAGCAGAAGAAGGAGAAGGAGAAGGTGAAGTCTGGACGGTGAAGCAGAAGAAGCAGAAGAAGGAGAAGGAGAAGATGAAGTCTGGAGGGCGAAGCAAAAGAAGCAGAAGAAGGAGAAGGAGAAGGTGAAGTCTGGAGGGTGAATCAGAAGAAGCAGAAGAAGGAGAAGGAGAAGGTGAAGTCTGGAGGGTGAATCAGAAGAAGCAGAAGAAGGAGAAGGAGAAAATGAAGTCTGGAGGGTGAATCAGAAGAAGTAGAAGAAGGAGAAGTAGAAGGTGAGGTCTGGAGGGTGAATCAGAAGAAGCAGAAGAAGGAGAAGGAGAAGGTGAAGTCTGGAGGGTGAATCAGAAGAAGCAGAAGAAGGAGAAGGAGAAGGTGAAGTCTGGAGGGTGAATCAGAAGAAGCAGAAGAAGGAGAAGGAGAAGGTGAAGTCAGGGGGGTGAAGCAGAAGAAGTAGAAGAAGGAGAAGGAGAAGGTGAAGTCAGGAGGGTGAAGCAGAAGAAGCAGAAGAAGGAGAAGGAGAAGGTGAAGTCTGGAGGGTGAATCAGAAGAAGTAGAAGAAGGAGAAGGAGAAGGTGAAGTCTGGAGTGTGAATCAGAAGAAGTAGAAGAAGGAGAAGGAGAAGGTGAAGTATGGAGGGTGAATCAGAAGAAGCAGAAGAAGGAGAAGGAGAAGGTGAAGTCTGGAGGGTGAATCAGAAGAAGTAGAAGAAGGAGAAGGAGCAGGTGAAGTCTGGAGTGTGAATCAGAAGAAGTAGAAGAAGGAGAAGGAGAAGGTGAAGTCTGGAGGGTGAATCAGAAGAAGCAGAAGAAGGAGAAGGAGAAGGTGAAGTCAGGGGGGTGAAGCAGAAGAAGTAGATGAAGGAGAAGGAGAAGGTGAAGTCAGGAGGGTGAAGCAGAAGAAGCAGAAGAAGGAGAAGGAGAAGGTGAAGTCTGGAGGGTGCAGCAGAAGAAGCAGAAGAAGGAGAAAGAGAAGGTGAAGTCTGGAGGGTGAAGCAGAAGAAGTAGAAGAAGGAGAAGGAGAAGGTGAAGCCTGGAGAGTGAATCAGAAGAAGTAGAAGAAGGAGAAGGCGAAGGTGAAGTCTGGAGGGTGTATCAGAAGAAACAGAAGAAGGAGAAGGAGAAGGTGAAGTCTGGAGGGTGAATCAGAAGAAGTAGAAGAAGGAGAAGGAGAAGGTGTAGTCTGGAGGGTGAATCAGAAGAAGTAGACGAAGGAGAAGGAGAAGGTGAAGTCTGGAGGGTGAATCAGAAGAAGCAGAAGAAGGAGAAGGAGAAGGTGAAGTCTGGAGGGTGAATCAGAAGATGTAGAAGAAGGAGAAGGAGAAGGTGAAGTCTGGAGGGTGAATCAGAAGAAGCAGAAGAAGGAGAAGGAGAAGGTGAAGTCTGGAGGGTGAATCAGAAGAAGTAGAAGAAGGAGAAGGAGAAGGCGAAGTCTGGAGGGTGAATCAGAAGAAGCAGAAGAAGGAGAAGGAGAAGATGAAGTCTGGAGGGTGAATCAGAAGAAGCAGAAGAAGGAGAAGGAGAAGATGAAGTCTGGAGGGTGAATCAGAAGAAGTAGAAGAAGGAGAAGGAGAAGGTGAGGTCTGGAGGGTGAATCAGAAGAAGCAGAAGCAGGAGAAGGAGAAGGTGAAGTCTGAAGGGTGAATCAGAAGAAGCAGAAGAAGGAGAAGGAGAAGGTGAAGTCTGGAGGGTGAATCAGAAGAAGCAGAAGAAGGAGAAGGAGAAGGTGAAGTCTGAAGGGTGAATCAGAAGAAGCAGAAGAAGGAGAAGTAGAAGGTGAAGTCTGGAGAGTGAATCAGAAGAAGTAGAAGAAGGAGAAGGAGAAGGTGAAGTCTGGAGGGTGAAGCAGAAGAAGTAGAAGAAGGAGAAGGAGAAGGTGAAGTCTGGAGGGTGAATCAGAAGAAGCAGAAGAAGGAGAAGGAGAAGGTGAAGTCTGGAGGGTGAATCAGAAGAAGCAGAAGAAGGAGAAGGAGAAGATGAAGTCTGGAGGGTGAATCCGAAGAAGTAGAAGAAGGAGAAGGAGAAGGTGAAGTCTGGAGGGTGAATCAGAAGACGCAGAACAAGGAGAAGGAGAAGGTGAAGTCTGGAGGGTGAATCAGAAGAAGCAGAAGAAGGAGAAGGAGAAGGTGAAGTCTGGAAGGTGAATCAGAAGAAGTAGAAGAAGGAGAAGGTGAAGGTGAAGTCTGGAGGGTGAAGCAGGAGAAGTAGAAGAAGGAGAAGGAGAAGGTGAAGTCAGGAGGGTGAATCAGAAGAAGTAGAAGAAGGAGAAGGAGAAGGTGAAGTCAGGAGGGTGAATCAAAAGAAGCAGAAGAAGGAGAAGGAGAAGGTGAAGTCTGGAGGGTGAATCAGAAGAATCAGAAGAAGGAGAAGGAGAAGGTGAAGTCTGGAGGGTGAATCAGAAGAAGCAGAAGAAAGAGAAGGAGAAGGTGAAGTCTGGAGGGTGAAGCAGAAGAAGCAGAAGAAGGAGAAGGAGAAGGTGTAGACTGGAGGGTGAATCAGAAGAAGTAGAAGAAGGAGAAGGAGAAGGTGAAGTCTGGAGGGTGAATCAGAAGAAGTAGAAAAGGAGAAGGAGAAGGTGAAGTCTGGAGGGTGAACCAGAAGAAGCAGAAGAAGGAGAAGGAGAAGGTGAAGTCTGGAGGGTGAATCTGAAGATGCAGAAGAAGGAGAAGGAGAAGATGAAGTCTGGAGGGTGAATCAGAAGAAGTAGAAGAAGGAGAAGGAGAAGGTGAAGTCAGGAGGGTGAATCAGAAGAAGCAGAAGAAGGAGAAGGAGAAGGTTAAGTTAGGAGGGTGAATCAGTAGAAGCAGAAGAAGGAGAAGGAGAAGGTGAAGTCAGGGGTGTGAAGCAGAAGAAGTAGAAGAAGGAGAAGGAGAAGGTGAAGTCAGCAGGGTGAAGCAGAAGAAGCAGAAGAAGGAGAAGGAGAAGGTGAAGTCTGGAGGGTGAATCAGAAGAAGCAGAAGAAGGAGAAGGAGAAGGTGAAGACTGGAGGGTGAATCAGAAGAAGTAGAAGAAGGAGAAGGAGAAGGTGAAGTCTGGATGGTGAATCAGAAGAAGTAGAAGAAGGAGAAGGAGAAGGCGAAGTCTGGAGGGTGAATCAGAAGAAGCAGAAGAAGGAGAAGGAGAAGATGAAGTCTGGAGGTTGAATCAGAAGAAGCAGAAGAAGGAGAAGGAGAAGATGAAGTCTGGAGGGTGAATCAGAAGAAGTAGAAGAAGGAGAAGGAGAAGGTGAGGTCTGGAGGGTGAATCAGAAGAAGCAGAAGAAGGAGAAGGAGAAGGTGAAGTCTGAAGGGTGAATCAGAAGAAGCAGAAGAAGGAGAAGGAGAAGGTGAAGTCTGGAGGGTGAATCAGAAGAAGCAGAAGAAGGAGAAGGAGAAGGTGAAGTCTGGAGGGTGAATCAGAAGAAGCAGAAGAAGGAGAAGGAGAAGGTGAAGTCTGGAGGGTGAATCAGAAGAAGTAGAAGAAGGAGAAGGAGAAGCTGAAGTCTGGAGGGTGAATCAGAAGAAGTAGAAGAAGGAGAAGGAGAAGGTTAAGTCTGGAGGGTGAATCAGAAGAAGCAGAAGAAGGAGAAGGTGAAGTCTGGAGGGTGAATCAGAAGAAGCAGAAGAAGGAGAATGAGAAGATGAAGTCTGGAGGGTGAATCAGAAGAAGTAGAAGAAGGAGAAGGAAAAGGTGAAGTCTGGAGGGTGAATCAGAAGAAGCAGAACAAGGAGAAGGAGAAGGTGAAGTCTGGAGGGTGAATCAGAAGAAGTAGAAGAAGGAGAAGGAGAAGGCGAAGTCTGGAGGGTGAATCAGAAGAAGCAGAAGAAGGAGAAGGAGAAGATGAAGTCTGGAGGGTGAATCAGAAGAAGCAGAAGAAGGAGAAGGAGAAGATGAAGTCTGGAGGGTGAATCAGAAGAAGTAGAAGAAGGAGAAGGAGATGGTAATGTATGGAGGGTGAATCAGAAGAAGCAGAAGAAGGAGAAGGAGAAGGTGAAGTCTGAAGGGTGAATCAGAAGAAGCAGAAGAAGGAGAAGGAGAAGGTGAAGTCTGGAGGGTGAATCAGAAGAAGCAGAAGAAGGAGAAGGAGAAGGTGAAGTCTGGAGGGTGAATCAGAAGAAGTAGAAGAAGGAGAAGGAGAAGGTGAAGTCTGGAGGGTGAATCAGAAGAAGTAGAAGAAGGAGAAGGAGAAGATGAAGTCTGGAGGATGAATCAGAAGAAGCAGAAGAAGGAGAAGGAGAAGGTGAAGTCTGGAGGGTGAATCAGAAGAAGCAGAAGAAGGAGAAGGAGAAGATGAAGTCTGGCGGGTGAATCAGAAGAAGTAGAAGAAGGAGAAGGAGCAGGTGAAGTCTGGAGGGTTAATCAGAAGAAGCAGAAGAAGGAGAAGGAGAAGGTGAAGTCTGGAGGGTGAATCAGAAGAAGCAGAAGAAGGAGAAGGAGAAGGTGAAGTCTGGAGGGTGAATCAGAAGAAGCAGAATAAGGAGAAGGAGAAGGTGAAGTCTGGAGGGTGAATCAGAAGAAGCAGAAGAAGGAGAAGGAGAAGGTGAAGTCTGGAGGGTGAATCAGAAGAAGTAGAAGAAGGAGAAGGAGAAGGTGAAGTCTGGAGGGTGAAGCAGAAGAAATAGAAGAAGGAGAAGGAGAAGGTGAAGTCAGGAGGGTGAATCAGAAGAAGTAGAAGAAGGAGAAGGAGAACGTGAAGTCAGGAGGGTGAATCAGAAGAAGCAGAATAAGGAGAAGGAGAAGGTGACGTCTGGAGGGAGAAGCAGAAGAAGTAGAAGAAGGAGAAGGAGAAGGTGAAGTCTGGAGGGTGAATCAGAAGAAGTATAAGAAGGAGAAGGAGAAGGTGAAGTCTGGAGGGTGAATCAGAAGAAGTAGAAGAAGGAGAAGGAGAAGGTGAAGTCTGGAGGGTGAATCAGAAGAAGCAGAAGAAGGAGAAGGAGAAGGTGAAGTCTGGAGGGTGAATCAGAAGAAGTAGAAGAAGGAGAAGGAGAAGGTGTAGTCTGGAGGGTGAATCAGAAGAAGTAGAAGAAGGAGAAGGAGAAGGTGAAGTCTGGAGGGTGAATCAGAAGAAGCAGAAGAAGGAGAAGGAGAAGGAGAAGTCTGGGGGGTGAATCAGAAGAAGTAGAAGAAGGAGAAGGAGAAGGTGAGGTCTGGAGTGTGAATCAGAAGAAGCAGAAGAAGGAGAAGGAGAAGGTGAAGTCTGAAGGGTGAATCAGAAGAAGCAGAAGAAGGAGAAGGAGAAGGTGAAGTCTGGAGGGTGAATCAGAAGAAGCAGAAGAAGGAGAAGGAGAAGGTGAAGTCTGGAGGGTGAATCAGAAGAAGCAGAAGAAGGAGAAGGAGAAGGTGAAGTCTGGAGGGTGAATCAGAAGAAGTAGAAGAAGGAGAAGGAGAAGGTGAAGTCTGGAGGGTGAATCAGAAGAAGTAGAAGAAGGAGAAGGAGAAGGTGAAGTATGGAGGGTGAATCAGAAGAAGCAGAAGAAGGAGAAGGAGAAGGTGAAGTCTGGAGGGTGAATCAGAAGAAGTAGAAGAAGGAGAAGGAGAAGGTGAAGTCTGGAGGGTGAAGCAGAAGAAGTAGAAGAAGGAGAAGGAGAAGGTGAAGTCTGGAGGGTGAATCAGAAGAAGTAGAAGAAGGAGAAGGAGCAGGTGAAGTCAGGAGGGTGAATCAGAAGAAGCAGAAGAAGGAGAAGGAGAAGGTGAAGTCTGGAGGGTGAATCAGAAGAATCAGAAAAAGGAGAAGAAGAAGGTGAAGTCTGGAGGGTGAATCAGAAGAAGCAGAAGAAAGAGAAGGAGAAGGTGAAGTCTGGAGGGTGAAGCAGAAGAAGCAGAAGAAGGAGAAAGAGAAGGTGAAGTCTGGAGGGTGAAGCAGAAGAAGTAGAAGAAGGAGAAGGAGAAGGTGAAGTCTGCAGGGTGAATCAGAAGAAGTAGAAGAAGGAGAAGGAGAAGGTGAAGTCAGGAGGGTGAAGCAGAAGAAGCAGAAGAAGGAGAAGGAGAAGGTGAAGTCTGGACGGTGAAGCAGAAGAAGCAGAAGAAGGAGAAGGAGAAGATGAAGTCTGGAGGGCGAAGCAAAAGAAGCAGAAGAAGGAGAAGGAGAAGGTGAAGTCTGGAGGGTGAATCAGAAGAAGCAGAAGAAGGAGAAGGAGAAGGTGAAGTCTGGAGGGTGAATCAGAAGAAGCAGAAGAAGGCGAAGGAGAAAATGAAGTCTGGAGGGTGAATCAGAAGAAGTAGAAGAAGGAGAAGTAGAAGGTGAGGTCTGGAGGGTAAATCAGAAGAAGCAGAAGAAGGAGAAGGAGAAGGTGAAGTCTGGAGGGTGAATCAGAAGAAGTAGAAGAAGGAGAAGGAGAAGGTGAAGTCTGGAGGGTGAATCAAAAGAAGTAGAAGAAGGAGAAGGAGAAGGTGAAGTATGGAGGGTGAATCAGAAGAAGCAGAAGAAGGAGAAGGAGAAGGTGAAGTCTGGAGGGTGAATCAGAAGAAGTAGAAGAAGGAGAAGGAGAAGGTGAAGTCTGGAGGGTGAAGCAGAAGAAGTAGAAGAAGGAGAAGGAGAAGGTGAAGTCTGGAGGGTGAATCAGAAGAAGTAGAAGAAGGAGAAGGAGCAGGTGAAGTCAGGAGGGTGAATCAGAAGAAGTAGAAGAAGGAGAAGGAGAAGATGAAGTCTGGAGGATGAATCAGAAGAAGCAGAAGAAGGAGAAGGAGAAGGTGAAGTCTGGAGGGTGAATCAGAAGAAGCAGAAGAAGGAGAAGGAGAAGATGAAGTCTGGCGGGTGAATCAGAAGAAGTAGAAGAAGGAGAAGGAGCAGGTGAAGTCTGGAGGGTTAATCAGAAGAAGCAGAAGAAGGAGAAGGAGAAGGTGAAGTCTGGAGGGTGAATCAGAAGAAGCAGAAGAAGGAGAAGGAGAAGGTGAAGTCTGGAGGGTGAATCAGAAGAAGCAGAATAAGGAGAAGGAGAAGGTGAAGTCTGGAGGGTGAATCAGAAGAAGCAGAAGAAGGAGAAGGAGAAGGTGAAGTCTGGAGGGTGAATCAGAAGAAGTAGAAGAAGGAGAAGGAGAAGGTGAAGTCTGGAGGGTGAAGCAGAAGAAATAGAAGAAGGAGAAGGAGAAGGTGAAGTCAGGAGGGTGAATCAGAAGAAGTAGAAGAAGGAGAAGGAGAACGTGAAGTCAGGAGGGTGAATCAGAAGAAGCAGAATAAGGAGAAGGAGAAGGTGACGTCTGGAGGGAGAAGCAGAAGAAGTAGAAGAAGGAGAAGGAGAAGGTGAAGTCTGGAGGGTGAATCAGAAGAAGTATAAGAAGGAGAAGGAGAAGGTGAAGTCTGGAGGGTGAATCAGAAGAAGTAGAAGAAGGAGAAGGAGAAGGTGAAGTCTGGAGGGTGAATCAGAAGAAGCAGAAGAAGGAGAAGGAGAAGGTGAAGTCTGGAGGGTGAATCAGAAGAAGTAGAAGAAGGAGAAGGAGAAGGTGTAGTCTGGAGGGTGAATCAGAAGAAGTAGAAGAAGGAGAAGTAGAAGGTGAAGTCTGGAGGGTGAATCAGAAGAAGCAGAAGAAGGAGAAGGAGAAGGAGAAGTCTGGGGGGTGAATCAGAAGAAGTAGAAGAAGGAGAAGGAGAAGGTGAGGTCTGGAGTGTGAATCAGAAGAAGCAGAAGAAGGAGAAGGAGAAGGTGAAGTCTGAAGGGTGAATCAGAAGAAGCAGAAGAAGGAGAAGGAGAAGGTGAAGTCTGGAGGGTGAATCAGAAGAAGCAGAAGAAGGAGAAGGAGAAGGTGAAGTCTGGAGGGTGAATCAGAAGAAGCAGAAGAAGGAGAAGGAGAAGGTGAAGTCTGGAGGGTGAATCAGAAGAAGTAGAAGAAGGAGAAGGAGAAGGTGAAGTCTGGAGGGTGAATCAGAAGAAGTAGAAGAAGGAGAAGGAGAAGGTGAAGTATGGAGGGTGAATCAGAAGAAGCAGAAGAAGGAGAAGGAGAAGGTGAAGTCTGGAGGGTGAATCAGAAGAAGTAGAAGAAGGAGAAGGAGAAGGTGAAGTCTGGAGGGTGAAGCAGAAGAAGTAGAAGAAGGAGAAGGAGAAGGTGAAGTCTGGAGGGTAAATCAGAAGAAGTAGAAGAAGGAGAAGGAGCAGGTGAAGTCAGGAGGGTGAATCAGAAGAAGCAGAAGAAGGAGAAGGAGAAGGTGAAGTCTGGAGGGTGAATCAGAAGAATCAGAAAAAGGAGAAGAAGAAGGTGAAGTCTGGAGGGTGAATCAGAAGAAGCAGAAGAAAGAGAAGGAGAAGGTGAAGTCTGGAGGGTGAAGCAGAAGAAGCAGAAGAAGGAAAAGGAGAAGGTGAAGACTGGAGGGTGATTCAGAAGAAGTAGAAGAAGGAGAAGGAGAAGGTGAAGTCAGGAGGGTGAATCAGAAGAAGCAGAAGAAGGAGAAGAAGAAGGTGAAGTCTGGAGGGCGCAGCAGAAGAAGCAGAAGAAGGAGAAGGAGAAGGTGAAGTCTGGAGGGTGAAGCAGAAGAAGCAGAAGAAGGAGAAGGAGAAGGTGAAGTCTGCAGGGTGAATCAGAAGAAGTAGAAGAAGGAGAAGGAGAAGGTGAAGTCAGGAGGGTGAAGCAGAAGAAGCAGAAGAAGGAGAAGGAGAAGGTGAAGTCTGGACGGTGAAGCAGAAGAAGCAGAAGAAGGAGAAGGAGAAGATGAAGTCTGGAGGGCGAAGCAAAAGAAGCAGAAGAAGGAGAAGGAGAAGGTGAAGTCTGGAGGGTGAATCAGAAGAAGCAGAAGAAGGAGAAGGAGAAGGTGAAGTCTGGAGGGTGAATCAGAAGAAGCAGAAGAAGGCGAAGGAGAAAATGAAGTCTGGAGGGTGAATCAGAAGAAGTAGAAGAAGGAGAAGTAGAAGGTGAGGTCTGGAGGGTAAATCAGAAGAAGCAGAAGAAGGAGAAGGAGAAGGTGAAGTCTGGAGGGTGAATCAGAAGAAGTAGAAGAAGGAGAAGGAGAAGGTGAAGTCTGGAGGGTGAATCAGAAGAAGTAGAAGAAGGAGAAGGAGAAGGTGAAGTATGGAGGGTGAATCAGAAGAAGCAGAAGAAGGAGAAGGAGAAGGTGAAGTCTGGAGGGTGAATCAGAAGAAGTAGAAGAAGGAGAAGGAGAAGGTGAAGTCTGGAGGGTGAAGCAGAAGAAGTAGAAGAAGGAGAAGGAGAAGGTGAAGTCTGGAGGGTGAATCAGAAGAAGTAGAAGAAGGAGAAGGAGCAGGTGAAGTCAGGAGGGTGAATCAGAAGAAGCAGAAGAAGGAGAAGGAGAAGGTGAAGTCTGGAGGGTGAATCAGAAGAATCAGAAAAAGGAGAAGAAGAAGGTGAAGTCTGGAGGGTGAATCAGAAGAAGCAGAAGAAAGAGAAGGAGAAGGTGAAGTCTGGAGGGTGAAGCAGAAGAAGCAGAAGAAGGAAAAGGAGAAGGTGAAGACTGGAGGGTGATTCAGAAGAAGTAGAAGAAGGAGAAGGAGAAGGTGAAGTCAGGAGGGTGAATCAGAAGAAGCAGAAGAAGGAGAAGGAGAAGGTGAAGTCTGGAGGGCGCAGCAGAAGAAGCAGAAGAAGGAGAAGGAGAAGGTGAAGTCTGGAGGGTGAAGCAGAAGAAGCAGAAGAAGGAGAAGGAGAAGGTGAAGTCTGCAGGGTGAATCAGAAGAAGTAGAAGAAGGAGAAGGAGAAGGTGAAGTCAGGAGGGTGAAGCAGAAGAAGCAGAAGAAGGAGAAGGAGAAGGTGAAGTCTGGACGGTGAAGCAGAAGAAGCAGAAGAAGGAGAAGGAGAAGATGAAGTCTGGAGGGCGAAGCAAAAGAAGCAGAAGAAGGAGAAGGAGAAGGTGAAGTCTGGAGGGTGAATCAGAAGAAGCAGAAGAAGGAGAAGGAGAAGGTGAAGTCTGGAGGGTGAATCAGAGGAAGCAGAAGAAGGAGAAGGAGAAAATGAAGTCTGGAGGGTGAATCAGAAGAAGTAGAAGAAGGAGAAGTAGAAGGTGAGGTCTGGAGGGTAAATCAGAAGAAGCAGAAGAAGGAGAAGGAGAAGGTGAAGTCTGGAGGGTGAATCAGAAGAAGCAGAAGAAGGAGAAGGAGAAGGTGTAGTCTGGAGGGTGAATCAGAAGAAGCAGAAGAAGGAGAAGGAGAAGGTGAAGTCAGGGGGGTGAAGCAGAAGAAGTAGAAGAAGGAGAAGGAGAAGGTGAAGTCAGGAGGGTGAAGCAGAAGAAGCAGAAGAAGGAGAAGGAGAAGGTGAAGTCTGGTGGGTGCAGCAGAAGAAGCAGAAGAAGGAGAAGGAGAAGGTGAAGTCTGGAGGGTGAAGCAGAAGAAGTAGAAGAAGGAGAAGGAGAAGGTGAAGCCTGGAGAGTGAATCAGAAGAAGTAGAAGAAGGAGAAGGCGAAGGTGAAGTCTGGAGGGTGAATCAGAAGAAACAGAAGAAGGAGAAGGAGAAGGTGAAGTCTGGAGGGTGAATCAGAAGAAGTAGAAGAAGGAGAAGGAGAAGGTGTAGTCTGGAGGGTGAATCAGAAGAAGTAGACGAAGGAGAAGGAGAAGGTGAAGTCTGGAGGGTGAATCAGAAGAAGCAGAAGAAGGAGAAGGAGAAGGTGAAGTCTGGAGGGTGAATCAGAAGATGTAGAAGAAGGAGAAGGAGAAGGTGAAGTCTGGAGGGTGAATCAGAAGAAGCAGAAGAAGGAGAAGGAGAAGGTGAAGTCTGGAGGGTGAATCAGAAGAAGTAGAAGAAGGAGAAGGAGAAGGCGAAGTCTGGAGGGTGAATCAGAAGAAGCAGAAGAAGGAGAAGGAGAAGATGAAGTCTGGAGGGAGAATCAGAAGAAGCAGAAGAAGGAGAAGGAGAAGATGAAGTCTGGAGGGTGAATCAGAAGAAGTAGAAGAAGGAGAAGGAGAAGGTGAGGTCTGGAGGGTGAATCAGAAGAAGCAGAAGAAGGAGAAGGAGAAGGTGAAGTCTGAAGGGTGAATCAGAAGAAGCAGAAGAAGGAGAAGGAGAAGGTGAAGTCTGGAGGGTGAATCAGAAGAAGCAGAAGAAGGAGAAGGAGAAGGTGAAGTCTGAAGGGTGAATCAGAAGAAGCAGAAGAAGGAGAAGTAGAAGGTGAAGTCTGGAGAGTGAATCAGAAGAAGTAGAAGAAGGAGAAGGAGAAGGTGAAGTCTGGAGGGTGAAGCAGAAGAAGTAGAAGAAGGAGAAGGAGAAGGTGAAGTCTGGAGGGTGAATCAGAAGAAGCAGAAGAAGGAGAAGGAGAAGGTGAAGTCTGGAGGGTGAATCAGAAGAAGCAGAAGAAGGAGAAGGAGAAGATGAAGTCTGGAGGGTGAATCCGAAGAAGTAGAAGAAGGAGAAGGAGAAGGTGAAGTCTGGAGGGTGAATCAGAAGACGCAGAACAAGGAGAAGGAGAAGGTGAAGTCTGGAGGGTGAATCAGAAGAAGCAGAAGAAGGAGAAGGAGAAGGTGAAGTCTGGAAGGTGAATCAGAAGAAGTAGAAGAAGGAGAAGGTGAAGGTGAAGTCTGGAGGGTGAAGCAGGAGAAGTAGAAGAAGGAGAAGGAGAAGGTGAAGTCAGGAGGGTGAATCAGAAGAAGTAGAAGAAGGAGAAGGAGAAGGTGAAGTCAGGAGGGTGAATCAAAAGAAGCAGAAGAAGGAGAAGGAGAAGGTGAAGTCTGGAGGGTGAATCAGAAGAATCAGAAGAAGGAGAAGGAGAAGGTGAAGTCTGGAGGGTGAATCAGAAGAAGCAGAAGAAAGAGAAGAAGAAGGTGAAGTCTGGAGGGTGAAGCAGAAGAAGCAGAAGAAGGAGAAGGAGAAGGTGTAGACTGGAGGGTGAATCAGAAGAAGTAGAAGAAGGAGAAGGAGAAGGTGAAGTCTGGAGGGTGAATCAGAAGAAGTAGAAAAAGGAGAAGGAGAAGGTGAAGTCTGGAGGGTGAACCAGAAGAAGCAGAAGAAGGAGAAGGAGAAGGTGAAGTCTGGAGGGTGAATCTGAAGATGCAGAAGAAGGAGAAGGAGAAGATGAAGTCTGGAGGGTGAATCAGAAGAAGTAGAAGAAGGAGAAGGAGAAGGTGAAGTCAGGAGGGTTTATCAGAAGAAGCAGAAGAAGGAGAAGGAGAAGGTTAAGTTAGGAGGGTGAATCAGTAGAAGCAGAAGAAGGAGAAGGAGAAGGTGAAGTCAGGGGGGTGAAGCAGAAGAAGTAGAAGAAGGAGAAGGAGATGGTGAAGTCAGCAGGGTGAAGCAGAAGAAGCAGAAGAAGGAGAAGGAGAAGGTGAAGTCTGGAGGGTGAATCAGAAGAAGCAGAAGAAGGAGAAGGAGAAGGTGAAGTCTGGAGGGTGAATCAGAAGAAGTAGAAGAAGGAGAAGGAGAAGGTGAAGTCTGGATGGTGAATCAGAAGAAGTAGAAGAAGGAGAAGGAGAAGGCGAAGTCTGGAGGGTGAATCAGAAGAAGCAGAAGAAGGAGAAGGAGAAGATGAAGTCTGGAGGTTGAATCAGAAGAAGCAGAAGAAGGAGAAGGAGAAGATGAAGTCTGGAGGGTGAATCAGAAGAAGTAGAAGAAGGAGAAGGAGAAGGTGAGGTCTGGAGGGTGAATCAGAAGAAGCAGAAGAAGGAGAAGGAGAAGGTGAAGTCTGAAGGGTGAATCAGAAGAAGCAGAAGAAGGAGAAGGAGAAGGTGAAGTCTGGAGGGTGAATCAGAAGAAGCAGAAGAAGGAGAAGGAGAAGGAGAAGTCTGGAGGGTGAATCAGAAGAAGCAGAAGAAGGAGAAGGAGAAGGTGAAGTCTGGAGGGTGAATCAGAAGAAGTAGAAGAAGGAGAAGGAGAAGCTGAAGTCTGGAGGGTGAATCAGAAGAAGTAGAAGAAGGAGAAGGAGAAGGTTAAGTCTGGAGGGTGAATCAGAAGAAGCAGAAGAAGGAGAAGGTGAAGTCTGGAGGGTGAATCAGAAGAAGCAGAAGAAGGAGAATGAGAAGATGAAGTCTGGAGGGTGAATCAGAAGAAGTAGAAGAAGGAGAAGGAAAAGGTGAAGTCTGGAGGGTGAATCAGAAGAAGCAGAACAAGGAGAAGGAGAAGGTGAAGTCTGGAGGGTGAATCAGAAGAAGTAGAAGAAGGAGAAGGAGAAGGCGAAGTCTGGAGGGTGAATCAGAAGAAGCAGAAGAAGGAGAAGGAGAAGATGAAGTCTGGAGGGTGAATCAGAAGAAGCAGAAGAAGGAGAAGGAGAAGATGAAGTCTGGAGGGTGAATCAGAAGAAGTAGAAGAAGGAGAAGGAGAAGGTGATGTCTGGAGGGTGAATCAGAAGAAGCAGAAGAAGGAGAAGGAGAAGGTGAAGTCTGAAGGGTGAATCAGAAGAAGCAGAAGAAGGAGAAGGAGAAGGTGAAGTCTGGAGGGTGAATCAGAAGAAGCAGAAGAAGGAGAAGGAGAAGGTGAAGTCTGGAGGGTGAATCAGAAGAAGTAGAAGAAGGAGAAGGAGAAGGTGAAGTCTGGAGGGTGAATCAGAAGAAGTAGAAGAAGGAGAAGGAGAAGATGAAGTCTGGAGGGTGAATCAGAAGAAGCAGAAGAAGGAGAAGGAGAAGGTGAAGTCTGGAGGGTGAATCAGAAGAAGCAGAAGAAGGAGAAGGAGAAGATGAAGTCTGGCGGGTGAATCAGAAGAAGTAGAAGAAGGAGAAGGAGCAGGTGAAGTCTGGAGGGTTAATCAGAAGAAGCAGAAGAAGGAGAAGGAGAAGGTGAAGTCTGGAGGGTGAATCAGAAGAAGCAGAAGAAGGAGAAGGAGAAGGTGAAGTCTGGAGTGTGAATCAGAAGAAGCAGAATAAGGAGAAGGAGAAGGTGAAGTCTGGAGGGTGAATCAGAAGAAGCAGAAGAAGGAGAAGGAGAAGGTGAAGTCTGGAGGGTGAATCAGAAGAAGTAGAAGAAGGAGAAGGAGAAGGTGAAGTCTGGAGGGTGAAGCAGAAGAAATAGAAGAAGGAGAAGGAGAAGGTGAAGTCAGGAGGGTGAATCAGAAGAAGTAGAAGAAGGAGAAGGAGAAGGTGAAGTCAGGAGGGTGAATCAGAAGAAGCAGAAGAAGGAGAAGGAGAAGGTGAAGTCTGGAGGGTGAATCAGAAGAATCAGAAGAAGGAGAAGGAGATGGTGAAGTCTAGAGGGTGAATCAGAAGAAGCAGAAGAAAGAGAAGGAGAAGGTGAAGTCTGGAGGGTGAAGCAGAAGAAGCAGAAGAAGGAGAAGGAGAAGGTGAAGACTGGAGGGTGAATCAGAAGAAGTAGAAGAAGGAGAAGGAGAAGGTGAAGTCTGGAGGGTGAGTCAGAAGAAGTAGAAGAAGGAGAAGGAGAAGGTGAAGTCTGGAGGGTGAATCAGAAGATGCAGAAGAAGGAGAAGGAGAAGGTGAAGTCTGGAGGGTGAATCAGAAGAAGCAGAAGAAGGAGAAGGAGAAGATGAAGTCTGGAGGGTGAATCAGAAGAAGTAGAAGAAGGAGAAGGAGAAGGTGAGGTCTGGAGGGTGAATCAGAAGAAGCAGAAGAAGGAGAAGGAGAAGATGAAGTCTGGAGGGTGAATCAGAAGAAGCAGAAGAAGGAGAAGGAGAAGGTGAAGTCTGGAGGGTGAATCAGAAGAAGTAGAAGAAGGAGAAGGAGAAGGTATAGTCTGGAGGATGAATCAGAAGAAGTAGAAGAAGGAGAAGGAGAAGGTGAAGTCTGGAGGGTGAATCAGAAGAAGCAGAATAAGGAGAAGGAGAAGGTGAAGTCTGGAGGGTGAATCAGAAGAAGCAGAAGAAGGAGAAGGAGAAGGTGAAGTCTGGAGGGTGAATCAGAAGAAGTAGAAGAAGGAGAAGGAGAAGGTGAAGTCTGGAGGGTGAAGCAGAAGAAGTAGAAGAAGGAGAAGGAGAAGGTGAAGTCTGGAGGGCGAAGCAGAAGAAGCAGAAGAAGGAGAAGGAGAAGGTGAAGTCTGGAGGGTGAAGCAGAAGAAGCAGAAGAAGGAGAAGGTGAAGTCTGGAGGGTGAATCAGAAGAAGTAGTAGAAGGAGAAGGAGAAGGTGAAGTAAGGAGGGTGAAGCAGAAGAAGCAGAAGAAGGAGAAGGAGAAGGTGAAGTCTGGAGGTTGAAGCAGAAGAAGCAGAAGAAGGAGAAGGAGGAGGTGAAGTCTGGAGGGTGAATCAGAAGAAGCAGAAGAAGGAGAAGGAGAAGGTGAAGTCTGGAGGGTGAATCAGAAGAAGTTGAAGAAGGAGAAGGAGAAGGTGTAGTCTGGAGGGTGAATCAGAAGAAGTAGAAGAAGGAGAAGGAGAAGGTGAAGTCTGGAGGGTGAATCAGAAGACGTAGAAGAAGGAGAAGGAGAAGATGAAGTCTGGAGGGTGAATCAGAAGAAGCAGAAGAAGGAGAAGGAGAAGGTGAAGTCTGGAGGGTGAATCAGAAGAAGCAGAAGAAGGAGAAGGAGAAGATGAAGTCTGGCGGGTGAATCAGAAGAAGTAGAAGAAGGAGAAGGAGCAGGTGAAGTCTGGAGGGTTAATCAGAAGAAGCAGAAGAAGGAGAAGGAGAAGGTGAAGTCTGGAGGGTGAATCAGAAGAAGCAGAATAAGGAGAAGGAGAAGGTGAAGTCTGGAGGGTGAATCAGAAGAAGCAGAATAAGGAGAAGGAGCAGGTGAAGTCAGGAGGGTGAATCAGAAGAAGCAGAAGAAGGAGAAGGAGAAGGTGAAGTCTGGAGGGTGAATCAGAAGAATCAAAAAAAGGAGAAGAAGAAGGTGAAGTCTGGAGGGTGAATCAGAAGAAGCAGAAGAAAGAGAAGGAGAAGGTGAAGTCTGGAGGGTGAAGCAGAAGAAGCAGAAGAAGGAAAAGGAGAAGGTGAAGACTGGAGGGTGATTCAGAAGAAGTAGAAGAAGGAGAAGGAGAAGGTGAAGTCAGGAGGGTGAATCAGAAGAAGCAGAAGAAGGAGAAGGAGAAGGTGAAGTCTGGAGGGCGCAGCAGAAGAAGCAGAAGAAGGAGAAGGAGAAGGTGAAGTCTGGAGGGTGAAGCAGAAGAAGCAGAAGAAGGAGAAGGAGAAGGTGAAGTCTGCAGGGTGAATCAGAAGAAGTAGAAGAAGGAGAAGGAGAAGGTGAAGTCAGGAGGGTGAAGCAGAAGAAGCAGAAGAAGGAGAAGGAGAAGGTGAAGTCTGGACGGTGAAGCAGAAGAAGCAGAAGAAGGAGAAGGAGAAGATGAAGTCTGGAGGGCGAAGCAAAAGAAGACGAAGAAGGAGAAGGAGAAGGTGAAGTCTGGAGGGTGAATCAGAAGAAGCAGAAGAAGGAGAAGGAGAAGGTGAAGTCTGGAGGGTGAATCAGAAGAAGCAGAAGAAGGAGAAGGAGAAAATGAAGTCTGGAGGGTGAATCAGAAGAAGTAGAAGAAGGAGAAGTAGAAGGTGAGGTCTGGAGGGTAAATCAGAAGAAGCAGAAGAAGGAGAAGGAGAAGGTGAAGTCTGGAGGGTGAATCAGAAGAAGCAGAAGAAGGAGAAGGAGAAGGTGTAGTCTGGAGGGTGAATCAGAAGAAGCAGAAGAAGGAGAAGGAGAAGGTGAAGTCAGGGGGGTGAAGCAGAAGAAGTAGAAGAAGGAGAAGGAGAAGGTGAAGTCAGGAGGGTGAAGCAGAAGAAGCAGAAGAAGGAGAAGGAGAAGGTGAAGTCTGGAGGGTGCAGCAGAAGAAGCAGAAGAAGGAGAAGGAGAAGGTGAAGTCTGGAGGGTGAAGCAGAAGAAGTAGAAGAAGGAGAAGGAGAAGGTGAAGCCTGGAGAGTGAATCAGAAGAAGTAGAAGAAGGAGAAGGCGAAGGTGAAGTCTGGAGGGTGAATCAGAAGAAACAGAAGAAGGAGAAGGAGAAGGTGAAGTCTGGAGGGTGAATCAGAAGAAGTAGAAGAAGGAGAAGGAGAAGGTGTAGTCTGGAGGGTGAATCAGAAGAAGTAGACGAAGGAGAAGGAGAAGGTGAAGTCTGGAGGGTGAATCAGAAGAAGCAGAAGAAGGAGAAGGAGAAGGTGAAGTCTGGAGGGTGAATCAGAAGATGTAGAAGAAGGAGAAGGAGAAGGTGAAGTCTGGAGGGTGAATCAGAAGAAGCAGAAGAAGGAGAAGGAGAAGGTGAAGTCTGGAGGGTGAATCAGAAGAAGTAGAAGAAGGAGAAGGAGAAGGCGAAGTCTGGAGGGTGAATCAGAAGAAGCAGAAGAAGGAGAAGGAGAAGATGAAGTCTGGAGGGAGAATCAGAAGAAGCAGAAGAAGGAGAAGGAGAAGATGAAGTCTGGAGGGTGAATCAGAAGAAGTAGAAGAAGGAGAAGGAGAAGGTGAGGTCTGGAGGGTGAATCAGAAGAAGCAGAAGAAGGAGAAGGAGAAGGTGAAGTCTGAAGGGTGAATCAGAAGAAGCAGAAGAAGGAGAAGGAGAAGGTGAAGTCTGGAGGGTGAATCAGAAGAAGCAGAAGAAGGAGAAGGAGAAGGTGAAGTCTGAAGGGTGAATCAGAAGAAGCAGAAGAAGGAGAAGTAGAAGGTGAAGTCTGGAGAGTGAATCAGAAGAAGTAGAAGAAGGAGAAGGAGAAGGTGAAGTCTGGAGGGTGAAGCAGAAGAAGTAGAAGAAGGAGAAGGTGAAGGTGAAGTCTGGAGGGTGAATCAGAAGAAGCAGAAGAAGGAGAAGGAGAAGGTGAAGTCTGGAGGGTGAATCAGAAGAAGCAGAAGAAGGAGAAGGAGAAGATGAAGTCTGGAGGGTGAATCCGAAGAAGTAGAAGAAGGAGAAGGAGAAGGTGAAGTCTGGAGGGTGAATCAGAAGACGCAGAACAAGGAGAAGGAGAAGGTGAAGTCTGGAGGGTGAATCAGAAGAAGCAGAAGAAGGAGAAGGAGAAGGTGAAGTCTGGAAGGTGAATCAGAAGAAGTAGAAGAAGGAGAAGGTGAAGGTGAAGTCTGGAGGGTGAAGCAGGAGAAGTAGAAGAAGGAGAAGGAGAAGGTGAAGTCAGGAGGGTGAATCAGAAGAAGTAGAAGAAGGAGAAGGAGAAGGTGAAGTCAGGAGGGTGAATCAAAAGAAGCAGAAGAAGGAGAAGGAGAAGGTGAAGTCTGGAGGGTGAATCAGAAGAATCAGAAGAAGGAGAAGGAGAAGGTGAAGTCTGGAGGGTGAATCAGAAGAAGCAGAAGAAAGAGAAGAAGAAGGTGAAGTCTGGAGGGTGAAGCAGAAGAAGCAGAAGAAGGAGAAGGAGAAGGTGTAGACTGGAGGGTGAATCAGAAGAAGTAGAAGAAGGAGAAGGAGAAGGTGAAGTCTGGAGGGTGAATCAGAAGAAGTAGAAAAAGGAGAAGGAGAAGGTGAAGTCTGGAGGGTGAACCAGAAGAAGCAGAAGAAGGAGAAGGAGAAGGTGAAGTCTGGAGGGTGAATCTGAAGATGCAGAAGAAGGAGAAGGAGAAGATGAAGTCTGGAGGGTGAATCAGAAGAAGTAGAAGAAGGAGAAGGAGAAGGTGAAGTCAGGAGGGTTTATCAGAAGAAGCAGAAGAAGGAGAAGGAGAAGGTTAAGTTAGGAGGGTGAATCAGAAGAAGCAGAAGAAGGAGAAGGAGAAGGTGAAGTCAGGGGGGTGAAGCAGAAGAAGTAGAAGAAGGAGAAGGAGATGGTGAAGTCAGCAGGGTGAAGCAGAAGAAGCAGAAGAAGGAGAAGGAGAAGGTGAAGTCTGGAGGGTGAATCAGAAGAAGCAGAAGAAGGAGAAGGAGAAGGTGAAGACTGGAGGTTGAATCAGAAGAAGTAGAAGAAGGAGAAGGAGAAGGTGAAGTCTGGATGGTGAATCAGAAGAAGTAGAAGAAGGAGAAGGAGAAGGCGAAGTCTGGAGGGTGAATCAGAAGAAGCAGAAGAAGGAGAAGGAGAAGATGATGTCTGGAGGTTGAATCAGAAGAAGCAGAAGAAGGAGAAGGAGAAGATGAAGTCTGGAGGGTGAATCAGAAGAAGTAGAAGAAGGAGAAGGAGAAGGTGAGGTCTGGAGGGTGAATCAGAAGAAGCAGAAGAAGGAGAAGGAGAAGGTGAAGTCTGAAGGGTGAATCAGAAGAAGCAGAAGAAGGAGAAGGAGAAGGTGAAGTCTGGAGGGTGAATCAGAAGAAGCAGAAGAAGGAGAAGGAGAAGGTGAAGTCTGGAGGGTGAATCAGAAGAAGCAGAAGAAGGAGAAGGAGAAGGTGAAGTCTGGAGGGTGAATCAGAAGAAGTAGAAGAAGGAGAAGGAGAAGCTGAAGTCTGGAGGGTGAATCAGAAGAAGTAGAAGAAGGAGAAGGAGAAGGTTAAGTCTGGAGGGTGAATCAGAAGAAGCAGAAGAAGGAGAAGGTGAAGTCTGGAGGGTGAATCAGAAGAAGCAGAAGAAGGAGAATGAGAAGATGAAGTCTGGAGGGTGAATCAGAAGAAGTAGAAGAAGGAGAAGGAAAAGGTGAAGTCTGGAGGGTGAATCAGAAGAAGCAGAACAAGGAGAAGGAGAAGGTGAAGTCTGGAGGGTGAATCAGAAGAAGTAGAAGAAGGAGAAGGAGAAGGCGAAGTCTGGAGGGTGAATCAGAAGAAGCAGAAGAAGGAGAAGGAGAAGATGAAGTCTGGAGGGTGAATCAGAAGAAGCAGAAGAAGGAGAAGGAGAAGATGAAGTCTGGAGGGTGAATCAGAAGAAGTAGAAGAAGGAGAAGGAGAAGGTGATGTCTGGAGGGTGAATCAGAAGAAGCAGAAGAAGGAGAAGGAGAAGGTGAAGTCTGAAGGGTGAATCAGAAGAAGCAGAAGAAGGAGAAGGAGAAGGTGAAGTCTGGAGGGTGAATCAGAAGAAGCAGAAGAAGGAGAAGGAGAAGGCGAAGTCTGGAGGGTGAATCAGAAGAAGCAGAAGAAGGAGAAGGAGAAGATGAAGTCTGGAGGTTGAATCAGAAGAAGCAGAAGAAGGAGAAGGAGAAGATGAAGTCTGGAGGGTGAATCAGAAGAAGTAGAAGAAGGAGAAGGAGAAGGTGAGGTCTGGAGGGTGAATCAGAAGAAGCAGAAGAAGGAGAAGGAGAAGGTGAAGTCTGAAGGGTGAATCAGAAGAAGCAGAAGAAGGAGAAGGAGAAGGTGAAGTCTGGAGGGTGAATCAGAAGAAGCAGAAGAAGGAGAAGGAGAAGGTGAAGTCTGGAGGGTGAATCAGAAGAAGCAGAAGAAGGAGAAGGAGAAGGTGAAGTCTGGAGGGTGAATCAGAAGAAGTAGAAGAAGGGGAAGGAGAAGCTGAAGTCTGGAGGGTGAATCAGAAGAAGTAGAAGAAGGAGAAGGAGAAGGTTAAGTCTGGAGGGTGAATCAGAAGAAGCAGAAGAAGGAGAAGGTGAAGTCTGGAGGGTGAATCAGAAGAAGCAGAAGAAGGAGAATGAGAAGATGAAGTCTGGAGGGTGAATCAGAAGAAGTAGAAGAAGGAGAAGGAAAAGGTGAAGTCTGGAGGGTGAATCAGAAGAAGCAGAACAAGGAGAAGGAGAAGGTGAAGTCTGGAGGGTGAATCAGAAGAAGTAGAAGAAGGAGAAGGAGAAGGCGAAGTCTGGAGGGTGAATCAGAAGAAGCAGAAGAAGGAGAAGGAGAAGATGAAGTCTGGAGGGTGAATCAGAAGAAGCAGAAGAAGGAGAAGGAGAAGATGAAGTCTGGAGGGTGAATCAGAAGAAGTAGAAGAAGGAGAAGGAGAAGGTGATGTCTGGAGGGTGAATCAGAAGAAGCAGAAGAAGGAGAAGGAGAAGGTGAAGTCTGAAGGGTGAATCAGAAGAAGCAGAAGAAGGAGAAGGAGAAGGTGAAGTCTGGAGGGTGAATCAGAAGAAGCAGAAGAAGGAGAAGGAGAAGGTGAAGTCTGGAGGGTGAATCAGAAGAAGTAGAAGAAGGAGAAGGAGAAGGTGAAGTCTGGAGGGTGAATCAGAAGAAGTAGAAGAAGGAGAAGGAGAAGATGAAGTCTGGAGGGTGAATCAGAAGAAGCAGAAGAAGGAGAAGGAGAAGGTGAAGTCTGGAGGGTGAATCAGAAGAAGCAGAAGAAGGAGAAGGAGAAGATGAAGTCTGGCGGGTGAATCAGAAGAAGTAGAAGAAGGAGAAGGAGCAGGTGAAGTCTGGAGGGTTAATCAGAAGAAGCAGAAGAAGGAGAAGGAGAAGGTGAAGTCTGGAGGGTGAATCAGAAGAAGCAGAAGAAGGAGAAGGAGAAGGTGAAGTCTGGAGGGTGAATCAGAAGAAGCAGAATAAGGAGAAGGAGAAGGTGAAGTCTGGAGGGTGAATCAGAAGAAGCAGAAGAAGGAGAAGGAGAAGGTGAAGTCTGGAGGGTGAATCAGAAGAAGTAGAAGAAGGAGAAGGAGAAGGTGAAGTCTGGAGGGTGAAGCAGAAGAAATAGAAGAAGGAGAAGGAGAAGGTGAAGTCAGGAGGGTGAATCAGAAGAAGTAGAAGAAGGAGAAGGAGAAGGTGAAGTCTGGAGGGTGAATCAGAAGAATCAGAAGAAGGAGAAGGAGATGGTGAAGTCTAGAGGGTGAATCAGAAGAAGCAGAAGAAAGAGAAGGAGAAGGTGAAGTCTGGAGGGTGAAGCAGAAGAAGCAGAAGAAGGAGAAGGAGAAGGTGAAGACTGGAGGGTGAATCAGAAGAAGTAGAAGAAGGAGAAGGAGAAGGTGAAGTCTGGAGGGTGAGTCAGAAGAAGTAGAAGAAGGAGAAGGAGAAGGTGAAGTCTGGAGGGTGAATCAGAAGATGCAGAAGAAGGAGAAGGAGAAGGTGAAGTCTGGAGGGTGAATCAGAAGAAGCAGAAGAAGGAGAAGGAGAAGATGAAGTCTGGAGGGTGAATCAGAAGAAGTAGAAGAAGGAGAAGGAGAAGGTGAGGTCTGGAGGGTGAATCAGAAGGAGCAGAAGAAGGAGAAGGAGAAGATGAAGTCTGGAGGGTGAATCAGAAGAAGCAGAAGAAGGAGAAGGAGAAGATGAAGTCTGGAGGGTGAATCAGAAGAAGTAGAAGAAGGAGAAGGAGAAGGTATAGTCTGGAGGATGAATCAGAAGAAGTAGAAGAAGGAGAAGGAGAAGGTGAAGTCTGGAGGGTGAATCAGAAGAAGCAGAATAAGGAGAAGGAGAAGGTGAAGTCTGGAGGGTGAATCAGAAGAAGCAGAAGAAGGAGAAGGAGAAGGTGAAGTCTGGAGGGTGAATCAGAAGAAGTAGAAGAAGGAGAAGGAGAAGGTGAAGTCTGGAGGGTGAAGCAGAAGAAGTAGAAGAAGGAGAAGGAGAAGGTGAAGTCTGGAGGGCGAAGCAGAAGAAGCAGAAGAAGGAGAAGGAGAAGGTGAAGTCTGGAGGGTGAAGCAGAAGAAGCAGAAGAAGGAGAAGGAGAAGGTGAAGTCTGGAGGGTGAATCAGAAGAAGTAGAAGAAGGAGAAGGAGAAGGTGAAGTAAGGAGGGTGAAGCAGAAGAAGCAGAAGAAGGAGAAGGAGAAGGTGAAGTCTGGAGGTTGAAGCAGAAGAAGCAGAAGAAGGAGAAGGAGGAGGTGAAGTCTGGAGGGTGAATCAGAAGAAGCAGAAGAAGGAGAAGGAGAAGGTGAAGTCTGGAGGGTGAATCAGAAGAAGTTGAAGAAGGAGAAGGAGAAGGTGTAGTCTGGAGGGTGAATCAGAAGAAGTAGAAGAAGGAGAAGGAGAAGGTGAAGTCTGGAGGGTGAATCAGAAGAAGTAGAAGAAGGAGAAGGAGAAGATGAAGTCTGGAGGGTGAATCAGAAGAAGCAGAAGAAGGAGAAGGAGAAGGTGAAGTCTGGAGGGTGAATCAGAAGAAGCAGAAGAAGGAGAAGGAGAAGATGAAGTTTGGCGGGTGAATCAGAAGAAGTAGAAGAAGGAGAAGGAGCAGGTGAAGTCTGGAGGGTTAATCAGAAGAAGCAGAAGAAGGAGAAGGAGAAGGTGAAGTCTGGAGGGTGAATCAGAAGAAGCAGAAGAAGGAGAAGGAGAAGGTGAAGTCTGGAGGGTGAATCAGAAGAAGCAGAATAAGGAGAAGGAGAAGGTGAAGTCTGGAGGGTGAATCAGAAGAAGCAGAATAAGGAGAAGGAGCAGGTGAAGTCAGGAGGGTGAATCAGAAGAAGCAGAAGAAGGAGAAGGAGAAGGTGAAGTCTGGAGGGTGAATCAGAAGAATCAAAAAAAGGAGAAGAAGAAGGTGAAGTCTGGAGGGTGAATCAGAAGAAGCAGAAGAAAGAGAAGGAGAAGGTGAAGTCTGGAGGGTGAAGCAGAAGAAGCAGAAGAAGGAAAAGGAGAAGGTGAAGACTGGAGGGTGAATCAGAAGAAGTAGAAGAAGGAGAAGGAGAAGGTGAAGTCAGGAGGGTGAATCAGAAGAAGCAGAAGAAGGAGAAGGAGAAGGTGAAGTCTGGAGGGCGCAGCAGAAGAAGCGGAAGAAGGAGAAGGAGAAGGTGAAGTCTGGAGGTTGAAGCAGAAGAAGCAGAAGAAGGAGAAGGAGGAGGTGAAGTCTGGAGGGTGAATCAGAAGAAGCAGAAGAAGGAGAAGGAGAAGGTGAAGTCTGGAGGGTGAATCAGAAGAAGTTGAAGAAGGAGAAGGAGAAGGTGTAGTCTGGAGGGTGAATCAGAAGAAGTAGAAGAAGGAGAAGGAGAAGGTGAAGTCTGGAGGGTGAATCAGAAGAAGTAGAAGAAGGAGAAGGAGAAGATGAAGTCTGGAGGGTGAATCAGAAGAAGCAGAAGAAGGAGAAGGAGAAGGTGAAGTCTGGAGGGTGAATCAGAAGAAGCAGAAGAAGGAGAAGGAGAAGATGAAGTCTGGCGGGTGAATCAGAAGAAGTAGAAGAAGGAGAAGGAGCAGGTGAAGTCTGGAGGGTTAATCAGAAGAAGCAGAAGAAGGAGAAGGAGAAGGTGAAGTCTGGAGGGTGAATCAGAAGAAGCAGAAGAAGGAGAAGGAGAAGGTGAAGTCTGGAGGGTGAATCAGAAGAAGCAGAATAAGGAGAAGGAGAAGGTGAAGTCTGGAGGGTGAATCAGAAGAAGCAGAATAAGGAGAAGGAGCAGGTGAAGTCAGGAGGGTGAATCAGAAGAAGCAGAAGAAGGAGAAGGAGAAGGTGAAGTCTGGAGGGTGAATCAGAAGAATCAAAAAAAGGAGAAGAAGAAGGTGAAGTCTGGAGGGTGAATCAGAAGAAGCAGAAGAAAGAGAAGGAGAAGGTGAAGTCTGGAGGGTGAAGCAGAAGAAGCAGAAGAAGGAAAAGGAGAAGGTGAAGACTGGAGGGTGAATCAGAAGAAGTAGAAGAAGGAGAAGGAGAAGGTGAAGTCAGGAGGGTGAATCAGAAGAAGCAGAAGAAGGAGAAGGAGAAGGTGAAGTCTGGAGGGCGCAGCAGAAGAAGCGGAAGAAGGAGAAGGAGAAGGTGAAGTCTGGAGGGTGAAGCAGAAGAAGCAGAAGAAGGAGAAGGAGAAGGTGAAGTCTGGAGGGTGAATCAGAAGAAGTAGAAGAAGGAGAAGGAGAAGGTGAAGTCAGGAGGGTGAAGCAGAAGAAGCAGAAGAAGGAGAAGGAGAAGGTGAAGTCTGGACGGTGAAGCAGAAGAAGCAGAAGAAGGAGAAGGAGAAGATGAAGTCTGGAGGGCGAAGCAAAAGAAGCAGAAGAAGGAGAAGGAGAAGGTGAAGTCTGGAGGGTGAATCAAAAGAAGCAGAAGAAGGAGAAGGAGAAGGTGAAGTCTGGAGGGTGAATCAGAAGAAGCCGAAGAAGGAGAAGTAGAAGGTGAGGTCTGGAGGGTGAATCAGAAGAAGCAGAAGAAGGAGAAGGAGAAGGTGAAGTCTGGAGGGTGAATCAGAAGAAGCAGAAGAAGGAGAAGGAGAAGGTGAAGTCTGGAGGGTGAATCAGAAGAAGCAGAAGAAGGAGAAGGAGAAGGTGAAGTCAGGGGGGTGAAGCAGAAGAAGTAGAAGAAGGAGAAGGAGAAGGTGAAGTCAGGAGGGTGAAGCAGAAGAAGCAGAAGAAGGAGAAGGAGAAGGTGAAGTCTGGAGGGTGCAGCAGAAGAAGCAGAAGAAGGAGAAGGAGAAGGTGAAGTCTGGAGGGTGAAGCAGAAGAAGTAGAAGAAGGAGAAGGAGAAGGTGAAGCCTGGAGAGTGAATCAGAAGAAGTAGAAGAAGGAGAAGGCGAAGGTGAAGTCTGGAGGGTGAATCAGAAGAAACAGAAGAAGGAGAAGGAGAAGGTGAAGTCTGGAGGGTGAATCAGAAGAAGTAGAAGAAGGAGAAGGAGAAGGTGTAGTCTGGAGGGTGAATCAGAAGAAGCAGAAGAAGGAGAAGGAGAAGGTGAAGTCAGGGGGGTGAAGCAGAAGAAGTAGAAGAAGGAGAAGGAGAAGGTGAAGTCAGGAGGGTGAAGCAGAAGAAGCAGAAGAAGGAGAAGGAGAAGGTGAAGTCTGGAGGGTGCAGCAGAAGAAGCAGAAGAAGGAGAAGGAGAAGGTGAAGTCTGGAGGGTGAAGCAGAAGAAGTAGAAGAAGGAGAAGGAGAAGGTGAAGCCTGGAGAGTGAATCAGAAGAAGTAGAAGAAGGAGAAGGCGAAGGTGAAGTCTGGAGGGTGAATCAGAAGAAACAGAAGAAGGAGAAGGAGAAGGTGAAGTCTGGAGGGTGAATCAGAAGAAGTAGAAGAAGGAGAAGGAGAAGGTGTAGTCTGGAGGGTGAATCAGAAGAAGTAGACGAAGGAGAAGGAGAAGGTGAAGTCTGGAGGGTGAATCAGAAGAAGCAGAAGAAGGAGAAGGAGAAGGTGAAGTCTGGAGGGTGAATCAGAAGAAGTAGAAGAAGGAGAAGTAGAAGGCGAAGTCTGGAGGGTGAATCAGAAGAAGCAGAAGAAGGAGAAGGAGAAGATGAAGTCTGGAGGGTGAATCAGAAGAAGCAGAAGAAGGAGAAGGAGAAGATGAAGTCTGGAGGGTGAATCAGAAGAAGTAGAAGAAGGAGAAGGAGAAGGTGAGGTCTGGAGGGTGAATCAGAAGAAGCAGAAGAAGGAGAAGGAGAAGGTGAAGTCTGAAGGGTGAATCAGAAGAAGCAGAAGAAGGAGAAGGAGAAGGTGAAGTCTGGAGGTTGAATCAGAAGAAGCAGAAGAAGGAGAAGGAGAAGGTGAAGTCTGAAGGGTGAATCAGAAGAAGCAGAAGAAGGAGAAGTAGAAGGTGAAGTCTGGAGAGTGAATCAGAAGAAGTAGAAGAAGGAGAAGGAGAAGGTGAAGTCTGGAGGGTGAAGCAGAAGAAGTAGAAGAAGGAGAAGGAGAAGGTGAAGTCTGGAGGGTGAATCAGAAGAAGCAGAAGAAGGAGAAGGAGAAGGTGAAGTCTGGAGGGTGAATCAGAAGAAGCAGAAGAAGGAGAAGGAGAAGATGAAGTCTGGAGGGTGAATCCGAAGAAGTAGAAGAAGGAGAAGGAGAAGGTGAAGTCTGGAGGGTGAATCAGAAGACGCAGAACAAGGAGAAGGAGAAGGTGAAGTCTGGAGGGTGAATCAGAAGAAGCAGAAGAAGGAGAAGGAGAAGGTGAAGTCTGGAAGGTGAATCAGAAGAAGTAGAAGAAGGAGAAGGTGAAGGTGAAGTCTGGAGGGTGAAGCAGGAGAAGTAGAAGAAGGAGAAGGAGAAGGTGAAGTCAGGAGGGTGAATCAGAAGAAGTAGAAGAAGGAGAAGGAGAAGGTGAAGTCAGGAGGGTGAATCAAAAGAAGCAGAAGAAGGAGAAGGAGAAGGTGAAGTCTGGAGTGTGAATCAGAAGAATCAGAAGAAGGAGAAGGAGAAGGTGAAGTCTGGAGGGTGAATCAGAAGAAGCAGAAGAAAGAGAAGGAGAAGGTGAAGTCTGGAGGGTGAAGCAGAAGAAGCAGAAGAAGGAGAAGGAGAAGGTGTAGACTGGAGGGGGAATCAGAAGAAGTAGAAGAAGGAGAAGGAGAAGGTGAAGTCTGGAGGGTGAATCAGAAGAAGTAGAAAAAGGAGAAGGAGAAGGTGAAGTCTGGAGGGTGAACCAGAAGAAGCAGAAGAAGGAGAAGGAGAAGGTGAAGTCTGGAGGGTGAATCTGAAGATGCAGAAGAAGGAGAAGGAGAAGATGAAGTCTGGAGGGTGAATCAGAAGAAGTAGAAGAAGGAGAAGGAGAAGGCGAAGTCAGGAGGGTGAATCAGAAGAAGCAGAAGAAGGAGAAGGAGAAGGTTAAGTTAGGAGGGTGAATCAGTAGAAGCAGAAGAAGGAGAAGGAGAAGGTGAAGTCAGGGGGGTGAAGCAGAAGAAGTAGAAGAAGGAGAAGGAGAAGGTGAAGTCAGCAGGGTGAAGCAGAAGAAGCAGAAGAAGGAGAAGGAGAAGTTGAAGTCTGGAGGGTGAATCAGAAGAAGCAGAAGAAGGAGAAGGAGAAGGTGAAGACTGGAGGGTGAATCAGAAGAAGTAGAAGAAGGAGAAGGAGAAGGTGAAGTCTGGATGGTGAATCAGAAGAAGTAGAAGAAGGAGAAGGAGAAGGCGAAGTCTGGAGGGTGAATCAGAAGAAGCAGAAGAAGGAGAAGGAGAAGATGAAGTCTGGAGGTTGAATCAGAAGAAGCAGAAGAAGGAGAAGGAGAAGATGAAGTCTGGAGGGTGAATCAGAAGAAGTAGAAGAAGGAGAAGGAGAAGGTGAGGTCTGGAGGGTGAATCAGAAGAAGCAGAAGAAGGAGAAGGAGAAGGTGAAGTCTGAAGGGTGAATCAGAAGAAGCAGAAGAAGGAGAAGGAGAAGGTGAAGTCTGGAGGGTGAATCAGAAGAAGCAGAAGAAGGAGAAGGAGAAGGTGAAGTCTGGAGGGTGAATCAGAAGAAGCAGAAGAAGGAGAAGGAGAAGGTGAAGTCTGGAGGGTGAATCAGAAGAAGTAGAAGAAGGGGAAGGAGAAGCTGAAGTCTGGAGGGTGAATCAGAAGAAGTAGAAGAAGGAGAAGGAGAAGGTTAAGTCTGGAGGGTGAATCAGAAGAAGCAGAAGAAGGAGAAGGTGAAGTCTGGAGGGTGAATCAGAAGAAGCAGAAGAAGGAGAATGAGAAGATGAAGTCTGGAGGGTGAATCAGAAGAAGTAGAAGAAGGAGAAGGAAAAGGTGAAGTCTGGAGGGTGAATCAGAAGAAGCAGAACAAGGAGAAGGAGAAGGTGAAGTCTGGAGGGTGAATCAGAAGAAGTAGAAGAAGGAGAAGGAGAAGGCGAAGTCTGGAGGGTGAATCAGAAGAAGCAGAAGAAGGAGAAGGAGAAGATGAAGTCTGGAGGGTGAATCAGAAGAAGCAGAAGAAGGAGAAGGAGAAGATGAAGTCTGGAGGGTGAATCAGAAGAAGCAGAAGAAGGAGAAGGAGAAGATGAAGTCTGGAGGGTGAATCAGAAGAAGTAGAAGAAGGAGAAGGAGAAGGTGATGTCTGGAGGGTGAATCAGAAGAAGCAGAAGAAGGAGAAGGAGAAGGTGAAGTCTGGAGGGTGAATCAGAAGAAGCAGAAGAAGGAGAAGGAGAAGGTGAAGTCTGGAGGGTGAATCAGAAGAAGTAGAAGAAGGAGAAGGAGAAGGTGAAGTCTGGAGGGTGAATCAGAAGAAGTAGAAGAAGGAGAAGGAGAAGGTGTAGTCTGGAGGATGAATCAGAAGAAGTAGAAGAAGGAGAAGGAGAAGGTGAAGTCTGGAGGGTGAATCAGAAGAAGCAGAATAAGGAGAAGGAGAAGGTGAAGTCTGGAGGGTGAATCAGAAGAAGCAGAAGAAGGAGAAGGAGAAGGTGAAGTCTGGAGGGTGAATCAGAAGAAGTAGAAGAAGGAGAAGGAGAAGGTGAAGTCTGGAGGGTGAAGCAGAAGAAGTAGAAGAAGGAGAAGGAGAAGGTGAAGTCTGGAGGGCGAAGCAGAAGAAGCAGAAGAAGGAGAAGGAGAAGGTGAAGTCTGGAGGGTGAAGCAGAAGAAGCAGAAGAAGGAGAAGGAGAAGGTGAAGTCTGGAGGGTGAATCAGAAGAAGTAGAAGAAGGAGAAGGAGAAGGTGAAGTAAGGAGGGTGAAGCAGAAGAAGCAGAAGAAGGAGAAGGAGAAGGTGAAGTCTGGAGGTTGAAGCAGAAGAAGCAGAAGAAGGAGAAGGAGGAGGTGAAGTCTGGAGGGTGAATCAGAAGAAGCAGAAGAAGGAGAAGGAGAAGGTGAAGTCTGGAGGGTGAATCAGAAGAAGTTGAAGAAGGAGAAGGAGAAGGTGTAGTCTGGAGGGTGAATCAGAAGAAGTAGAAGAAGGAGAAGGAGAAGGTGAAGTCTGGAGGGTGAATCAGAAGAAGTAGAAGAAGGAGAAGGAGAAGATGAAGTCTGGAGGGTGAATCAGAAGAAGCAGAAGAAGGAGAAGGAGAAGGTGAAGTCTGGAGGGTGAATCAGAAGAAGCAGAAGAAGGAGAAGGAGAAGATGAAGTCTGGCGGGTGAATCAGAAGAAGTAGAAGAAGGAGAAGGAGCAGGTGAAGTCTGGAGGGTTCATCAGAAGAAGCAGAAGAAGGAGAAGGAGAAGGTGAAGTCTGGAGGGTGAATCAGAAGAAGCAGAAGAAGGAGAAGGAGAAGGTGAAGTCTGGAGGGTGAATCAGAAGAAGCAGAATAAGGAGAAGGAGAAGGTGAAGTCTGGAGGGTGAATCAGAAGAAGCAGAAGAAGGAGAAGGAGAAGGTGAAGTCTGGAGGGTGAGTCAGAAGAAGTAGAAGAAGGAGAAGGAGAAGGTGAAGTCTGGAGGGTGAAGCAGAAGAAATAGAAGAAGGAGAAGGAGAAGGTGAAGTCAGGAGGGTGAATCAGAAGAAGTAGAAGAAGGAGAAGGAGAAGGTGAAGTCAGGAGGGTGAATCAGAAGAAGCAGAAGAAGGAGAAGGAGAAGGTGAAGTCTGGAGGGTGAATCAGAAGAATCAGAAGAAGGAGAAGGAGATGGTGAAGTCTAGAGGGTGAATCAGAAGAAGCAGAAGAAAGAGAAGGAGAAGGTGAAGTCTGGAGGGTGAAGCAGAAGAAGCAGAAGAAGGAGAAGGAGAAGGTGAAGACTGGAGGGTGAATCAGAAGAAGTAGAAGAAGGAGAAGGAGAAGGTGAAGTCTGGAGGGTGAGTCAGAAGAAGTAGAAGAAGGAGAAGGAGAAGGTGAAGTCTGGAGGGTGAATCAGAAGATGCAGAAGAAGGAGAAGGAGAAGGTGAAGTCTGGAGGGTGAATCAGAAGAAGCAGAAGAAGGAGAAGGAGAAGATGAAGTCTGGAGGGTGAATCAGAAGAAGTAGAAGAAGGAGAAGGAGAAGGTGAGGTCTGGAGGGTGAATCAGAAGAAGTAGAAGAAGGAGAAGGAGAAGGTGAAGTCTGGAGGGTGAAGCAGAAGAAGTAGAAGAAGGAGAAGGAGAAGGTGAAGTCTGGAGGGCGAAGCAGAAGAAGCAGAAGAAGGAGAAGGAGAAGGTGAAGTCTGGAGGGTGAAGCAGAAGAAGCAGAAGAAGGAGAAGGAGAAGGTGAAGTCTGGAGGGTGAATCAGAAGAAGTAGAAGAAGGAGAAGGAGAAGGTGAAGTAAGGAGGGTGAAGCAGAAGAAGCAGAAGAAGGAGAAGGAGAAGGTGAAGTCTGGAGGTTGAAGCAGAAGAAGCAGAAGAAGGAGAAGGAGGAGGTGAAGTCTGGAGGGTGAATCAGAAGAAGCAGAAGAAGGAGAAGGAGAAGGTGAAGTGTGGAGGGTGAATCAGAAGAAGTTGAAGAAGGAGAAGGAGAAGGTGTAGTCTGGAGGGTGAATCAGAAGAAGTAGAAGAAGGAGAAGGAGAAGGTGAAGTCTGGAGGGTGAATCAGAAGAAGCAGAATAAGGAGAAGGAGAAGGTGAAGTCTGGAGGGTGAATCAGAAGAAGCAGAAGAAGGAGAAGGAGAAGGTGAAGTCTGGAGGGTGAATCAGACGAAGTAGAAGAAGGAGAAAGAGAAGGTGAAGTCTGGAGGGTGAAGCGGAAGAAGTAGAAGAAGGAGAAGGAGAAGGTGAAGTCAGAAGGGTGAATCAGAAGAAGTAGAAGAAGGAGAAGGAGAAGGTGAAGTCAGGAGGGTGAATCAGAAGAAGCAGAAGAAGGAGAAGGAGAAGGTGAAGTCTGGAGGGTGAATCAGAAGAAGCAGAAGAAGGAGAAGGAGAAGATGAAGTCTGGAGGGTGAATCAGAAGAAGTAGAAGAAGGAGAATGAGAAGATGAAGTCTGGAGTGTGAATCAGAAGAAGTAGAAGAAGGAGAAGGAAAAGGTGAAGTCTGGAGGGTGAATCAGAAGAAGCAGAACAAGGAGAAGGAGAAGGTGAAGTCTGGAGGGTGAATCAGAAGAAGTAGAAGAAGGAGAAGGAGAAGGCGAAGTCTGGAGGGTGAATCAGAAGAAGCAGAAGAAGGAGAAGGAGAAGATGAAGTCTGGAGGGTGAATCAGAAGAAGCAGAAGAAGGAGAAGGAGAAGATGAAGTCTGGAGGGTGAATCAGAAGAAGCAGAAGAAGGAGAAGGAGAAGATGAAGTCTGGAGGGTGAATCAGAAGAAGTAGAAGAAGGAGAAGGAGAAGGTGATGTCTGGAGGGTGAATCAGAAGAAGCAGAAGAAGGAGAAGGAGAAGGTGAAGTCTGGAGGGTGAATCAGAAGAAGCAGAAGAAGGAGAAGGAGAAGGTGAAGTCTGGAGGGTGAATCAGAAGAAGTAGAAGAAGGAGAAGGAGAAGGTGAAGTCTGGAGGGTGAATCAGAAGAAGTAGAAGAAGGAGAAGGAGAAGGTGTAGTCTGGAGGATGAATCAGAAGAAGTAGAAGAAGGAGAAGGAGAAGGTGAAGTCTGGAGGGTGAATCAGAAGAAGCAGAATAAGGAGAAGGAGAAGGTGAAGTCTGGAGGGTGAATCAGAAGAAGCAGAAGAAGGAGAAGGAGAAGGTGAAGTCTGGAGGGTGAATCAGAAGAAGTAGAAGAAGGAGAAGGAGAAGGTGAAGTCTGGAGGGTGAAGCAGAAGAAGTAGAAGAAGGAGAAGGAGAAGGTGAAGTCTGGAGGGCGAAGCAGAAGAAGCAGAAGAAGGAGAAGGAGAAGGTGAAGTCTGGAGGGTGAAGCAGAAGAAGCAGAAGAAGGAGAAGGAGAAGGTGAAGTCTGGAGGGTGAATCAGAAGAAGTAGAAGAAGGAGAAGGAGAAGGTGAAGTAAGGAGGGTGAAGCAGAAGAAGCAGAAGAAGGAGAAGGAGAAGGTGAAGTCTGGAGGTTGAAGCAGAAGAAGCAGAAGAAGGAGAAGGAGGAGGTGAAGTCTGGAGGGTGAATCAGAAGAAGCAGAAGAAGGAGAAGGAGAAGGTGAAGTCTGGAGGGTGAATCAGAAGAAGTTGAAGAAGGAGAAGGAGAAGGTGTAGTCTGGAGGGTGAATCAGAAGAAGTAGAAGAAGGAGAAGGAGAAGGTGAAGTCTGGAGGGTGAATCAGAAGAAGCAGAATAAGGAGAAGGAGAAGGTGAAGTCTGGAGGGTGAATCAGAAGAAGCAGAAGAAGGAGAAGGAGAAGGTGAAGTCTGGAGGGTGAATCAGAAGAAGTAGAAGAAGGAGAAGGAGAAGGTGAAGTCTGGAGGGTGAAGCAGAAGAAGTAGAAGAAGGAGAAGGAGAAGGTGAAGTCTGGAGGGCGAAGCAGAAGAAGCAGAAGAAGGAGAAGGAGAAGGTGAAGTCTGGAGGGTGAAGCAGAAGAAGCAGAAGAAGGAGAAGGAGAAGGTGAAGTCTGGAGGGTGAATCAGAAGAAGTAGAAGAAGGAGAAGGAGAAGGTGAAGTAAGGAGGGTGAAGCAGAAGAAGCAGAAGAAGGAGAAGGAGAAGGTGAAGTCTGGAGGTTGAAGCAGAAGAAGCAGAAGAAGGAGAAGGAGGAGGTGAAGTCTGGAGGGTGAATCAGAAGAAGCAGAAGAAGGAGAAGGAGAAGGTGAAGTCTGGAGGGTGAATCAGAAGAAGTTGAAGAAGGAGAAGGAGAAGGTGTAGTCTGGAGGGTGAATCAGAAGAAGTAGAAGAAGGAGAAGGAGAAGGTGAAGTCTGGAGGGTGAATCAGAAGAAGTAGAAGAAGGAGAAGGAGAAGATGAAGTCTGGAGGGTGAATCAGAAGAAGCAGAAGAAGGAGAAGGAGAAGGTGAAGTCTGGAGGGTGAATCAGAAGAAGCAGAAGAAGGAGAAGGAGAAGATGAAGTCTGGCGGGTGAATCAGAAGAAGTAGAAGAAGGAGAAGGAGCAGGTGAAGTCTGGAGGGTTAATCAGAAGAAGCAGAAGAAGGAGAAGGAGAAGGTGAAGTCTGGAGGGTGAATCAGAAGAAGCAGAAGAAGGAGAAGGAGAAGGTGAAGTCTGGAGGGTGAATCAGAAGAAGCAGAATAAGGAGAAGGAGAAGGTGAAGTCTGGAGGGTGAATCAGAAGAAGCAGAAGAAGGAGAAGGAGAAGGTGAAGTCTGGAGGGTGAATCAGAAGAAGTAGAAGAAGGAGAAGGAGAAGGTGAAGTCTGGAGGGTGAAGCAGAAGAAATAGAAGAAGGAGAAGGAGAAGGTGAAGTCAGGAGAGTGAATCAGAAGAAGTAGAAGAAGGAGAAGGAGAAGGTGAAGTCAGGAGGGTGAATCAGAAGAAGCAGAAGAAGGAGAAGGAGAAGGTGAAGTCTGGAGGGTGAATCAGAAGAATCAGAAGAAGGAGAAGGAGATGGTGAAGTCTAGAGGGTGAATCAGAAGAAGCAGAAGAAAGAGAAGGAGAAGTTGAAGTCTGGAGGGTGAAGCAGAAGAAGCAGAAGAAGGAGAAGGAGAAGGTGAAGACTGGAGGGTGAATCAGAAGAAGTACAAGAAGGAGAAGGAGAAGGTGAAGTCTGGAGGGTGAGTCAGAAGAAGTAGAAGAAGGAGAAGGAGAAGGTGAAGTCTGGAGGGTGAATCAGAAGATGCAGAAGAAGGAGAAGGAGAAGGTGAAGTCTGGAGGGTGAATCAGAAGAAGCAGAAGAAGGAGAAGGAGAAGATGAAGTCTGGAGGGTGAATCAGAAGAAGTAGAAGAAGGAGAAGGAGAAGGTGAGGTCTGGAGGGTGAATCAGAAGAAGCAGAAGAAGGAGAAGGAGAAGATGAAGTCTGGAGGGTGAATCAGAAGAAGCAGAAGAAGGAGAAGGAGAAGGTGAAGTCTGGAGGGTGAATCAGAAGAAGTAGAAGAAGGAGAAGGAGAAGGTGTAGTCTGGAGGATGAATCAGAAGAAGTAGAAGAAGGAGAAGGAGAAGGTGAAGTCTGGAGGGTGAATCAGAAGAAGCAGAAGAAGGAGAAGGAGAAGGTGAAGTCTGGAGGGTGAATCAGAAGAAGTAGAAGAAGGAGAAGGAGAAGGTGAAGTCTGGAGGGTGAAGCAGAAGAAGTAGAAGAAGGAGAAGGAGAAGGTGAAGTCTGGAGGGCGAAGCAGAAGAAGCAGAAGAAGGAGAAGGAGAAGGTGAAGTCTGGAGGGTGAAGCAGAAGAAGCAGAAGAAGGAGAAGGAGAAGGTGAAGTCTGGAGGGTGAATCAGAAGAAGTAGAAGAAGGAGAAGGAGAAGGTGAAGTATGGAGGGTGAAGCAGAAGAAGCAGAAGAAGGAGAAGGAGAAGGTGAAGTCTGGAGGTTGAAGCAGAAGAAGCAGAAGAAGGAGAAGGAGGAGGTGAAGTCTGGAGGGTGAATCAGAAGAAGCAGAAGAAGGAGAAGGAGAAGGTGAAGTGTGGAGGGTGAATCAGAAGAAGTTGAAGAAGGAGAAGGAGAAGGTGTAGTCTGGAGGGTGAATCAGAAGAAGTAGAAGAAGGAGAAGGAGAAGGTGAAGTCTGGAGGGTGAATCAGAAGAAGCAGAATAAGGAGAAGGAGAAGGTGAAGTCTGGAGGGTGAATCAGAAGAAGCAGAAGAAGGAGAAGGAGAAGGTGAAGTCTGGAGGGTGAATCAGACGAAGTAGAAGAAGGAGAAAGAGAAGGTGAAGTCTGGAGGGTGAAGCGGAAGAAGTAGAAGAAGGAGAAGGAGAAGGTGAAGTCAGGAGGGTGAATCAGAAGAAGTAGAAGAAGGAGAAGGAGAAGGTGAAGTCAGGAGGGTGAATCAGAAGAAGCAGAAGAAGGAGAAGGAGAAGGTGAAGTCTGGAGGGTGAATCAGAAGAAGCAGAAGAAGGAGAAGGAGAAGATGAAGTCTGGAGGGTGAATCAGAAGAAGTAGAAGAAGGAGAAGGAGAAGGTGAGGTCTGGAGGGTGAATCAGAAGAAGCAGAAGAAGGAGAAAGAGAAGATGAAGTCTGGAGGGTGAATCAGAAGAAGCAGAAGAAGGAGAAGGAGAAGGTGAAGTCTGGAGGGTGAATCAGAAGAAGGAGAAGAAGGAGAAGGAGAAGGTGTAGTCTGGAGGATGAATCAGAAGAAGTAGAAGAAGGAGAAGGAGAAGGTGAAGTCTGGAGGGTGAATCAGAAGAAGCAGAATAAGGAGAAGGAGAAGGTGAAGTCTGGAGGGTGAATCAGAAGAAGCAGAAGAAGGAGAAGGAGAAGGTGAAGTCTGGAGGGTGAATCAGAAGAAGTAGAAGAAGGAGAAGGAGAAGGTGAAGTCTAGAGGGTGAAGCAGAAGAAGTAGAAGAAGGAGAAGGAGAAGGTGAAGTCTGGAGGGCGAAGCAGAAGAAGCAGAAGAAGGAGAAGGGGAAGGTGAAGTCTGGAGGGTGAAGCAGAAGAAGCAGAAGAAGGAGAAGGAGAAGGTGAAGTCTGGAGGGTGAATCAGAAGAAGTAGAAGAAGGAGAAGGAGAAGGTGAAGTAAGGAGGGTGAAGCAGAAGAAGCAGAAGAAGGAGAAGGAGAAGGTGAAGTCTGGAGGTTGAAGCAGAAGAAGCAGAAGAAGGAGAAGGAGGAGGTGAAGTCTGGAGGGTGAATCAGAAGAAGTAGAAGAAGGAGAAGGAGAAGGTGAAGTCTGGAGGGTGAAGCAGAAGAAGTAGAAGAAGGAGAAGGAGAAGGTGAAGTCTGGAGGGCGAAGCAGAAGAAGCAGAAGAAGAAGAAGGAGAAGGTGAAGTCTGGAGGGTGAAGCAGAAGAAGCAGAAGAAGGAGAAGGAGAAGGTGAAGTCTGGAGGGTGAATCAGAAGAAGTAGAAGAAGGAGAAGGAGAAGGTGAAGTAAGGAGGGTGAAGCAGAAGAAGCAGAAGAAGGAGAAGGAGAAGGTGAAGTCTGGAGGTTGAAGCAGAAGAAGCAGAAGAAGGAGAAGGAGGAGGTGAAGTCTGGAGGGTGAATCAGAAGAAGCAGAAGAAGGAGAAGGAGAAGGTGAAGTCTGGAGGGTGAATCAGAAGAAGTTGAAGAAGGAGAAGGAGAAGGTGTAGTCTGGAGGGTGAATCAGAAGAAGTAGAAGAAGGAGAAGGAGAAGGTGAAGTCTGGAGGGTGAATCAGAAGAAGCAGAATAAGGAGAAGGAGAAGGTGAAGTCTGGAGGGTGAATCAGAAGAAGCAGAAGAAGGAGAAGGAGAAGGTGAAGTCTGGAGGGTGAATCAGAAGAAGTAGAAGAAGGAGAAGGAGAAGGTGAAGTCTGGAGGGTGAAGCGGAAGAAGTAGAAGAAGGAGAAGGAGAAGGTGAAGTCAGGAGGGTGAATCAGAAGAAGTAGAAGAAGGAGAAGGAGAAGGTGAAGTCAGGAGGGTGAATCAGAAGAAGCAGAAGAAGGAGAAGGAGAAGGTGAAGTCTGGAGGGTGAATCAGAAGAAGCAGAAGAAGGAGAAGGAGAAGATGAAGTCTGGAGGGTGAATCAGAAGAAGTAGAAGAAGGAGAAGGAGAAGGTGAGGTCTGGAGGGTGAATCAGAAGAAGCAGAAGAAGGAGAAGGAGAAGATGAAGTCTGGAGGGTGAATCAGAAGAAGCAGATGAAGGAGAAGGAGAAGGTGAAGTCTGGAGGGTGAATCAGAAGAAGGAGAAGAAGGAGAAGGAGAAGGTGTAGTCTGGAGGATGAATCAGAAGAAGTAGAAGAAGGAGAAGGAGAAGGTGAAGTCTGGAGGGTGAATCAGAAGAAGCAGAATAAGGAGAAGGAAAAGGTGAAGTCTGGAGGGTGAATCAGAAGAAGCAGAAAAGGAGAAGGAGAAGGTGAAGTCTGGAGGGTGAATCAGAAAAAGTAGAAGAAGGAGAAGGAGAAGGTGTAGTCTGGAGGGTGAAGCAGAAGAAGTAGAAGAAGGAGAAGGAGAAGGTGAAGTCTGGAGGGCGAAGCAGAAGAAGCAGAAGAAGGAGAAGGGGAAGGTGAAGTCTGGAGGGTGAAGCAGAAGAAGCAGAAGAAGGAGAAGGAGAAGGTGAAGTCTGGAGGGTGAATCAGAAGAAGTAGAAGAAGGAGAAGGAGAAGGTGAAGTAAGGAGGGTGAAGCAGAAGAAGCAGAAGAAGGAGAAGGAGAAGGTGAAGTCTGGAGGTTAAAGCAGAAGAAGCAGAAGAAGGAGAAGGAGGAGGTGAAGTCTGGAGGGTGAATCAGAAGAAGCAGAAGAAGGAGAAGGAGAAGGTGAAGTCTGGAGGGTGAATCAGAAGAAGTTGAAGAAGGAGAAGGAGAAGGTGTAGTCTGGAGGGTGAATCAGAAGAAGTAGAAGAAGGAGAAGGAGAAGTTGAAGTCTGGAGGGTGAATCAGAAGAAGCAGAATAAGGAGAAGGAGAAGGTGAAGTCTGGAGGGTGAATCAGAAGAAGCAGAAGAAGGAGAAGGAGAAGGTGAAGTCTGGAGGGTGAATCAGAAGAAGTAGAAGAAGGAGAAGGAGAAGGTGAAGTCTGGAGGGTGAAGCGGAAGAAGTAGAAGAAGGAGAAGAAGAAGGTGAAGTCAGGAGGGTGAATCAGAAGAAATAGAAGAAGGAGAAGGAGAAGGTGAAGTCAGGAGGGTGAATCAGAAGAAGCAGAAGAAGGAGAAGGAGAAGGTGAAGTCTGGAGGGTGAATCAGATGAATCAGACGAAGGAGAAGGAGAAGGTGAAATCTGGAGGGTGAATCAGAACAAGCAGAAGAAAGAGAAGGAGAAGGTGAAGTCTGGAGGGTGAAGCAGAAGAAGCAGAAGAAGGAGAAGGAGAAGGTGAAGACTGGAGTGTGAATCAGAAGAAGTAGAAGAAGGAGAAGGAGAAGGTGAAGTCTGGAGGGTGTATCAGAAGAAGTAGAATAAGGAGAAGGGGAAGGTGAAGTCTGGAGGGTGAATCAGAAGAAGCAGAAGAAGGAGAAGTAGAAGATGAAGTCTGGAGCGTGAATCAGAAGAAGCAGAAGAAGGAGAAGGAGAAGATGAAGTCTGGAGGGTGAATCAGAAGAAGTAGAAGAAGGAGAAGGAGAAGGTGAGGTCTGGAGGGTGAATCAGAAGAAGCAGAAGAAGGAGAAGGAGAAGGTGAAGTCTGGAGGGTGAATCAGAAGAAGCAGAAGAAGGAGAAGGAGAAGGTGAAGTCTGGAGGGTGAATCAGAAGAAGCAGAAGAAGGAGAAGGAGAAGGTGAAGTCAGGAGGGTGAATCAGAAGAAGCAGAAGAAGGAGAAGGAGAAGGTGAAGTTAGGAGGGTGAATCAGAAGAAGCAGAAGAAGGAGAAGGAGAAGGTGAAGTCAGGGGGGTGAAGCAGAAGAAGTAGAAGAAGGAGAAGGAGAAGGTGAAGTCAGGAGGGTGATGCAGAAGAAGCAGAAGAAGGAGAAGGAGAAGGTGAAGTCAGGAGGGTGAAGCAGAAGAAGCAGAAGAAGGAGATGGAGACGGTGAAGTCTGGAGGGTGCAGCAGAGGAAGCAGAAGAAGGAGAAGGAGAGGGTGAAGTCCTAAGGGTGAAGCAGAAGAACCAGAAGAAGGAGAAGGAGAAGGTGAAGTCTGGAGGGTGAATCAGAAGAAGTAGAAGAAGGAGAAGGAGAAGGTGAAGTCAGGAGGGTGAAGCAGAAGAAGCAGAAGAAGGAGAAGGAGAAGGTGAAGTCTGGAGGGTGAATCAGAAGAAGCAGAAGAAGGAGAAGGAGAAGGTGAAGTCTGGAGGGTGAATCAGAAGAAGCAGAATAAGGAGAAGGAGAAGGTGAAGTCTGGAGGGTGAATCAGAAGAAGCAGAAGAAGGAGAAGGAGAAGGTGAAGTCTGGAGGGTGAATCAGAAGAAGTAGAAGAAGGAGAAGGAGAAGGTGAAGTCTGGAGGGTGAAGCAGAAGAAGTAGAAGAAGGAGAAGGAGAAGGTGAAGTCAGGAGGGTGAATCAGAAGAAGTAGAAGAAGGAGAATTAGAAGGTGAAGTCAGGAGGGTGAATCAGAAGAAACAGAAGAAGGAGAAGGAGAAGGTGAAGTCTGGAGGGTGAATCAGAAGAATCAGAAGAAGGAGAAGGAGATGGTGAAGTCTAGAGGGTGAATCAGAAGAAGCAGAAGAAAGAGAAGGAGAAGGTGAAGTCTGGAGGGTGAAGCAGAAGAAGCAGAAGAAGGAGAAGGAGAAGGTGAAGACTGGAGGGTGAATCAGAGGAAGTAGACGAAGGAGAAGGAGAAGGTGAAGTCTGGAGGGTGAATCAGAAGAAGTAGAAGAAGGAGAAGGAGAAGGTGAAGTCCGGAGGGTGAATCAGAAGATGCAGAAGAAGGAGAAGGAGAAGGTGAAGTCTGGAGGGTGAATCAGAAGAAGCAGAAGAAGGAGAAGGAGAAGATGAAGTCTGGAGGGTGAATCAGAAGAAGTAGAAGAAGGAGAAGGAGAAGGTGAGGTCTGGAGGGTGAATCAGAAGAAGCAGAAGAAGGAGAAGGAGAAGATGAAGTCTGGAGGGTGAATCAGAAGAAGCAGAAGAAGGAGAAGGAGAAGGTGAAGTCTGGAGGGTGAATCAGAAGAAGTAGAAGAAGGAGAAGGAGAAGGTGTAGTCTGGAGGATGAATCAGAAGAAGTAGAAGAAGGAGAAGGAGAAGGTGAAGTCTGGAGGTTGAATCAGAAGAAGCAGAATAAGGAGAAGGAGAAGGTGAAGTCTGGAGGGTGAATCAGAAGAAGTAGAAGAAGGAGAAGGAGAAGGTGAAGTCTGGAGGGTGAAGCAGAAGAAGTAGAAGAAGGAGAAGGAGAATGTGAAGTCTGGAGTGCGAAGCAGAAGAAGCAGAAGAAGGAGAAGGAGAAGGTGAAGCCTGGAGAGTGAATCAGAAGAAGTAGAAGAAGGAGAAGGAGAAGGTGAAGTCAGGAGGGTGAAGCAGAAGAAGCAGAAGGAGAAGGAGAAGGTGAAGTCTGGACGGTGAAGCAGAAGAAGCAGAAGAAGGAGAAGGAGAAGATGAAGTCTGGAGGGCGAAGGAAAAGAAGCAGAAGAAGGAGAAGGAGAAGGTGAAGTCTGGAGGGTGAATCAGAAGAAGCAGAAGAAGGAGAAGGAGAAGGTGAAGTCTGGAGGGTGAATCAGAAGAAGCAGAAGAAGGAGAAGGAGAAAATGAAGTCTGGAGGGTGAATCAGAAGAAGTAGAAGAAGGAGAAGTAGAAGGTGAGTTCTGGAGGGTGAATCAGAAGAAGCAGAAGAAGGAGAAGGAGAAGGTGAAGTCTGGAGGGTGAATCAGAAGAAGCAGAAGAAGGAGAAGGAGAAGGTGAAGTCTGGAGGGTGAATCAGAAGAAGCAGAAGAAGGAGAAGGAGAAGGTGAAGTCTGGAGGGTGAATCAGAAGAAGTAGAAGAAGGAGAAGGAGAAGGTGAAGTCTGGAGGGTGAAGCAGAAGAAGTAGAAGAAGGAGAAGGAGAAGGTGAAGTCAGGAGGGTGAATCAGAAGAAGTAGAAGAAGGAGAATTAGAAGGTGAAGTCAGGAGGGTGAATCAGAAGAAGCAGAAGAAGGAGAAGGAGAAGGTGAAGTCTGGAGGGTGAATCAGAAGAATCAGAAGAAGGAGAAGGAGATGGTGAAGTCTAGAGGGTGAATCAGAAGAAGCAGAAGAAAGAGAAGGAGAAGGTGAAGTCTGGAGGGTGAAGCAGAAGAAGCAGAAGAAGGAGAAGGAGAAGGTGAAGACTGGAGGGTGAATCAGAGGAAGTAGACGAAGGAGAAGGAGAAGGTGAAGTCTGGAGGGTGAATCAGAAGAAGTAGAAGAAGGAGAAGGAGAAGGTGAAGTCCGGAGGGTGAATCAGAAGATGCAGAAGAAGGAGAAGGAGAAGGTGAAGTCTGGAGGGTGAATCAGAAGAAGCAGAAGAAGGAGAAGGAGAAGATGAAGTCTGGAGGGTGAATCAGAAGAAGTAGAAGAAGGAGAAGGAGAAGGTGAGGTCTGGAGGGTGAATCAGAAGAAGCAGAAGAAGGAGAAGGAGAAGATGAAGTCTGGAGGGTGAATCAGAAGAAGCAGAAGAAGGAGAAGGAGAAGGTGAAGTCTGGAGGGTGAATCAGAAGAAGTAGAAGAAGGAGAAGGAGAAGGTGTAGTCTGGAGGATGAATCAGAAGAAGTAGAAGAAGGAGAAGGAGAAGGTGAAGTCTGGAGGTTGAATCAGAAGAAGCAGAATAAGGAGAAGGAGAAGGTGAAGTCTGGAGGGTGAATCAGAAGAAGTAGAAGAAGGAGAAGGAGAAGGTGAAGTCTGGAGGGTGAAGCAGAAGAAGTAGAAGAAGGAGAAGGAGAATGTGAAGTCTGGAGTGCGAAGCAGAAGAAGCAGAAGAAGGAGAAGGAGAAGGTGAAGCCTGGAGAGTGAATCAGAAGAAGTAGAAGAAGGAGAAGGAGAAGGTGAAGTCAGGAGGGTGAAGCAGAAGAAGCAGAAGAAGGAGAAGGAGAAGGTGAAGTCTGGACGGTGAAGCAGAAGAAGCAGAAGAAGGAGAAGGAGAAGATGAAGTCTGGAGGGCGAAGCAAAAGAAGCAGAAGAAGGAGAAGGAGAAGGTGAAGTCTGGAGGGTGAATCAGAAGAAGCAGAAGAAGGAGAAGGAGAAGGTGAAGTCTGGAGGGTGAATCAGAAGAAGCAGAAGAAGGAGAAGGAGAAAATGAAGTCTGGAGGGTGAATCAGAAGAAGTAGAAGAAGGAGAAGTAGAAGGTGAGGTCTGGAGGGTGAATCAGAAGAAGCAGAAGAAGGAGAAGGAGAAGGTGAAGTCTGGAGGGTGAATCAGAAGAAGCAGAAGAAGGAGAAGGAGAAGGTGAAGTCTGGAGGGTGAATCAGAAGAAGCAGAAGAAGGAGAAGGAGAAGGTGAAGTCAGGGGGGTGAAGCAGAAGAAGTAGAAGAAGGAGAAGGAGAAGGTGAAGTCAGGAGGGTGAAGCAGAAGAAGCAGAAGAAGGAGAAGGAGAAGGTGAAGTCTGGAGGGTGCAGCAGAAGAAGCAGAAGAAGGAGAAGGAGAAGGTGAAGTCTGGAGGGTGAAGCAGAAGAAGTAGAAGAAGGAGAAGGAGAAGGTGAAGCCTGGAGAGGGAATCAGAAGAAGTAGAAGAAGGAGAAGGCGAAGATGAAGTCTGGAGGGTGAATCAGAAGAAACAGAAGAAGGAGAAGGAGAAGGTGAAGTCTGGAGGGTGAATCAGAAGAAGTAGAAGAAGGAGAAGGAGAAGGTGTAGTCTGGAGGGTGAATCAGAAGAAGTAGACGAAGGAGAAGGAGAAGGTGAAGTCTGGAGGGTGAATCAGAAGAAGCAGAAGAAGGAGAAGGAGAAGGTGAAATCTGGAGGGTGAATCAGAAGATGTAGAAGAAGGAGAAGGAGAAGGTGAAGTCTGGAGGGTGAATCAGAAGAAGCAGAAGAAGGAGAAGGAGAAGGTGAAGTCTGGAGGGTGAATCAGAAGAAGTAGAAGAAGGAGAAGGAGAAGGCGAAGTCTGGAGGGTGAATCAGAAGAAGCAGAAGAAGGAGAAGGAGAAGATGAAGTCTGGAGGGTGAATCAGAAGAAGCAGAAGAAGGAGAAGGAGAAGATGAAGTCTGGAGGGTGAATCAGAAGAAGTAGAAGAAGGAGAAGGAGAAGGTGAGGTCTGGAGGGTGAATCAGAAGAAGCAGAAGAAGGAGAAGGAGAAGGTGAAGTCTGAAGGGTGAATCAGAAGAAGCAGAAGAAGGAGAAGGAGAAGGTGAAGTCTGGAGGTTGAATCAGAAGAAGCAGAAGAAGGAGAAGGAGAAGGTGAAGTCTGAAGGGTGAATCAGAAGAAGCAGAAGAAGGAGAAGTAGAAGGTGAAGTCTGGAGAGTGAATCAGAAGAAGTAGAAGAAGGAGAAGGAGAAGGTGAAGTCTGGAGGGTGAAGCAGAAGAAGTAGAAGAAGGAGAAGGAGAAGGTGAAGTCTGGAGGGTGAATCAGAAGAAGCAGAAGAAGGAGAAGGAGAAGGTGAAGTCTGGAGGGTGAATCAGAAGAAGCAGAAGAAGGAGAAGGAGAAGATGAAGTCTGGAGGGTGAATCCGAAGAAGTAGAAGAAGGAGAAGGAGAAGGTGAAGTCTGGAGGGTGAATCAGAAGACGCAGAACAAGGAGAAGGAGAAGGTGAAGTCTGGAGGGTGAATCAGAAGAAGCAGAAGAAGGAGAAGGAGAAGGTGAAGTCTGGAAGGTGAATCAGAAGAAGTAGAAGAAGGAGAAGGTGAAGGTGAAGTCTGGAGGGTGAAGCAGGAGAAGTAGAAGAAGGAGAAGGAGAAGGTGAAGTCAGGAGGGTGAATCAGAAGAAGTAGAAGAAGGAGAAGGAGAAGGTGAAGTCAGGAGGGTGAATCAAAAGAAGCAGAAGAAGGAGAAGGAGAAGGTGAAGTCTGGAGGGTGAATCAGAAGAATCAGAAGAAGGAGAAGGAGAAGGTGAAGTCTGGAGGGTGAATCAGAAGAAGCAGAAGAAAGAGAAGGAGAAGGTGAAGTCTGGAGGGTGAAGCAGAAGAAGCAGAAGAAGGAGAAGGAGAAGGTGTAGACTGGAGGGTGAATCAGAAGAAGTAGAAGAAGGAGAAGGAGAAGGTGAAGTCTGGAGGGTGAATCAGAAGAAGTAGAAAAAGGAGAAGGAGAAGGTGAAGTCTGGAGGGTGAACCAGAAGAAGCAGAAGAAGGAGAAGGAGAAGGTGAAGTCTGGAGGGTGAATCTGAAGATGCAGAAGAAGGAGAAGGAGAAGATGAAGTCTGGAGGGTGAATCAGAAGAAGTAGAAGAAGGAGAAGGAGAAGGTGAAGTCAGGAGGGTGAATCAGAAGAAGCAGAAGAAGGAGAAGGAGAAGGTTAAGTTAGGAGGGTGAATCAGTAGAAGCAGAAGAAGGAGAAGGAGAAGGTGAAGTCAGGGGGGTGAAGCAGAAGAAGTAGAAGAAGGAGAAGGAGAAGGTGAAGTCAGCAGGGTGAAGCAGAAGAAGCAGAAGAAGGAGAAGGAGAAGTTGAAGTCTGGAGGGTGAATCAGAAGAAGCAGAAGAAGGAGAAGGAGAAGGTGAAGACTGGAGGGTGAATCAGAAGAAGTAGAAGAAGGAGAAGGAGAAGGTGAAGTCTGGATGGTGAATCAGAAGAAGTAGAAGAAGGAGAAGGAGAAGGCGAAGTCTGGAGGGTGAATCAGAAGAAGCAGAAGAAGGAGAAGGAGAAGATGAAGTCTGGAGGTTGAATCAGAAGAAGCAGAAGAAGGAGAAGGAGAAGATGAAGTCTGGAGGGTGAATCAGAAGAAGTAGAAGAAGGAGAAGGAGAAGGTGAGGTCTGGAGGGTGAATCAGAAGAAGCAGAAGAAGGAGAAGGAGAAGGTGAAGTCTGAAGGGTGAATCAGAAGAAGCAGAAGAAGGAGAAGGAGAAGGTGAAGTCTGGAGGGTGAATCAGAAGAAGCAGAAGAAGGAGAAGGAGAAGGTGAAGTCTGGAGGGTGAATCAGAAGAAGCAGAAGAAGGAGAAGGAGAAGGTGAAGTCTGGAGGGTGAATCAGAAGAAGTAGAATAAGGGGAAGGAGAAGCTGAAGTCTGGAGGGTGAATCAGAAGAAGTAGAAGAAGGAGAAGGAGAAGGTTAAGTCTGGAGGGTGAATCAGAAGAAGCAGAAGAAGGAGAAGGTGAAGTCTGGAGGGTGAATCAGAAGAAGCAGAAGAAGGAGAATGAGAAGATGAAGTCTGGAGGGTGAATCAGAAGAAGTAGAAGAAGGAGAAGGAAAAGGTGAAGTCTGGAGGGTGAATCAGAAGAAGCAGAACAAGGAGAAGGAGAAGGTGAAGTCTGGAGGGTGAATCAGAAGAAGTAGAAGAAGGAGAAGGAGAAGGCGAAGTCTGGAGGGTGAATCAGAAGAAGCAGAAGAAGGAGAAGGAGAAGATGAAGTCTGGAGGGTGAATCAGAAGAAGCAGAAGAAGGAGAAGGAGAAGATGAAGTCTGGAGGGTGAATCAGAAGAAGCAGAAGAAGGAGAAGGAGAAGATGAAGTCTGGAGGGTGAATCAGAAGAAGTAGAAGAAGGAGAAGGAGAAGGTGATGTCTGGAGGGTGAATCAGAAGAAGCAGAAGAAGGAGAAGGAGAAGGTGCAGTCTGGAGGGTGAATCAGAAGAAGCAGAAGAAGGAGAAGGAGAAGGTGAAGTCTGGAGGGTGAATCAGAAGAAGTAGAAGAAGGAGAAGGAGAAGGTGAAGTCTGGAGGGTGAATCAGAAGAAGTAGAAGAAGGAGAAGGAGAAGCTGTAGTCTGGAGGATGAATCAGAAGAAGTAGAAGAAGGAGAAGGAGAAGGTGAAGTCTGGAGGGTGAATCAGAAGAAGCAGAATAAGGAGAAGGAGAAGGTGAAGTCTGGAGGGTGAATCAGAAGAAGCAGAAGAAGGAGAAGGAGAAGGTGAAGTCTGGAGGGTGAATCAGAAGAAGTAGAAGAAGGAGAAGGAGAAGGTGAAGTCTGGAGGGTGAAGCAGAAGAAGTAGAAGAAGGAGAAGGAGAAGGTGAAGTCTGGAGGGCGAAGCAGAAGAAGCAGAAGAAGGAGAAGGAGAAGGTGAAGTCTGGAGGGTGAAGCAGAAGAAGCAGAAGAAGGAGAAGGAGAAGGTGAAGTCTGGAGGGTGAATCAGAAGAAGTAGAAGAAGGAGAAGGAGAAGGTGAAGTAAGGAGGGTGAAGCAGAAGAAGCAGAAGAAGGAGAAGGAGAAGGTGAAGTCTGGAGGTTGAAGCAGAAGAAGCAGAAGAAGGAGAAGGAGGATGTGAAGTCTGGAGGGTGAATCAGAAGAAGCAGAAGAAGGAGAAGGAGAAGGTGAAGTCTGGAGGGTGAATCAGAAGAAGTTGAAGAAGGAGAAGGAGAAGGTGTAGTCTGGAGGGTGAATCAGAAGAAGTAGAAGAAGGAGAAGGAGAAGGTGAAGTCTGGAGGGTGAATCAGAAGAAGTAGAAGAAGGAGAAGGAGAAGATGAAGTCTGGAGGGTGAATCAGAAGAAGCAGAAGAAGGAGAAGGAGAAGGTGAAGTCTGGAGGGTGAATCAGAAGAAGCAGAAGAAGGAGAAGGAGAAGATGAAGTCTGGCGGGTGAATCAGAAGAAGTAGAAGAAGGAGAAGGAGCAGGTGAAGTCTGGAGGGTTAATCAGAAGAAGCAGAAGAAGGAGAAGGAGAAGGTGAAGTCTGGAGGGTGAATCAGAAGAAGCAGAAGAAGGAGAAGGAGAAGGTGAAGTCTGGAGGGTGAATCAGAAGAAGCAGAATAAGGAGAAGGAGAAGGTGAAGTCTGGAGGGTGAATCAGAAGAAGCAGAAGAAGGAGAAGGAGAAGGTGAAGTCTGGAGGGTGAATCAGAAGAAGTAGAAGAAGGAGAAGGAGAAGGTGAAGTCTGGAGGGTGAAGCAGAAGAAATAGAAGAAGGAGAAGGAGAAGGTGAAGTCAGGAGGGTGAATCAGAAGAAGTAGAAGAAGGAGAAGGAGAAGGTGAAGTCAGGAGGGTGAATCAGAAGAAGCAGAAGAAGGAGAAGGAGAAGGTGAAGTCTGGAGGGTGAATCAGAAGAATCAGAAGAAGGAGAAGGAGATGGTGAAGTCTAGAGGGTGAATCAGAAGAAGCAGAAGAAAGAGAAGGAGAAGGTGAAGTCTGGAGGGTGAAGCAGAAGAAGCAGAAGAAGGAGAAGGAGAAGGTGAAGACTGGAGGGTGAATCAGAAGAAGTAGAAGAAGGAGAAGGAGAAGGTGAAGTCTGGAGGGTGAGTCAGAAGAAGTAGAAGAAGGAGAAGGAGAAGGTGAAGTCTGGAGGGTGAATCAGAAGATGCAGAAGAAGGAGAAGGAGAAGGTGAAGTCTGGAGGGTGAATCAGAAGAAGCAGAAGAAGGAGAAGGAGAAGATGAAGTCTGGAGGGTGAATCAGAAGAAGTAGAAGAAGGAGAAGGAGAAGGTGAGGTCAGGAGGGTGAATCAGAAGAAGCAGAAGAAGGAGAAGGAGAAGGTGAAGTCTGGAGGGTGAATCAGAAGAAGTAGAAGAAGGAGAAGGAGAAGGTGAAGTCTGGAGGGTGAAGCAGAAGAAGTAGAAGAAGGAGAAGGAGAAGGTGAAGTCTGGAGGGCGAAGCAGAAGAAGCAGAAGAAGGAGAAGGAGAAGGTGAAGTCTGGAGGGTGAAGCAGAAGAAGCAGAAGAAGGAGAAGGAGAAGGTGAAGTCTGGAGGGTGAATCAGAAGAAGTAGAAGAAGGAGAAGGAGAAGGTGAAGTAAGGAGGGTGAAGCAGAAGAAGCAGAAGAAGGAGAAGGTGAAGTCTGGAGGTTGAAGCAGAAGAAGCAGAAGAAGGAGAAGGAGGAGGTGAAGTCTGGAGGGTGAATCAGAAGAAGCAGAAGAAGGAGAAGGAGAAGGTGAAGTCTGGAGGGTGAATCAGAAGAAGTTGAAGAAGGAGAAGGAGAAGGTGTAGTCTGGAGGGTGAATCAGAAGAAGTAGAAGAAGGAGAAGGAGAAGGTGAAGTCTGGAGGGTGAATCAGAAGAAGTAGAAGAAGGAGAAGGAGAAGATGAAGTCTGGAGGGTGAATCAGAAGAAGCAGAAGAAGGAGAAGGAGAAGGTGAAGTCTGGAGGGTGAATCAGAAGAAGCAGAAGAAGGAGAAGGAGAAGATGAAGTCTGGCGGGTGAATCAGAAGAAGTAGAAGAAGGAGAAGGAGCAGGTGAAGTCTGGAGGGTTAATCAGAAGAAGCAGAAGAAGGAGAAGGAGAAGGTGAAGTCTGGAGGGTGAATCAGAAGAAGCAGAAGAAGGAGAAGGAGAAGGTGAAGTCTGGAGGGTGAATCAGAAGAAGCAGAATAAGGAGAAGGAGAAGGTGAAGTCTGGAGGGTGAATCAGAAGAAGCAGAAGAAGGAGAAGGAGAAGGTGAAGTCTGGAGGGTGAATCAGAAGAAGTAGAAGAAGGAGAAGGAGAAGGTGAAGTCTGGAGGGTGAAGCAGAAGAAATAGAAGAAGGAGAAGGAGAAGGTGAAGTCAGGAGGGTGAATCAGAAGAAGTAGAAGAAGGAGAAGGAGAAGGTGAAGTCAGGAGGGTGAATCAGAAGAAGCAGAAGAAGGAGAAGGAGAAGGTGAAGTCTGGAGGGTGAATCAGAAGAATCAGAAGAAGGAGAAGGAGATGGTGAAGTCTAGAGGGTGAATCAGAAGAAGCAGAAGAAAGAGAAGGAGAAGGTGAAGTCTGGAGGGTGAAGCAGAAGAAGCAGAAGAAGGAGAAGGAGAAGATGAAGTCTGGAGGGTGAATCAGAAGAAGTAGAAGAAGGAGAAGGAGAAGGTGAGGTCTGGAGGGTGAATCAGAAGAAGCAGAAGAAGGAGAAGGAGAAGGTGAAGTCTGGAGGGTGAATCAGAAGAAGTAGAAGAAGGAGAAGGAGAAGGTGTAGTCTGGAGGATGAATCAGAAGAAGTAGAAGAAGGAGAAGGAGAAGGTGAAGTCTGGAGGGTGAATCAGAAGAAGCAGAATAAGGAGAAGGAGAAGGTGAAGTCTGGAGGGTGAATCAGAAGAAGCAGAAGAAGGAGAAGGAGAAGGTGAAGTCTGGAGGGTGAATCAGAAGAAGTAGAAGAAGGAGAAGGAGAAGGTGAAGTCTGGAGGGTGAAGCAGAAGAAGTAGAAGAAGGAGAAGGAGAAGGTGAAGTCTGGAGGGCGAAGCAGAAGAAGCAGAAGAAGGAGAAGGAGAAGGTGAAGTCTGGAGGGTGAAGCAGAAGAAGCAGAAGAAGAGAAGGAGAAGGTGAAGTCTGGAGGGTGAATCAGAAGAAGTAGAAGAAGGAGAAGGAGAAGGTGAAGTAAGGAGGGTGAAGCAGAAGAAGCAGAAGAAGGAGAAGGAGAAGGTGTAGTCTGGAGGTTGAAGCAGAAGAAGCAGAAGAAGGAGAAGGAGAAGGTGAGGTCTGGAGGGTGAATCAGAAGAAGCAGAAGAAGGAGAAGGAGAAGGTGAAGTCTGGAGGGTGAATCAGAAGAAGTAGAAGAAGGAGAAGGAGAAGGTGTAGTCTGGAGGATGAATCAGAAGAAGTAGAAGAAGGAGAAGGAGAAGGTGAAGTCTGGAGGGTGAATCAGAAGAAGCAGAATAAGGAGAAGGAGAAGGTGAAGTCTGGAGGGTGAATCAGAAGAAGCAGAAGAAGGAGAAGGAGAAGGTGAAGTCTGGAGGGTGAATCAGAAGAAGTAGAAGAAGGAGAAGGAGAAGGTGAAGTCTGGAGGGTGAAGCAGAAGAAGTAGAAGAAGGAGAAGGAGAAGGTGAAGTCTGGAGGGCGAAGCAGAAGAAGCAGAAGAAGGAGAAGGAGAAGGTGAAGTCTGGAGGGTGAAGCAGAAGAAGCAGAAGAAGGAGAAGGAGAAGGTGAAGTCTGGAGGGTGAATCAGAAGAAGTAGAAGAAGGAGAAGGAGAAGGTGAAGTAAGGAGGGTGAAGCAGAAGAAGCAGAAGAAGGAGAAGGAGAAGGTGAAGTCTGGAGGTTGAAGCAGAAGAAGCAGAAGAAGGAGAAGGAGGAGGTGAAGTCTGGAGGGTGAATCAGAAGAAGCAGAAGAAGGAGAAGGAGAAGGTGAAGTGTGGAGGGTGAATCAGAAGAAGTTGAAGAAGGAGAAGGAGAAGGTGTAGTCTGGAGGGTGAATCAGAAGAAGTAGAAGAAGGAGAAGGAGAAGGTGAATTCTGGAGGGTGAATCAGAAGAAGCAGAATAAGGAGAAGGAGAAGGTGAAGTCTGGAGGGTGAATCAGAAGAAGCAGAAGAAGGAGAAGGAGAAGGTGAAGTCTGGAGGGTGAATCAGACGAAGTAGAAGAAGGAGAAAGAGAAGGTGAAGTCTGGAGGGTGAAGCGGAAGAAGTAGAAGAAGGAGAAGGAGAAGGTGAAGTCAGGAGGGTGAATCAGAAGAAGTAGAAGAAGGAGAAGGAGAAGGTGAAGTCAGGAGGGTGAATCAGAAGAAGCAGAAGAAGGAGAAGGAGAAGGTGAAGTCTGGAGGGTGAATCAGAAGAAGCAGAAGAAGGAGAAGGAGAAGATGAAGTCTGGAGGGTGAATCAGAAGAAGTAGAAGAAGGAGAAGGAGAAGGTGAGGTCTGGAGGGTGAATCAGAAGAAGCAGAAGAAGGAGAAGGAGAAGATGAAGTCTGGAGGGTGAATCAGAAGAAGCAGAAGAAGGAGAAGGAGAAGGTGAAGTCTGGAGGGTGAATCAGAAGAAGGAGAAGAAGGAGAAGGAGAAGGTGTAGTCTGGAGGATGAATCAGAAGAAGTAGAAGAAGGAGAAGGAGAAGGTGAAGTCTGGAGGGTGAATCAGAAGAAGCAGAATAAGGAGAAGGAGAAGGTGAAGTTTGGAGGGTGAATCAGAAGAAGCAGAAGAAGGAGAAGGAGAAGGTGAAGTCTGGAGGGTGAATCAGAAGAAGTAGAAGAAGGAGAAGGAGAAGGTGAAGTCTGGAGGGTGAAGCAGAAGAAGTAGAAGAAGGAGAAGGAGAAGGTGAAGTCTGGAGGGCGAAGCAGAAGAAGCAGAAGAAGGAGAAGGGGAAGGTGAAGTCTGGAGGGTGAAGCAGAAGAAGCAGAAGAAGGAGAAGGAGAAGGTGAAGTCTGGAGGGTGAATCAGAAGAAGTAGAAGAAGGAGAAGGAGAAGGTGAAGTAAGGAGGGTGAAGCAGAAGAAGCAGAAGAAGGAGAAGGAGAAGGTGAAGTCTGGAGGTTGAAGCAGAAGAAGCAGAAGAAGGAGAAGGAGGAGGTGAAGTCTGGAGGGTGAATCAGAAGAAGTAGAAGAAGGAGAAGGAGAAGGTGAAGTCTGGAGGGTGAAGCAGAAGAAGTAGAAGAAGGAGAAGGAGAAGGTGAAGTCTGGAGGGCGAAGCAGAAGAAGCAGAAGAAGGAGAAGGAGAAGGTGAAGTCTGGAGGGTGAAGCAGAAGAAGCAGAAGAAGGAGAAGGAGAAGGTGAAGTCTGGAGGGTGAATCAGAAGAAGTAGAAGAAGGAGAAGGAGAAGGTGAAGTAAGGAGGGTGAAGCAGAAGAAGCAGAAGAAGGAGAAGGAGAAGGTGAAGTCTGGAGGTTGAAGCAGAAGAAGCAGAAGAAGGAGAAGGAGGAGGTGAAGTCTGGAGGGTGAATCAGAAGAAGCAGAAGAAGGAGAAGGAGAAGGTGAAGTCTGGAGGGTGAATCAGAAGAAGTTGAAGAAGGAGAAGGAGAAGGTGTAGTCTGGAGGGTGAATCAGAAGAAGTAGAAGAAGGAGAAGGAGAAGGTGAAGTCTGGAGGGTGAATCAGAAGAAGCAGAAGAAGGAGAAGGAGAAGGTGAAGTCTGGAGGGTGAATCAGAAGAAGTAGAAGAAGGAGAAGGAGAAGGTGAAGTCTGGAGGGTGAAGCGGAAGAAGTAGAAGAAGGAGAAGGAGAAGGTGAAGTCAGGAGGGTGAATCAGAAGAAGTAGAAGAAGGAGAAGGAGAAGGTGAAGTCAGGAGGGTGAATCAGAAGAAGCAGAAGAAGGAGAAGGAGAAGGTGAAGTCTGGAGGGTGAATCAGAAGAAGCAGAAGAAGGAGAAGGAGAAGATGAAGTCTGGAGGGTGAATCAGAAGAAGTAGAAGAAGGAGAAGTAGAAGGTGAGGTCTGGAGGGTGAATCAGAAGAAGCAGAAGAAGGAGAAGGAGAAGATGAAGTCTGGAGGGTGAATCAGAAGAAGCAGAAGAAGGAGAAGGAGAAGGTGAAGTCTGGAGGGTGAATCAGAAGAAGGAGAAGAAGGAGAAGGAGAAGGTGTAGTCTGGAGGATGAATCAGAAGAAGTAGAAGAAGGAGAAGTAGAAGGTGAAGTCTGGAGGGTGAATCAGAAGAAGCAGAATAAGGAGAAGGAAAAGGTGAAGTCTGGAGGGTGAATCAGAAGAAGCAGAAGAAGGAGAAGGAGAAGGTGAAGTCTGGAGGGTGAATCAGAAGAAGTAGAAGAAGGAGAAGGAGAAGGTGTAGTCTGGAGGGTGAAGCAGAAGAAGTAGAAGAAGGAGAAGGAGAAGGTGAAGTCTGGAGGGCGAAGCAGAAGAAGCAGAAGAAGGAGAAGGGGAAGGTGAAGTCTGGAGGGTGAAGCAGAAGAAGCAGAAGAAGGAGAAGAGAAGGTGAAGTCTGGATGGTGAATCAGAAGAAGTAGAAGAAGGAGAAGGAGAAGGTGAAGTAAGGAGGGTGAAGCAGAAGAAGCAGAAGAAGGAGAAGGAGAAGGTGAAGTCTGGAGGTTGAAGCAGAAGAAGCAGAAGAAGGAGAAGGAGGAGGTGAAGTCTGGAGGGTGAATCAGAAGAAGCAGAAGAAGGAGAAGGAGAAGGTGAAGTCTGGAGGGTGAATCAGAAGAAGTTGAAGAAGGAGAAGGAGAAGGTGTAGTCTGGAGGGTGAATCAGAAGAAGTAGAAGAAGGAGAAGGAGAAGGTGAAGTCTGGAGGGTGAATCAGAAGAAGCAGAATAAGGAGAAGGAGAAGGTGAAGTCTGGAGGGTGAATCAGAAGAAGCAGAAGAAGGAGAAGGAGAAGGTGAAGTCTGGAGGGTGAATCAGAAGAAGTAGAAGAAGGAGAAGGAGAAGGTGAAGTCTGGAGGGTGAAGCCGAAGAAGTAGAAGAAGGAGAAGGAAAAGGTGAAGTCAGGAGGGTGAATCAGAAGAAGTAGAAGAAGGAGAAGGAGAAGGTGAAGTCAGGAGGGTGAATCAGAAGAAGCAGAAGAAGGAGAAGGAGAAGGTGAAGTCTGGAGGGTGAATCAGATGAATCAGACGAAGGAGAAGGAGAAGGTGAAATCTGGAGGGTGAATCAGAAGAAGCAGAAGAAAGAGAAGGAGAAGGTGAAGTCTGGAGGGTGAAGCAGAAGAAGCAGAAGGAGGAGAAGGAGAAGGTGAAGACTGGAGTGTGAATCAGAAGAAGTAGAAGAAGGAGAAGGAGAAGGTGAAGTCTGGAGGGTGTATCAGAAGAAGTAGAATAAGGAGAAGGGGAAGGTGAAGTCTGGAGGGTGAATCAGAAGAAGCAGAAGAAGGAGAAGTAGAAGATGAAGTCTGGAGCGTGAATCAGAAGAAGCAGAAGAAGGAGAAGGAGAAGATGAAGTCTGGAGGGTGAATCAGAAGAAGTAGAAGAAGGAGAAGGAGAAGGTGAGGTCTGGAGGGTGAATCAGAAGAAGCAGAAGAAGGAGAAGGAGAAGGTGAAGTCTGGAGGGTGAATCAGAAGAAGCAGAAGAAGGAGAAGGAGAAGGTGAAGTCTGGAGGGTGAATCAGAAGAAGCAGAAGAAGGAGAAGGAGAAGGTGAAGTCAGGAGGGTGAATCAGAAGAAGCAGAAGAAGGAGAAGGAGAAGGTGAAGTTAGGAGGGTGAATCAGAAGAAGCAGAAGAAGGAGAAGGAGAAGGTGAAGTCAGGGGGGTGAAGCAGAAGAAGTAGAAGAAGGAGAAGGAGAAGGTGAAGTCAGGAGGGTGATGCAGAAGAAGCAGAAGAAGGAGAAGGAGAAGGTGAAGTCAGGAGGGTGAAGCAGAAGAAGCAGAAGAAGGAGATGGAGACGGTGAAGTCTGGAGGGTGCAGCAGAGGAAGCAGAAGAAGGAGAAGGAGAGGGTGAAGTCCTAAGGGTGAAGCAGAAGAACCAGAAGAAGGAGAAGGAGAAGGTGAAGTCTGGAGGGTGAATCAGAAGAAGTAGAAGAAGGAGAAGGAGAAGGTGAAGTCAGGAGGGTGAAGCAGAAGAAGCAGAAGAAGGAGAAGGAGAAGGTGAAGTCTGGAGGGTGAATCAGAAGAAGCAGAAGAAGGAGAAGGAGAAGGTGAAGTCTGGAGGGTGAATCAGAAGAAGCAGAATAAGGAGAAGGAGAAGGTGAAGTCTGGAGGGTGAATCAGAAGAAGCAGAAGAAGGAGAAGGAGAAGGTGAAGTCTGGAGGGTGAATCAGAAGAAGTAGAAGAAGGAGAAGGAGAAGGTGAAGTCTGGAGGGTGAAGCAGAAGAAGTAGAAGAAGGAGAAGGAGAAGGTGAAGTCAGGAGGGTGAATCAGAAGAAGTAGAAGAAGGAGAATTAGAAGGTGAAGTCAGGAGGGTGAATCAGAAGAAGCAGAAGAAGGAGAAGGAGAAGGTGAAGTCTGGAGGGTGAATCAGAAGAATCAGAAGAAGGAGAAGGAGATGGTGAAGTCTAGAGGGTGAATCAGAAGAAGCAGAAGAAAGAGAAGGAGAAGGTGAAGTCTGGAGGGTGAAGCAGAAGAAGCAGAAGAAGGAGAAGGAGAAGGTGAAGACTGGAGGGTGAATCAGAGGAAGTAGACGAAGGAGAAGGAGAAGGTGAAGTCTGGAGGGTGAATCAGAAGAAGTAGAAGAAGGAGAAGGAGAAGGTGAAGTCCGGAGCGTGAATCAGAAGATGCAGAAGAAGGAGAAGGAGAAGGTGAAGTCTGGAGGGTGAATCAGAAGAAGCAGAAGAAGGAGATGGAGACGGTGAAGTCTGGAGGGTGCAGCAGAGGAAGCAGAAGAAGGAGAAGGAGAGGGTGAAGTCCTAAGGGTGAAGCAGAAGAACCAGAAGAAGGAGAAGGAGAAGGTGAAGTCTGGAGGGTGAATCAGAAGAAGTAGAAGAAGGAGAAGGAGAAGGTGAAGTCAGGAGGGTGAAGCAGAAGAAGCAGAAGAAGGAGAAGGAGAAGGTGAAGTCTGGAGGGTGAATCAGAAGAAGCAGAAGAAGGAGAAGGAGAAGGTGAAGTCTGGAGGGTGAATCAGAAGAAGCAGAATAAGGAGAAGGAGAAGGTGAAGTCTGGAGGGTGAATCAGAAGAAGCAGAAGAAGGAGAAGGAGAAGGTGAAGTCTGGAGGGTGAATCAGAAGAAGTAGAAGAAGGAGAAGGAGAAGGTGAAGTCTGGAGGGTGAAGCAGAAGAAGTAGAAGAAGGAGAAGGAGAAGGTGAAGTCAGGAGGGTGAATCAGAAGAAGTAGAAGAAGGAGAATTAGAAGGTGAAGTCAGGAGGGTGAATCAGAAGAAGCAGAAGAAGGAGAAGGAGAAGGTGAAGTCTGGAGGGTGAATCAGAAGAATCAGAAGAAGGAGAAGGAGATGGTGAAGTCTAGAGGGTGAATCAGAAGAAGCAGAAGAAAGAGAAGGAGAAGGTGAAGTCTGGAGGGTGAAGCAGAAGAAGCAGAAGAAGGAGAAGGAGAAGGTGAAGACTGGAGGGTGAATCAGAGGAAGTAGACGAAGGAGAAGGAGAAGGTGAAGTCTGGAGGGTGAATCAGAAGAAGTAGAAGAAGGAGAAGGAGAAGGTGAAGTCCGGAGCGTGAATCAGAAGATGCAGAAGAAGGAGAAGGAGAAGGTGAAGTCTGGAGGGTGAATCAGAAGAAGCAGAAGAAGGAGAAGGAGAAGATGAAGTCTGGAGGGTGAATCAGAAGAAGTAGAAGAAGGAGAAGGAGAAGGTGAGGTCTGGAGGGTGAATCAGAAGAAGCAGAAGAAGGAGAAGTAGAAGATGAAGTCTGGAGGGTGAATCAGAAGAAGCAGAAGAAGGAGAAGGAGAAGGTGAAGTCTGGAGGGTGAATCAGAAGAAGTAGAAGAAGGAGAAGGAGAAGGTGTAGTCTGGAGGATGAATCAGAAGAAGTAGAAGAAGGAGAAGGAGAAGGTGAAGTCTGGAGGTTGAATCAGAAGAAGCAGAATAAGGAGAAGGAGAAGGTGAAGTCTGGAGGGTGAATCAGAAGAAGTAGAAGAAGGAGAAGGAGAAGGTGAAGTCTGGAGGGTGAAGCAGAAGAAGTAGAAGAAGGAGAAGGAGAATGTGAAGTCTGGAGTGCGAAGCAGAAGAAGCAGAAGAAGGAGAAGGAGAAGGTGAAGTCTGGAGGGTGAAGCAGAAGAAGCAGAAGAAGGAGAAGGAGAAGGTGAAGTCTGGAGGGTGAATCAGAAGAAGTAGAAGAAGGAGAAGGAGAAGGTGAAGTAAGGAGGGTGAAGCAGAAGAAGCAGAAGAAGGAGAAGGAGAAGGTGAAGTCTGGAGGGTGAAGCAGAAGAAGCAGAAGAAGGAGAAGGAGAAGATGAAGTCTGGAGGGTGAATCAGAAGAAGCAGAAGAAGGAGAAGGAGAAGGTGAAGTCTGGAGGGTGAATCAGAAGAAGGAGAAGAAGGAGAAGGAGAAGGTGTAGTCTGGAGGATGAATCAGAAGAAGTAGAAGAAGGAGAAGGAGAAGGTGAAGTCTGGAGGGTGAATCAGAAGAAGCAGAATAAGGAGAAGGAGAAGGTGAAGTCTGGAGGGTGAATCAGAAGAAGCAGAAGAAGGAGAAGGAGAAGGTGAAGTCTGGAGGGTGAATCAGAAGAAGTAGAAGAAGGAGAAGGAGAAGGTGAAGTCTGGAGGGTGAAGCAGAAGAAGTAGAAGAAGGAGAAGGAGAAGGTGAAGTCTGGAGGGCGAAGCAGAAGAAGCAGAAGAAGGAGAAGGGGAAGGTGAAGTCTGGAGGGTGAAGCAGAAGAAGCAGAAGAAGGAGAAGGAGAAGGTGAAGTCTGGAGGGTGAATCAGAAGAAGTAGAAGAAGGAGAAGGAGAAGGTGAAGTAAGGAGGGTGAAGCAGAAGAAGCAGAAGAAGGAGAAGGAGAAGGTGAAGTCTGGAGGTTGAAGCAGAAGAAGCAGAAGAAGGAGAAGGAGGAGGTGAAGTCTGGAGGGTGAATCAGAAGAAGTAGAAGAAGGAGAAGGAGAAGGTGAAGTCTGGAGGGTGAAGCAGAAGAAGTAGAAGAAGGAGAAGGAGAAGGTGAAGTCTGGAGGGCGAAGCAGAAGAAGCAGAAGAAGGAGAAGGAGAAGGTGAAGTCTGGAGGGTGAAGCAGAAGAAGCAGAAGAAGGAGAAGGAGAAGGTGAAGTCTGGAGGGTGAATCAGAAGAAGTAGAAGAAGGAGAAGGAGAAGGTGAAGTAAGGAGGGTGAAGCAGAAGAAGCAGAAGAAGGAGAAGGAGAAGGTGAAGTCTGGAGGTTGAAGCAGAAGAAGCAGAAGAAGGAGAAGGAGGAGGTGAAGTCTGGAGGGTGAATCAGAAGAAGCAGAAGAAGGAGAAGGAGAAGGTGAAGTCTGGAGGGTGAATCAGAAGAAGTTGAAGAAGGAGAAGGAGAAGGTGTAGTCTGGAGGGTGAATCAGAAGAAGTAGAAGAAGGAGAAGGAGAAGGTGAAGTCTGGAGGGTGAATCAGAAGAAGCAGAATAAGGAGAAGGAGAAGGTGAAGTCTGGAGGGTGAATCAGAAGAAGCAGAAGAAGGAGAAGGAGAAGGTGAAGTCTGGAGGGTGAATCAGAAGAAGTAGAAGAAGGAGAAGGAGAAGGTGAAGTCTGGAGGTTGAAGCGGAAGAAGTAGAAGAAGGAGAAGGAGAAGGTGAAGTCAGGAGGGTGAATCAGAAGAAGTAGAAGAAGGAGAAGGAGAAGATGAAGTCAGGAGGGTGAATCAGAAGAAGCAGAAGAAGGAGAAGGAGAAGGTGAAGTCTGGAGGGTGAATCAGAAGAAGCAGAAGAAGGAGAAGGAGAAGATGAAGTCTGGAGGGTGAATCAGAAGAAGTAGAAGAAGGAGAAGGAGAAGGTGAGGTCTGGAGGGTGAATCAGAAGAAGCAGAAGAAGGAGAAGGAGAAGATGAAGTCTGGAGGGTGAATCAGAAGAAGCAGAAGAAGGAGAAGGAGAAGGTGAAGTCTGGAGGGTGAATCAGAAGAAGGAGAAGAAGGAGAAGGAGAAGGTGTAGTCTGGAGGATGAATCAGAAGAAGTAGAAGAAGGAGAAGGAGAAGGTGAAGTCTGGAGGGTGAATCAGAAGAAGCAGAATAAGGAGAAGGAGAAGGTGAAGTCTGGAGGGTGAATCAGAAGAAGCAGGAGAAGGTGAAGTCTGGAGGGTGAATCAGAAGAAGTAGAAGAAGGAGAAGGAGAAGGTGTAGTCTGGAGGGTGAAGCAGAAGAAGTAGAAGAAGGAGAAGGAGAAGGTGAAGTCTGGAGGTTGAAGCAGAAGAAGCAGAAGAAGGAGAAGGAGGAGGTGAAGTCTGGAGGGTGAATCAGAAGAAGCAGAAGAAGGAGAAGGAGAAGGTGAAGTCTGGAGGGTGAATCAGAAGAAGTTGAAGAAGGAGAAGGAGAAGGTGTAGTTTGGAGGGTGAATCAGAAGAAGTAGAAGAAGGAGAAGGAGAAGGTGAAGTCTGGAGGGTGAATCAGAAGAAGCAGAATAAGGAGAAGGAGAAGGTGAAGTCTGGAGGGTGAATCAGAAGAAGCAGAAGAAGGAGAAGGAGAAGGTGAAGTCTGGAGGGTGAATCAGAAGAAGTAGAAGAAGGAGAAGGAGAAGGTGAAGTCTGGAGGGTGAATCAGAAGAAGCAGAAGAAGGAGAAGGAGAAGGTGAAGTCTGGAGGGTGAATCAGAAGAAGCAGAATAAGGAGAAGGAGAAGGTGAAGTCTGGAGGGTGAATCAGAAGAAGGAGAAGAAGGAGAAGGAGAAGGTGTAGTCTGGAGGATGAATCAGAAGAAGTAGAAGAAGGAGAAGAAGAAGGTGAAGTCTGGAGGGTGAATCAGAAGAAGCAGAATAAGGAGAAGGAAAAGGTGAAGTCTGGAGGGTGAATCAGAAGAAGCAGAAGAAGGAGAAGGAGAAGGTGAAGTCTGGAGGGTGAATCAGAAGAAGTAGAAGAAGGAGAAGGAGAAGGTGTAGTCTGGAGGGTGAAGCAGAAGAAGTAGAAGAAGGAGAAGGAGAAGGTGAAGTCTGGAGGGCGAAGCAGAAGAAGCAGAAGAAGGAGAAGGGGAAGGTGAAGTCTGGAGGGTGAAGCAGAAGAAGCAGAAGAAGGAGAAGGAGAAGGTGAAGTCTGGAGGGTGAATCAGAAGAAGTAGAAGAAGGAGAAGGAGAAGGTGAAGTAAGGAGGGTGAAGCAGAAGAAGCAGAAGAAGGAGAAGGAGAAGGTGAAGTCTGGAGGTTGAAGCAGAAGAAGCAGAAGAAGGAGAAGGAGGAGGTGAAGTCTGGAGGGTGAATCAGAAGAAGCAGAAGAAGGAGAAGGAGAAGGTGAAGTCTGGAGGGTGAATCAGAAGAAGTTGAAGAAGGAGAAGGAGAAGGTGTAGTCTGGAGGGTGAATCAGAAGAAGTAGAAGAAGGAGAAGGAGAAGGTGAAGTCTGGAGGGTGAATCAGAAGAAGCAGAATAAGGAGAAGGAGAAGGTGAAGTCTGGAGGGTGAATCAGAAGAAGCAGAAGAAGGAGAAGGAGAAGGTGAAGTCTGGAGGGTGAATCAGAAGAAGTAGAAGAAGGAGAAGGAGAAGGTGAAGTCTGGAGGGTGAAGCGGAAGAAGTAGAAGAAGGAGAAGGAGAAGGTGAAGTCAGGAGGGTGAATCAGAAGAAGTAGAAGAAGGAGAAGGAGAAGGTGAAGTCAGGAGGGTGAATCAGAAGAAGCAGAAGAAGGAGAAGGAGAAGGTGAAGTCTGGAGGGTGAATCAGATGAATCAGACGAAGGAGAAGGAGAAGGTGAAATCTGGAGGGTGAATCAGAAGAAGCAGAAGAAAGAGAAGGAGAAGGTGAAGTCTGGAGGGTGAAGCAGAAGAAGCAGAAGAAGGAGAAGGAGAAGGTGAAGACTGGAGTGTGAATCAGAAGAAGTAGAAGAAGGAGAAGGAGAAGGTGAAGTCTGGAGGGTGTATCAGAAGAAGTAGAATAAGGAGAAGGGGAAGGTGAAGTCTGGAGGGTGAATCAGAAGAAGCAGAAGAAGGAGAAGTAGAAGATGAAGTCTGGAGCGTGAATCAGAAGAAGCAGAAGAAGGAGAAGGAGAAGATGAAGTCTGGAGGGTGAATCAGAAGAAGTAGAAGAAGGAGAAGGAGAAGGTGAGGTCTGGAGGGTGAATCAGAAGAAGCAGAAGAAGGAGAAGGAGAAGGTGAAGTCTGGAGGGTGAATCAGAAGAAGCAGAAGAAGGAGAAGGAGAAGGTGAAGTCTGGAGGGTGAATCAGAAGAAGCAGAAGAAGGAGAAGGAGAAGGTGAAGTCAGGAGGGTGAATCAGAAGAAGCAGAAGAAGGAGAAGGAGAAGGTGAAGTTAGGAGGGTGAATCAGAAGAAGCAGAAGAAGGAGAAGGAGAAGGTGAAGTCAGGGGGGTGAAGCAGAAGAAGTAGAAGAAGGAGAAGGAGAAGGTGAAGTCAGGAGGGTGATGCAGAAGAAGCAGAAGAAGGAGAAGGAGAAGGTGAAGTCAGGAGGGTGAAGCAGAAGAAGCAGAAGAAGGAGATGGAGACGGTGAAGTCTGGAGGGTGCAGCAGAGGAAGCAGAAGAAGGAGAAGGAGAGGGTGAAGTCCTTAGGGTGAAGCAGAAGAACCAGAAGAAGGAGAAGGAGAAGGTGAAGTCTGGAGGGTGAATCAGAAGAAGTAGAAGAAGGAGAAGGAGAAGGTGAAGTCAGGAGGGTGAAGCAGAAGAAGCAGAAGAAGGAGAAGGAGAAGGTGAAGTCTGGAGGGTGAATCAGAAGAAGCAGAAGAAGGAGAAGGAGAAGGTGAAGTCTGGAGGGTGAATCAGAAGAAGCAGAATAAGGAGAAGGAGAAGGTGAAGTCTGGAGGGTGAATCAGAAGAAGCAGAAGAAGGAGAAGGAGAAGGTGAAGTCTGGAGGGTGAATCAGAAGAAGTAGAAGAAGGAGAAGGAGAAGGTGAAGTCTGGAGGGTGAAGCAGAAGAAGTAGAAGAAGGAGAAGGAGAAGGTGAAGTCAGGAGGGTGAATCAGAAGAAGTAGAAGAAGGAGAATTAGAAGGTGAAGTCAGGAGGGTGAATCAGAAGAAGCAGAAGAAGGAGAAGGAGAAGGTGAAGTCTGGAGGGTGAATCAGAAGAATCAGAAGAAGGAGAAGGAGATGGTGAAGTCTAGAGGGTGAATCAGAAGAAGCAGAAGAAAGAGAAGGAGAAGGTGAAGTCTGGAGGGTGAAGCAGAAGAAGCAGAAGAAGGAGAAGGAGAAGGTGAAGACTGGAGGGTGAATCAGAGGAAGTAGACGAAGGAGAAGGAGAAGGTGAAGTCTGGAGGGTGAATCAGAAGAAGTAGAAGAAGGAGAAGGAGAAGGTGAAGTCCGGAGGGTGAATCAGAAGATGCAGAAGAAGGAGAAGGAGAAGGTGAAGTCAGGAGGGTGAATCAGAAGAAGCAGAAGAAGGAGCAGGAGAAGATGAAGTCTGGAGGGTGAATCAGAAGAAGTAGAAGAAGGAGAAGGAGAAGGTGAGGTCTGGAGGGTGAATCAGAAGAAGCAGAAGAAGGAGAAGGAGAAGATGAAGTCTGGAGGGTGAATCAGAAGAAGCAGAAGAAGGAGAAGGAGAAGGTGAAGTCTGGAGGGTGAATCAGAAGAAGTAGAAGAAGGAGAAGGAGAAGGTGTAGTCTGGAGGATGAATCAGAAGAAGTAGAAGAAGGAGAAGGAGAAGGTGAAGTCTGGAGGTTGAATCAGAAGAAGCAGAATAAGGAGAAGGAGAAGGTGAAGTCTGGAGGGTGAATCAGAAGAAGTAGAAGAAGGAGAAGGAGAAGGTGAAGTCTGGAGGGTGAAGCAGAAGAAGTAGAAGAAGGAGAAGGAGAATGTGAAGTCTGGAGTGCGAAGCAGAAGAAGCAGAAGAAGGAGAAGGAGAAGGTGAAGTCTGGAGGGTGAAGCAGAAGAAGCAGAAGAAGGAGAAGGAGAAGGTGAAGTCTGGAGGGTGAATCAGAAGAAGTAGAAGAAGGAGAAGGAGAAGGTGAAGTAAGGAGGGTGAAGCAGAAGAAGCAAAAGAAGGAGAAGGAGAAGGTGAAGTCTGGAGGGTGAAGCAGAAGAAGCAGAAGAAGGAGAAGGAGAAGATGAAGTCTGGAGGGTGAATCAGAAGAAGCAGAAGAAGGAGAAGGAGAAGGTGAAGTCTGGAGGGTGAATCAGAAGAAGGAGAAGAAGGAGAAGGAGAAGGTGTAGTCTGGAGGATGAATCAGAAGAAGTAGAAGAAGGAGAAGGAGAAGGTGAAGTCTGGAGGGTGAATCAGAAGAAGCAGAATAAGGAGAAGGAGAAGGTGAAGTCTGGAGGGTGAATCAGAAGAAGCAGAAGAAGGAGAAGGAGAAGGTGAAGTCTGGAGGGTGAATCAGAAGAAGTAGAAGAAGGAGAAGGAGAAGGTGAAGTCTGGAGGGTGAAGCAGAAGAAGTAGAAGAAGGAGAAGGAGAAGGTGAAGTCTGGAGGGCGAAGCAGAAGAAGCAGAAGAAGGAGAAGGGGAAGGTGAAGTCTGGAGGGTGAAGCAGAAGAAGCAGAAGAAGGAGAAGGAGAAGGTGAAGTCTGGAGGGTGAATCAGAAGAAGTAGAAGAAGGAGAAGGAGAAGGTGAAGTAAGGAGGGTGAAGAAGAAGAAGCAGAAGAAGGAGAAGGAGAAGGTGAAGTCTGGAGGTTGAAGCAGAAGAAGCAGAAGAAGGAGAAGGAGGAGGTGAAGTCTGGAGGGTGAATCAGAAGAAGTAGAAGAAGGAGAAGGAGAAGGTGAAGTCTGGAGGGTGAAGCAGAAGAAGTAGAAGAAGGAGAAGGAGAAGGTGAAGTCTGGAGGGCGAAGCAGAAGAAGCAGAAGAAGGAGAAGGAGAAGGTGAAGTCTGGAGGGTGAAGCAGAAGAAGCAGAAGAAGGAGAAGGAGAAGGTGAAGTCTGGAGGGTGAATCAGAAGAAGTAGAAGAAGGAGAAGGAGAAGGTGAAGTAAGGAGGGTGAAGCAGAAGAAGCAGAAGAAGGAGAAGGAGAAGGTGAAGTCTGGAGGTTGAAGCAGAAGAAGCAGAAGAAGGAGAAGGAGGAGGTGAAGTCTGGAGGGTGAATCAGAAGAAGCAGAAGAAGGAGAAGGAGAAGGTGAAGTCTGGAGGGTGAATCAGAAGAAGTTGAAGAAGGAGAAGGAGAAGGTGTAGTCTGGAGGGTGAATCAGAAGAAGTAGAAGAAGGAGAAGGAGAAGGTGAAGTAAGGAGGGTGAAGCAGAAGAAGCAAAAGAAGGAGAAGGAGAAGGTGAAGTCTGGAGGGTGAAGCAGAAGAAGCAGAAGAAGGAGAAGGAGAAGATGAAGTCTGGAGGGTGAATCAGAAGAAGCAGAAGAAGGAGGAGGAGAAGGTGAAGTCTGGAGGGTGAATCAGAAGAAGGAGAAGAAGGAGAAGGAGAAGGTGTAGTCTGGAGGATGAATCAGAAGAAGTAGAAGAAGGAGAAGGAGAAGGTGAAGTCTGGAGGGTGAATCAGAAGAAGCAGAATAAGGAGAAGGAGAAGGTGAAGTCTGGAGGGTGAATCAGAAGAAGCAGAAGAAGGAGAAGGAGAAGGTGAAGTCTGGAGGGTGAATCAGAAGAAGTAGAAGAAGGAGAAGGAGAAGGTGAAGTAAGGAGGGTGAAGCAGAAGAAGCAAAAGAAGGAGAAGGAGAAGGTGAAGTCTGGAGGGTGAAGCAGAAGAAGCAGAAGAAGGAGAAGGAGAAGATGAAGTCTGGAGGGTGAATCAGAAGAAGCAGAAGAAGGAGAAGGAGAAGGTGAAGTCTGGAGGGTGAATCAGAAGAAGGAGAAGAAGGAGAAGGAGAAGGTGTAGTCTGGAGGATGAATCAGAAGAAGTAGAAGAAGGAGAAGGAGAAGGTGAAGTCTGGAGGGTGAATCAGAAGAAGCAGAATAAGGAGAAGGAGAAGGTGAAGTCTGGAGGGTGAATCAGAAGAAGCAGAAGAAGGAGAAGGAGAAGGTGAAGTCTGGAGGGTGAATCAGAAGAAGTAGAAGAAGGAGAAGGAGAAGGTGAAGTCTGGAGGGTGAAGCAGAAGAAGTAGAAGAAGGAGAAGGAGAAGGTGAAGTCTGGAGGGCGAAGCAGAAGAAGCAGAAGAAGGAGAAGGGGAAGGTGAAGTCTGGAGGGTGAAGCAGAAGAAGCAGAAGAAGGAGAAGGAGAAGGTGAAGTCTGGAGGGTGAATCAGAAGAAGTAGAAGAAGGAGAAGGAGAAGGTGAAGTAAGGAGGGTGAAGAAGAAGAAGCAGAAGAAGGAGAAGGAGAAGGTGAAGTCTGGAGGTTGAAGCAGAAGAAGCAGAAGAAGGAGAAGGAGGAGGTGAAGTCTGGAGGGTGAATCAGAAGAAGTAGAAGAAGGAGAAGGAGAAGGTGAAGTCTGGAGGGTGAAGCAGAAGAAGTAGAAGAAGGAGAAGGAGAAGGTGAAGTCTGGAGGGCGAAGCAGAAGAAGCAGAAGAAGGAGAAGGAGAAGGTGAAGTCTGGAGGGTGAAGCAGAAGAAGCAGAAGAAGGAGAAGGAGAAGGTGAAGTCTGGAGGGTGAATCAGAAGAAGTAGAAGAAGGAGAAGGAGAAGGTGAAGTAAGGAGGGTGAAGCAGAAGAAGCAGAAGAAGGAGAAGGAGAAGGTGAAGTCTGGAGGTTGAAGCAGAAGAAGCAGAAGAAGGAGAAGGAGGAGGTGAAGTCTGGAGGGTGAATCAGAAGAAGCAGAAGAAGGAGAAGGAGAAGGTGAAGTCTGGAGGGTGAATCAGAAGAAGTTGAAGAAGGAGAAGGAGAAGGTGTAGTCTGGAGGGTGAATCAGAAGAAGTAGAAGAAGGAGAAGGAGAAGGTGAAGTCTGGAGGGTGAATCAGAAGAAGCAGAATAAGGAGAAGGAGAAGGTGAAGTCTGGAGGGTGAATAAGAAGAAGCAGAAGAAGGAGAAGGAGAAGGTGAAGTCTGGAGGGTGAATCAGAAGAAGTAGAAGAAGGAGAAGGAGAAGGTGAAGTCTGGAGGTTGAAGCGGAAGAAGTAGAAGAAGGAGAAGGAGAAGGTGAAGTCAGGAGGGTGAATCAGAAGAAGTAGAAGAAGGAGAAGGAGAAGATGAAGTCAGGAGGGTGAATCAGAAGAAGCAGAAGAAGGAGAAGGAGAAGGTGAAGTCTGGAGGGTGAATCAGAAGAAGCAGAAGAAGGAGAAGGAGAAGATGAAGTCTGGATGGTGAATCAGAAGAAGTAGAAGAAGGAGAAGGAGAAGGTGAGGTCTGGAGGGTGAATCAGAAGAAGCAGAAGAAGGAGAAGGAGAAGATGAAGTCTGGAGGGTGAATCAGAAGAAGGAGAAGAAGGAGAAGGAGAAGGTGAAGTCTGGAGGGTGAATCAGAAGAAGGAGAAGAAGGAGAAGGAGAAGGTGTAGTCTGGAGGATGAATCAGAAGAAGTAGAAGAAGGAGAAGGAGAAGGTGAAGTCTGGAGGGTGAATCAGAAGAAGCAGAATAAGGAGAAGGAGAAGGTGAAGTCTGGAGGGTGAATCAGAAGAAGCAGAAGAAGGAGAAGGAGAAGGTGAAGTCTGGAGGGTGATTCAGAAGAAGTAGAAGAAGGAGAAGGAGAAGGTGTAGTCTGGAGGGTGAAGCAGAAGAAGTAGAAGAAGGAGAAGGAGAAGGTGAAGTAAGGAGGGTGAAGCAGAAGAAGCAGAAGAAGGAGAAGGAGAAGGTGAAGTCTGGAGGTTGAAGCAGAAGAAGCAGAAGAAGGAGAAGGAGGAGGTGAAGTCTGGAGGGTGAATCAGAAGAAGCCGAAGAAGGAGAAGGAGAAGGTGAAGTCTGGAGGGTGAATCAGAAGAAGTTGAAGAAGGAGAAGGAGAAGGTGTAGTCTGGAGGGTGAATCAGAAGAAGTAGAAGAAGGAGAAGGAGAAGGTGAAGTCTGGAGGGTGAATCAGAAGAAGCAGAATAAGGAGAAGGAGAAGGTGAAGTCTGGAGGGTGAATCAGAAGAAGCAGAAGAAGGAGAAGGAGAAGGTGAAGTCTGGAGGGTGAATCAGAAGAAGTAGAAGAAGGAGAAGGAGAAGGTGAAGTCTGGAGGGTGAAGCGGAAGAAGTAGAAGAAGGAGAAGGAGAAGGTGAAGTCAGGAGGGTGAATCAGAAGAAGTAGAAGAAGGAGAAGGAGAAGGTGAAGTCAGGAGGGTGAATCAGAAGAAGCAGAAGAAGGAGAAGGAGAAGGTGAAGTCTGGAGGTTGAATCAGAAGAATCAGACGAAGGAGAAGGAGAAGGTGAAATCTGGAGGGTGAATCAGAAGAAGCAGAAGAAAGAGAAGGAGAAGGTGAAGTCTGGAGGGTGAAGCAGAAGAAGCAGAAGAAGGAGAAGGAGAAGGTGAAGACTGGAGTGTGAATCAGAAGAAGTAGAAGAAGGAGAAGGAGAAGGTGAAGTCTGGAGGGTGTATCAGAAGAAGTAGAATAAGGAGAAGGGGAAGGTGAAGTCTGGAGGGTGAATCAGAAGAAGCAGAAGAAGGAGAAGTAGAAGATGAAGTCTGGAGCGTGAATCAGAAGAAGCAGAAGAAGGAGAAGGAGAAGATGAAGTCTGGAGGGTGAATCAGAAGAAGTAGAAGAAGGAGAAGGAGAAGGAGAAGGTGAGGTCTGGAGGGTGAATCAGAAGAAGCAGAAGAAGGAGAAGGAGAAGGTGAAGTCTGGAGGGTGAATCAGAAGAAGCAGAAGAAGGAGAAGGAGAAGGTGAAGTCTGGAGGGTGAATCAGAAGAAGCAGAAGAAGGAGAAGGAGAAGGTGAAGTCAGGAGGGTGAATCAGAAGAAGCAGAAGAAGGAGAAGGAGAAGGTGAAGTTAGGAGGGTGAATCAGAAGAAGCAGAAGAAGGAGAAGGAGAAGGTGAAGTCAGGGGGGTGTAGCAGAAGAAGTAGAAGAAGGAGAAGGAGAAGGTGAAGTCAGGAGGGTGATGCAGAAGAAGCAGAAGAAGGAGAAGGAGAAGGTGAAGTCAGGAGGGTGAAGCAGAAGAAGCAGAAGAAGGAGATGGAGACGGTGAAGTCTGGAGGGCGCAGCAGAGGAAGCAGAAGAAGGAGAAGGAGAAGGTGAAGTCCTAAGGGTGAAGCAGAAGAACCAGAAGAAGGAGAAGGAGAAGGTGAAGTCTGGAGGGTGAATCAGAAGAAGTAGAAGAAGGAGAAGGAGAAGGTGAAGTCAGGAGGGTGAAGCTGAAGAAGCAGAAGAAGGAGAAGGAGAAGGTGAAGTCTGGAGGGTGAATCAGAAGAAGCAGAAGAATGAGAAGGAGAAGGTGAAGTCTGGAGGGTGAATCAGAAGAAGCAGAATAAGGAGAAGGAGAAGGTGAAGTCTGGAGGGTGAATCAGAAGAAGCAGAAGAAGGAGAAGGAGAAGGTGAAGTCTGGAGGGTGAATCAGAAGAAGTAGAAGAAGGAGAAGGAGAAGGTGAAGTCTGGAGGGTGAAGCAGAAGAAGTAGAAGAAGGAGAAGGAGAAGGTGAAGTCAGGAGGGTGAATCAGAAGAAGTAGAAGAAGGAGAATTAGTAGGTGAAGTCAGGAGGGTGAATCAGAAGAAGCAGAAGAAGGAGAAGGAGAAGGTGAAGTCTGGAGGGTGAATCAGAAGAATCAGAAGAAGGAGAAGGAGATGGTGAAGTCTAGAGGGTGAATCAGAAGAAGCAGAAGAAAGAGAAGGAGAAGGTGAAGTCTGGAGGGTGAAGCAGAAGAAGCAGAAGAAGGAGAAGGAGAAGGTGAAGACTGGAGGGTGAATCAGAGGAAGTAGACGAAGGAGAAGGAGAAGGTGAAGTCTGGAGGGTGAATCAGAAGAAGTAGAAGAAGGAGAAGGAGAAGGTGAAGTCCGGAGGGTGAATCAGAAGATGCAGAAGAAGGAGAAGGAGAAGGTGAAGTCTGGAGGGTGAATCAGAAGAAGCAGAAGAAGGAGAAGGAGAAGATGAAGTCTGGAGGGTGAATCAGAAGAAGTAGAAGAAGGAGAAGGAGAAGGTGAGGTCTGGAGGGTGAATCAGAAGAAGCAGAAGAAGGAGAAGGAGAAGATGAAGTCTGGAGGGTGAATCAGAAGAAGCAGAAGAAGGAGAAGGAGAAGGTGATGTCTGGAGGGTGAATCAGAAGAAGTAGAAGAAGGAGAAGGAGAAGGTGTAGTCTGGAGGATGAATCAGAAGAAGTAGAAGAAGGAGAAGGAGAAGGTGAAGTCTGGAGGTTGAATCAGAAGAAGCAGAATAAGGAGAAGGAGAAGGTGAAGTCTGGAGGGTGAATCAGAAGAAGTAGAAGAAGGAGAAGGAGAAGGTGAAGTCTGGAGGGTGAAGCAGAAGAAGTAGAAGAAGGAGAAGGAGAATGTGAAGTCTGGAGGGCGAAGCAGAAGAAGCAGAAGAAGGAGAAGGAGAAGGTGAAGTCTGGAGGGTGAAGCAGAAGAAGCAGAAGAAGGAGAAGGAGAAGGTGAAGTCTGGAGGGTGAATCAGAAGAAGTAGAAGAAGGAGAAGGAGAAGGTGAAGTAAGGAGGGTGAAGCAGAAGAAGCAGAAGAAGGAGAAGGAGAAGGTGAAGTCTGGAGGGTGAAGCAGAAGAAGCAGAAGAAGGAGAAGGAGGAGGTGAAGTCTGGAGGGTGAATCAGAAGAAGCAGAAGAAGGAGAAGGAGAAGGTGAAGTCTGGAGGGTGAATCAGAAGAAGTTGAAGAAGGGGAAGGAGAAGGTGTAGTCTGGAGGGTGAATCAGAAGAAGTAGAAGAAGGAGAAGGAGAAGGTGAAGTCTGGAGGGTGAATCAGAAGAAGCAGAATAAGGAGAAGGAGAAGGTGAAGTCTGGAGGGTGAATCAGAAGAAGCAGAAGAAGGAGAAGGAGAAGGTGAAGTCTGGAGGGTGAATCAGAAGAAGTAGAAGAAGGAGAAGGAGAAGGTGAAGTCTGGAGGGTGAAGCGGAAGAAGTAGAAGAAGGAGAAGGAGAAGGTGAAGTCAGGAGGGTGAATCAGAAGAAGTAGAAGAAGGAGAAGGAGAAGGTGAAGTCAGGAGGGTGAATCAGAAGAAGCAGAAGAAGGAGAAGGAGAAGGTGAAGTCTGGAGTATGAATCAGAAGAAGCAGAAGAAGGTGAAGGAGAAGGTGAAGTCTGGAGGGTGAATCAGAAGAAGCAGAAGAAAGAGAAGGAGAAGGTGAAGTCTGGAGGGTGAAGCAGAAGAAGCAGAAGAAGGAGAAGGAGAAGGTGAAGACTGGAGTGTGAATCAGAAGAAGTAGAAGAAGGAGAAGGAGAAGGTGAAGTCTGGAGGGTGTATCAGAAGAGGTAGAATAAGGAGAAGGGGAAGGTGAAGTCTGGAGGGTGAATCAGAAGAAGCAGAAGAAGGAGAAGTAGAAGATGAAGTCTGGAGCGTGAATCAGAAGAAGCAGAAGAAGGAGAAGGAGAAGATGAAGTCTGGAGGGTGAATCAGAAGAAGTAGAAGAAGGAGAAGGAGAAGGTGAGGTCTGGAGGGTGAATCAGAAGAAGCAGAAGAAGGAGAAGGAGAAGGTGAAGTCTGGAGGGTGAATCAGAAGAAGCAGAAGAAGGAGAAGGAGAAGGTGAAGTCTGGAGGGTGAATCAGAAGAAGCAGAAGAAGGAGAAGGAGAAGGTGAAGTCAGGAGGGTGAATCAGAAGAAGCAGAAGAAGGAGAAGGAGAAGGTGAAGTTAGGAGGGTGAATCAGAAGAAGCAGAAGAAGGAGAAGGAGAAGGTGAAGTCAGGGGGGTGTAGCAGAAGATGTAGAAGAAGGAGAAGGAGAAGGTGAAGTCAGGAGGGTGATGCAGAAGAAGCAGAAGAAGGAGAAGGAGAAGGTGAAGTCAGGAGGGTGAAGCAGAAGAAGCAGAAGAAGGAGATGGAGACGGTGAAGTCTGGAGGGCGCAGCAGAGGAAGCAGAAGAAGGAGAAGGAGAAGGTGAAGTCCTAAGGGTGAAGCAGAAGAACCAGAAGAAGGAGAAGGAGAAGGTGAAGTCTGGAGGGTGAATCAGAAGAAGTAGAAGAAGGAGAAGGAGAAGGTGAAGTCAGGAGGGTGAAGCTGAAGAAGCAGAAGAAGGAGAAGGAGAAGGTGAAGTCTGGAGGGTGAATCAGAAGAAGCAGAAGAAGGAGAAGGAGAAGGTGAAGTCTGGAGGGTGAATCAGAAGAAGCAGAATAAGGAGAAGGAGAAGGTGAAGTCTGGAGGGTGAATCAGAAGAAGCAGAAGAAGGAGAAGGAGAAGGTGAAGTCTGGAGGGTGAATCAGAAGAAGTAGAAGAAGGAGAAGGAGAAGGTGAAGTCTGGAGGGTGAAGCAGAAGAAGTAGAAGAAGGAGAAGGAGAAGGTGAAGTCAGGAGGGTGAATCAGAAGAAGTAGAAGAAGGAGAATTAGAAGGTGAAGTCAGGAGGGTGAATCAGAAGAAGCAGAAGAAGGAGAAGGAGAAGGTGAAGTCTGGAGGGTGAATCAGAAGAATCAGAAGAAGGAGAAGGAGATGGTGAAGTCTAGAGGGTGAATCAGAAGAAGCAGAAGAAAGAGAAGGAGAAGGTGAAGTCTGGAGGGTGAAGCAGAAGAAGCAGAAGAAGGAGAAGGAGAAGGTGAAGACTGGAGGGTGAATCAGAGGAAGTAGACGAAGGAGAAGGAGAAGGTGAAGTCTGGAGGGTGAATCAGAAGAAGTAGAAGAAGGAGAAGGAGAAGGTGAAGTCCGGAGGGTGAATCAGAAGATGCAGAAGAAGGAGAAGGAGAAGGTGAAGTCTGGAGGGTGAATCAGAAGAAGCAGAAGAAGGAGAAGGAGAAGATGAAGTCTGGAGGGTGAATCAGAAGAAGTAGAAGAAGGAGAAGGAGAAGGTGAGGTCTGGAGGGTGAATCAGAAGAAGCAGAAGAAGGAGAAGGAGAAGATGAAGTCTGGAGGGTGAATCAGAAGAAGCAGAAGAAGGAGAAGGAGAAGGTGAAGTCTGGAGGGTGAATCAGAAGAAGTAGAAGAAGGAGAAGGAGAAGGTGTAGTCTGGAGGATGAATCAGAAGAAGTAGAAGAAGGAGAAGGAGAAGGTGAAGTCTGGAGGTTGAATCAGAAGAAGCAGAATAAGGAGAAGGAGAAGGTGAAGTCTGGAGGGTGAATCAGAAGAAGTAGAAGAAGGAGAAGGAGAAGGTGAAGTCTGGAGGGTGAAGCAGAAGAAGTAGAAGAAGGAGAAGGAGAATGTGAAGTCTGGAGGGCGAAGCAGAAGAAGCAGAAGAAGGAGAAGGAGAAGGTGAAGTCTGGAGGGTGAAGCAGAAGAAGCAGAAGAAGGAGAAGGAGAAGGTGAAGTCTGGAGGGTGAATCAGCAGAAGTAGAAGAAGGAGAAGGAGAAGGTGAAGTAAGGAGGGTGAAGCAGAAGAAGCAGAAGAAGGAGAAGGAGAAGGTGAAGTCTGGAGGGTGAAGCAGAAGAAGCAGAAGAAGGAGAAGGAGGAGGTGAAGTCTGGAGGGTGAATCAGAAGAAGCAGAAGAAGGAGAAGGAGAAGGTGAAGTCTGGAGGGTGAATCAGAAGAAGTTGAATAAGGAGAAGGAGAAGGTGTAGTCTGGAGGGTGAATCAGAAGAAGTAGAAGAAGGAGAAGGAGAAGGTGAAGTCTGGAGGGTGAATCAGAAGAAGCAGAATAAGGAGAAGGAGAAGGTGAAGTCTGGAGGGTGAATCAGAAGAAGCAGAAGAAGGAGAAGGAGAAGGTGAAGTCTGGAGGGTGAATCAGAAGAAGTAGAAGAAGGAGAAGGAGAAGGTGAAGTCTGGAGGGTGAAGCGGAAGAAGTAGAAGAAGGAGAAGGAGAAGGTGAAGTCAGGAGGGTGAATCAGAAGAAGTAGAAGAAGGAGAAGGAGAAGGTGAAGTCAGGAGGGTGAATCAGAAGAAGCAGAAGAAGGAGAAGGAGAAGGTGAAGTCTGGAGTATGAATCAGAAGAAGCAGAAGAAGGAGAAGGAGAAGGTGAAGTCTGGAGGGTGAATCAGAAGAAGCAGAAGAAAGAGAAGGAGAAGGTGAAGTCTGGAGGGTGAAGCAGAAGAAGCAGAAGAAGGAGAAGGAGAAGGTGAAGACTGGAGTGTGAATCAGAAGAAGTAGAAGAAGGAGAAGGAGAAGGTGAAGTCTGGAGGGTGTATCAGAAGAGGTAGAATAAGGAGAAGGGGAAGGTGAAGTCTGGAGGGTGAATCAGAAGAAGCAGAAGAAGGAGAAGTAGAAGATGAAGTCTGGAGCGTGAATCAGAAGAAGCAGAAGAAGGAGAAGGAGAAGATGAAGTCTGGAGGGTGAATCAGAAGAAGTAGAAGAAGGAGAAGGAGAAGGTGAGGTCTGGAGGGTGAATCAGAAGAAGCAGAAGAAGGAGAAGGAGAAGGTGAAGTCTGGAGGGTGAATCAGAAGAAGCAGAAGAAGGAGAAGGAGAAGGTGAAGCCTGGAGGGTGAATCAGAAGAAGCAGAAGAAGGAGAAGGAGAAGGTGAAGTCAGGAGGGTGAATCAGAAGAAGCAGAAGAAGGAGAAGGAGAAGGTGAAGTTAGGAGGGTGAATCAGAAGAAGCAGAAGAAGGAGAAGGAGAAGGTGAAGTCAGGGGGGTGAAGCAGAAGAAGTAGAAGAAGGAGAAGGAGAAGGTGAAGTCAGGAGGGTGATGCAGAAGAAGCAGAAGAAGGAGAAGGAGAAGGTGAAGTCAGGATGGTGAAGCAGAAGAAGCAGAAGAAGGAGATGGAGACGGTGAAGTCTGGAGGGCGCAGCAGAAGAAGCAGAAGAAGGAGAAGGAGAAGGTGAAGTCCTAAGGGTGAAGCAGAAGAACCAGAAGAAGGAGAAGGAGAAGGTGAAGTCTGGAGGGTGAATCAGAAGAAGTAGAATAAGGAGAAGGAGAAGGTGAAGTCAGGAGGGTGAAGCAGAAGAAGCAGAAGAAGGAGAAGGAGAAGGTGAAGTCTGGAGGGCGAAGCAGAAGAAGCAGAAGAAGGAGAAGGAGAAGGTGAAGTCTGGAGGGTGAAGCAGAAGAAGCAGAAGAAGGAGAAGGAGAAGGTGAAGTCTGGAGGGTGAATCAGAAGAAGTAGAAGAAGGAGAAGGAGAAGGTGAAGTAAGGAGGGTGAAGCAGAAGAAGCAGAAGAAGGAGAAGGAGAAGGTGAAGTCTGGAGGGTGAAGCAGAAGAAGCAGAAGAAGGAGAAGGAGAAGGTGATGTCTGGAGGGTGAAGCAGAAGAAGCAGAAGAAGGAGAAGGAGAAGGTGAAGTCAGGAGGGTGTATCAGAAGAAGTAGAAGAAGGAAAAGGAGAAGGTGAAGTCTGGAGGGTGAATCAGAAGAAGTAGAAGAAGGAGAAGAAGAAGGTGAAGTCTGGAGGGTGAATCAGAAGAAGTGGAAGAAGGAGAAGGAGAAGGTGAAGTCTGGAGGGTGAATCAGAAGAAGCAGAAGAAGGAGAAGGAGAAGGTGAAGTCTGGAGGGAGAAGCAGAAGAAGTAGAAGAAGGAGAAGGAGAAGGTGAAGTCTGGAGGGTGAATCAGAAGAAGTAGAAGAAGGAGAAGGAGAAGGTGAAGTCTGGAGGGTGAATCAGAAGAAGTAGACGAAGGAGAAGGAGAAGGTGAAGTCTGGAGGGTGAATCAGAAGAAGCAGAAGAAGGAGAAGGAGAAGGTGAAGTCTGGAGGGTGAACCAGAAGAAGTAGAAGAAGGAGAAGGAGAAGGTGAAGTCTTGAAGGTGAATCAGAAAAGCAGAAGAAGGAGAAGGAGATGGTGAAGTCTGGAGGGTGAATCAGAAGAAGCAGAAGAAGGAGAAGGAGAAGGTGAAGTCTGGAGGGTGAATCAGAAGAAGGGGAAGAAGGAGAAGGAGAAGGTGAAGTCTGGAGGGTGAATCAGAAGAAGCAGAAGAAGTAGAAGGAGAAGGTGAAGTCTGGAGGGTGAATAAGAAGAAGTAGAAGAAGGAGAAGGAGAAGGTGAAGTCTGGAGGGTGAATCAGAAGAAGCAGAAGAAGGAGAAGGAGAAGGTGAAGTCAGGAAGGTGAATCAGAAGAAGCAGAAGAAGGAGAAGGAGAAGGTGAAGTCTGGAGGGTGAATCAGAAGAAGCAGAAGAAGGAGAAGGAGAAGGTGAAGACTGGAGGGTGAATCAGAAGAAGTAGAAGAAGGAGAAGGATAAGGTGAAGTCTGGAGGGTGAATCAGAAGAAGTAGAAGAAGGAGAAGGAGAAGGCGAAGTCTGGAGGGTGAATCAGAAGAAGCAGAAGAAGGAGAAGGAGAAGGTGATGTCTGGAGGGTGAATCAGAAGAAGCAGAAGAAGGAGAAGGAGAAGATGAAGTCTGGAGGGTGAATCAGAAGAAGTAGAAGAAGGAGAAGGAGAAGGTGAGGTCTGGAGGGTGAATCAGAAGAAGCAGAAGAAGGAGAAGGAGAAGGTGAAGTCTGAAGGGTGAATCAGAAGAAGCAGAAGAAGGAGAAGGAGAAGATGAAGCCTGGAGGGTGAATCAGAAGAAGCAGAAGAAGGAGAAGGAGAAGGTGAAGTCTGGAGGGTGAATCAGAAGAAGCAGAAGAAGGAGAAGGAGAAGGTGAAGTCTGGAGGGTGAATCAGAAGAAGGAGAAGGAGAAGGTGAAGTCTGGAAGGTGAATCAGAAGAAGTAGAAGAAGGAGAAGGAGAAGATGAAGTCTGGAGGGTGAATCAGAAGAAGCAGAAGAAGGAGAAGGAGAAGGTGAAGTCTGGAGGGTGAATCAGAAGAAGCAGAAGAAGGAGAAGGAGAAGATGAAGTATAGCGGGTGAATCAGAAGAAGTAGAAGAAGGAGAAGGAGAAGGTGAAGTCTGGAGGGTGAATCAGAAGAAGCAGAAGAAGGAGAAGGAGAAGGTGATGTCTGGAGGGTGAATCAGAAGAAGCAGAAGAAGGAGAAGGAGAAGGTGAAGTCTGGAGGGTGAATCAGAAGAAGCAGAATAAGGAGAAGGAGAAGGTGAAGTCTGGAGGGTGAATCAGAAGAAGCAGAAGAAGGAGAAGGAGAAGGTGAAGTCTGGAGGGTGAATCAGAAGAAGCAGAAGAAGGAGAAGGAGAAGGTGAAGTCTGGAGGGTGAATCAGAAGAATCAGAAGAAGGAGAAGGAGATGGTGAAGTCTAGAGGGTGAATCAGAAGAAGCAGAAGAAAGAGAAGGAGAAGGTGAAGTCTGGAGGGTGAAGCAGAAGAAGCAGAAGAAGGAGAAGGAGAAGGTGAAGACTGGAGGGTGAATCAAAAGAAGTAGAAGAAGGAGAAGGAGAAGGTGAAGTCTGGAGGGTGAATCAGAAGAAGTAGAAGAAGGAGAAGGAGAAGGTGAAGTCTGGAGGGTGAATCAGAAGATGCAGAAGAAGGAGAAGGAGAAGGTGAAGTCTGGAGGGTGAATCAGAAGAAGCAGAAGAAGGAGAAGGAGAAGATGAAGTCTGGAGGGTGAATCAGAAGAAGTAGAAGAAGGAGAAGGAGAAGGTGAGGTCTGGAGGGTGAATCAGAAGAAGCAGAAGAAGGAGAAGGAGAAGATGAAGTCTGGAGGGTGAATCAGAAGAAGCAGAAGAAGGAGAAGGAGACGGTGAAGTCTGGAGGGTGAATCAGAAGAAGCAGAAGAAGGAGAAGGAGAAGGTGAAGTCAGGAGGGTGAATCAGAAGAAGCAGAAGAAAGAGAAGGAGAAGGTAAAGTTAGGAGGGTGAATCAGAAGAAGCAGAAGAAGGAGAAGGAGAAGGTGAAGTCTGGAGGGTGAATCAGAAGAAGTAGAAGAAGGAGAAGGAGAAGGTGAAGTCTGGAGGGTGAAGCAGAAGAAGTAGAAGAAGGAGAAGGAGAAGGTGAAGTCTGGAGGGTGAATCAGAAGAAGTAGAAGAAGGAGAAGGAGCAGGTGAAGTCAGGAGGGTGAATCAGAAGAAGCAGAAGAAGGAGAAGGAGAAGGTGAAGTCTGGAGGGTGAATCAGAAGAATCAGAAAAAGGAGAAGAAGAAGGTGAAGTCTGGAGGGTGAATCAGAAGAAGCAGAAGAAAGAGAAGGAGAAGGTGAAGTCTGGAGGGTGAAGCAGAAGAAGCAGAAGAAGGAAAAGGAGAAGGTGAAGACTGGAGGGTGAATCAGAAGAAGTAGAAGAAGGAGAAGGAGAAGGTGAAGTCAGGAGGGTGAATCAGAAGAAGCAGAAGAAGGAGAAGGAGAAGGTGAAGTCTGGAGGGCGCAGCAGAAGAAGCAGAAGAAGGAGAAGGAGAAGGTGAAGTCTGGAGGGTGAAGCAGAAGAAGCAGAAGAAGGAGAAGGAGAAGGTGAAGTCTGGAGGGTGAATCAGAAGAAGTAGAAGAAGGAGAAGGAGAAGGTGAAGTCAGGAGGGTGAAGCAGAAGAAGCAGAAGAAGGAGAAGGAGAAGGTGAAGTCTGGACGGTGAAGCAGAAGAAGCAGAAGAAGGAGAAGGAGAAGATGAAGTCTGGAGGGCGAAGCAAAAGAAGCAGAAGAAGGAGAAGGAGAAGGTGAAGTCTGGAGGGTGAATCAGAAGAAGCAGAAGAAGGAGAAGGAGAAGGTGAAGTCTGGAGGGTGAATCAGAAGAAGCAGAAGAAGGAGAAGGAGAAAATGAAGTCTGGAGGGTGAATCAGAAGAAGTAGAAGAAGGAGAAGTAGAAGGTGAGGTCTGGAGGGTGAATCAGAAGAAGCAGAAGAAGGAGAAGGAGAAGGTGAAGTCTGGAGGGTGAATCAGAAGAAGCAGAAGAAGGAGAAGGAGAAGGTGAAGTCTGGAGGGTGAATCAGAAGAAGCAGAAGAAGGAGAAGGAGAAGGTGAAGTCAGGGGGGTGAAGCAGAAGAAGTAGAAGAAGGAGAAGGAGAAGGTGAAGTCAGGAGGGTGAAGCAGAAGAAGCAGAAGAAGGAGAAGGAGAAGGTGAAGTCTGGAGGGTGCAGCAGAAGAAGCAGAAGAAGGAGAAGGAGAAGGTGAAGTCTGGAGGGTGAAGCAGAAGAAGTAGAAGAAGGAGAAGGAGAAGGTGAAGCCTGGAGAGTGAATCAGAAGAAGTAGAAGAAGGAGAAGGCGAAGGTGAAGTCTGGAGGGTGAATCAGAAGAAACAGAAGAAGGAGAAGTAGAAGGTGAAGTCTGGAGGGTGAATCAGAAGAAGTAGAAGAAGGAGAAGGAGAAGGTGTAGTCTGGAGGGTGAATCAGAAGAAGTAGACGAAGGAGAAGGAGAAGGTGAAGTCTGGAGGGTGAATCAGAAGAAGCAGAAGAAGGAGAAGGAGAAGGTGAAGTCTGGAGGGTCAATCAGAAGATGTAGAAGAAGGAGAAGGAGAAGGTGAAGTCTGGAGGGTGAATCAGAAGAAGCAGAAGAAGGAGAAGGAGAAGGTGAAGTCTGGAGGGTGAATCAGAAGAAGTAGAAGAAGGAGAAGGAGAAGGCGAAGTCTGGAGGGTGAATCAGAAGAAGCAGAAGAAGGAGAAGGAGAAGGTGAAGTCAGGAGGGTGAAGCAGAAGAAGCAGAAGAAGGAGAAGGAGAAGGTGAAGTCTGGACGGTGAAGCAGAAGAAGCAGAAGAAGGAGAAGGAGAAGATGAAGTCTGGAGGGCGAAGCAAAAGAAGCAGAAGAAGGAGAAGGAGAAGGTGAAGTCTGGAGGGTGAATCAGAAGAAGCAGAAGAAGGAGAAGGAGAAGGTGAAGTCTGGAGGGTGAATCAGAAGAAGCAGAAGAAGGAGAAGGAGAAAATGAAGTCTGGAGGGTGAATCAGAAGAAGTAGAAGAAGGAGAAGTAGAAGGTGAGGTCTGGAGGGTGAATCAGAAGAAGCAGAAGAAGGAGAAGGAGAAGGTGAAGTCTGGAGGGTGAATCAGAAGAAGCAGAAGAAGGAGAAGGAGAAGGTGAAGTCTGGAGGGTGAATCAGAAGAAGCAGAAGAAGGAGAAGGAGAAGGTGAAGTCAGGGGGGTGAAGCAGAAGAAGTAGAAGAAGGAGAAGGAGAAGGTGAAGTCAGGAGGGTGAAGCAGAAGAAGCAGAAGAAGGAGAAGGAGAAGGTGAAGTCTGGAGGGTGCAGCAGAAGAAGCAGAAGAAGGAGAAGGAGAAGGTGAAGTCTGGAGGGTGAAGCAGAAGAAGTAGAAGAAGGAGAAGGAGAAGGTGAAGCCTGGAGAGTGAATCAGAAGAAGTAGAAGAAGGAGAAGGCGAAGGTGAAGTCTGGAGGGTGAATCAGAAGAAACAGAAGAAGGAGAAGGAGAAGGTGAAGTCTGGAGGGTGAATCAGAAGAAGTAGAAGAAGGAGAAGGAGAAGGTGTAGTCTGGAGGGTGAATCAGAAGAAGTAGACGAAGGAGAAGGAGAAGGTGAAGTCTGGAGGGTGAATCAGAAGAAGCAGAAGAAGGAGAAGGAGAAGGTGAAGTCTGGAGGGTGAATCAGAAGATGTAGAAGAAGGAGAAGGAGAAGGTGAAGTCTGGAGGGTGAATCAGAAGAAGCAGAAGAAGGAGAAGGAGAAGGTGAAGTCTGGAGGGTGAATCAGAAGAAGTAGAAGAAGGAGAAGGAGAAGGCGAAGTCTGGAGGGTGAATCAGAAGAAGCAGAAGAAGGAGAAGGAGAAGATGAAGTCTGGAGGGTGAATCAGAAGAAGCAGAAGAAGGAGAAGGAGAAGATGAAGTCAGGAGGGTGAATCAGAAGAAGTAGAAGAAGGAGAAGGAGAAGGTGAGGTCTGGAGGGTGAATCAGAAGAAGCAGAAGAAGGAGAAGGAGAAGGTGAAGTCTGAAGGGTGAATCAGAAGAAGCAGAAGAAGGAGAAGGAGAAGGTGAAGTCTGGAGGGTGAATCAGAAGAAGCAGAAGAAGGAGAAGGAGAAGGTGAAGTCTGAAGGGTGAATCAGAAGAAGCAGAAGAAGGAGAAGTAGAAGGTGAAGTCTGGAGAGTGAATCAGAAGAAGGAGAAGGAGAAGGTGAAGTCTGGAGGGTGAAGCAGAAGAAGTAGAAGAAGGAGAAGGAGAAGGTGAAGTCTGGAGGGTGAATCAGAAGAAGCAGAAGAAGGAGAAGGAGAAGGTGAAGTCTGGAGGGTGAATCAGAAGAAGCAGAAGAAGGAGAAGGAGAAGATGAAGTCTGGAGGGTGAATCCGAAGAAGTAGAAGAAGGAGAAGGAGAAGGTGAAGTCTGGAGGGTGAATCAGAAGACGCAGAAGAAGGAGAAGGAGAAGGTGAAGTCTGGAGGGCGAAGCAGAAGAAGCAGAAGAAGGAGAAGGAGAAGGTGAAGTCTGGAGGGTGAAGCAGAAGAAGCAGAAGAAGGAGAAGGAGAAGGTGAAGTCTGGAGGGTGAATCAGAAGAAGCAGAAGAAGGAGAAGGAGAAGGTGAATTCTGGAGGGTGAATCTGAAGAAGTAGGAGAAGGAGAAGGAGAAGGTGAAGTCTGAAGGGTGAATCAGAAGAAGCAGAAGAAGGAGAAGGAGAAGGTGAAGTCTGGAGGGAGAAGCAGAAGAAGTAGAAGAAGGAGAAGGAGAAGGTGAAGTCTGGAGGGTGAATCAGAAGAAGTAGAAGAAGGAGAAGGAGAAGGTGAAGTCTGGAGGGTGAATCAGAAGAAGTAGAAGAAGGAGAAGGAGAAGGTGAAGTCTGGAGGGTGAATCAGAAGAAGCAGAAGAAGGAGAAGGAGAAGGTGAAGTCCGGAGGGTGAATCAGAAGAAGTAGAAGAAGGAGAAGGAGAAGGTGTAGTCTGGAGGGTGAATCAGAAGAAGTAGAAGAAGGAGAAGGAGAACGTGAAGTCAGGAGGGTGAATCAGAAGAAGCAGAAGAAGGAGAAGGAGAAGGTGACGTCTGGAGGGAGAAGCAGAAGAAGTAGAAGAAGGAGAAGGAGAAGGTGAAGTCTGGAGGGTGAATCAGAAGAAGTATAAGAAGGAGAAGGAGAAGGTGAAGTCTGGAGGGTGAATCAGAAGAAGTAGAAGAAGGAGAAGGAGAAGGTGAAGTCTGGAGGGTGAATCAGAAGAAGCAGAAGAAGGAGAAGGAGAAGGTGAAGTCTGGAGGGTGAATCAGAAGAAGTAGAAGAAGGAGAAGGAGAAGGTGTAGTCTGGAGGGTGAATCAGAAGAAGTAGACGAAGGAGAAGGAGAAGGTGAAGTCTGGAGGGTGAATCAGAAGAAGCAGAAGAAGGAGAAGGAGAAGGAGAAGTCTGGGGGTGAATCAGAAGAAGTAGAAGAAGGAGAAGGAGAAGGTGAGGTCTGGAGGGTGAATCAGAAGAAGCAGAAGAAGGAGAAGGAGAAGGTGAAGTCTGAAGGGTGAATCAGAAGAAGCAGAAGAAGGAGAAGGAGAAGGTGAAGTCTGGAGGGTGAATCAGAAGAAGCAGAAGAAGGAGAAGGAGAAGGTGAAGTCTGGAGGGTGAATCAGAAGAAGCAGAAGAAGGAGAAGGAGAAGGTGAAGTCTGGAGGGTGAATCAGAAGAAGTAGAAGAAGGAGAAGGAGAAGGTGAAGTCTGGAGGGTGAATCAGAAGAAGTAGAACAAGGAGAAGGAGAAGGTGAAGTATGGAGGGTGAATCAGAAGAAGCAGAAGAAGGAGAAGGAGAAGGTGAAGTCTGGAGGGTGAATCAGAAGAAGTAGAAGAAGGAGAAGGAGAAGGTGAAGTCTGGAGGGTGAAGCAGAAGAAGTAGAAGAAGGAGAAGGAGAAGGTGAAGTCTGGAGGGTGAATCAGAAGAAGTAGAAGAAGGAGAAGGAGCAGGTGAAGTCAGGAGGGTGAATCAGAAGAAGCAGAAGAAGGAGAAGGAGAAGGTGAAGTCTGGAGGGTGAATCAGAAGAATCAGAAAAAGGAGAAGAAGAAGGTGAAGTCTGGAGGGTGAATCAGAAGAAGCAGAAGAAAGAGAAGGAGAAGGTGAAGTCTGGAGGGTGAAGCAGAAGAAGCAGAAGAAGGAAAAGGAGAAGGTGAAGACTGGAGGGTGAATCAGAAGAAGTAGAAGAAGGAGAAGGAGAAGGTGAAGTCAGGAGGGTGAATCAGAAGAAGCAGAAGAAGGAGAAGGAGAAGGTGAAGTCTGGAGGGCGCAGCAGAAGAAGCAGAAGAAGGAGAAGGAGAAGGTGAAGTCTGGAGGGTGAAGCAGAAGAAGCAGAAGAAGGAGAAGGAGAAGGTGAAGTCTGGAGGGTGAATCAGAAGAAGTAGAAGAAGGAGAAGGAGAAGGTGAAGTCAGGAGGGTGAAGCAGAAGAAGCAGAAGAAGGAGAAGGAGAAGGTGAAGTCTGGACGGTGAAGCAGAAGAAGCAGAAGAAGGAGAAGGAGAAGATGAAGTCTGGAGGGCGAAGCAAAAGAAGCAGAAGAAGGAGAAGGAGAAGGTGAAGTCTGGAGGGTGAAGCAGAAGAAGCAGAAGAAGGAGAAGGAGAAGGTGAAGTCTGGAGGGTGAATCAGAAGAAGCAGAAGAAGGAGAAGGAGAAAATGAAGTCTGGAGGGTGAATCAGAAGAAGTAGAAGAAGGAGAAGTAGAAGGTGAGGTCTGGAGGGTGAATCAGAAGAAGCAGAAGAAGGAGAAGGAGAAGGTGAAGTCTGGAGGGTGAAGCAGAAGAAACAGAAGAAGGAGAAGGAGAAGGTGAAGTCTGGAGGGTGAATCAGAAGAAGTAGAAGAAGGAGAAGGAGAAGGTGAAGTCTGGAGGGTGAATCAGAAGAAGTAGAAGAAGGAGAAGGAGAAGGTGAAGTCTGGAGGGTGAATCAGAAGAAGCAGAAGAAGGAGAAGGAGAAGGTGAAGTCTGGAGGGTGAATCAGAAGAAGCAGAAGAAGGATAAGGAGAAGGTGAAGTCTGGAGGGTGAATCAGAAGAAGCAGAATAAGGAGAAGGAGAAGGTGAAGTCTGGAGGGTGAATCAGAAGAAGTAGAAGATGAGAAGGAGAAGGTGAAGTCTGGAGGGTGAATCAGAAGAAGCAGAAGAAGGAGAAGGAGAAGGTGAAGTCAGGAGGGTGAATCAGAAGAAGCAGAAGAAGGAGAAGGAGAAGGTGAAGTCTGCAGTGTGAATCAGAAAAAGCAGAAGAAGGAGAAGGAGAAGGTGAAGACTGGAGGGTGAATCAGAAGAAGTAGAAGAAGGAGAAGGAGAAGGTGAAGTCAGGAGGGTGAAGCAGAAGAAGCAGAAGAAGGAGAAGGAGAAGTGAAGTCTGGAGGGCGCAGCAGAAGAAGGAGAAGGAGAAGGTGAAGTCTGGAGGGTGAAGCAGAAGAAGCAGAAGAAGGAGAAGGAGAAGGTGAAGTCTGGAGGGTGAATCAGAAGAAGTAGAAGAAGGAGAAGGAGAAGGTGAAGTCAGGAGGGTGAAGCAGAAGAAGCAGAAGAAGGAGAAGGAGAAGGTGAAGTCTGGAGGGTGAAGCAGAAGAAGCAGAAGAAGGAGAAGGAGAAGGTGAAGTCTGGAGGGCGAAGCCGAAGAAGTAGAAGAAGGAGAAGGAGAAGGTGAAGTCTGGAGGGTGAATCAGAAGAAGTAGAAGAAGGAGAAGGAGAAGGTGGATTCTGGAGGGTGAATCAGAAGAAGCAGAAGAAGGAGAAGGAGAAGGTGAAGTCTGGAGGGTGAAGCAGAAGAAGTAGAAGAAGGAGAAGGAGAATGTGAAGTCTGGAGGGCGAAGCAGAAGAAGCAGAAGAAGGAGAAGGAGAAGGTGAAGTCTGGAGGGTGAAGCAGAAGAAGCAGAAGAAGGAGAAGGAGAAGGTGAAGTCTGGAGGGTGAATCAGAAGAAGTAGAAGAAGGAGAAGGAGAAGGTGAAGTCAGGAGGGTGAAGCAGAAGAAGCAGAAGAAGGAGAAGGAGAAGTGAAGTCTGGAGGGCGCAGCAGAAGAAGCAGAAGAAGGAGAAGGAGAAGGTGAAGTCTGGAGGGTGAAGCAGAAGAAGCAGAAGAAGGAGAAGGAGAAGGTGAAGTCTGGAGGGTGAATCAGAAGAAGTAGAAGAAGGAGAAGGAGAAGGTGAAGTCAGGAGGGTGAAGCAGAAGAAGCAGAAGAAGGAGAAGGAGAAGGTGAAGTCTGGAGGGTGAAGCAGAAGAAGCAGAAGAAGGAGAAGGAGAAGGTGAAGTCTGGAGGGCGAAGCAGAAGAAGTAGAAGAAGGAGAAGGAGAAGGTGAAGTCTGGAGGGTGAATCAGAAGAAGTAGAAGAAGGAGAAGGAGAAGGTGAATTCTGGAGGGTGAATCAGAAGAAGCAGAAGAAGGAGAAGGAGAAGGTGAAGTCTGGAGGGTGAAGCAGAAGAAGTAGAAGAAGGAAAAGGAGAATGTGAAGTCTGGAGGGCGAAGCAGAAGAAGCAGAAGAAGGAGAAGGAGAAGGTGAAGTCTGGAGGGTGAAGCAGAAGAAGCAGAAGAAGGAGAAGGAGAAGGTGAAGTCTGGAGGGTGAATCAGAAGAAGTAGAAGAAGGAGAAGGAGAAGGTGAAGTAAGGAGGGTGAAGCAGAAGAAGCAGAAGAAGGAGAAGGAGAAGGTGATGTCTGGAGGGTGAAGCAGAAGAAGCAGAAGAAGGAGAAGGAGGAGGTGAAGTCTGGAGGGTGAATCAGAAGAAGCAGACGAAGGAGAAGGAGAAGGTGAAGTCTGGAGGGTGAATCAGAAGAAGTTGAAGAAGGAGAAGGAGAAGGTGTAGTCTGGAGGGTGAATCAGAAGAAGTAGAAGAAGGAGAAGGAGAAGGTGAAGTCTGGAGGGTGAATCAGAAGAAGCAGAATAAGGAGAAGGAGAAGGTGAAGTCTGGAGGGTGAAGCAGAAGAAGCAGAAGAAGGAAAAGGAGAAGGTGAAGACTGGAGGGTGAATCAGAAGAAGTAGAAGAAGGAGAAGGAGAAGGTGAAGTCAGGAGGGTGAATCAGAAGAAGCAGAAGAAGGAGAAGGAGAAGTGAAGTCTGGAGGGCGCAGCAGAAGAAGCAGAAGAAGGAGAAGGAGAAGGTGAAGTCTGGAGGGTGAAGCAGAAGAAGCAGAAGAAGGAGAAGGAGAAGGTGAAGTCTGGAGGGTGAATCAGAAGAAGTAGAAGAAGGAGAAGGAGAAGGTGAAGTCAGGAGGGTGAAGCAGAAGAAGCAGAAGAAGGAGAAGGAGAAGGTGAATTCTGGAGGGTGAATCAGAAGAAGCAGAAGAAGGAGAAGGAGAAGGTGAAGTCTGGAGGGTGAAGCAGAAGAAGTAGAAGAAGGAGAAGGAGAATGTGAAGTCTGGAGGGCGAAGCAGAAGAAGCAGAAGAAGGAGAAGGAGAAGGTGAAGTCTGGAGGGTGAAGCAGAAGAAGCAGAAGAAGGAGAAGGAGAAGGTGAAGTCTGGAGGGTGAATCAGAAGAAGTTGAAGAAGGAGAAGGAGAAGGTGTAGTCTGGAGGGTGAATCAGAAGAAGTAGAAGAAGGAGAAGGAGAAGGTGAAGTCTGGAGGGTGAATCAGAAGAAGCAGAATAAGGAGAAGGAGAAGGTGAAGTCTGGAGGGTGAATCAGAAGAAGCAGAAGAAGGAGAAGGAGAAGGTGAAGTCTGGAGGGTGAATCAGAAGAAGTAGAAGAAGGAGAAGGAGAAGGTGAAGTCTGGAGGGTGAAGCGGAAGAAGTAGAAGAAGGAGAAGGAGAAGGTGAAATCAGGAGGGTGAATCAGAAGAAGTAGAAGAAGGAGAAGGAGAAGGTGAAGTCAGGAGGGTGAATCAGAAGAAGCAGAAGAAGGAGAAGGAGAAGGTGAAGTCTGGAGTATGAATCAGAAGAAGCAGAAGAAGGAGAAGGAGAAGGTGAAGTCTGGAGGGTGAATCAGAAGAAGCAGAAGAAAGAGAAGGAGAAGGTGAAGTCTGGAGGGTGAAGCAGAAGAAGCAGAAGAAGGAGAAGGAGAAGGTGAAGACTGGAGTGTGAATCAGAAGAAGTAGAAGAAGGAGAAGGAGAAGGTGAAGTCTGGAGGGTGTATCAGAAGAGGTAGAATAAGGAGAAGGGGAAGGTGAAGTCTGGAGGGTGAATCAGAAGAAGCAGAAGAAGGAGAAGTAGAAGATGAAGTCTGGAGCGTGAATCAGAAGAAGCAGAAGAAGGAGAAGGAGAAGATGAAGTCTGGAGGGTGAATCAGAAGAAGTAGAAGAAGGAGAAGGAGAAGGTGAGGTCTGGAGGGTGAATCAGAAGAAGCAGAAGAAGGAGAAGGAGAAGGTGAAGTCTGGAGGGTGAATCAGAAGAAGCAGAAGAAGGAGAAGGAGAAGGTGAAGTCTGGAGGGTGAATCAGAAGAAGCAGAAGAAGGAGAAGGAGAAGGTGAAGTCAGGAGGGTGAATCAGAAGAAGCAGAAGAAGGAGAAGGAGAAGGTGAAGTTAGGAGGGTGAATCAGAAGAAGCAGAAGAAGGAGAAGGAGAAGGTGAAGTCAGGGGGGTGAAGCAGAAGAAGTAGAAGAAGGAGAAGGAGAAGGTGAAGTCAGGAGGGTGATGCAGAAGAAGCAGAAGAAGGAGAAGGAGAAGGTGAAGTCAGGAGGGTGAAGCAGAAGAAGCAGAAGAAGGAGATGGAGACGGTGAAGTCTGGAGGGCGCAGCAGAAGAAGCAGAAGAAGGAGAAGGAGAAGGTGAAGTCCTAAGGGTGAAGCAGAAGAACCAGAAGAAGGAGAAGGAGAAGGTGAAGTCTGGAGGGTGAATCAGAAGAAGTAGAATAAGGAGAAGGGGAAGGTGAAGTCAGGAGGGTGAAGCAGAAGAAGCAGAAGAAGGAGAAGGAGAAGGTGAAGTCTGGAGGGCGAAGCAGAAGAAGCAGAAGAAGGAGAAGGAGAAGGTGAAGTCTGGAGGGTGAAGCAGAAGAAGCAGAAGAAGGAGAAGGAGAAGGTGAAGTCTGGAGGGCGAATCAGAAGAAGTAGAAGAAGGAGAAGGAGAAGGTGAAGTAAGGAGGGTGAAGCAGAAGAAGCAGAAGAAGGAGAAGGAGAAGGTGAAGTCTGGAGGGTGAAGCAGAAGATGCAGAAGAAGGAGAAGGAGAAGGTGATGTCTGGAGGGTGAAGCAGAAGAAGCAGAAGAAGGAGAAGGAGAAGGTGAAGTCAGGAGGGTGTATCAGAAGAAGTAGAAGAAGGAAAAGGAGAAGGTGAAGTCTGGAGGGTGAATCAGAAGAAGTAGAAGAAGGAGAAGAAGAAGGTGAAGTCTGGAGGGTGAATCAGAAGAAGTGGAAGAAGGAGAAGGAGAAGGTGAAGTCTGGAGGGTGAATCAGAAGAAGCAGAAGAACGAGAAGGAGAAGGTGAAGTCTGGAGGGAGAAGCAGAAGAAGTAGAAGAAGGAGAAGGAGAAGGTGAAGTCTGGAGGGTGAATCAGAAGAAGTAGAAGAAGGAGAAGGAGAAGGTGAAGTCTGGAGGGTGAATCAGAAGAAGTAGACGAAGGAGAAGGAGAAGGTGAAGTCTGGAGGGTGAATCAGAAGAAGCAGAAGAAGGAGAAGGAGAAGGTGAAGTCTGGAGGGTGAACCAGAAGAAGTAGAAGAAGGAGAAGGAGAAGGTGAAGTCTTGAAGGTGAATCAGAAAAGCAGAAGAAGGAGAAGGAGAAGGTGAAGTCTGGAGGGTGAATCAGAAGAAGCAGAAGAAGGAGAAGGAGAAGGTGAAGTCTGGAGGGTGAATCAGAAGAAGCGGAAGAAGGAGAAGGAGAAGGTGAAGTCTGGAGGGTGAATCAGAAGAAGCAGAAGAAGTAGAAGGAGAAGGTGAAGTCTGGAGGGTGAATAAGAAGAAGTAGAAGAAGGAGAAGGAGAAGGTGAAGTCTGGAGGGTGAATCAGAAGAAGCAGAAGAAGGAGAAGGAGAAGGTGAAGTCAGGAAGGTGAATCAGAAGAAGCAGAAGAAGGAGAAGGAGAAGGTGAAGTCTGGAGGGTGAATCAGAAGAAGCAGAAGAAGGAGAAGGAGAAGGTGAAGACTGGAGGGTGAATCAGAAGAAGTAGAAGAAGGAGAAGGATAAGGTGAAGTCTGGAGGGTGAATCAGAAGAAGTAGAAGAAGGAGAAGGAGAAGGCGAAGTCTGGAGGGTGAATCAGAAGAAGCAGAAGAAGGAGAAGGAGAAGGTGATGTCTGGAGGGTGAATCAGAAGAAGCAGAAGAAGGAGAAGGAGAAGATGAAGTCTGGAGGGTGAATCAGAAGAAGTAGAAGAAGGAGAAGGAGAAGGTGAGGTCTGGAGGGAGAATCAGAAGAAGCAGAAGAAGGAGAAGGAGAAGGTGAAGTCTGAAGGGTGAATCAGAAGAAGCAGAAGAAGGAGAAGGAGAAGATGAAGCCTGGAGGGTGAATCAGAAGAAGCAGAAGAAGGAGAAGGAGAAGGTGAAGTCTGGAGGGTGAATCAGAAGAAGCAGAAGAAGGAGAAGGAGAAGGTGAAGTCTGGAGGGTGAATCAGAAGAAGTAGAAGAAGGAGAAGGAGAAGGTGAAGTCTGGAAGGTGAATCAGAAGAAGTAGAAGAAGGAGAAGGAGAAGATGAAGTCTGGAGGGTGAATCAGAAGAAGCAGAAGAAGGAGAAGGAGAAGGTGAAGTCTGGAGGGTGAATCAGAAGAAGCAGAAGAAGGAGAAGGAGAAGATGAAGTATAGCGGGTGAATCAGAAGAAGTAGAAGAAGGAGAAGGAGAAAATGAAGTCTGGAGGGTGAATCAGAAGAAGCAGAAGAAGGAGAAGGAGAAGGTGATGTCTGGAGGGTGAATCAGAAGAAGCAGAAGAAGGAGAAGGAGAAGGTGAAGTCTGGAGGGTGAATCAGAAGAAGCAGAATAAGGAGAAGGAGAAGGTGAAGTCTGGAGGGTGAATCAGAAGAAGCAGAAGAAGGAGAAGGAGAAGGTGAAGTCTGGAGGGTGAATCAGAAGAAGCAGAAGAAGGAGAAGGAGAAGGTGAAGTCTGGAGGGTGAATCAGAAGAATCAGAAGAAGGAGAAGGAGATGGTGAAGTCTAGAGGGTGAATCAGAAGAAGCAGAAGAAAGAGAAGGAGAAGGTGAAGTCTGGAGGGTGAAGCAGAAGAAGCAGAAGAAGGAGAAGGAGAAGGTGAAGACTGGAGGGTGAATCAAAAGAAGTAGAAGAAGGAGAAGGAGAAGGTGAAGTCTGGAGGGTGAATCAGAAGAAGTAGAAGAAGGAGAAGGAGAAGGTGAAGTACGGAGGGTGAATCAGAAGATGCAGAAGAAGGAGAAGGAGAAGGTGAAGTCTGGAGGGTGAATCAGAAGAAGCAGAAGAAGGAGAAGGAGAAGATGAAGTCTGGAGAGTGAATCAGAAGAAGTAGAAGAAGGAGAAGGAGAAGGTGAGGTCTGGAGGGTGAATCAGAAGAAGCAGAAGAAGGAGAAGGAGAAGATGAAGTCTGGAGGGTGAATCAGAAGAAGCAGAAGAAGGAGAAGGAGACGGTGAAGTCTGGAGGGTGAATCAGAAGAAGCAGAAGAAGGAGAAGGAGAAGGTGAAGTCAGGAGGGTGAATCAGAAGAAGCAGAAGAAAGAGAAGGAGAAGGTAAAGTTAGGAGGGTGAATCAGAAGAAGCAGAAGAAGGAGAAGGAGAAGGTGAAGTCTGGAGGGTGAATCAGAAGAAGTAGAAGAAGGAGAAGGAGAAGGTGAAGTCTGGAGGGTGAAGCAGAAGAAGTAGAAGAAGGAGAAGGAGAAGGTGAAGTCTGGAGGGTGAATCAGAAGAAGTAGAAGAAGGAGAAGGAGCAGGTGAAGTCAGGAGGGTGAATCAGAAGAAGCAGAAGAAGGAGAAGGAGAAGGTGAAGTCTGGAGGGTGAATCAGAAGAATCAGAAAAAGGAGAAGAAGAAGGTGAAGTCTGGAGGGTGAATCAGAAGAAGCAGAAGAAAGAGAAGGAGAAGGTGAAGTCTGGAGGGTGAAGCAGAAGAAGCAGAAGAAGGAAAAGGAGAAGGTGAAGACTGGAGGGTGAATCAGAAGAAGTAGAAGAAGGAGAAGGAGAAGGTGAAGTCAGGAGGGTGAATCAGAAGAAGCAGAAGAAGGAGAAGGAGAAGGTGAAGTCTGGAGGGCGCAGCAGAAGAAGCAGAAGAAGGAGAAGGAGAAGGTGAAGTCTGGAGGGTGAAGCAGAAGAAGCAGAAGAAGGAGAAGGAGAAGGTGAAGTCTGGAGGGTGAATCAGAAGAAGTAGAAGAAGGAGAAGGAGAAGGTGAAGTCAGGAGGGTGAAGCAGAAGAAGCAGAAGAAGGAGAAGGAGAAGGTGAAGTCTGGACGGTGAAGCAGAAGAAGCAGAAGAAGGAGAAGGAGAAGATGAAGTCTGGAGGGCGAAGCAAAAGAAGCAGAAGAAGGAGAAGGAGAAGGTGAAGTCTGGAGGGTGAATCAGAAGAAGCAGAAGAAGGAGAAGGAGAAGGTGAAGTCTGGAGGGTGAATCAGAAGAAGCAGAAGAAGGAGAAGGAGAAAATGAAGTCTGGAGGGTGAATCAGAAGAAGTAGAAGAAGGAGAAGTAGAAGGTGAGGTCTGGAGGGTGAATCAGAAGAAACAGAAGAAGGAGAAGGAGAAGGTGAAGTCTGGAGGGTGAATCAGAAGAAGTAGAAGAAGGAGAAGGAGAAGGTGTAGTCTGGAGGGTGAATCAGAAGAAGTAGACGAAGGAGAAGGAGAAGGTGAAGTCTGGAGGGTGAATCAGAAGAAGCAGAAGAAGGAGAAGGAGAAGGTGAAGTCTGGAGGGTGAATCAGAAGATGTAGAAGAAGGAGAAGGAGAAGGTGAAGTCTGGAGGGTGAATCAGAAGAAGCAGAAGAAGGAGAAGGAGAAGGTGAAGTCTGGAGGGTGAATCAGAAGAAGTAGAAGAAGGAGAAGGAGAAGGCGAAGTCTGGAGGGTGAATCAGAAGAAGCAGAAGAAGGAGAAGGAGAAGGTGAAGTCAGGAGGGTGAAGCAGAAGAAGCAGAAGAAGGAGAAGGAGAAGGTGAAGTCTGGACGGTGAAGCAGAAGAAGCAGAAGAAGGAGAAGGAGAAGATGAAGTCTGGAGGGCGAAGCAAAAGAAGCAGAAGAAGGAGAAGGAGAAGGTGAAGTCTGGAGGGTGAATCAGAAGAAGCAGAAGAAGGAGAAGGAGAAGGTGAAGTCTGGAGGGTGAATCAGAAGAAGCAGAAGAAGGAGAAGGAGAAAATGAAGTCTGGAGGGTGAATCAGAAGAAGTAGAAGAAGGAGAAGTAGAAGGTGAGGTCTGGAGGGTGAATCAGAAGAAGCAGAAGAAGGAGAAGGAGAAGGTGAAGTCTGGAGGGTGAATCAGAAGAAGCAGAAGAAGGAGAAGGAGAAGGTGAAGTCTGGAGGGTGAATCAGAAGAAGCAGAAGAAGGAGAAGGAGAAGGTGAAGTCAGGGGGGTGAAGCAGAAGAAGTAGAAGAAGGAGAAGGAGAAGGTGAAGTCAGGAGGGTGAAGCAGAAGAAGCAGAAGAAGGAGAAGGAGAAGGTGAAGTCTGGAGGGTGCAGCAGAAGAAGCAGAAGAAGGAGAAGGAGAAGGTGAAGTCTGGAGGGTGAAGCAGAAGAAGTAGAAGAAGGAGAAGGAGAAGGTGAAGCCTGGAGAGTGAATCAGAAGAAGTAGAAGAAGGAGAAGGCGAAGGTGAAGTCTGGAGGGTGAATCAGAAGAAACAGAAGAAGGAGAAGGAGAAGGTGAAGTCTGGAGGGTGAATCAGAAGAAGTAGAAGAAGGAGAAGGAGAAGGTGTAGTCTGGAGGGTGAATCAGAAGAAGTAGACGAAGGAGAAGGAGAAGGTGAAGTCTGGAGGGTGAATCAGAAGAAGCAGAAGAAGGAGAAGGAGAAGTTGAAGTCAGGAGGGTGAATCAGAAGAAGCAGAAGAAGGAGAAGGAGAAGTGAAGTCTGGAGGGCGCAGCAGAAGAAGCAGAAGAAGGAGAAGGAGAAGGTGAAGTCTGGAGGGTGAAGCAGAAGAAGCAGAAGAAGGAGAAGGAGAAGGTGAAGTCTGGAGGGTGAATCAGAAGAAGTAGAAGAAGGAGAAGGAGAAGGTGAAGTCAGGAGGGTGAAGCAGAAGAAGCAGAAGAAGGAGAAGGAGAAGGTGAAGTCTGGAGGGTGAAGCAGAAGAAGCAGAAGAAGGAGAAGGAGAAGGTGAAGTCTGGAGGGCGAAGCAGAAGAAGTAGAAGAAGGAGAAGGAGAAGGTGAAGTCTGGAGGGTGAATCAGAAGAAGTAGAAGAAGGAGAAGGAGAAGGTGAATTCTGGAGGGTGAATCAGAAGAAGCAGAAGAAGGAGAAGGAGAAGGTGAAGTCTGGAGGGTGAAGCAGAAGAAGTAGAAGAAGGAGAAGGAGAATGTGAAGTCTGGAGGGCGAAGCAGAAGAAGCAGAAGAAGGAGAAGGAGAAGGTGAAGTCTGGAGGGTGAAGCAGAAGAAGCAGAAGAAGGAGAAGGAGAAGGTGAAGTCTGGAGGGTGAATCAGAAGAAGTAGAAGAAGGAGAAGGAGAAGGTGAAGTAAGGAGGGTGAAGCAGAAGAAGCAGAAGAAGGAGAAGGAGAAGGTGAAGTCTGGAGGGTGAAGCAGAAGAAGCAGAAGAAGGAGAAGGAGGAGGTGAAGTCTGGAGGGTGAATCAGAAGAAGCAGAAGAAGGAGAAGGAGAAGGTGAAGTCTGGAGAGTGAATCAGAAGAAGTTGAAGAAGGAGAAGGAGAAGGTGTAGTCTGGAGGGTGAATCAGAAGAAGTAGAAGAAGGAGAAGGAGAAGGTGAAGTCTGGAGGGTGAATCAGAAGAAGCAGAATAAGGAGAAGGAGAAGGTGAAGTCTGGAGGGTGAATCAGAAGAAGCGGAAGAAGGAGAAGGAGAAGGTGAAGTCTGGAGGGTGAATCAGAAGAAGTAGAAGAAGGAGAAGGAGAAGGTGAAGTCTGGAGGGTGAAGCGGAAGAAGTAGAAGAAGGAGAAGGAGAAGGTGAAGTCAGGAGGGTGAATCAGAAGAAGTAGAAGAAGGAGAAGGAGAAGGTGAAGTCAGGAGGGTGAATCAGAAGAAGCAGAAGAAGGAGAAGGAGAAGGTGAAGTCTGGAGTATGAATCAGAAGAAGCAGAAGAAGGAGAAGGAGAAGGTGAAGTCTGGAGGGTGAATCAGAAGAAGCAGAAGAAAGAGAAGGAGAAGGCGAAGTCTGGAGGGTGAAGCAGAAGAAGCAGAAGAAGGAGAAGGAGAAGGTGAAGACTGGAGTGTGAATCAGAAGAAGTAGAAGAAGGAGAAGGAGAAGGTGAAGTCTGGAGGCTGTATCAGAAGAGGTAGAATAAGGAGAAGGGGAAGGTGAAGTCTGGAGGGTGAATCAGAAGAAGCAGTAGAAGGAGAAGTAGAAGATGAAGTCTGGAGCGTGAATCAGAAGAAGCAGAAGAAGGAGAAGGAGAAGATGAAGTCTGGAGGGTGAATCAGAAGAAGTAGAAGAAGGAGAAGGAGAAGGTGAGGTCTGGAGGGTGAATCAGAAGAAGCAGAAGAAGGAGAAGGAGAAGGTGAAGTCTGGAGGGTGAATCAGAAGAAGCAGAAGAAGGAGAAGGAGAAGGTGAAGTCTGGAGGGTGAATCAGAAGAAGCAGAAGAAGGAGAAGGAGAAGGTGAAGTCAGGAGGGTGAATCAGAAGAAGCAGAAGAAGGAGAAGGAGAAGGTGAAGTTAGGAGGGTGAATCAGAAGAAGCAGAAGAAGGAGAAGGAGAAGGTGAAGTCAGGGGGGTGAAGCAGAAGAAGTAGAAGAAGGAGAAGGAGAAGGTGAAGTCAGGAGGGTGATGCAGAAGAAGGAGAAGAAGGAGAAGGAGAAGGTGAAGTCAGGAGGGTGAAGCAGAAGAAGCAGAAGAAGGAGATGGAGACGGTGAAGTCTGGAGGGCGCAGCAGAAGAAGCAGAAGAAGGAGAAGGAGAAGGTGAAGTCCTAAGGGTGAAGCAGAAGAACCAGAAGAAGGAGAAGGAGAAGGTGAAGTCTGGAGGGTGAAACAGAAGAAGTAGTATAAGGAGAAGGAGAAGGTGAAGTCAGGAGGGTGAAGCAGAAGAAGCAGAAGAAGGAGAAGGAGAAGGTGAAGTCTGGAGGGCGAAGCAGAAGAAGCAGAAGAAGGAGAAGGAGAAGGTGAAGTCTGGAGGGTGAAGCAGAAGAAGCAGAAGAAGGAGAAGGAGAAGGTGAAGTCTGGAGGGTGAATCAGAAGAAGTAGAAGAAGGAGAAGGAGAAGGTGAAGTAAGGAGGGTGAAGCAGAAGAAGCAGAAGAAGGAGAAGGAGAAGGTGAAGTCTGGAGGGTGAAGCAGAAGAAGCAGAAGAAGGAGAAGGAGAAGGTGATGTCTGGAGGGTGAAGCAGAAGAAGCAGAAGAAGGAGAAGGAGAAGGTGAAGTCAGGAGGGTGTATCAGAAGAAGTAGAAGAAGGAAAAGGAGAAGGTGAAGTCTGGAGGGTGAATCAGAAGAAGTAGAAGAAGGAGAAGAAGAAGGTGAAGTCTGGAGGGTGAATCAGAAGAAGTGGAAGAAGGAGAAGGAGAAGGTGAAGTCTGGAGGGTGAATCAGAAGAAGCAGAAGAAGGAGAAGGAGAAGGTGAAGTCTGGAGGGAGAAGCAGAAGAAGTAGAAGAAGGAGAAGGAGAAGGTGAAGTCTGGAGGGTGAATCAGAAGAAGTAGAAGAAGGAGAAGGAGAAGGTGAAGTCTGGAGGGTGAATCAGAAGAAGTAGACGAAGGAGAAGGAGAAGGTGAAGTCTGGAGGGTGAATCAGAAGAAGCAGAAGAAGGAGAAGGAGAAGGTGAAGTCTGGAGGGTGAACCAGAAGAAGTAGAAGAAGGAGAAGGAGAAGGTGAAGTCTTGAAGGTGAATCAGAAAAGCAGAAGAAGGAGAAGGAGAAGGTGAAGTCTGGAGGGTGAATCAGAAGAAGCAGAAGAAGGAGAAGGAGAAGGTGAAGTCTGGAGGGTGAATCAGAAGAAGCGGAAGAAGGAGAAGGAGAAGGTGAAGTCTGGAGGGTGAATCAGAAGAAGCAGAAGAAGTAGAAGGAGAAGGTGAAGTCTGGAGGGTGAATAAGAAGAAGTAGAAGAAGGAGAAGGAGAAGGTGAAGTCTGGAGGGTGAATCAGAAGAAGCAGAAGAAGGAGAAGGAGAAGGTGAAGTCAGGAAGGTGAATCAGAAGAAGCAGAAGAAGGAGAAGGAGAAGGTGAAGTCTGGAGGGTGAATCAGAAGAAGCAGAAGAAGGAGAAGGAGAAGGTGAAGACTGGAGGGTGAATCAGAAGAAGTAGAAGAAGGAGAAGGATAAGGTGAAGTCTGGAGGGTGAATCAGAAGAAGTAGAAGAAGGAGAAGGAGAAGGCGAAGTCTGGAGGGTGAATCAGAAGAAGCAGAAGAAGGAGAAGGAGAAGGTGATGTCTGGAGGGTGAATCAGAAGAAGCAGAAGAAGGAGAAGGAGAAGATGAAGTCTGGAGGGTGAATCAGAAGAAGTAGAAGAAGGAGAAGGAGAAGGTGAGGTCTGGAGGGTGAATCAGAAGAAGCAGAAGAAGGAGAAGGAGAAGGTGAAGTCTGAAGGGTGAATCAGAAGAAGCAGAAGAAGGAGAAGGAGAAGATGAATCCTGGAGGCTGAATCAGAAGAAGCAGAAGAAGGAGAAGGAGAAGGTGAAGTCTGGAGGGTGAATCAGAAGAAGCAGAAGAAGGAGAAGGAGAAGGTGAAGTCTGGAGGGTGAATCAGAAGAAGTAGAAGAAGGAGAAGGAGAAGGTGAAGTCTGGAAGGTGAATCAGAAGAAGTAGAAGAAGGAGAAGGAGAAGATGAAGTCTGGAGGGTGAATCAGAAGAAGGAGAAGAAGGAGAAGGAGAAGGTGAAGTCTGGAGGGTGAATCAGAAGAAGCAGAAGAAGGAGAAGGAGAAGATGAAGTATAGCGGGTGAATCAGAAGAAGTAGAAGAAGGAGAAGGAGAAGGTGAAGTCTGGAGGGTGAATCAGAAGAAGCAGAAGAAGGAGAAGGAGAAGGTGATGTCTGGAGGGTGAATCAGAAGAAGCAGAAGAAGGAGAAGGAGAAGGTGAAGTCTGGAGGGTGAATCAGAAGAAGCAGAATAAGGAGAAGGAGAAGGTGAAGTCTGGAGGGTGAATCAGAAGAAGCAGAAGAAGGAGAAGGAGAAGGTGAAGTCTGGAGGGTGAATCAGAAGAAGCAGAAGAAGGAGAAGGAGAAGGTGAAGTCTGGAGGGTGAATCAGAAGAATCAGAAGAAGGAGAAGGAGATGGTGAAGTCTAGAGGGTGAATCAGAAGAAGCAGAAGAAAGAGAAGGAGAAGGTGAAGTCTGGAGGGTGAAGCAGAAGAAGCAGAAGAAGGAGAAGGAGAAGGTGAAGACTGGAGGGTGAATCAAAAGAAGTAGAAGAAGGAGAAGGAGAAGGTGAAGTCTGGAGGGTGAATCAGAAGAAGTAGAAGAAGGAGAAGGAGAAGGTGAAGTCTGGAGGGTGAATCAGAAGATGCAGAAGAAGGAGAAGGAGAAGGTGAAGTCTGGAGGGTGAATCAGAAGAAGCAGAAGAAGGAGAAGGAGAAGATGAAGTCTGGAGGGTGAATCAGAAGAAGTAGAAGAAGGAGAAGGAGAAGGTGAGGTCTGGAGGGTGAATCAGAAGAAGCAGAAGAAGGAGAAGGAGAAGATGAAGACTGGAGGGTGAATCAGAAGAAGCAGAAGAAGGAGAAGGAGACGGTGAAGTCAGGAGGGTGAATCAGAAGAAGCAGAAGAAAGAGAAGGAGAAGGTAAAGTTAGGAGGGTGAATCAGAAGAAGCAGAAGAAGGAGAAGGAGAAGGTGAAGTCTGGAGGGTGAATCAGAAGAAGTAGAAGAAGGAGAAGGAGAAGGTGAAGTCTGGAGGGTGAAGCAGAAGAAGTAGAAGAAGGAGAAGGAGAAGGTGAAGTCTGGAGGGTGAATCAGAAGAAGTAGAAGAAGGAGAAGGAGCAGGTGAAGTCAGGAGGGTGAATCAGAAGAAGCAGAAGAAGGAGAAGGAGAAGGTGAAGTCTGGAGGGTGAATCAGAAGAATCAGAAAAAGGAGAAGAAGAAGGTGAAGTCTGGAGGGTGAATCAGAAGAAGCAGAAGAAGGAGAAGGAGAAGGTGATGTCTGGAGGGTGAAGCAGAAGAAGCAGAAGAAGGAGAAGGAGAAGGTGAAGTCTGGAGGGTGAAGCAGAAGAAGCAGAAGAAGGAGAAGGAGAAGGTGATGTCTGGAGGGTGAAGCAGAAGAAGCAGAAGAAGGAGAAGGAGAAGGTGAAGTCAGGAGGGTGTATCAGAAGAAGTAGAAGAAGGAAAAGGAGAAGGTGAAGTCTGGAGGGTGAATCAGAAGAAGTAGAAGAAGGAGAAGAAGAAGGTGAAGTCTGGAGGGTGAATCAGAAGAAGTGGAAGAAGGAGAAGGAGAAGGTGAAGTCTGGAGGGTGAATCAGAAGAAGCAGAAGAAGGAGAAGGAGAAGGTGAAGTCTGGAGGGAGAAGCAGAAGAAGTAGAAGAAGGAGAAGGAGAAGGTGAAGTCTGGAGGGTGAATCAGAAGAAGTAGAAGAAGGAGAAGGAGAAGGTGAAGTCTGGAGGGTGAATCAGAAGAAGTAGACGAAGGAGAAGGAGAAGGTGAAGTCTGGAGGGTGAATCAGAAGAAGCAGAAGAAGGAGAAGGAGAAGGTGAAGTCTGGAGGGTGAACCAGAAGAAGTAGAAGAAGGAGAAGGAGAAGGTGAAGTCTTGAAGGTGAATCAGAAAAGCAGAAGAAGGAGAAGGAGAAGGTGAAGTCTGGAGGGTGAATCAGAAGAAGCAGAAGAAGGAGAAGGAGAAGGTGAAGTCTGGAGGGTGAATCAGAAGAAGCGGAAGAAGGAGAAGGAGAAGGTGAAGTCTGGAGGGTGAATCAGAAGAAGCAGAAGAAGTAGAAGGAGAAGGTGAAGTCTGGAGGGTGAATAAGAAGAAGTAGAAGAAGGAGAAGGAGAAGGTGAAGTCTGGAGGGTGAATCAGAAGAAGCAGAAGAAGGAGAAGGAGAAGGTGAAGTCAGGAAGGTGAATCAGAAGAAGCAGAAGAAGGAGAAGGAGAAGGTGAAGTCTGGAGGGTGAATCAGAAGAAGCAGAAGAAGGAGAAGGAGAAGGTGAAGACTGGAGGGTGAATCAGAAGAAGTAGAAGAAGGAGAAGGATAAGGTGAAGTCTGGAGGGTGAATCAGAAGAAGTAGAAGAAGGAGAAGGAGAAGGCGAAGTCTGGAGGGTGAATCAGAAGAAGCAGAAGAAGGAGAAGGAGAAGGTGATGTCTGGAGGGTGAATCAGAAGAAGCAGAAGAAGGAGAAGGAGAAGATGAAGTCTGGAGGGTGAATCAGAAGAAGTAGAAGAAGGAGAAGGAGAAGGTGAGGTCTGGAGGGTGAATCAGAAGAAGCAGAAGAAGGAGAAGGAGAAGGTGAAGTCTGAAGGGTGAATCAGAAGAAGCAGAAGAAGGAGAAGGAGAAGATGAAGCCTGGAGGGTGAATCAGAAGAAGCAGAAGAAGGAGAAGGAGAAGGTGAAGTCTGGAGGGTGAATCAGAAGAAGCAGAAGAAGGAGAAGGAGAAGGTGAAGTCTGGAGGGTGAATCAGAAGAAGTAGAAGAAGGAGAAGGAGAAGGTGAAGTCTGGAAGGTGAATCAGAAGAAGTAGAAGAAGGAGAAGGAGAAGATGAAGTCTGGAGGGTGAATCAGAAGAAGGAGAAGAAGGAGAAGGAGAAGGTGAAGTCTGGAGGGTGAATCAGAAGAAGCAGAAGAAGGAGAAGGAGAAGATGAAGTATAGCGGGTGAATCAGAAGAAGTAGAAGAAGGAGAAGGAGAAGGTGAAGTCTGGAGGGTGAATCAGAAGAAGCAGAAGAAGGAGAAGGAGAAGGTGATGTCTGGAGGGTGAATCAGAAGAAGCAGAAGAAGGAGAAGGAGAAGGTGAAGTCTGGAGGGTGAATCAGAAGAAGCAGAATAAGGAGAAGGAGAAGGTGAAGTCTCGAGGGTGAATCAGAAGAAGCAGAAGAAGGAGAAGGAGAAGGTGAAGTCTGGAGGGTGAATCAGAAGAAGCAGAAGAAGGAGAAGGAGAAGGTGAAGTCTGGAGGGTGAATCAGAAGAATCAGAAGAAGGAGAAGGAGATGGTGAAGTCTAGAGGGTGAATCAGAAGAAGCAGAAGAAAGAGAAGGAGAAGGTGAAGTCTGGAGGGTGAAGCAGAAGAAGCAGAAGAAGGAGAAGGAGAAGGTGAAGACTGGAGGGTGAATCAAAAGAAGTAGAAGAAGGAGAAGGAGAAGGTGAAGTCTGGAGGGTGAATCAGAAGAAGTAGAAGAAGGAGAAGGAGAAGGTGAAGTCTGGAGGGTGAATCAGAAGATGCAGAAGAAGGAGAAGGAGAAGGTGAAGTCTGGAGGGTGAATCAGAAGAAGCAGAAGAAGGAGAAGGAGAAGATGAAGTCTGGAGGGTGAATCAGAAGAAGTAGAAGAAGGAGAAGGAGAAGGTGAGGTCTGGAGGGTGAATCAGAAGAAGCAGAAGAAGGAGAAGGAGAAGATGAAGACTGGAGGGTGAATCAGAAGAAGCAGAAGAAGGAGAAGGAGACGGTGAAGTCAGGAGGGTGAATCAGAAGAAGCAGAAGAAAGAGAAGGAGAAGGTGAAGTCTGGAGGGTGAATCAGAAGAAGTAGAAGAAGGAGAAGGAGAAGGTGAAGTCTGGAGGGTGAAGCAGAAGAAGTAGAAGAAGGAGAAGGAGAAGGTGAAGTCTGGAGGGTGAATCAGAAGAAGTAGAAGAAGGAGAAGGAGCAGGTGAAGTCAGGAGGGTGAATCAGAAGAAGCAGAAGAAGGAGAAGGAGAAGGTGAAGTCTGGAGGGTGAATCAGAAGAATCAGAAAAAGGAGAAGAAGAAGGTGAAGTCTGGAGGGTGAATCAGAAGAAGCAGAAGAAAGAGAAGGAGAAGGTGAAGTCTGGAGGGTGAAGCAGAAGAAGCAGAAGAAGGAAAAGGAGAAGGTGAAGACTGGAGGGTGAATCAGAAGAAGTAGAAGAAGGAGAAGGAGAAGGTGAAGTCAGGAGGGTGAATCAGAAGAAGCAGAAGAAGGAGAAGGAGAAGGTGAAGTCTGGAGGGCGCAGCAGAAGAAGCAGAAGAAGGAGAAGGAGAAGGTGAAGTCTGGACGGTGAAGCAGAAGAAGCAGAAGAAGGAGAAGGAGAAGATGAAGTCTGGAGGGCGAAACAAAAGAAGCAGAAGAAGGAGAAGGAGAAGGTGAAGTCTGGAGGGTGAATCAGAAGAAGCAGAAGAAGGAGAAGGAGAAGGTGAAGTCTGGAGGGTGAATCAGAAGAAGCAGAAGAAGGAGAAGGAGAAAATGAAGTCTGGAGGGTGAATCAGAAGAAGTAGAAGAAGGAGAAGTAGAAGGTGAGGTCTGGAGGGTGAATCAGAAGAAGCAGAAGAAGGAGAAGGAGAAGGTGAAGTCTGGAGGGTGAATCAGAAGAAGCAGAAGAAGGAGAAGGAGAAGGTGAAGTCTGGAGGGTGAATCAGAAGAAGCAGAAGAAGGAGAAGGAGAAGGTGAAGTCAGGGGGGTGAAGCAGAAGAAGTAGAAGAAGGAGAAGGAGAAGGTGAAGTCAGGAGGGTGAAGCAGAAGAAGCAGAAGAAGGAGAAGGAGAAGGTGAAGTCTGGAGGGTGCAGCAGAAGAAGCAGAAGAAGGAGAAGGAGAAGGTGAAGTCTGGAGGGTGAAGCAGAAGAAGTAGAAGAAGGAGAAGGAGAAGGTGAAGCCTGGAGAGTGAATCAGAAGAAGTAGAAGAAGGAGAAGGCGAAGGTGAAGTCTGGAGGGTGAATCAGAAGAAACAGAAGAAGGAGAAGGAGAAGGTGAAGTCTGGAGGGTGAATCAGAAGAAGTAGAAGAAGGAGAAGGAGAAGGTGTAGTCTGGAGGGTGAATCAGAAGAAGTAGACGAAGGAGAAGGAGAAGGTGAAGTCTGGAGGGTGAATCAGAAGAAGCAGAAGAAGGAGAAGGAGAAGGTGAAGTCTGGAGGGTGAATCAGAAGATGTAGAAGAAGGAGAAGGAGAAGGTGAAGTCTGGAGGGTGAATCAGAAGAAGCAGAAGAAGGAGAAGGAGAAGGTGAAGTCTGGAGGGTGAATCAGAAGAAGTAGAAGAAGGAGAAGGAGAAGGCGAAGTCTGGAGGGTGAATCAGAAGAAGCAGAAGAAGGAGAAGGAGAAGGTGAAGTCAGGAGGGTGAAGCAGAAGAAGCAGAAGAAGGAGAAGGAGAAGGTGAAGTCTGGATGGTGAAGCAGAAGAAGCAGAAGAAGGAGAAGGAGAAGATGAAGTCTGGAGGGCGAAGCAAAAGAAGCAGAAGAAGGAGAAGGAGAAGGTGAAGTCTGGAGGGTGAATCAGAAGAAGCAGAAGAAGGAGAAGGAGAAGGTGAAGTCTGGAGGGTGAATCAGAAGAAGCAGAAGAAGGAGAAGGAGAAAATGAAGTCTGGAGGTTGAATCAGAAGAAGTAGAAGAAGGAGAAATAGAAGGTGAGGTCTGGAGGGTGAATCAGAAGAAGCAGAAGAAGGAGAAGGAGAAGGTGAAGTCTGGAGGGTGAATCAGAAGAAGCAGAAGAAGGAGAAGGAGAAGGTGAAGTCTGGAGGGTGAATCAGAAGAAGCAGAAGAAGGAGAAGGAGAAGGTGAAGTCAGGGGGGTGAAGCAGAAGAAGTAGAAGAAGGAGAAGGAGAAGGTGAAGTCAGGAGGGTGAAGCAGAAGAAGCAGAAGAAGGAGAAGGAGAAGGTGAAGTCTGGAGGGTGCAGCAGAAGAAGCAGAAGAAGGAGAAGGAGAAGGTGAAGTCTGGAGGGTGAAGCAGAAGAAGTAGAAGAAGGAGAAGGAGAAGGCGAAGTCTGGAGGGTGAATCAGAAGAAGCAGAAGAAGGAGAAGGAGAAGATGAAGTCTGGAGGGTGAATCAGAAGAAGCAGAAGAAGGAGAAGGAGAAGATGAAGTCAGGAGGGTGAATCAGAAGAAGTAGAAGAAGGAGAAGGAGAAGGTGAGGTCTGGAGGGTGAATCAGAAGAAGCAGAAGAAGGAGAAGGAGAAGGTGAAGTCTGAAGGGTGAATCAGAAGAAGCAGAAGAAGGAGAAGGAGAAGGTGAAGTCTGGAGGGTGAATCAGAAGAAGCAGAAGAAGGAGAAGGAGAAGGTGAAGTCTGAAGGGTGAATCAGAAGAAGCAGAAGAAGGAGAAGTAGAAGGTGAAGTCTGGAGAGTGAATCAGAAGAAGTAGAAGAAGGAGAAGGAGAAGGTGAAGTCTGGAGGGTGAAGCAGAAGAAGTAGAAGAAGGAGAAGGAGAAGGTGAAGTCTGGAGGGTGAATCAGAAGAAGCAGAAGAAGGAGAAGGAGAAGGTGAAGTCTGGAGGGTGAATCAGAAGAAGCAGAAGAAGGAGAAGGAGAAGATGAAGTCTGGAGGGTGAATCCGAAGAAGTAGAAGAAGGAGAAGGAGAAGGTGAAGTCTGGAGGGTGAATCAGAAGACGCAGAAGAAGGAGAAGGAGAAGGTGAAGTCTGGAGGGCGAAGCAGAAGAAGCAGAAGAAGGAGAAGGAGAAGGTGAAGTCTGGAGGGTGAAGCAGAAGAAGCAGAAGAAGGAGAAGGAGAAGGTGAAGTCTGGAGGGTGAATCAGAAGAAGCAGAAGAAGGAGAAGGAGAAGGTGAATTCTGGAGGGTGAATCTGAAGAAGTAGGAGAAGGAGAAGGAGAAGGTGAAGTCTGAAGGGTGAATCAGAAGAAGCAGAAGAAGGAGAAGGAGAAGGTGAAGTCTGGAGGGAGAAGCAGAAGAAGTAGAAGAAGGAGAAGGAGAAGGTGAAGTCTGGAGGGTGAATCAGAAGAAGTAGAAGAAGGAGAAGGAGAAGGTGAAGTCTGGAGGGTGAATCAGAAGAAGAAGAAGAAGGAGAAGGAGAAGGTGAAGTCTGGAGGGTGAATCAGAAGAAGCAGAAGAAGGAGAAGGAGAAGGTGAAGTCCGGAGGGTGAATCAGAAGAAGTAGAAGAAGGAGAAGGAGAAGGTGTAGTCTGGAGGGTGAATCAGAAGAAGTAGAAGAAGGAGAAGGAGAACGTGAAGTCAGGAGGGTGAATCAGAAGAAGCAGAAGAAGGAGAAGGAGAAGGTGACGTCTGGAGGGAGAAGCAGAAGAAGTAGAAGAAGGAGAAGGAGAAGGTGAAGTCTGGAGCGTGAATCAGAAGAAGTATAAGAAGGAGAAGGAGAAGGTGAAGTCTGGAGGGTGAATCAGAAGAAGTAGAAGAAGGAGAAGGAGAAGGTGAAGTCTGGAGGGTGAATCAGAAGAAGCAGAAGAAGGAGAAGGAGAAGGTGAAGTCTGGAGGGTGAATCAGAAGAAGTAGAAGAAGGAGAAGGAGAAGGTGTAGTCTGGAGGGTGAATCAGAAGAAGTAGACGAAGGAGAAGGAGAAGGTGAAGTCTGGAGGGTGAATCAGAAGAAGCAGAAGAAGGAGAAGGAGAAGGAGAAGTCTGGGGGGTGAATCAGAAGAAGTAGAAAAAGGAGAAGGAGAAGGTGAGGTCTGGAGGGTGAATCAGAAGAAGCAGAAGAAGGAGAAGGAGAAGGTGAAGTCTGAAGGGTGAATCAGAAGAAGCAGAAGAAGGAGAAGGAGAAGGTGAAGTCTGGAGGGTGAATCAGAAGAAGCAGAAGAAGGGGAAGGAGAAGGTGAAGTCTGGAGGGTGAATCAGAAGAAGCAGAAGAAGGAGAAGGAGAAGGTGAAGTCTGGAGGGTGAATCAGAAGAAGTAGAAGAAGGAGAAGGAGAAGGTGAAGTCTGGAGGGTGAATCAGAAGAAGTAGAACAAGGAGAAGGAGAAGGTGAAGTATGGAGGGTGAATCAGAAGAAGCAGAAGAAGGAGAAGGAGAAGGTGAAGTCTGGAGGGTGAATCAGAAGAAGTAGAAGAAGGAGAAGGAGAAGGTGAAGTCTGGAGGGTGAAGCAGAAGAAGTAGAAGAAGGAGAAGGAGAAGGTGAAGTCTGGAGGGTGAATCAGAAGAAGTAGAAGAAGGAGAAGGAGCAGGTGAAGTCAGGAGGGTGAATCAGAAGAAGCAGAAGAAGGAGAAGGAGAAGGTGAAGTCTGGAGGGTGAATCAGAAGAATCAGAAAAAGGAGAAGAAGAAGGTGAAGTCTGGAGGGTGAATCAGAAGAAGCAGAAGAAAGAGAAGGAGAAGGTGAAGTCTGGAGGGTGAAGCAGAAGAAGCAGAAGAAGGAAAAGGAGAAGGTGAAGACTGGAGGGTGAATCAGAAGAAGTAGAAGAAGGAGAAGGAGAAGGTGAAGTCAGGAGGGTGAATCAGAAGAAGCAGAAGAAGGAGAAGGAGAAGGTGAAGTCTGGAGGGCGCAGCAGAAGAAGCAGAAGAAGGAGAAGGAGAAGGTGAAGTCTGGAGGGTGAAGCAGAAGAAGCAGAAGAAGGAGAAGGAGAAGGTGAAGTCTGGAGGGTGAATCAGAAGAAGTAGAAGAAGGAGAAGGAGAAGGTGAAGTCAGGAGGGTGAAGCAGAAGAAGCAGAAGAAGGAGAAGGAGAAGGTGAAGTCTGGACGGTGAAGCAGAAGAAGCAGAAGAAGGAGAATGAGAAGATGAAGTCTGGAGGGCGAAGCAAAAGAAGCAGAAGAAGGAGAAGGAGAAGGTGAAGTCTGGAGGGTGAATCAGAAGAAGCAGAAGAAGGAGAAGGAGAAGGTGAAGTCTGGAGGGTGAATCAGAAGAAGCAGAAGAAGGAGAAGGAGAAAATGAAGTCTGGAGGGTGAATCACAAGAAGTAGAAGAAGGAAAAGTAGAAGGTGAGGTCTGGAGGGTGAATCAGAAGAAGCAGAAGAAGGAGAAGGAGAAGGTGAAGTCTGGAGGGTGAATCAGAAGAAGCAGAAGAAGGAGAAGGAGAAGGTGAAGTCTGGAGGGTGAATCAGAAGAAGCAGAAGAAGGAGAAGGAGAAGGTGAAGTCAGGGGGGTGAAGCAGAAGAAGTAGAAGAAGGAGAAGGAGAAGGTGAAGTCAGGAGGGTGAAGCAGAAGAAGCAGAAGAAGGAGAAGGAGAAGGTGAAGTCTGGAGGGTGAATCAGAAGAAGCAGAAGAAGGAGAAGGAGAAGGTGAAGTCTGGAGGGTGAATCAGAAGAAGCAGAAGAAGGAGAAGGAGAAAATGAAGTCTGGAGGTTGAATCAGAAGAAGTAGAAGAAGGAGAAATAGAAGGTGAGGTCTGGAGGGTGAATCAGAAGAAGCAGAAGAAGGAGAAGGAGAAGGTGAAGTCTGGAGGGTGAATCAGAAGAAGCAGAAGAAGGAGAAGGAGAAGGTGAAGTCTGGAGGGTGAATCAGAAGAAGCAGAAGAAGGAGAAGGAGAAGGTGAAGTCAGGGGGGTGAAGCAGAAGAAGTAGAAGAAGGAGAAGGAGAAGGTGAAGTCAGGAGGGTGAAGCAGAAGAAGCAGAAGAAGGAGAAGGAGAAGGTGAAGTCTGGAGGGTGCAGCAGAAGAAGCAGAAGAAGGAGAAGGAGAAGGTGAAGTCTGGAGGGTGAAGCAGAAGAAGTAGAAGAAGGAGAAGGAGAAGGCGAAGTCTGGAGGGTGAATCAGAAGAAGCAGAAGAAGGAGAAGGAGAAGATGAAGTCTGGAGGGTGAATCAGAAGAAGCAGAAGAAGGAGAAGGAGAAGATGAAGTCAGGAGGGTGAATCAGAAGAAGTAGAAGAAGGAGAAGGAGAAGGTGAGGTCTGGAGGGTGAATCAGAAGAAGCAGAAGAAGGAGAAGGAGAAGGTGAAGTCTGAAGGGTGAATCAGAAGAAGCAGAAGAAGGAGAAGGAGAAGGTGAAGTCTGGAGGGTGAATCAGAAGAAGCAGAAGAAGGAGAAGGAGAAGGTGAAGTCTGAAGGGTGAATCAGAAGAAGCAGAAGAAGGAGAAGTAGAAGGTGAAGTCTGGAGAGTGAATCAGAAGAAGTAGAAGAAGGAGAAGGAGAAGGTGAAGTCTGGAGGGTGAAGCAGAAGAAGTAGAAGAAGGAGAAGGAGAAGGTGAAGTCTGGAGGGTGAATCAGAAGAAGCAGAAGAAGGAGAAGGAGAAGGTGAAGTCTGGAGGGTGAATCAGAAGAAGCAGAAGAAGGAGAAGGAGAAGATGAAGTCTGGAGGGTGAATCCGAAGAAGTAGAAGAAGGAGAAGGAGAAGGTGAAGTCTGGAGGGTGAATCAGAAGACGCAGAAGAAGGAGAAGGAGAAGGTGAAGTCTGGAGGGCGAAGCAGAAGAAGCAGAAGAAGGAGAAGGAGAAGGTGAAGTCTGGAGGGTGAAGCAGAAGAAGGAGAAGGAGAAGGTGAAGTCTGGACGGTGAATCAGAAGAAGCAGAAGAAGGAGAAGGAGAAGGTGAATTCTGGAGGGTGAATCTGAAGAAGTAGGAGAAGGAGAAGGAGAAGGTGAAGTCTGAAGGGTGAATCAGAAGAAGCAGAAGAAGGAGAAGGAGAAGGTGAAGTCTGGAGGGAGAAGCAGAAGAAGTAGAAGAAGGAGAAGGAGAAGGTGAAGTCTGGAGGGTGAATCAGAAGAAGTAGAAGAAGGAGAAGGAGAAGGTGAAGTCTGGAGGGTGAATCAGAAGAAGTAGAAGAAGGAGAAGGAGAAGGTGAAGTCTGGAGGGTGAATCAGAAGAAGCAGAAGAAGGAGAAGGAGAAGGTGAAGTCCGGAGGGTGAATCAGAAGAAGTAGAAGAAGGAGAAGGAGAAGGTGTAGTCTGGAGGGTGAATCAGAAGAAGTAGAAGAAGGAGAAGGAGAACGTGAAGTCAGGAGGGTGAATCAGAAGAAGCAGAAGAAGGAGAAGGAGAAGGTGACGTCTGGAGGGAGAAGCAGAAGAAGTAGAAGAAGGAGAAGGAGAAGGTGAAGTCTGGAGGGTGAATCAGAAGAAGTATAAGAAGGAGAAGGAGAAGGTGAAGTCTGGAGGGTGAATCAGAAGAAGTAGAAGAAGGAGAAGGAGAAGGTGAAGTCTGGAGGGTGAATCAGAAGAAGCAGAAGAAGGAGAAGGAGAAGGTGAAGTCTGGAGGGTGAATCAGAAGAAGTAGAAGAAGGAGAAGGAGAAGGTGTAGTCTGGAGGGTGAATCAGAAGAAGTAGACGAAGGAGAAGGAGAAGGTGAAGTCTGGAGGGTGAATCAGAAGAAGCAGAAGAAGGAGAAGGAGAAGGAGAAGTCTGGGGGTGAATCAGAAGAAGTAGAAAAAGGAGAAGGAGAAGGTGAGGTCTGGAGGGTGAATCAGAAGAAGCAGAAGAAGGAGAAGGAGAAGGTGAAGTCTGGAGGGTGAATCAGAAGAAGCAGAAGAAGGAGAAGGAGAAGGTGAAGTCTGGAGGGTGAATCAGAAGAAGCAGAAGAAGGAGAAGGAGAAGGTGAAGTCTGGAGGGTGAATCAGAAGAAGTAGAAGAAGGAGAAGGAGAAGGTGAAGTCTGGAGGGTGAATCAGAAGAAGTAGAACAAGGAGAAGGAGAAGGTGAAGTATGGAGGGTGAATCAGAAGAAGCAGAAGAAGGAGAAGGAGAAGGTGAAGTCTGGAGGGTGAATCAGAAGAAGTAGAAGAAGGAGAAGGAGAAGGTGAAGTCTGGAGGGTGAAGCAGAAGAAGTAGAAGAAGGAGAAGGAGAAGGTGAAGTCTGGAGGGTGAATCAGAAGAAGTAGAAGAAGGAGAAGGAGCAGGTGAAGTCAGGAGGGTGAATCAGAAGAAGCAGAAGAAGGAGAAGGAGAAGGTGAAGTCTGGAGGGTGAATCAGAAGAATCAGAAAAAGGAGAAGAAGAAGGTGAAGTCTGGAGGGTGAATCAGAAGAAGCAGAAGAAAGAGAAGGAGAAGGTGAAGTCTGGAGGGTGAAGCAGAAGAAGCAGAAGAAGGAAAAGGAGAAGGTGAAGACTGGAGGGTGAATCAGAAGAAGTAGAAGAAGGAGAAGGAGAAGGTGAAGTCAGGAGGGTGAATCAGAAGAAGCAGAAGAAGGAGAAGGAGAAGGTGAAGTCTGGAGGGCGCAGCAGAAGAAGCAGAAGAAGGAGAAGGAGAAGGTGAAGTCTGGAGGGTGAAGCAGAAGAAGCAGAAGAAGGAGAAGGAGAAGGTGAAGTCTGGAGGGTGAATCAGAAGAAGTAGAAGAAGGAGAAGGAGAAGGTGAAGTCAGGAGGGTGAAGCAGAAGAAGCAGAAGAAGGAGAAGGAGAAGGTGAAGTCTGGACGGTGAAGCAGAAGAAGCAGAAGAAGGAGAATGAGAAGATGAAGTCTGGAGGGCGAAGCAAAAGAAGCAGAAGAAGGAGAAGGAGAAGGTGAAGTCTGGAGGGTGAATCAGAAGAAGCAGAAGAAGGAGAAGGAGAAGGTGAAGTCTGGAGGGTGAATCAGAAGAAGCAGAAGAAGGAGAAGGAGAAAATGAAGTCTGGAGGGTGAATCACAAGAAGTAGAAGAAGGAGAAGTAGAAGGTGAGGTCTGGAGGGTGAATCAGAAGAAGCAGAAGAAGGAGAAGGAGAAGGTGAAGTCTGGAGGGTGAATCAGAAGAAGCAGAAGAAGGAGAAGGAGAAGGTGAAGTCTGGAGGGTGAATCAGAAGAAGCAGAAGAAGGAGAAGGAGAAGGTGAAGTCAGGGGGGTGAAGCAGAAGAAGTAGAAGAAGGAGAAGGAGAAGGTGAAGTCAGGAGGGTGAAGCAGAAGAAGCAGAAGAAGGAGAAGGAGAAGGTGAAGTCTGGAGGGTGCAGCAGAAGAAGCAGAAGAAGGAGAAGGAGAAGGTGAAGTCTGGAGGGTGAAGCAGAAGAAGTAGAAGAAGGAGAAGGAGAAGGTGAAGCCTGGAGAGTGAATCAGAAGAAGTAGAAGAAGGAGAAGGCGAAGGTGAAGTCTGGAGGGTGAATCAGAAGAAACAGAAGAAGGAGAAGGAGAAGGTGAAGTCTGGAGGGTGAATCAGAAGAAGTAGAAGAAGGAGAAGGAGAAGGTGTAGTCTGGAGGGTGAATCAGAAGAAGTAAACGAAGGAGAAGGAGAAGGTGAAGTCTGGAGGGTGAATCAGAAGAAGCAGAAGAAGGAGAAGGAGAAGGTGAAGTCTGGAGGGTGAATCAGAAGATGTAGAAGAAGGAGAAGGAGAAGGTGAAGTCTGGAGGGTGAATCAGAAGAAGCAGAAGAAGGAGAAGGAGAAGGTGAAGTCTGGAGGGTGAATCAGAAGAAGTAGAAGAAGGAGAAGGAGAAGGCGAAGTCTGGAGGGTGAATCAGAAGAAGCAGAAGAAGGAGAAGGAGAAGATGAAGTCTGGAGGGTGAATCAGAAGAAGCAGAAGAAGGAGAAGGAGAAGATGAAGTCTGGAGGGTGAATCAGAAGAAGTAGAAGAAGGAGAAGGAGAAGGTGAGGTCTGGAGGGTGAATCAGAAGAAGCAGAAGAAGGAGAAGGAGAAGGTGAAATCTGAAGGGTGAATCAGAAGAAGCAGAAGAAGGAGAAGGAGAAGGTGAAGTCTGGAGGGTGAATCAGAAGAAGCAGAAGAAGGAGAAGGAGAAGGTGAAGTCTGAAGGGTGAATCAGAAGAAGCAGAAGAAGGAGAAGTAGAAGGTGAAGTCTGGAGAGTGAATCAGAAGAAGTAGAAGAAGGAGAAGGAGAAGGTGAAGTCTGGAGGGTGAAGCAGAAGAAGTAGAAGAAGGAGAAGGAGAAGGTGAAGTCTGGAGGGTGAATCAGAAGAAGCAGAAGAAGGAGAAGGAGAAGGTGAAGTCTGGAGGGTGAATCAGAAGAAGCAGAAGAAGGAGAAGGAGAAGATGAAGTCTGGAGTGTGAATCCGAAGAAGTAGAAGAAGGAGAAGGAGAAGGTGAAGTCTGGAGGGTGAATCAGAAGACGCAGAACAAGGAGAAGGAGAAGGTGAAGTCTGGAGGGTGAATCAGAAGAAGCAGAAGAAGGAGAAGGAGAAGGTGAAGTCTGGAAGGTGAATCAGAAGAAGTAGAAGAAGGAGAAGGTGAAGGTGAAGTCTGGAGGGTGAAGCAGGAGAAGTAGAAGAAGGAGAAGGAGAAGGTGAAGTCTGGAGGGTGAATCAGAAGACGCAGAAGAAGGAGAAGGAGAAGGTGAAGTCTGGAGGGCGAAGCAGAAGAAGCAGAAGAAGGAGAAGGAGAAGGTGAAGTCTGGAGGGTGAAGCAGAAGAAGCAGAAGAAGGAGAAGGAGAAGGTGAAGTCTGGAGGGTGAATCAGAAGAAGCAGAAGAAGGAGAAGGAGAAGGTGAATTCTGGAGGGTGAATCTGAAGAAGTAGGAGAAGGAGAAGGAGAAGGTGAAGTCTGAAGGGTGAATCAGAAGAAGCAGAAGAAGGAGAAGGAGAAGGTGAAGTCTGGAGGGAGAAGCAGAAGAAGTAGAAGAAGGAGAAGGAGAAGGTGAAGTCTGGAGGGTGAATCAGAAGAAGTAGAAGAAGGAGAAGGAGAAGGTGAAGTCTGGAGGGTGAATCAGAAGAAGTAGAAGAAGGAGAAGGAGAAGGTGAAGTCTGGAGGGTGAATCAGAAGAAGCAGAAGAAGGAGAAGGAGAAGGTGAAGTCTGGAGGGTGAATCAGAAGAAGTAGAAGAAGGAGAAGGAGAAGGTGTAGTCTGGAGGGTGAATCAGAAGAAGTAGAAGAAGGAGAAGGAGAACGTGAAGTCAGGAGGGTGAATCAGAAGAAGCAGAAGAAGGAGAAGGAAAAGGTGACGTCTGGAGGGAGAAGCAGAAGAAGTAGAAGAAGGAGAAGGAGAAGGTGAAGTCTGGAGGGTGAATCAGAAGAAGTATAAGAAGGAGAAGGAGAAGGTGAAGTCTGGAGGGTGAATCAGAAGAAGTAGAAGAAGGAGAAGGAGAAGGTGAAGTCTGGAGGGTGAATCAGAAGAAGCAGAAGAAGGAGAAGGAGAAGGTGAAGTCTGGAGGGTGAATCAGAAGAAGTAGAAGAAGGAGAAGGAGAAGGTGTAGTCTGGAGGGTGAATCAGAAGAAGTAGACGAAGGAGAAGGAGAAGGTGAAGTCTGGAGGGTGAATCAGAAGAAGCAGAAGAAGGAGAAGGAGAAGGAGAAGTCTGGGGGGTGAATCAGAAGAAGTAGAAGAAGGAGAAGGAGAAGGTGAGGTCTGGAGGGTGAATCAGAAGAAGCAGAAGAAGGAGAAGGAGAAGGTGAAGTCTGAAGGGTGAATCAGAAGAAGCAGAAGAAGGAGAAGGAGAAGGTGAAGTCTGGAGGGTGAATCAGAAGAAGCAGAAGAAGGAGAAGGAGAAGGTGAAGTCTGGAGGGTGAATCAGAAGAAGCAGAAGAAGGAGAAGGAGAAGGTGAAGTCTGGAGGGTGAATCAGAAGAAGTAGAAGAAGGAGAAGGAGAAGGTGAAGTCTGGAGGGTGAATCAGAAGAAGTAGAACAAGGAGAAGGAGAAGGTGAAGTATGGAGGGTGAATCAGAAGAAGCAGAAGAAGGAGAAGGAGAAGGTGAAGTCTGGAGGGTGAATCAGAAGAAGTAGAAGAAGGAGAAGGAGAAGGTGAAGTCTGGAGGGTGAAGCAGAAGAAGTAGAAGAAGGAGAAGGAGAAGGTGAAGTCTGGAGGGTGAATCAGAAGAAGTAGAAGAAGGAGAAGGAGCAGGTGAAGTCAGGAGGGTGAATCAGAAGAAGCAGAAGAAGGAGAAGGAGAAGGTGAAGTCTGGAGGGTGAATCAGAAGAATCAGAAAAAGGAGAAGAAGAAGGTGAAGTCTGGAGGGTGAATCAGAAGAAGCAGAAGAAAGAGAAGGAGAAGGTGAAGTCTGGAGGGTGAAGCAGAAGAAGCAGAAGAAGGAAAAGGAGAAGGTGAAGACTGGAGGGTGAATCAGAAGAAGTAGAAGAAGGAGAAGGAGAAGGTGAAGTCAGGAGGGTGAATCAGAAGAAGCAGAAGAAGGAGAAGGAGAAGGTGAAGTCTGGAGGGCGCAGCAGAAGAAGCAGAAGAAGGAGAAGGAGAAGGTGAAGTCTGGAGGGTGAAGCAGAAGAAGCAGAAGAAGGAGAAGGAGAAGGTGAAGTCTGGAGGGTGAATCAGAAGAAGTAGAAGAAGGAGAAGGAGAAGGTGAAGTCAGGAGGGTGAAGCAGAAGAAGCAGAAGAAGGAGAAGGAGAAGGTGAAGTCTGGACGGTGAAGCAGAAGAAGCAGAAGAAGGAGAATGAGAAGATGAAGTCTGGAGGGCGAAGCAAAAGAAGCAGAAGAAGGAGAAGGAGAAGGTGAAGTCTGGAGGGTGAATCAGAAGAAGCAGAAGAAGGAGAAGGAGAAGGTGAAGTCTGGAGGGTGAATCAGAAGAAGCAGAAGAAGGAGAAGGAGAAAATGAAGTCTGGAGGGTGAATCACAAGAAGTAGAAGAAGGAGAAGTAGAAGGTGAGGTCTGGAGGGTGAATCAGAAGAAGCAGAAGAAGGAGAAGGAGAAGGTGAAGTCTGGAGGGTGAATCAGAAGAAGCAGAAGAAGGAGAAGGAGAAGGTGAAGTCTGGAGGGTGAATCAGAAGAAGCAGAAGAAGGAGAAGGAGAAGGTGAAGTCAGGGGGGTGAAGCAGAAGAAGTAGAAGAAGGAGAAGGAGAAGGTGAAGTCAGGAGGGTGAAGCAGAAGAAGCAGAAGAAGGAGAAGGAGAAGGTGAAGTCTGGAGGGTGCAGCAGAAGAAGCAGAAGAAGGAGAAGGAGAAGGTGAAGTCTGGAGGGTGAAGCAGAAGAAGTAGAAGAAGGAGAAGGAGAAGGTGAAGCCTGGAGAGTGAATCAGAAGAAGTAGAAGAAGGAGAAGGCGAAGGTGAAGTCTGGAGGGTGAATCAGAAGAAACAGAAGAAGGAGAAGGAGAAGGTGAAGTCTGGAGGGTGAATCAGAAGAAGTAGAAGAAGGAGAAGGAGAAGGTGTAGTCTGGAGGGTGAATCAGAAGAAGTAGACGAAGGAGAAGGAGAAGGTGAAGTCTGGAGGGTGAATCAGAAGAAGCAGAAGAAGGAGAAGGAGAAGGTGAAGTCTGGAGGGTGAATCAGAAGATGTAGAAGAAGGAGAAGGAGAAGGTGAAGTCTGGAGGGTGAATCAGAAGAAGCAGAAGAAGGAGAAGGAGAAGGTGAAGTCTGGAGGGTGAATCAGAAGAAGTAGAAGAAGGAGAAGGAGAAGGCGAAGTCTGGAGGGTGAATCAGAAGAAGCAGAAGAAGGAGAAGGAGAAGATGAAGTCTGGAGGGTGAATCAGAAGAAGCAGAAGAAGGAGAAGGAGAAGATGAAGTCTGGAGGGTGAATCAGAAGAAGTAGAAGAAGGAGAAGGAGAAGGTGAGGTCTGGAGGGTGAATCAGAAGAAGCAGAAGAAGGAGAAGGAGAAGGTGAAATCTGAAGGGTGAATCAGAAGAAGCAGAAGAAGGAGAAGGAGAAGGTGAAGTCTGGAGGGTGAATCAGAAGAAGCAGAAGAAGGAGAAGGAGAAGGTGAAGTCTGAAGGGTGAATCAGAAGAAGCAGAAGAAGGAGAAGTAGAAGGTGAAGTCTGGAGAGTGAATCAGAAGAAGTAGAAGAAGGAGAAGGAGAAGGTGAAGTCTGGAGGGTGAAGCAGAAGAAGTAGAAGAAGGAGAAGGAGAAGGTGAAGTCTGGAGGGTGAATCAGAAGAAGCAGAAGAAGGAGAAGGAGAAGGTGAAGTCTGGAGGGTGAATCAGAAGAAGCAGAAGAAGGAGAAGGAGAAGATGAAGTCTGGAGTGTGAATCCGAAGAAGTAGAAGAAGGAGAAGGAGAAGGTGAAGTCTGGAGGGTGAATCAGAAGACGCAGAACAAGGAGAAGGAGAAGGTGAAGTCTGGAGGGTGAATCAGAAGAAGCAGAAGAAGGAGAAGGAGAAGGTGAAGTCTGGAAGGTGAATCAGAAGAAGTAGAAGAAGGAGAAGGTGAAGGTGAAGTCTGGAGGGTGAAGCAGGAGAAGTAGAAGAAGGAGAAGGAGAAGGTGAAGTCAGGAGGGTGAATCAGAAGAAGTAGAAGAAGGAGAAGGAGAAGGTGAAGTCAGGAGGGTGAATCAAAAGAAGCAGAAGAAGGAGAAGGAGAAGGTGAAGTCTGGAGGGTGAATCAGAAGAATCAGAAGAAGGAGAAGGAGAAGGTGAAGTCTGGAGGGTGAATCAGAAGAAGCAGAAGAAAGAGAAGGAGAAGGTGAAGTCTGGAGGGTGAAGCAGAAGAAGCAGAAGAAGGAGAAGGAGAAGGTGTAGACTGGAGGGTGAATCAGAAGAAGTAGAAGAAGGAGAAGGAGAAGGTGAAGTCTGGAGGGTGAATCAGAAGAAGTAGAAAAAGGAGAAGGAGAAGGTGAAGTCTGGAGGGTGAACCAGAAGAAGCAGAAGAAGGAGAAGGAGAAGGTGAAGTCTGGAGGGTGAATCTGAAGATGCAGAAGAAGGAGAAGGAGAAGATGAAGTCTGGAGGGTGAATCAGAAGAAGTAGAAGAAGGAGAAGGAGAAGGTGAAGTCAGGAGGGTGAATCAGAAGAAGCAGAAGAAGGAGAAGGAGAAGGTTAAGTTAGGAGGGTGAATCAGTAGAAGCAGAAGAAGGAGAAGGAGAAGGTGAAGTCAGGGGGGTGAAGCAGAAGAAGTAGAAGAAGGAGAAGGAGAAGGTGAAGTCAGCAGGGTGAAGCAGAAGAAGCAGAAGAAGGAGAAGGAGAAGGTGAAGTCTGGAGGGTGAATCAGAAGAAGCAGAAGAAGGAGAAGGAGAAGGTGAAGACTGGAGGGTGAATCAGAAGAAGTAGAAGAAGGAGAAGGAGAAGGTGAAGTCTGGATGGTGAATCAGAAGAAGTAGAAGAAGGAGAAGGAGAAGGCGAAGTCTGGAGGGTGAATCAGAAGAAGCAGAAGAAGGAGAAGGAGAAGATGAAGTCTGGACTTGAATCAGAAGAAGCAGAAGAAGGAGAAGGAGAAGATGAAGTCTGGAGGGTGAATCAGAAGAAGTAGAAGAAGGAGAAGGAGAAGGTGAGGTCTGGAGGGTGAATCAGAAGAAGCAGAAGAAGGAGAAGGAGAAGGTGAAGTCTGAAGGGTGAATCAGAAGAAGCAGAAGAAGGAGAAGGAGAAGGTGAAGTCTGGAGGGTGAATCAGAAGAAGCAGAAGAAGGAGAAGGAGAAGGTGAAGTCTGGAGGGTGAATCAGAAGAAGCAGAAGAAGGAGAAGGAGAAGGTGAAGTCTGGAGGGTGAATCAGAAGAAGTAGAAGAAGGAGAAGGAGAAGCTGAAGTCTGGAGGGTGAATCAGAAGAAGTAGAAGAAGGAGAAGGAGAAGGTTAAGTCTGGAGGGTGAATCAGAAGAAGCAGAAGAAGGAGAAGGTGAAGTCTGGAGGGTGAATCAGAAGAAGCAGAAGAAGGAGAATGAGAAGATGAAGTCTGGAGGGTGAATCAGAAGAAGTAGAAGAAGGAGAAGGAAAAGGTGAAGTCTGGAGGGTGAATCAGAAGAAGCAGAACAAGGAGAAGGAGAAGGTGAAGTCTGGAGGGTGAATCAGAAGAAGTAGAAGAAGGAGAAGGAGAAGGCGAAGTCTGGAGGGTGAATCAGAAGAAGCAGAAGAAGGAGAAGGAGAAGATGAAGTCTGGAGGGTGAATCAGAAGAAGCAGAAGAAGGAGAAGGAGAAGATGAAGTCTGGAGGGTGAATCAGAAGAAGTAGAAGAAGGAGAAGGAGAAGGTGAGGTCTGGAGGGTGAATCAGAAGAAGCAGAAGAAGGAGAAGGAGAAGGTGAAGTCTGAAGGGTGAATCAGAAGAAGCAGAAGAAGGAGAAGGAGAAGGTGAAGTCTGGAGGGTGAATCAGAAGAAGCAGAAGAAGGAGAAGGAGAAGGTGAAGTCTGGAGGGTGAATCAGAAGAAGCAGAAGAAGGAGAAGGAGAAGGTGAAGTCTGGAGGGTGAATCAGAAGAAGTAGAAGAAGGAGAAGGAGAAGCTGAAGTCTGGACGGTGAATCAGAAGAAGTAGAAGAAGGAGAAGGAGAAGGTTAAGTCTGGAGGGTGAATCAGAAGAAGCAGAAGAAGGAGAATGTGAAGTCTGGAGGGTGAATCAGAAGAAGCAGAAGAAGGAGAATGAGAAGATGAAGTCTGGAGGGTGAATCAGAAGAAGTAGAAGAAGGAGAAGGAGAAGGTGAAGTCTGGAAGGTGAATCAGAAGAAGCAGAACAAGGAGAAGGAGAAGGTGAAGTCTGGAGGGTGAATCAGAAGAAGAAGAAGAAGTAGAAGGAGAAGGTGAAGTCTGGAGGGTGAATCAGAAGAAGCAGAATAAGGAGAAGGAGAAGGTGAAGTCTGGAGGGTGAATCAGAAGAAGCAGAAGAAGGAGAAGCAGAAGGTGAAGTCTGGAGGGTGAATCAGAAGAAGTAGAAGAAGGAGAAGGAGAAGGTGAAGTCCGACGGGTGAAGCAGAAGAAGTAGAAGAAGGAGAAGGAGAAGGTGAAGTCAGCAGGGTGAATCAGAAGAAGTAGAAGAAGGAGAAGGAGAAGGTGTAGTCAGGAGGGTGAATCAGAAGAAGCAGAAGAAGGAGAAGGAGAAGGTGAAGTCTGGAGGGTGAATCAGAAGAAACAGAAGAAGGAGAAGGAGAAGGTGAAGTCAGGAGGGTGAATCAGAAGAAGCAGAAGAAAGAGAAGGAGAAGGTGAAGTCTGGAGGGTGAAGCAGAAGAAGCAGAAGAAGGAGAAGGAGAAGGTGAAGACTGGAGGGTGAATCAGAAGAAGTAGAAGAAGGAGAAGGAGAAGTTGAAGTCTGGAGGGTGAATCAGAAGAAGTAGAAGATGGAGAAGGAGAAGGTGAAGTCTGGAGGGTGAGTCAGAAGAAGCAGAAGAAGGAGAAGGAGAAGGTAAAGTCTGGATAGTGAATCAGAAGAAGCAGAAGAAGGAGAAGGAGAAGGTGAAGTCTGGAGGGTGAATCAGAAGAAGCAGAAGAAGGATAAGGAGAAGGTGAAGTCTGGAGGGTGAATCAGAAGAAGCAGAATAAGGAGAAGGAGAAGGTGAAGTCTGGAGGGTGAATCAGAAGAAGTAGAAGATGAGAAGGAGAAGGTGAAGTCTGGAGGGTGAATCAGAAGAAGCAGAAGATGGAGAAGGAGAAGGTGAAGTCTGGAGGGTGAATCAGAAGAAGCAGAATAAGGAGAAGGAGAAGGTGAAGTCTGGAGGGTGAATCAGAAGAAGTAGAAGATGAGAAGGAGAAGGTGAATTCTGGAGGGTGAATCAGAAGAAGCAGAAGAAGGAGAAGGAGAAGGTGAAGTCAGGAGGGTGAATCAGAAGAAGCAGAAGAAGGAGAAGGAGAAGGTGAAGTCTGGAGGGTGAATCAGAAGAAGCAGAAGAAGGAGAAGGAGAAGCTGAAGTCTGGAGGGTGAATCAGAAGAAGCAGTAGAAGGAGAAGGAGAAGGTGAAGTCTGGAGGGTGAATCAGAAGAAGCAGAATATGGAGAAGGAGAAGGTGAAGTCTGGAGGGTGAATCAGAAGAAGCAGAAGAAGGAGAAGAAGAAGGTGAAGTCTGGAGGGTGAATCAGAAGAAGTAGAAGAAGGAGAAGGAGAAGGTGAAGTCTGGAGGGTGAAGCAGAAGAAGTAGAAGAAGGAGAAGGAGAAGGTGAAGTCTGGAGGGTGAATCAGAAGAAGTAGAAGAAGGAGAAGGAGAAGGAGAAGTCAGGAGGGTGAATCAGAAGAAGCAGAAGAAGGAGAAGGAGAAGGTGAAGTCTGGAGGGTGAATCAGAAGAATCAGAAGAAGGAGAAGGAGAAGGTGAAGTCTGGAGGGTGAATCAGAAGAAGCAGAAGAAAGAGAAGGAGAAGGTGATGTCTGGAGGGTGAAGCAGAAGAAGCAGAAGAAGGAAAAGGAGAAGGTGTAGACTGGAGGGTGAATCAGAAGAAGTAGAAGAAGGAGAAGGAGAAGGTGAAGTCTGGAGGGTGAATCAGAAGAAGTAGAAGAAGGAAAAGGAGAAGGTGAAGTCTGGAGGCTGAATCAGAAGAAGTAGAAGAAGGAGAAGGTGAAGTCTGGAGGTTGAATCAGAAGAAGCAGAAGAAGGAGAAGGAGAAGGTGAAGTCTGGAGGGTGAATCAGAAGAAGCAGAAGAAGGAGTAGAAGAAGATGAAGTCTGGAGGGTGAATCAGAAGAAGTAGAAGAAGGAGAAGGAGAAGGTGAGGTCTGGAGGGTGAATCAGAAGAAGCAGAAGAAGGAGAAGGAGAAGGTGAAGTCTGGAGGGTGAATCAGAAGAAGCAGAAGAAGGAGAAGGAGATGGTGAAGTCTGGAGGGTGAATCAGAAGAAGCAGAAGAAGGAGAAGGAGAAGGTGAAGTCAGGAGGGTGAATCAGAAGAAGCAGAAGAAGGAGAAGGAGAAGGTGAAGTTAGGAGGGTGAATCAGAAGAAGCAGAAAAAGGAGAAGGAGAAGGTGAAGTCAGGGGGGTGAAGCAGAAGAAGTAGAAGACGGAGAAGGAGAAGGTGAAGTCAGGAGGGTGAAGCAGAAGAAGCAGAAGAAGGAGAAGGAGAAGGTGAAGTCTGGAGAGCGCAGCAGAAGAAGCAGAAGAAGGAGAAGGAGAGGTTAAGTCTGGAGGGTGAAGCAGAAGAAGCAGAAGAAGGAGAAGGCGAAGGGGAAGTCTGGAGGGTGAATCAGAAGAAGTAGAAGAAGGAGAAGGAGAAGGTGAAGTCAGGAGGGTGAAGCAGAAGTAGCAGAAGAAGGAGAAGGAGAAGGTGAAGTCTGGAGGGTGAAGCAGAAGAAGCAGAAGAAGGAGAAGGAGAAGGTGAAGACTGGAGGGCGAAGCAGAAGAAGCAGAAGAAGGAGAAGGAGAAGGTGAAGTCTGGAGGGTGAATCAGAAGAAGTAGAAGAAGGAGAAGGAGAAGGTGAAGTCTGGAGGGTGAATCAGAAGAAGCAGAAGAAGGAGAAGGAGAAGGTGAAGTCAGGAGGGTGAATCAGAAGAAGCAGAAGAAGGAGAAGGAGAAGGTGAAGTCTGCAGTGTGAATCAGAAAAAGCAGAAGAAGGAGAAGGAGAAGGTGAAGACTGGAGGGTGAATCAGAAGAAGTAGAAGAAGGAGAAGGAGAAGGTGAAGTCAGGAGGGTGAAGCAGAAGAAGCAGAAGAAGGAGAAGGAGAAGTGAAGTCTGGAGGGCGCAGCAGAAGAAGCAGAAGAAGGAGAAGGAGAAGGTGAAGTCTGGAGGGTGAAGCAGAAGAAGCAGAAGAAGGAGAAGGAGAAGGTGAAGTCTGGAGGGTGAATCAGAAGAAGTAGAAGAAGGAGAAGGAGAAGGTGAAGTCAGGAGGGTGAAGCAGAAGAAGCAGAAGAAGGAGAAGGAGAAGGTGAAGTCTGGAGGGTGAAGCAGAAGAAGCAGAAGAAGGAGAAGGAGAAGGTGAAGTCTGGAGGACGAAGCAGAAGAAGTAGAAGAAGGAGAAGGAGAAGGTGAAGTCTGGAGGGTGAATCAGAAGAAGTAGAAGAAGGAGAAGGAGAAGGTGAATTCTGGAGGGTGAATCAGAAGAAGCAGAAGAAAGAGAAGGAGAAGGTGAAGTTTGGAGGGTGAATCAGAAGAAGCAGAAGAAGGAGAAGGAGAAGATGAAGTCTGGAGGGTGAATCAGAAGTAGAAGAAGGAGAAGGAGAAGGTGAGGTCTGGAGGGTGAATCAGAAGAAGCAGAAGAAGGAGAAGGAGAAGGTGAAGTCAGGAGGGTGAAGCAGAAGAAGCAGAAGAAGGAGAAGGAGAAGGTGAAGTCTGTAGGGCGCAGCAGAAGATGCAGAAGAAGGAGAAGGAGAAGGTGAAGTCAGGAGGGTGAATCAGAAGAAGCAGAAGAAGGAGAAGGAGAAGGTGAAGTCTGGAGAGTGAATCAGAAGAAGCAGAAGAAGGAGAAGGAGAAGGTGAAGTCTGGAGGGTGAATCAGAAGAAGTAGAAGAAGGAGAAGGAGAAGGTGACGTCTGGAGGGTGAATCAGAAGAAGCAGAAGAAGGAGAAGGAGAAGGTGAAGTCTGGAAGGTGAATCAGAAGAAGCAGAAGAAGGAGAAGGAGAAGGTGAAGTCTGGAGGGTGAATCAGAAGAAGTAGAAGAAAGAGAAGGAGAAGGTGAAGTCTGGAGGGTGAAGCAGAAGAAGCAGAAGAAGGAAAAGGAGAAGGTGAAGACTGGAGGGTGAATCAGAAGAAGTAGAAGAAGGAGAAGGAGAAGGTGAAGTCTGGAGGGTGAATCAGAAGAAGTAGAAGAAGGAAAAGGAGAAGGTGAAGTCTGGAGGCTGAATCAGAAGAAGTAGAAGAAGGAGAAGGAGAAGGTGAAGTCTGGAGGGCGCAGCAGAAGATGCAGAAGAAGGAGAAGGAGAAGGTGATGTCTGGAGGGTGAAGCAGAAGAAGTAGAAGAAGGAGAAGGAGAAGGTGAAGTCTGGAGGGTGAATCAGAAGAAGTAGAAGAAGGAGAAGGAGAAGGTGAAGTCTGCAGGGTGAATCAGAAGAAGCAGAAGAAGGAGAAGGAGAAGGTGAAGTCTGGAGGGTGAATCAGAAGAAGTAGAAGAAGGAGAAGGAGAAGGTGTAGTCTGGAGGGTGAATCAGAAGAAGTAGACGAAGGAGAAGGAGAAGGTGAAGTCTGGAGGGTGAATCAGAAGAAGTAGAAGATGGGAAGGAGAAGGTGAAGTCTGGAGGGTGAATCAGAAGAAGCAGAAGAAGGAGAAGGAGAAGGTGAAGTCAGGAGGGTGAATCAGAAGAAGCAGAAGAAGGAGAAGGAGAAGGTGAAGTCTGGAGGGTGAATCAGAAGAAGCAGAAGAAGGAGAAGGAGAAGGTGAAGACTGGAGGGTGAATCAGAAGAAGTAGAAAAAGGAGAAGGAGAAGGTGAAGTCTGGAGGGTGAATCAGAAGAAGCAGAAGAAGGAGAAGGAGAAGGTGAAGTCTGGAGGGTGAATCAGAAGAAGGAGAAGAAGGAGAAGGAGAAGGTGAAGTCTGGAGGGTGAATCAGAAGAAGTAGAAGAAGGAGAAGGAGAAGGTGAAGTCTGGAAGGTGAATCAGAAGAAGCAGAAGAAGGAGAAGGAGAAGGTGAAGTCTGGAAGGTGTATCAGAAGAAGCAGAAGAAGGAGAAGGAGAAGATGAAGTCCGGAGGGTGAATCAGAAGAAGTAGAAGAAGGAGAAGGAGAAGGTGAAGTCTGGAGGGTGAATCAGAAGAAGCAGAAGAAGGAGAAGGAGTAGATGAAGTCTGGAGGGTGAATCAGAAGAAGTAGAAGAAGGAGAAGGAGAAGGTGAGGTCTGGAGGGTGAATCAGAAGAAGCAGAAGAAGGAGAAGGAGAAGGTGAAGTCTGGAGGGTGAATCAGAAGAAGTTGAAGAAGGAGAAGGAGAAGGTGAAGTCAGGAGGGTGAATCAGAAGAAGCAGAAGAAGGAGAAGGAGAAGGTGAAGTCTGGAGGGTGAATCAGAAGAAGCAGAAGAAGGAGAAGGAGAAGGTGAAGTCTGGAGGGTGAATCAGAAGAAGCAGAAGAAGGAGAAGGAGAAGGTGAAGTCTGGAGGGTGAATGAGAAGAAGCAGAATAAGGAGAAGGAGAAGATGAAGTCTGGAGGGTGAATCGGAAGAAGCAGAAGAAGGAGAAGGAGAAGGTGAAGTCTGGAGGGTGAATCAGAAGAAGTAGAAGAAGGAGAATGAGAAGGTGAAGTCTGGAGGGTGAAGCAGAAGAAGCAGAAGAAGGAAAAGGAGAAGGTGAAGACTGGAGGGTGAATCAGAAGAAGTAGAAGAAGGAGAAGGAGAAGGTGAAGTCTGGAGGGTGAATCAGAAGAAGTAGAAGAAGGAAAAGGAGAAGGTGAAGTCTGGAGGCTGAATCAGAAGAAGTAGAAGAAGGAGAAGGAGAAGGTGAAGTCTGGAGGGTGAATCAGAAGAAGCAGAAGAAGGAGAAGGAGAAGGTGAAGTCTGGAGGGTGAATGAGAAGAAGCAGAATAAGGAGAAGGAGAGGATGAAGTCTGGAGGGTGAATCGGAAGAAGCAGAAGAAGGAGAAGGAGAAGGTGAAGTCTGGAGGGTGAATCAGAAGAAGTAGAAGAAGGAGAATGAGAAGGTGAAGTCTGGAGGGTGAAGCAGAAGAAGCAGAAGAAGGAAAAGGAGAAGGTGAAGACTGGAGGGTGAATCAGAAGAAGTAGAAGAAGGAGAAGGAGAAGGTGAAGTCTGGAGGGTGAATCAGAAGAAGTAGAAGAAGGAAAAGGAGAAGGTGAAGTCTGGAGGCTGAATCAGAAGAAGTAGAAGAAGGAGAAGGAGAAGGTGAAGTCTGGAGGGTGAATCAGAAGAAGCAGAAGAAGGAGAAGGAGAAGGTGAAGTCTGGAGGGTGTATCAGAGGAAGCAGAAGAAGGAGAAGGAGAAGATGAAGTCTGGAGGGTGAATCAGAAGAAGTAGAAGAAGGAGAAGGAGAAGGTGAGGTCTGGAGGGTGAATCAGAAGAAGCAGAAGAAGGAGAAGGAGATGGTGAAGTCTGGAGGTTGAATCAGAAGAAGCAGAAGAAGGAGAAGGAGAAGGTGAAGTCTGGAGGGTGAATCAGAAGAAGCAGAAGAAGTAGAAGGAGAAGGTGAAGTCAGGAGGGTGAATCAGAAGAAGCAGAAGAAGGAGAAGGAGAAGGTGAAGTTAGGAGGGTGAATCAGAAGAAGCAGAAGAAGGAGAAGGAGAAGGTGAAGTCAGGGGGGTGAAGCAGAAGAAGTAGAAGAAGGAGAAGTAGAAGGTGAAGTCAGGAGGGTGAAGCAAAGAAGCAGAAGAAGGAGAAGGAAAAGTGAAGTCTGGAGGGCGCAGCAGAAGAAGCAGAAGAAGGAGAAGGAGAAGGTGAAGTCTGGAGGGTGAAGCAGAAGAAGCAGAAGAAGGAGAAGGAGAAGGTGAAGTCTGGAGGGTGAATCAGAAGAAGTAGAAGAAGGAGAAGGAGAAGGTGAAGTCAGGAGGGTGAAGCAGAAGAAGCAGAAGAAGGAGAAGGAGAAGGTGAAGTCTGGAGGGTGAAGCAGAAGAAGCAGAAGAAGGAGAAGGAGAAGGTGAAGTCTGGAGGGCGAAGCAGAAGAAGTAGAAGAAGGAGAAGGAGAAGGTGAAGTCTGGAGGGTGAATCAGAAGAAGTAGAAGAAGGAGAAGGAGAAGGTGAATTCTGGAGGGTGAATCAGAAGAAGCAGAAGAAGGAGAAGGAGAAGGTGAAGTTTGGAGGGTGAATCAGAAGAAGCAGAAGAAGGAGAAGGAGAAGATGAAGTCTGGAGGGTGAATCAGAAGTAGAAGAAGGAGAAGGAGAAGGTGAGGTCTGGAGGGTGAATCAGAAGAAGCAGAAGAAGGAGAAGGAGAAGGTGAAGTCAGGAGGGTGAAGCAGAAGAAGCAGAAGAAGGAGAAGGAGAAGGTGAAGTCTGTAGGGCGCAGCAGAAGATGCAGAAGAAGGAGAAGGAGAAGGTGAAGTCAGGAGGGTGAATCAGAAGAAGCAGAAGAAGGAGAAGGAGAAGGTGAAGTCTGGAGAGTGAATCAGAAGAAGCAGAAGAAGGAGAAGGAGAAGGTGAAGTCTGGAGGGTGAATCAGAAGAAGTAGAAGAAGGAGAAGGAGAAAGTGAAGTCTGGAGGGTGAATCAGAAGAAGTAGAAGAAGGAGAAGGAGAAGGTGAAGTCTGGAGGGTGAATCAGAAGAAGCAGAAGAAGGAGAAGGAGAAGGTGAAGTCTGGAAGGTGAATCAGAAGAAGCAGAAGAAGGAGAAGGAGAAGGTGAAGTCTGGAGGGTGAATCAGAAGAAGTAGAAGAAAGAGAAGGAGAAGGTGAAGTCTGGAGGGTGAAGCAGAAGAAGCAGAAGAAGGAAAAGGAGAAGGTGAAGACTGGAGGGTGAATCAGAAGAAGTAGAAGAAGGAGAAGGAGAAGGTGAAGTCTGGAGGGTGAATCAGAAGAAGTAGAAGAAGGAAAAGGAGAAGGTGAAGTCTGGAGGCTGAATCAGAAGAAGTAGAAGAAGGAGAAGGAGAAGGTGAAGTCTGGAGGGCGCAGCAGAAGATGCAGAAGAAGGAGAAGGAGAAGGTGATGTCTGGAGGGTGAAGCAGAAGAAGTAGCAGAAGGAGAAGGAGAAGGTGAAGTCTGGAGGGTGAATCAGAAGAAGTAGAAGAAGGAGAAGGAGAAGCTGAAGTCTGCAGGGTGAATCAGAAGAAGCAGAAGAAGGAGAAGGAGAAGGTGAAGTCTGGAGGGTGAATCAGAAGAAGTAGAAGAAGGAGAAGGAGAAGGTGTAGTCTGGAGGGTGAATCAGAAGAAGTAGACGAAGGAGAAGGAGAAGGTGAAGTCTGGAGGGTGAATCAGAAGAAGTAGAAGATGGGAAGGAGAAGGTGAAGTCTGGAGGGTGAATCAGAAGAAGCAGAAGAAGGAGAAGGAGAAGGTGAAGTCAGGAGGGTGAATCAGAAGAAGCAGAAGAAGGAGAAGGAGAAGGTTAAGTCTGGAGGGTGAATCAGAAGAAGCAGAAGAAGGAGAAGGAGAATGTGAAGACTGGAGGGTGAATCAGAAGAAGTAGAAAAAGGAGAAGGAGAAGGTGAAGTCTGGAGGGTGAATCAGAAGAAGCAGAAGAAGGAGAAGGAGAAGGTGAAGTCTGGAGGGTGAATCAGAAGAAGGAGAAGAAGGAGAATGAGAAGGTGAAGTCTGGAGGGTGAATCAGAAGAAGTAGAAGAAGGAGAAGGAGAAGGTGAAGTCTGGAGGGTGAATCAGAAGAAGCAGAAGAAGGAGAAGGAGAAGGTGAAGTCTGGAAGGTGTATCAGAAGAAGCAGAAGAAGGAGAAGGAGAAGATGAAGTCTGGAGGGTGAATCAGAAGAAGTAGAAGAAGGAGAAGGAGAAGGTGAAGTCTGGAGGGTGAATCAGAAGAAGCAGAAGAAGGAGAAGGAGCAGGTGAAGTCTGGAGGGTGTATCAGAAGAAGCAGAAGAAGGAGAAGGAGAAGGTGAAGTCTGGAGGGTGAATCAGAAGAAGCAGAATAAGGAGAAGGAGAAGGTGAAGTCTGGAGGGTGAATCAGAAGAAGCAGAAGAAGGAGAAGGAGAAGGTGAAGTCTGGAGGGTGAATCAGAAGAAGTAGAAGAAGGAGAAGGAGAAGGTGAAGTCTGGAGGGTGAAGCAGAAGAAGCAGAAGAAGGAAAAGGAGAAGGTGAAGACTGGAGGGTGAATCAGAAGAAGTAGAAGAAGGAGAAGGAGAAGGTGAAGTCTGGAGGGTGAATCAGAAGAAGTAGAAGAAGGAAAAGGAGAAGGTGAAGTCTGGAGGCTGAATCAGAAGATGTAGAAGAAGGAGAAGGAGAAGGTGAAGTCTGGAGGGTGAATCAGAAGAAGCAGAGGAAGGAGAAGGAGAAGGTGAAGTCTGGAGGGTGAATCAGAAGAAGCAGAAGAAGGAGAAGGAGAAGATGAAGTCTGGAGGGTGAATCAGAAGAAGTAGAAGAAGGAGAAGGAGAAGGTGAGGTCTGGAGGGTGAATCAGAAGAAGCAGAAAAGGAGAAGGAGAAGGTGAAGTCTGGAGGGTGAATCAGAAGAAGCAGAAGAAGGAGAAGGAGAAGGTGAAGTCAGGAGGGTGAATCAGAAGAAGCAGAAGAAGGAGAAGGAGAAGGTGAAGTCTGGAGGGTGAATCAGAAGAAGCAGAAGAAGGAGAAGGAGAAGGTGAAGACTGGAGGGTGAATCAGAAGAAGTAGAAGAAGGAGAAGGAGAAGGTGAAGTCTGGAGTGTGAATCAGAAGAAGCAGAAGAAGGAGATGGAGAAGGTGAAGTCTGGAGGGTGAATCAGAAGAAGTAGAAGAAGGAGAAGGAGAAGGTGAAGTCTGGAGGGTGAATCAGAAGAAGTAGAAGAAGGAGAAGGAGAAGGTGAAGTCTGGAGGGTGAATCAGAAGAAGCAGAAGAAGGAGAAGGAGAAGGTGAAGTCTGGAAGGTGAATCAGAAGAAGCAGAAGAAGGAGAAGGAGAAGATGAAGTCTGGAGGGTGAATCAGAAGAAGTAGAAGAAGGAGAAGGAGAAGGTGAAGTCTGGAGGGTGAATCAGAAGAAGCAGAAGAAGGAGAAGTAGAAGGCGAAGTCTGGAGGGTGAATCAGAAGAAGCAGAAGAAGGAGAAGGAGAAGGTGAAGTCTGGAGGGTGAATCAGAAGAAGCAGAATAAGGAGAAGGAGAAGGTGAAGTCTGGAGGGTGAATCGGAAGAAGCAGAAGAAGGAGAAGGAGAAGGTGAAGTCTGGTGGGTGAATCAGAAGAAGTAGAAGAAGGAGAAGGAGAAGGTGAAGTCTGGAGGGTGAAGCAGAAGAAGCAGAAGAAGGAAAAGGAGAAGGTGAAGACTGGAGGGTGAATCAGAAGAAGTAGAAGAAGGAGAAGGAGAAGGTGAAGTCTGGAGGGTGAATCAGAAGAAGTAGAAGAAGGAAAAGGAGAAGGTGAAGTCTGGAGGCTGAATCAGAAGAAGTAGAAGAAGGAGAAGGAGAAGGTGAAGTCTGGAGGGTGTATCAGAAGAAGCAGAAGAAGGAGAAGGAGCAGGTGAAGTCTGGAGGGTGTATCAGAAGAAGCAGAAGAAGGAGAAGGAGAAGGTGAAGTCTGGAGAGTGAATCAGAAGAAGCAGAAGAAGGAGAATGAGAAGGTGAAGTCTGGAGGGTGAATCAGAAGAAGTAGAAGAAGGAGAAGGAGAAAGTGAAGTCTGGAGGGTGAATCAGAAGAAGTAGAAGAAGGAGAAGGAGAAGGTGAAGTCTGGAGGGTGAATCAGAAGAAGCAGAAGAAGGAGAAGGAGAAGGTGAAGTCTGGAAGGTGAATCAGAAGAAGCAGAAGAAGGAGAAGGAGAAGGTGAAGTCTGGAGGGTGAATCAGAAGAAGTAGAAGAAAGAGAAGGAGAAGGTGAAGTCTGGAGGGTGAAGCAGAAGAAGCAGAAGAAGGAAAAGGAGAAGGTGAAGACTGGAGGGTGAATCAGAAGAAGTAGAAGAAGGAGAAGGAGAAGGTGAAGTCTGGAGGGTGAATCAGAAGAAGTAGAAGAAGGAAAAGGAGAAGGTGAAGTCTGGAGGCTGAATCAGAAGAAGTAGAAGAAGGAGAAGGAGAAGGTGAAGTCTGGAGGGCGCAGCAGAAGATGCAGAAGAAGGAGAAGGAGAAGGTGATGTCTGGAGGGTGAAGCAGAAGAAGTAGCAGAAGGAGAAGGAGAAGGTGAAGTCTGGAGGGTGAATCAGAAGAAGTAGAAGAAGGAGAAGGAGAAGCTGAAGTCTGCAGGGTGAATCAGAAGAAGCAGAAGAAGGAGAAGGAGAAGGTGAAGTCTGGAGGGTGAATCAGAAGAAGTAGAAGAAGGAGAAGGAGAAGGTGTAGTCTGGAGGGTGAATCAGAAGAAGTAGACGAAGGAGAAGGAGAAGGTGAAGTCTGGAGGGTGAATCAGAAGAAGTAGAAGATGGGAAGGAGAAGGTGAAGTCTGGAGGGTGAATCAGAAGAAGCAGAAGAAGGAGAAGGAGAAGGTGAAGTCAGGAGGGTGAATCAGAAGAAGCAGAAGAAGGAGAAGGAGAAGGTTAAGTCTGGAGGGTGAATCAGAAGAAGCAGAAGAAGGAGAAGGAGAAGGTGAAGACTGGAGGGTGAATCAGAAGAAGTAGAAAAAGGAGAAGGAGAAGGTGAAGTCTGGAGGGTGAATCAGAAGAAGCAGAAGAAGGAGAAGGAGAAGGTGAAGTCTGGAGGGTGAATCAGAAGAAGGAGAAGAAGGAGAATGAGAAGGTGAAGTCTGGAGGGTGAATCAGAAGAAGTAGAAGAAGGAGAAGGAGAAGGTGAAGTCTGGAGGGTGAATCAGAAGAAGCAGAAGAAGGAGAAGGAGCAGGTGAAGTCTGGAGGGTGTATCAGAAGAAGCAGAAGAAGGAGAAGGAGAAGGTGAAGTCTGGAGGGTGAATCAGAAGAAGCAGAATAAGGAGAAGGAGAAGGTGAAGTCTGGAGGGTGAATCAGAAGAAGCAGAAGAAGGAGAAGGAGAAGGTGAAGTCTGGAGGGTGAATCAGAAGAAGTAGAAGAAGGAGAAGGAGAAGGTGAAGTCTGGAGGGTGAAGCAGAAGAAGCAGAAGAAGGAAAAGGAGAAGGTGAAGACTGGAGGGTGAATCAGAAGAAGTAGAAGAAGGAGAAGGAGAAGGTGAAGTCTGGAGGGTGAATCAGAAGAAGTAGAAGAAGGAAAAGGAGAAGGTGAAGTCTGGAGGCTGAATCAGAAGATGTAGAAGAAGGAGAAGGAGAAGGTGAAGTCTGGAGGGTGAATCAGAAGAAGCAGAGGAAGGAGAAGGAGAAGGTGAAGTCTGGAGGGTGAATCAGAAGAAGCAGAAGAAGGAGAAGGAGAAGATGAAGTCTGGAGGGTGAATCAGAAGAAGTAGAAGAAGGAGAAGGAGAAGGTGAGGTCTGGAGGGTGAATCAGAAGAAGCAGAAAAGGAGAAGGAGAAGGTGAAGTCTGGAGGGTGAATCAGAAGAAGCAGAAGAAGGAGAAGGAGAAGGTGAAGTCAGGAGGGTGAATCAGAAGAAGCAGAAGAAGGAGAAGGAGAAGGTGAAGTCTGGAGGGTGAATCAGAAGAAGCAGAAGAAGGAGAAGGAGAAGGTGAAGACTGGAGGGTGAATCAGAAGAAGTAGAAGAAGGAGAAGGAGAAGGTGAAGTCTGGAGTGTGAATCAGAAGAAGCAGAAGAAGGAGATGGAGAAGGTGAAGTCTGGAGGGTGAATCAGAAGAAGTAGAAGAAGGAGAAGGAGAAGGTGAAGTCTGGAGGGTGAATCAGAAGAAGTAGAAGAAGGAGAAGGAGAAGGTGAAGTCTGGAGGGTGAATCAGAAGAAGCAGAAGAAGGAGAAGGAGAAGGTGAAGTCTGGAAGGTGAATCAGAAGAAGCAGAAGAAGGAGAAGGAGAAGATGAAGTCTGGAGGGTGAATCAGAAGAAGTAGAAGAAGGAGAAGGAGAAGGTGAAGTCTGGAGGGTGAATCAGAAGAAGCAGAAGAAGGAGAAGTAGAAGGCGAAGTCTGGAGGGTGAATCAGAAGAAGCAGAAGAAGGAGAAGGAGAAGGTGAAGTCTGGAGGGTGAATCAGAAGAAGCAGAATAAGGAGAAGGAGAAGGTGAAGTCTGGAGGGTGAATCGGAAGAAGCAGAAGAAGGAGAAGGAGAAGGTGAAGTCTGGTGGGTGAATCAGAAGAAGTAGAAGAAGGAGAAGGAGAAGGTGAAGTCTGGAGGGTGAAGCAGAAGAAGCAGAAGAAGGAAAAGGAGAAGGTGAAGACTGGAGGGTGAATCAGAAGAAGTAGAAGAAGGAGAAGGAGAAGGTGAAGTCTGGAGGGTGAATCAGAAGAAGTAGAAGAAGGAAAAGGAGAAGGTGAAGTCTGGAGGCTGAATCAGAAGAAGTAGAAGAAGGAGAAGGAGAAGGTGAAGTCTGGAGGGTGTATCAGAAGAAGCAGAAGAAGGAGAAGGAGCAGGTGAAGTCTGGAGGGTGTATCAGAAGAAGCAGAAGAAGGAGAAGGAGAAGGTGAAGTCTGGAGGGTGAATCAGAAGAAGCAGAATAAGGAGAAGGAGAAGGTGAAGTCTGGAGGGTGAATCAGAAGAAGCAGAAGAAGGAGAAGGAGAAGGTGAAGTCTGGAGGGTGAATCAGAAGAAGTAGAAGAAGGAGAAGGAGAAGGTGAAGTCTGGAGGGTGAAGCAGAAGAAGCAGAAGAAGGAAAAGGAGAAGGTGAAGACTGGAGGGTGAATCAGAAGAAGTAGAAGAAGGAGAAGGAGAAGGTGAAGTCTGGAGGGTGAATCAGAAGAAGTAGAAGAAGGAAAAGGAGAAGGTGAAGTCTGGAGGCTGAATCAGAAGATGTAGAAGAAGGAGAAGGAGAAGGTGAAGTCTGGAGGGTGAATCAGAAGAAGCAGAGGAAGGAGAAGGAGAAGGTGAAGTCTGGAGGGTGAATCAGAAGAAGCAGAAGAAGGAGAAGGAGAAGGTGAAGTCTGGAAGGTGAATCAGAAGAAGCAGAAGAAGGAGAAGGAGAAGATGAAGTCTGGAGGGTGAATCAGAAGAAGTAGAAGAAGGAGAAGGAGAAGGTGAAGTCTGGAGGGTGAATCAGAAGAAGCAGAAGAAGGAGAAGTAGAAGGCGAAGTCTGGAGGGTGAATCAGAAGAAGCAGAAGAAGGAGAAGGAGAAGGTGAAGTCTGGAGGGTGAATCAGAAGAAGCAGAATAAGGAGAAGGAGAAGGTGAAGTCTGGAGGGTGAATCGGAAGAAGCAGAAGAAGGAGAAGGAGAAGGTGAAGTCTGGTGGGTGAATCAGAAGAAGTAGAAGAAGGAGAAGGAGAAGGTGAAGTCTGGAGGGTGAAGCAGAAGAAGCAGAAGAAGGAAAAGGAGAAGGTGAAGACTGGAGGGTGAATCAGAAGAAGTAGAAGAAGGAGAAGGAGAAGGTGAAGTCTGGAGGGTGAATCAGAAGAAGTAGAAGAAGGAAAAGGAGAAGGTGAAGTCTGGAGGCTGAATCAGAAGAAGTAGAAGAAGGAGAAGGAGAAGGTGAAGTCTGGAGGGTGTATCAGAAGAAGCAGAAGAAGGAGAAGGAGCAGGTGAAGTCTGGAGGGTGTATCAGAAGAAGCAGAAGAAGGAGAAGGAGAAGGTGAAGTCTGGAGGGTGAATCAGAAGAAGCAGAATAAGGAGAAGGAGAAGGTGAAGTCTGGAGGGTGAATCAGAAGAAGCAGAAGAAGGAGAAGGAGAAGGTGAAGTCTGGAGGGTGAATCAGAAGAAGTAGAAGAAGGAGAAGGAGAAGGTGAAGTCTGGAGGGTGAAGCAGAAGAAGCAGAAGAAGGAAAAGGAGAAGGTGAAGACTGGAGGGTGAATCAGAAGAAGTAGAAGAAGGAGAAGGAGAATGTGAAGTCTGGAGGGTGAATCAGAAGAAGTAGAAGAAGGAAAAGGAGAAGGTGAAGTCTGGAGGCTGAATCAGAAGATGTAGAAGAAGGAGAAGGAGAAGGTGAAGTCTGGAGGGTGAATCAGAAGAAGCAGAGGAAGGAGAAGGAGAAGGTGAAGTCTGGAGGGTGAATCAGAAGAAGCAGAAGAAGGAGAAGGAGAAGATGAAGTCTGGAGGGTGAATCAGAAGATGTAGAAGAAGGAGAAGGAGAAGGTGAGGTCTGGAGGGTGAATCAGAAGAAGCAGAAGAAGGAGAAGGAGAAGGTGAAGTCTGGAGGGTGAATCAGAAGAAGCAGAAGAAGGAGAAGGAGAAGGTGAAGTCAGGAGGGTGAATCAGAAGAAGCAGAAGAAGGAGAAGGAGAAGGTGAAGTCTGGAGGGTGAATCAGAAGAAGCAGAAGAAGGAGAAGGAGAAGGTGAAGACTGGAGGGTGAATCAGAAGAAGTAGAAGAAGGAGAAGGAGAAGGTGAAGTCTGGAGTGTGAATCAAAAGAAGCAGAAGAAGGAGATGGAGAAGGTGAAGTCTGGAGGGTGAATCAGAAGAAGTAGAAGAAGGAGAAGGAGAAGGTGAAGTCTGGAGGGTGAATCAGAAGAAGTAGAAGAAGGAGAAGGAGAAGGTGAAGTCTGGAGGGTGAATCAGAAGAAGCAGAAGAAGGAGAAGGAGAAGGTGAAGTCTGGAAGGTGAATCAGAAGAAGCAGAAGAAGGAGAAGGAGAAGGTGAAGTCAGGAGGGTGAATCAGAAGAAGCAGAAGAAGGAGAAGGAGAAGGTGAAGTCTGGAGGGTGAATCAGAAGAAGCAGAAGAAGGAGAAGGAGAAGGTGAAGACTGGAGGGTGAATCAGAAGAAGTAGAAGAAGGAGAAGGAGAAGGTGAAGTCTGGAGTGTGAATCAGAAGAAGCAGAAGAAGGAGATGGAGAAGGTGAAGTCTGGAGGGTGAATCAGAAGAAGTAGAAGAAGGAGAAGGAGAAGGTGAAGTCTGGAGGGTGAATCAGAAGAAGTAGAAGAAGGAGAAGGAGAAGGTGAAGTCTGGAGGGTGAATCAGAAGAAGCAGAAGAAGGAGAAGGAGAAGGTGAAGTCTGGAAGGTGAATCAGAAGAAGCAGAAGAAGGAGAAGGAGAAGATGAAGTCTGGAGGGTGAATCAGAAGAAGTAGAAGAAGGAGAAGGAGAAGGTGAAGTCTGGAGGGTGAATCAGAAGAAGCAGAAGAAGGAGAAGGAGAAGGCGAAGTCTGGAGGGTGAATCAGAAGAAGCAGAAGAAGGAGAAGGAGAAGGTGAAGTCTGGAGGGTGAATCAGAAGAAGCAGAATAAGGAGAAGGAGAAGGTGAAGACTGGAGGGTGAATCAGAAGAAGTAGAAGAAGGAGAAGGAGAAGGTGAAGTCTGGAGTGTGAATCAGAAGAAGCAGAAGAAGGAGATGGAGAAGGTGAAGTCTGGAGGGTGAATCAGAAGAAGTAGAAGAAGGAGAAGGAGAAGGTGAAGTCTGGAGGGTGAATCAGAAGAAGTAGAAGAAGGAGAAGGAGAAGGTGAAGTCTGGAGGGTGAATCAGAAGAAGCAGAAGAAGAAGAAGGAGAAGGTGAAGTCTGGAAGGTGAATCAGAAGAAGCAGAAGAAGGAGAAGGAGAAGATGAAGTCTGGAGGGTGAATCAGAAGAAGTAGAAGAAGGAGAAGGAGAAGGTGAAGTCTGGAGGGTGAATCAGAAGAAGCAGAAGAAGGAGAAGGAGAAGGCGAAGTCTGGAGGGTGAATCAGAAGAAGCAGAAGAAGGAGAAGGAGAAGGTGAAGTCTGGAGGGTGAATCAGAAGAAGCAGAATAAGGAGAAGGAGAAGCTGAAGTCTGGAGGGTGAATCGGAAGAAGCAGAAGAAGGAGAAGGAGAAGGTGAAGTCTGGTGGGTGAATCAGAAGAAGTAGAAGAAGGAGAAGGAGAAGGTGAAGTCTGGAGGGTGAAGCAGAAGAAGCAGAAGAAGGAAAAGGAGAAGGTGAAGACTGGAGGGTGAATCAGAAGAAGTAGAAGAAGGAGAAGGAGAAGGTGAAGTCTGGAGGGTGAATCAGAAGAAGTAGAAGAAGGAAAAGGAGAAGGTGAAGTCTGGAGGCTGAATCAGAAGAAGTAGAAGAAGGAGAAGGAGAAGGTGAAGTCTGGAGGGTGAATCAGAAGAAGCAGAAGAAGGAGAAGGAGAAGGTGAAGTCTGGAGGGTGAATGAGAAGAAGCAGAATAAGGAGAAGGAGAAGGTGAAGTCTGGAGGGTGAATCGGAAGAAGCAGAAGAAGGAGAAGGAGAAGGTGAAGTCTGGAGGGTGAATCAGAAGAAGCAGAAGAAGGAGAAGGAGAAGGTGAAGTCTGGAGGGTGAATCAGAAGAAGCAGAAGAAGGAGAAGGAGAAGGTGAAGTCTGGAGGGTGAATGAGAAGAAGCAGAATAAGGAGAAGGAGAAGGTGAAGTCTGGAGGGTGAATCGGAAGAAGCAGAAGAAGGAGAAGGAGAAGGTGAAGTCTGGAGGGTGAATCAGAAGAAGTAGAAGAAGGAGAAGGAGAAGGTGAAGTCTGGAGGGTGAAGCAGAAGAAGCAGAAGAAGGAAAAGGAGAAGGTGAAGACTGGAGGGTGAATCAGAAGAAGTAGAAGAAGGAGAAGGAGAAGGTGAAGTCTGGAGGGTGAGTAAGAAGAAGTAGAAGAAGGAAAAGGAGAAGGTGAAGTCTGGAGGCTGAATCAGAAGAAGTAGAAGAAGGAGAAGGAGAAGGTGAAGTCTGGAGGGTGAATCAGAAGAAGCAGAAGAAGGAGAAGGAGAAGGTGAAGTCTGGAGGGTGAATCAGAGGAAGCAGAAGAAGGAGAAGGAGAAGATGAAGTCTGGAGGGTGAATCAGAAGAAGTAGAAGAAGGAGAAGGAGAAGGTGAGGTCTGGAGGGTGAATCAGAAGAAGCAGAAGAAGGAGAAGGAGAAGGTGAAGTCTGGAGGGTGAATCAGAAGAAGCAGAAGAAGGAGAAGGAGAAGGTGAAGTCTGGAGGGTGAATCAGAAGAAGCAGAAGAAGTAGAAGGAGAAGGTGAAGTCAGGAGGGTGAATCAGAAGAAGCAGAAGAAGGAGAAGGAGAAGGTGAAGTTAGGAGGGTGAATCAGAAGAAGCAGAAGAAGGAGAAGGAGAAGGTGAAGTCAGGGGGGTAAAGCAGAAGAAGTAGAAGAAGGAGAAGGAGAAGGTGAAGTCAGGAGGGTGAAGCAGAAGAAGCAGAAGAAGGAGAAGGAGAAGTGAAGTCTGGAGGGCGCAGCAGAAGAAGCAGAAGATGGAGAAGGAGAAGGTGAAGTCTGGAGGGTGAAGCAGAAGAAGCAGAAGAAGGAGAAGGAGAAGGTGAAGTCTGGAGGGTGAATCAGAAGAAGTAGAAGAAGGAGAAGGAGAAGGTGAAGTCAGGAGGGTGAAGCAGAAGAAGCAGAAGAAGGAGAAGGAGAAGGTGAAGTTTGGAGGGTGAAGCAGAAGAAGCAGAAGAAGGAGAAGGAGAAGGTGAAGTCTGGAGGGCGAAGCAGAAGAAGTAGAAGAAGGAGAAGGAGAAGGTGAAGCCTGGAGGGTGAATCAGAAGAAGTAGAAGAAGGAGAAGGAGAAGGTGAATTCTGGAGGGTGAATCAGAAGAAGCAGAAGAAGGAGAAGGAGAAGGTGAAGTTTGGAGGGTGAATCAGAAGAAGCAGAAGAAGGAGAAGGAGAAGATGAAGTCTGGAGGGTGAATCAAGAAGTAGAAGAAGGAGAAGGAGAAGGTGAGGTCTGGAGGGTGAATCAGAAGAAGCAGAAGAAGGAGAAGGAGAAGGTGAAGTCAGGAGGGTGAAGCAGAAGAAGCAGAAGAAGGAGAAGGAGAAGGTGAAGTCTGAGGGCGCAGCAGAAGATGCAGAAGAAGGAGAAGGAGAAGGTGAAGTCAGGAGGGTGAATCAGAAGAAGCAGAAGAAGGAGAAGGAGAAGGTGAAGTCTGGAGAGTGAATCAGAAGAAGCAGAAGAAGGAGAAGGAGAAGGTGAAGTCTGGAGGGTGAATCAGAAGAAGTAGAAGAAGGAGAAGGAGAAGGTGAAGTCTGGAGGGTGAATCAGAAGAAGTAGAAGAAGGAGAAGGAGAAGGTGAAGTCTGGAGGGTGAATCAGAAGAAGCAGAAGAAGGAGAAGGAGAAGGTGAAGTCTGGAAGGTGAATCAGAAGAAGCAGAAGAAGGAGAAAGAGAAGGTGAAGTCTGGAGGGTGAATCAGAAGAAGTAGAAGAAAGAGAAGGAGAAGGTGAAGTCTGGAGGGTGAAGCAGAAGAAGCAGAAGAAGGAAAAGGAGAAGGTGAAGACTGGAGGGTGAATCAGAAGAAGTAGAAGAAGGAGAAGGAGAAGGTTAAATCTGGAGGGTGAATCAGAAGAAGTAGAAGAAGGAAAAGGAGAAGGTGAAGTCTGGAGGCTGAATCAGAAGAAGTAGAAGAAGGAGAAGGAGAAGGTGAAGTCTGCAGGGTGAATCAGAAGAAGCAGAAGAAGGAGAAGGAGAAGGTGAAGTCTGGAGGGTGAATCAGAAGAAGTAGAAGAAGGAGAAGGAGAAGGTGTAGTCTGGAGGGTGAATCAGAAGAAGTAGACGAAGGAGAAGGAGAAGGTGAAGTCTGGAGGGTGAATCAGAAGAAGTAGAAGATGGGAAGGAGAAGGTGAAGTCTGGAGGGTGAATCAGAAGAAGCAGAAGAAGGAGAAGGAGAAGGTGAAGTCAGGAGGGTGAATCAGAAGAAGCAGAAGAAGGAGAAGGAGAAGGTGAAGTTGGGAGGGTGAATCAGAAGAAGCAGAAGAAGGAGAAGGAGAAGGTGAAGACTGGAGGGTGAATCAGAAGAAGTAGAAAAAGGAGAGGGAGAAGGTGAAGTCTGGAGGGTGAATCAGAAGAAGCAGAAGAAGGAGAAGGAGAAGGTGAAGTCTGGAGGGTGAATCAGAAGAAGGAGAAGAAGGAGAAGGAGAAGGTGAAGTCTGGAGGGTGAATCAGAAGAAGCAGAAGAAGGAGAAGGAGAAGGTGAAGTCTGGAAGGTGTATCAGAAGAAGCAGAAGAAGGAGAAGGAGAAGATGAAGTCTGGAGGGTGAATCAGAAGAAGTAGAAGAAGGAGAAGGAGAAGGTGAAGTCTGGAGGGTGAATCAGAAGAAGCAGAAGAAGGAGAAGGAGAAGGTGAAGTCTGGAGGGTGAATCAGAAGAAGCAGAAGAAGGAGAAGGAGAAGGTGAAGTCTGGAGGGTGAATCAGAAGAAGCAGAATAAGGAGAAGGAGAAGGTGAAGTCTGGAGGGTGAATCAGAAGAAGCAGAAGAAGGAGAAGGAGAAGGTGAAGTCTGGAGGGTGAATCAGAAGAAGTAGAAGAAGGAGAAGGAGAAGGTGATGTCTGGAGGGTGAAGCAGAAGAAGCAGAAGAAGGAAAAGGAGAAGGTGAAGACTGGAGGGTGAATCAGAAGAAGTAGAAGAAGGAGAAGGAGAAGGTGAAGTCTGGAGGGTGAATCAGAAGAAGTAGAAGAAGGAAAAGGAGAAGGTGAAGTCTGGAGGCTGAATCAGAAGATGTAGAAGAAGGAGAAGGAGAAGGTGAAGTCTGGAGGGTGAATCAGAAGAAGCAGAAGAAGGAGAAGGAGAAGGTGAAGTCTGGAGGGTGAATCAGAAGAAGCAGAAGAAGGAGAAGGAGAAGATGAAGTCTGGAGGGTGAATCAGAAGAAGTAGAAGAAGGAGAAGGAGAAGGTGAGGTCTGGAGGGTGAATCAGAAGAAGCAGAAGAAGGAGAAGGAGAAGGTGAAGTCTGGAGGGTGAATCAGAAGAAGCAGAAGAAGGAGAAGGAGAAGGTGAAGTCTGGAGGGTGAATCAGAAGAAGCAGAATAAGGAGAAGGAGAAGGTGAAGTCTGGAGGGTGAATCAGAAGAAGCAGAAGAAGGAGAAGGAGAAGGTGAAGTCTGGAGGGTGAATCAGAAGAAGTAGAAGAAGGAGAAGGAGAAGGTGAAGTCTGGAGGGTGAAGCAGAAGAAGCAGAAGAAGGAAAAGGAGAAGGTGAAGACTGGAGGGTGAATCAGAAGAAGTAGAAGAAGGAGAAGGAGAAGGTGAAGTCTGGAGGGTGAATCAGAAGAAGTAGAAGAAGGAAAAGGAGAAGGTGAAGTCTGGAGGCTGAATCAGAAGATGTAGAAGAAGGAGAAGGAGAAGGTGAAGTCTGGAGGGTGAATCAGAAGAAGCAGAAGAAGGAGAAGGAGAAGGTGAAGTCTGGAGGGTGAATCAGAAGAAGCAGAAGAAGGAGAAGGAGTAGATGAAGTCTGGAGGGTGAATCAGAAGAAGTAGAAGAAGGAGAAGGAGAAGGTGAGGTCTGGAGGGTGAATCAGAAGAAGCAGAAGAAGGAGAAGGAGAAGGTGAAGTCTGGAGGGTGAATCAGAAGAAGCAGAAGAAGGAGAAGGAGAAGGTGAAGTCAGGAGGGTGAATCAGAAGAAGCAGAAGAAGGAGAAGGAGAAGGTGAAGTCTGGAGGGTGAATCAGAAGAAGCAGAAGAAGGAGAAGGAGAAGGTGAAGTCTGGAGGGTGAATGAGAAGAAGCAGAATAAGGAGAAGGAGAAGATGAAGTCTGGAGGGTGAATCGGAAGAAGCAGAAGAAGGAGAAGGAGAAGGTGAAGTCTGGAGGGTGAATCAGAAGAAGTAGAAGAAGGAGAATGAGAAGGTGAAGTCTGGAGGGTGAAGCAGAAGAAGCAGAAGAAGGAAAAGGAGAAGGTGAAGACTGGAGGGTGAATCAGAAGAAGTAGAAGAAGGAGAAGGAGAAGGTGAAGTCTGGAGGGTGAATCAGAAGAAGTAGAAGAAGGAAAAGGAGAAGGTGAAGTCTGGAGGCTGAATCAGAAGAAGTAGAAGAAGGAGAAGGAGAAGGTGAAGTCTGGAGGGTGAATCAGAAGAAGCAGAAGAAGGAGAAGGAGAAGGTGAAGTCTGGAGGGTGTATCAGAGGAAGCAGAAGAAGGAGAAGGAGAAGATGAAGTCTGGAGGGTGAATCAGAAGAAGTAGAAGAAGGAGAAGGAGAAGGTGAGGTCTGGAGGGTGAATCAGAAGAAGCAGAAGAAGGAGAAGGAGATGGTGAAGTCTGGAGGTTGAATCAGAAGAAGCAGAAGAAGGAGAAGGAGAAGGTGAAGTCTGGAGGGTGAATCAGAAGAAGCAGAAGAAGTAGAAGGAGAAGGTGAAGTCAGGAGGGTGAATCAGAAGAAGCAGAAGAAGGAGAAGGAGAAGGTGAAGTTAGGAGGGTGAATCAGAAGAAGCAGAAGAAGGAGAAGGAGAAGGTGAAGTCAGGGGGGTGAAGCAGAAGAAGTAGAAGAAGGAGAAGTAGAAGGTGAAGTCAGGAGGGTGAAGCAGAAGAAGCAGAAGAAGGAGAAGGAGAAGTGAAGTCTGGAGGGCGCAGCAGAAGAAGCAGAAGAAGGAGAAGGAGAAGGTGAAGTCTGGAGGGTGAAGCAGAAGAAGCAGAAGAAGGAGAAGGAGAAGGTGAAGTCTGGAGGGTGAATCAGAAGAAGTAGAAGAAGGAGAAGGAGAAGGTGAAGTCAGGAGGGTGAAGCAGAAGAAGCAGAAGAAGGAGAAGGAGAAGGTGAAGTCTGGAGGGTGAAGCAGAAGAAGCAGAAGAAGGAGAAGGAGAAGGTGAAGTCTGGAGGGCGAAGCAGAAGAAGTAGAAGAAGGAGAAGGAGAAGGTGAAGTCTGGAGGGTGAATCAGAAGAAGTAGAAGAAGGAGAAGGAGAAGGTGAATTCTGGAGGGTGAATCAGAAGAAGCAGAAGAAGGAGAAGGAGAAGGTGAAGTTTGGAGGGTGAATCAGAAGAAGCAGAAGAAGGAGAAGGAGAAGATGAAGTCTGGAGGGTGAATCAGAAGTAGCAGAAGGAGAAGGAGAAGGTGAGGTCTGGAGGGTGAATCAGAAGAAGCAGAAGAAGGAGAAGGAGAAGGTGAAGTCAGGAGGGTGAAGCAGAAGAAGCAGAAGAAGGAGAAGGAGAAGGTGAAGTCTGTAGGGCGCAGCAGAAGATGCAGAAGAAGGAGAAGGAGAAGGTGAAGTCAGGAGGGTGAATCAGAAGAAGCAGAAGAAGGAGAAGGAGAAGGTGAAGTCTGGAGAGTGAATCAGAAGAAGCAGAAGAAGGAGAAGGAGAAGGTGAAGTCTGGAGGGTGAATCAGAAGAAGTAGAAGAAGGAGAAGGAGAAAGTGAAGTCTGGAGGGTGAATCAGAAGAAGTAGAAGAAGGAGAAGGAGAAGGTGAAGTCTGGAGGGTGAATCAGAAGACGCAGAAGAAGGAGAAGGAGAAGGTGAAGTCTGGAAGGTGAATCAGAAGAAGCAGAAGAAGGAGAAGGAGAAGGTGAAGTCTGGAGGGTGAATCAGAAGAAGTAGAAGAAAGAGAAGGAGAAGGTGAAGTCTGGAGGGTGAAGCAGAAGAAGCAGAAGAAGGAAAAGGAGAAGGTGAAGACTGGAGGGTGAATCAGAAGAAGTAGAAGAAGGAGAAGGAGAAGGTGAAGTCTGGAGGGTGAATCAGAAGAAGTAGAAGAAGGAAAAGGAGAAGGTGAAGTCTGGAGGCTGAATCAGAAGAAGTAGAAGAAGGAGAAGGAGAAGGTGAAGTCTGGAGGGCGCAGCAGAAGATGCAGAAGAAGGAGAAGGAGAAGGTGATGTCTGGAGGGTGAAGCAGAAGAAGTAGAAGAAGGAGAAGGAGAAGGTGAAGTCTGGAGGGTGAATCAGAAGAAGTAGAAGAAGGAGAAGGAGAAGGTGAAGTCTGCAGGGTGAATCAGAAGAAGCAGAAGAAGGAGAAGGAGAAGGTGAAGTCTGGAGGGTGAATCAGAAGAAGTAGAAGAAGGAGAAGGAGAAGGTGTAGTCTGGAGGGTGAATCAGAAGAAGTAGACGAAGGAGAAGGAGAAGGTGAAGTCTGGAGGGTGAATCAGAAGAAGTAGAAGATGAGGAAGGAGAAGGTGAAGTCTGGAGGGTGAATCAGAAGAAGCAGAAGAAGGAGAAGGAGAAGGTGAAGTCAGGAGGGTGAATCAGAAGAAGCAGAAGAAGGAGAAGGAGAAGGTTAAGTCTGGAGGGTGAATCAGAAGAAGCAGAAGAAGGAGAAGGAGAAGGTGAAGACTGGAGGGTGAATCAGAAGAAGTAGAAAAAGGAGAAGGAGAAGGTGAAGTCTGGAGGGTGAATCAGAAGAAGCAGAAGAAGGAGAAGGAGAAGGTGAAGTCTGGAGGGTGAATCAGAAGAAGGAGAAGAAGGAGAATGAGAAGGTGAAGTCTGGAGGGTGAATCAGAAGAAGTAGAAGAAGGAGAAGGAGAAGGTGAAGTCTGGAGGGTGAATCAGAAGAAGCAGAAGAAGGAGAAGGAGAAGGTGAAGTCTGGAAGGTGTATCAGAAGAAGCAGAAGAAGGAGAAGGAGAAGATGAAGTCTGGAGGGTGAATCAGAAGAAGTAGAAGAAGGAGAAGGAGAAGGTGAAGTCTGGAGGGTGAATCAGAAGAAGCAGAAGAAGGAGAAGGAGCAGGTGAAGTCTGGAGGGTGTATCAGAAGAAGCAGAAGAAGGAGAAGGAGAAGGTGAAGTCTGGAGGGTGAATCAGAAGA